>NC_142129.1:0-600000 GCF_024610735.1 Ursus americanus
GATCCCAACAGCCACTGCCCCTCGACCCAAGCCTAACTCTAACCTGGGGTCTGTGATATCCTTTCCCAGACGCCCTCTTCCAAAAACCAGGGAATGGGGACCACTGAGCAATGACAGGACACAAACCGGACAACCCATAAGATTACTATGACATTTGGGACTCCTGAAAGCATTTTCAGAAGGAGAAATGCAAGTGAACAATGGACCCAAGCCCACAGGAAACCACTTCCAGCGGGTCCCTGGCAGCTAAACACGGTCCCGAAAGTGTCCCCACCCCACTCCCCCCCTCAGCAAAGACAGGGTCCCAGAGCCAGGCAGTTGGGCTTTCCACCCTCCTAGGGCCTGACAGTCACCGGAGCTTGGGTCTCAGAGATTCACTCCTAGACACGTGGCACAAAGGTATAGGGCTTGGGCAAACCTGCGCCATACCTGAGGCCTCAGCATGGCAAGAGCAAGAAAGCATGCCATCTGGGACTCCAGAGGCTATTCAGAGGAGGAGAAATCTGCATATCCCACTGAGTCAATCCCAGCCAAGTCCTTCATGCAGGGGACCCTTGGACCAAAACCCTGAGCCTTCCATTCTCCATTAGGCGCCTCTCACATCAGGCCACTGGGATGCTGTGCTCCAAAGCAGGTGATTGTCCCTCCGATGCTCCTAAGCCCTACCCCAAATGCTACTGTGGGTTCTAGGAGAAGATTCCAGGGATCAAGAAACAAACCCATAGTGACTGGGGAAACCTGAGCCATACCTGCAAATCAGCATGCCACACAGAAGGTAACCATGTCATATGGACCTGCAGAAGGAATGTACAGCAAGGGAAATAAGAATGCCCACCTGGAGGAGTTAAGATGGCGGAGGAGTAGGGGTTCCCTTTTTCAGCTGGTCCCCTGAGTCGAGCTGGATAGGTACTAGAACACCCATGGAATCAGCCTGAGACATAGGAAGATACACTTGGACGTAGACGAATGAACATCTGTAGCACTGAATATTGAGGTATGAAGCGGGGAGCCATGAATCCAGGCACAGATATTGGAAGATAAACGGAAAGGGGAGGGAGCCTCCGCTTTTGGGCACCGGGAAGCGGTAGTCACCTGCACTGGGGACCAGGTGGACTCGGAGACTGGCACCCGCGAAAGAGCGGACCGAGACCATGAGCGAGGGAATGCACGCGACCAGACTGAAAACTGGAGCTCCGGAATGTGCAGGGGAGACTGGCCGCTGGCAGTGTTAAAAACACGAAGGGCAGAGATGCGCCAGCCCTGGAAGTGAGGGCTTGGACGCCGGCTGTGGGGGCACGTCCTGGGATGCTGCAGGGTTTAGCAGCACCAACAGAATCAGAGTTAAAGAGGCCAGAAGAGCTCACTGGAGAGCGGACTGCGATCTCTCTGTTCTGGGACAGAGGCTGGGATTCGGCCACTGCTGCTCTGACTCTCAGAAGAGGCACAGCAAACCGGCACGGAAAGCTGCCAGAGAACAAAACCCTGGAAGTACCAGCTCACATTGTGCCCATCCCCATCCCCCCTCTCAAGGGACAGGGAGACTCTCCCCAAACAGGGTTGCCTGAGTATCAGCACTGCAGGCCCCTCCCCCCAGAAAGCACGCTGAAAAATTCAAGAAGCCCACATCCCTAAGGTCCCTATAAAACAAGTGCACACTGCATGGGTCCTGGTCAATAATTTGGGCTCTGGGCAACCCCGCAACCTCTCCTCATCAGAATGATGAAAAGGAGAAATCCCCCCCCCAGCAAACAAAAGACAATGAGTCTGTGGCCTCTGCCACAGAACTGAGGGATATGGATATAACCAAATTATCAGAAATGGAGTTCAGAGTAACAATGGTCAAGATGATGTGTAGACTTGAAAAAAATATTAACGAGAATATAGAATCTATAAGGGTGGAAATGAGAGTGAATCTGGCAGAAATTTAAAATGCTATGAATCAAATGCAGTCTAAACTAGATGGTCTGACGGCCAGGGTGAATGAGGCAGAAGAACGAAACAGCAAATTGGAGGATGGGATGGTAGAAGAGAAAGTTAAAACAGAAACTAGGCTCAAAAAACTCCAATCTCAAGAATGTAGGTTACGGGAGATTACTGACTCCATGAAACATTCCCATGTCAGAATCATTGGCATCCCCGAGGGGGTGGAGAAAAAGAGAGGTCTAGAAGAGATATTTGAACAAATTGTAGCAGAATACTTCCCTAATCTAGCAAAGGAAACAAGCATTCGTGTCCAAGAGGCAAAGAAGACCCCTCCCAAGTTCAACCACGACAAACCTACGCCACTCCACGTCATAGTGCAATTCACAAATATTAGATCCAAGGATACAGTACTGAAAGCGGCCAGGGCAAAGAAATTTCTCACGTACCAAGGCAAAGGTATCAGAATTACATCAGACCTGTCTACACAGACCTGGAATGAGAGAAAGGGTCGGCAGGGCATTTTTAAAGCTCTTTCAGACAAAAACATGCAGCCAAGGATCCTTTATCCAGCAAGGCTGTCATTCAGAATTGATGGAGAGATAAGAACCTTCCAGAATCGCCAGTCACTGACCAATTTCATAACCACGAAACCAGCCCTACAGGAGATATTAAGGGGTGGTTCTATAAAAGTAAAAAGGTCCCAAGAGTGATACAGAACAGAAATTTACATTCTGGGGCGCCTGGGTGGCGCAGTCCGTAAGTGTCTGCCTTCGGCTCAGGGCGTGATCCCGGCATTCGGGGGTCGAACCCCACATCGGGCTCCTCCACTGGGAGCCTGCTTCTTCCTCTCCCACTCCCCCTGCTTGTGTTCCCTCTCTCGCTGGCTGTCTCCATCTCTGTCGAATAAATAAATAAAATCTTAAAAAAAAAGAAAGAAAGAAAGAAAGAAACCAGGAGCACAGTAGAGCAGATCAACTAAAACTAGAAGCTGGTTCTTTGAAAGAATAAATAAAATAGATAAACCACTGGCAAGACTTATCCAAAAGAATAGAGAAAGGACCCAAATAAATAAAATTATGAATAAAAAGGGAGAAGTCACAACCAACACCAATGAAATAGGAAGGATCATTAGAAACTTTTATCAACAGCTTTATGCCAATAAACTAAGCAACCTGGAGAGATGGATGCCTTCCTGGAAACCTATAAACTACCAAGACTGAAACAGGAAGAAACTGATTTTTTAAACAGACCAATTAATTATGAGAAGATTGAAACAGTGATTAAAAACCTTCCAAAAAACAGAACTCCAGGGCCTGATGGATTCCCCGGGGAATTCTACCAAACATTCAAAGAAGAAATAATACCTATTCTCATAAAGCTGTTTCAAAAAATAGAAACAGAAGGAAAACTACCAAACTCATTCTATGAAGCCAATATTACCTTGATCCCCAAACCAGGCAAAGACCCCATCAAAAAGGAGAATTACAGACCAATATCCCTGATGAATATGGACGCCAAAATTCTCAACAAGATCCTGGCTAATAGGATCCCACAGTACATTAAAAGGATTATCCATCAATGACCAAGTGGGATTCATCCCTGGGATGCAAGCATGGTTCAACATTCGCAAATCTATCAGTGTGATAGATTATATCAACAAGAAAAAATCAAGAATCATATGATCCTCTCAATAGATGCAGAAAAAGCATTTGACAAAATACAGCATCCTTTCCTGATTAAAACCCTTCAGAGTGTAGGGATAGAGAGTACATTCCTCAATCTCATAAAAACTATCTATAAAAAGCCTACAGCAAATATCATTCTCAATGGGGAAAAGCTGGAAGCCTTTCCCTTAAGATCAGGAACATGACAAGGATGCCCACTCTCGCCATTATTATTCGACATAGTACTAGAATTCCTTGCAAAAGCAATCAGACAACAAAAGGGGATAAAAGGTATCCAAATTGGCAAAGAAGAAGTCAAACTGTCTCTCTTCGCAGATGACATGATACTCTATATGGAAAACCCAAAAGACTCCACCCCCAAACTACTAGAAGTTATAGAGCAATTCAGTAATGTGGCAGGATACAAAATCAGTGCTCAGAAATCAGTTGCATTTCTATACACGAATAATGAGACTGAAGAAAGAGAAATTAGGGAATCCATCCCATTTACAACAGCACAAAAATCATACATTACCTTGGAATTAACTTAACCAGACACGTAAAGGACCTATATTCTAGAAACTACAAATCACTCTTGAAAGACATTGAAGAAGACACAAAAAATGGAAAAATATTCCATGCTCATGGATCGGAAGAATTAACATAGTTAAAATGTCCATGCTACCCAGAGCCATCTACACTTTCAATGCCATCCCGATCAAAATACCAATGACATTTTTCGCAGAACTGGAACAAACAGCCCTTAAATTTGTATGGAACCAGAAAAGGCCCCGAATCGCCAAGGAAGTGTTGAAAAGGAAAAACAAAGCTGGGGGCATCACAATGCTGGATTTCGAGCTGTACTACAAAGCTGTGATCACAAAGACAGCATGGTACTGGCACAAAATCAGACACATAGACCAATGGAACAGAATAGAGAATCCAGAAATGGACCCTCGGCTCTTTGGGCAACTCATCTTTGATAAAGTAGGAAAAAACATCCAGTGGAAAAAAGAAAGTCTCTTGAATAAATGGTGCTGGGAAAACTGGACAGCTACATGCAAAAGAATGAAACTGGACCACTCTCTCACACCATACACAAAGATAAACTCCAAATGGATGAACGACCTCGATGTGAGACAGGAATCCATCAAAATCCTAGAGGAGAACATAGGCAGCAACCTCTAGGACATCGTCCACAGCAATCTTTTTCATGAAACATCTCCAAAGGCAAGAGAAACAAAAGATAAAATGAACTTGTGGGACTTCATCAAGATAAAAAGCTTCTGCACAGCCAAGGAAACAGTCAAAAAACTAAGAGGCAGCCCCCGGAATGGGAGAAAATATTTGCAAATGACACTACAGATAAAAGATTGGTATCCAAGATCGACAAAGAACTTCTCAAACTCAATACACGAGAAACAAACAAATCATAAAATGGGCAGAAGATATGAACAGACACTTTTCCAATGAAGACACAAATGGCTAACAGACACATGAAAAAATGTTCAAAATCATTAGCCATCAGGGAAATTCAAATCAAAACCACACTGAGATACCACCTTACGCCAGTTAGAATGGCAAAAATTGACAAGGCAGGAAACAACAATTGTTGGAGAGGATGTGGAGAAAGGGGATCCCTCCTACATTGTTGGTGGGAATGCAAGTTGGTACAGCCACTCTGGAAAACAGTGTGGAGGTCCCTTAAAAAGTTAAAAATTGAGCTACTCTATGATTCAGCCATTGCACTACTAGGTATTTACGCAAAAGATAGAGATGTAGTAAAGAGAAGGGCCATAGGCACCCCAATGTTCATAGCAGCAATGTCCACAATAGCTAAATCGTGGAAGGAGCTAAGATGCCCTTCAACAGATGACTGGATTAAGAAGATTTGGTCCATATATATAATGGAATATTACTCAGCTATCAAAAAGAATGATTTCTCAAATTGCTGCAACATGGATGGCACTGGAAGAGATAACGCTAAATGAAATAAGTCAAGCAGAGAAAGACAATTATCATAAGGTTCCACTCATCTAAGGAACATAAGAAGTAGGAAGATCGGTAGGAGAAGAAAGAGATACAGAAAGGGGGGGGGTAATCAGAAGGGGGAATGAAACATGAGAGACTATGGACTCTGGGAAACAAACTGAGGGCTTCAGAGGGGAGGGGGGTGGGGAATGGGATAGGCCGGTGATGGGTAGTAAGGAGGGCACGTATTGCGTGGTGCACTGGGTGTTATACGCAACTAATGAATCATGGAACTTTACATCAAAAACCAGGGATGTACTGTATGGTGAATAACATAATAAAAAAATATTATTATTAAAAGAAAAGAAAAAAAGAATGCCCACCGGATCCAATCTGCGCAAGCCAGCCACTTTCACAGCCCCTCTGCCAGCAACTCCTGTGTCTGACATTCAACCCCAACCACGCCCTTTCTCAGGCCCATGGAAGGTCGCAAGGGATGGTGATCCTAACAACCATGCCCCTAGACCCGAGCCCTAACTGTAAACTGGGGTCTGTGAGATCCATTCCCAGACGCCTGGAACCAAAAACCAGGGAATGGGGACAGCTGAGGAATGTCAGGACACAAACCCTGCCACACATAGGATAACCCTGCCATTTGGGAATCAATAAAGCATTTTGAAAGAAGAAACCTAAGTGAGCACATGACCCAGGCCCAGAGAAAACCACTTCCAGTGGATCCCTGGCACCTAAACACTGTGCCGACAGTCTCCCCAACCCACTCTCTAAACTCAGCCCAAGAGGGTTGCAGAGCAAGTCGATGGGGCTTTCCATCCCTCTAGGGCCTGGCACTAACCGTAGCATAGGTTTTCAGAGGTGCACTCCTAGAGACATGTCAGAAAGATATAGGGATTGGGGAAACCTGCACTGTATCTCAGCCCTCAGCATGCTACACAGAAAGAAAGCATGCCATCTGGGACTCCAGAGGCAATTCGGAGGAGGAGAAATCTGCATATCCCACTGAGTCAATCCCAGGCAAGTCCCGCAAGCAGGGGACCCTTGGAACAAAACCCTGAGCCTTCCATTCTCCACAACGTGCCTGCTCAAATCAGGGAACTGGGATGCTGCGCTCAAAACCAGGCGATGGTCCTTCCCATACTTCTGATCCCTAACCCAAATGCGAGGTTGGGTGCCCAGAGGACACTCCAGGGGCCGAGCACAAAACACAAGGTGACTGGGGAAACCTGAACCATACCTATGAATCAGCATGCCACACAGAAGGAAAGCATGCCATTTGAACCTGCAGAAGGAATGCAGAGCAAGACAAAGAAGAATGCCCACCTGATCCAACCCCTGCGAGCTCCCACTTTCACAGCCCCCTCTACCGGCAACTCCTGTGTATAACATTCAACCTACACTACACCCTCCATTCAGGCCCATGGAAGGTCCCAAAGCCTGGTGATCCGAACAGACATGCCCCTGGACCCGAGCGCTAACTCCATGCTGGGGTCTATGACATATATGACAGGGAATGGGGACAGCTGAGCAATGTCAGGATACAATCTCTGCAAAACATAACTGTGCTATTTGGGACTCCAGAAAGCATTTTGAGGAGAAACCTAAGTGAACACCTGACCCAAGCCCAGAAAAAAACCCTTCCAGCAGATCCCTGGCACCTGTACACAGTGCCGACAGTCTCCCCAACTCACTCTCTCCACTCAGCCATGAGAGTGTCGAAGAGCCAGTCGATTGTGCTTTCCATCCTCGTAGGGTCTGACACTAACCATAGATTGGGTTCTCAGAGGTGCACTCAAAGAGACATGGCACAAAGATGTAGGGATGGGGAAACCTGAGCCATATCTGAGGCCTCAGCATGCCACACAAAAAGAAAGCGTGCCATCTGGGACTCCAGAGGCAATTCAGAGAAGGAATAATCTGCATATCCCACTGACTCAATAACAGCCAACTCCCGCATTCAGGAGACCCTTGGACCAAAACCCTGAGCCTTCCACCTACACAACCCGCCTTCTCAAATCAGGCCACCGGGATGCTTCGCTCAAAACCGGGCGATGGTCTTTCCCATGCTCCTAAGCCCTACCCCAAATGCTAGGTTGGGTTCCAAGAGGTCATTCCAGGGTCCAAGAACCAACACATAGCACTGGGAAAACCTGAACCATACCTACGAATCAGCATGCCACACAGAAGGAAACCGTGCCGCTTGAACCTGCAGAAGGAATGCAGAGCAAGAGAAAGAAGAGTGCCCACCTGATCCAATCCCTGTGAGCCCCCACTTTCACAACCCCCTCTACTGGCAACTCCTGTGTCTGACATTCAACCCAAACCATGCCCTTTCTCAGGCCCCTGGAAGGGCGCAGAGGCTGTTGATCGGAACAGCCATTGCCCCTCGACCCGAGCCTAACTCTAAGCTGGGGTCTGCGAGAACCATTCCCAGACGACTGCTTCCAAAACCAGGGAATGGGGACCGCTGAGCCATGTCAGGACGCATACCCTGCCATAGAAGAGAACTGTGCCATTTGGGACTCCAGAAAGCATTTTGAGGAGAAACCTAAGTGAACACCAGACCCAAGCCCAGAGAAAACTACTTCCAGCGGATCCCTGGCACCTAAACACTGTGCGGACTATCTCCCCAACCCTGTCTCTCCCCTCAGCCCCGAGAGGGTTGCAGGGCCAATCGATTGGGCTTTCCGGCCTCCTAGGGCCTGACAGTAACTGTAGGTTGGGTTCTCAGAGGTGCACTCCTAGAGACCTGGGTCAAAGACATCAGGAATGGGGAAACCTGAGCCATTTCTAAGGCCTCAGAATGCCACACAGGAAGAAAGCGTGCCATCTGGGACTCCAGAGGCTATTCAGAGCAGTAGAAATCTGCATGTCCCACTGAGTCAATCCCAGCCAACTCCCGCATTCAGCGGATCCTTGGACAGAAACCCTGAGCTTTCCATTCTCCACAACCTGCCTAGTCAAATCAGGCCCCCAGGATGGTGCGCTCAAAACCACGAGATGGTTTCTAACCAAAGTCGAGGTTGGGTTCCCAGAGTTCATTCCAGGTGCCATGCACCAAACACATATTGACTGGGGAAACCTGAGCCATACCTGCGAATCAGCATGCCACACAGAAGGAAACCGTGCCATTTGGACCTGCTGAAGGAATGCAGAGCCAGAGAAATAAGAATGCCCATGTGATCTAATCCCAGTGAGCCCCCACTTTCAAGCCCCCCTGCCCCCAGCTGCTGTGTCTGACATTGAACCCAAACCATGCCCTCCTCTTAGGCCCCTGGAATTCACAATGGCTGGCTGATCTATATAGTCATGTCCCTAGACCTGTGCCCTAACTCTAGGTTGGGGTCTGTGAGGTGTAGTCCCATACGCCTGGCTCCAAAGCCCAGGGAACAGGGACCGCTGAGCAGTGTCAGGACACGTAGCCTGCAACACAGAACTAAACTGTGCCATATGGGACTCCAGAAAGGATTCCAAGGAGACCTTGGTGAAAACCTGACCTAAGCCCCGCAAAACCCTACTTTCAGGGGAACCCTGGTCCCTCATCCATGACACCAACATTCTCTTCAACCCACACCCACCACTCAGCCCCTGAGTCGGTGACATAGCCAGTTGATCGGGCTTTCCATCCTCCCCTTCATGACACGAATCATAGTTTGGGTTCTGAGTTGTCCACTCCCAGAGGTCTGGCTCCAAAGCCATGGAGATCGGAGAAACCTGAGTCATACCTTAGGCCTTGGCATGCCACCCAGAAAGAAACCGTTTCATTTGGGACTCCAGAAAGGATGTCGAGGGGGAGAAATCCTAATGTCTACCATACTCAATTACCTCGATCCCCCACATTCACTGGTCCCCTGGCCTCAAACCCACTGCTTGACACTCACCCCAACCCACAACATCAACACCCCCCACAGCGTGGAAATTCTCCACACATCCCCCCTATCGGAACTCCCATTCTCCTACACCTTACCCCTAACCCTAGTTCTGGTTGTGAGAGGTCCATTCTGAGAAGGCTGGAATGGAAGACGTGGCTCCTGAGGGGGGACCTGTGGCCCCCCTCCAGGGCAGGGCATCATCCTCGCCTCACAGGGGATCCATGGAAGTGTTATGTCAGGCGACTGATGGGGCTCCCTCTTGAGGAACTCAGACACAGAAAGGCAGTTACAGATGCTCTCATGTACATACCACATGGAAAGAAAATACTGAACACATAGGTACTGAGAACAGATGGGTGTTTCACTGATTCGGGGAATGGGGGGGAGGACAGGTGAAGGTGGTCAAAGATGCCGTGTCTGAGTGAGAAAATCCGACAGTCATGGAATGTTCTGTGCAGCATGGAGACTAAAGCTAACCCCGCAGGATGGGGTACAGGATCCCCTGCTCTTTGAAAGTACAGTGCTCCTAGGAAATCTTTCACAGCAGAAAGGATGTAAAGAAGGATGACCATTAATTTATACGGAAAAATGAGTGAGCACGCTCAGACTCCAAAAATGACTTCTCTTTGGCTTTTCCTAGGCCTCGGGACACAACTCCTAATGGATGCTGAAAATACATGGAGATAAAGCACAGCAGACGCTCACAAACACAATTCAAAGTGCCGGTGGCTGGACGCGGAGAGCGGTTCCCAGGAAGGAGCTGGTTGGGGTGCACGCCGCCTCTGTCGTGCTTCTCCCCAAAACAGATGCTGAACGCGATGCTCACTGTTCGACTCTTTTCATAAGAGGAAAATCCTCTTCAGGTCTCTTCCCATTAGTGAAACCAGATAATAACGGAGATCTTTCCAAAAACCCAAGTGTCTTCCCATGAACTTTTAAAAAGTGGGGGGAGATACCTGTACTTGAACGTTGCTGAGGGAGGACATGTGAAAGGTTCTCCCGGATACAAACATCAGCAGATCCCCCGGGAAAGGCACCTTCCTCAGCATGCGGAACACAGACTACCTCCTACCCCCAGAAACCTTCTCCTTCCCCTTGCTCAGGACAACCCACAACAGCTGGGAGTTACCCCAGTTCCTCTTTTCTCCCATCCCTGATATCTAAGCTGTCAATAAACCCTGTGAGCTCCATCATTAAGATGTACCCAGAGTAGGACTAACCACTCCTTCCAAGGCCCCCTGTCTGGTCCATGCTGGAGCCCATCTCTTGCCTGAATTCCTAGAAAAGTGTCATCATTGACCTCCCTTGCCCATCCTCAACCGTCTGGCATCTGTTCTCAACACTGCAGCCAGGATGGCCCACCAAAACAGGGTCCCATGGGGTCACAGGCCTGCAATGACTTTCTGTCACACTCTGTCACCTCCGTGAGGTCATGTCCTATGCTGTCTGCTGTGGCCACAGGGCCTTCTTGCTGCTCCTGCATACACCTGGTATGGTCTCGCCCCGGGGCCTTTGCACATGCTTCCCCTTCTATTTAGAGGGCTCTTGATGTGATATCACTGACCTTCTTTAGATCTTGTCTCAAGTATCACTCTCCTAGTGAAGTACCACCTGGCCCCTATGTGAATAGCGAACACCACCCCCACCTCCCCTTCAGCTCCCCCAGCCCTGTCTCCTGCTTTATATTTCCATAGCACTTATTATAGTCTCCACTCCATCTCGGCAGGGGAGAAACTGAGGCATAAACTGATGGCTTCACCACCGACTCCTCCCAGTTTCCTAGTCCAAATCCCTAGGGGAAAAGGTGCCCCGGGGGCTCCTGCACAGCTGGGATGCCCGGGACAAGGGGTCCACCCACCTCTTGCACCCTGAACACCATCAGGAAAGGGAGCCATACGAGGAATCCACCTGCACACGAAACCTGAAACCAGGGAGCTTCCCCGATGACAGGTGAGCACGCATGCTTCCTCCCCTTCCCTGAGGTGCTCACCCAAGAAAGCTGAGCAGAGATGCTTCCCAGGGTCCAAATCTCCCTCTGGCCAAGGTGCTGGGAAACAGACATCTGATCCGACCACCCTGCCAGGCTCAGACCCGCTCAGTGAGTCCTAAGACCCAGAGACTTCTTTGTACTCCAGCTCAATCCTTGTCACAGAGAAGTAAACTCCAGCCTCACAAACGTGCTCATCATTAGCTCTGGAATTCCCTGGGTTGTGTCTACACTGGCCCACACAGGGGTCCCGTGCAGACCACACCGCAAATGCCCTAGGGTTGCAAGCCACTTTCAAGCTGCCCTTAGAAAGGAAGAAACTGGCCCAATTAGGCAGACCAGCCAAGTGACTCGATGTGCTGCAAACTCAGACAACATCCTCCCTGAACACCAAGGCTTCCGAGTCCAAGCATCCAACCTTCGCTCACTGGGCACTGAGCACCATGTCAGCACGAACACTGCTCTTTGATTCACTGGCCTCCCAGTCCTTCCAATCAGAAACCCAGCTCCAGACATCACTCTATTTTCCCTTCAGAGAGAGAAGTCAAATGGTGGAATAAAACACTCCCTGTGCACAGCACACTTCTATCCACATCGAATTCCTTGGTCTTTCTCATTCGGGCAGCCCTACAAGACCCACACCAATGAGAGATACCACAAGTTCAATCATCACGTATATACTTGACCTTGTGTTGTTCCTTTCAGTATTTTTACCTCGAAGTCAATGTCTCTATTGCTTTGTTAAAATAATAATAATAAATAATAGTGATGATAATAAGTAATAATAATGATAATGATGATGACATGGTCACCTAAGGGTCTGGATCTCCATAGCCAGACAACATGGCTCTGGTCCAGATAAGGATGAAGACACAACCTCAGCCCATGAATCAAACCCCACACCCTCAGGAATCCCGACACACCTCACGGGTGAAGAGTTCCTTTGCTACATGGAGTTGTCTGCGTCCAAAAGATACAGGCAACCCCCAGCATTCATTCTGTTTTCTTCATCAATTCCCCAGCTCAAGTCGCAAGTGACTCACTGGGTCAAGCTTCCAGAGCCCAGGGTGGGCCTCCAGGTAAGCAGCACCCCCCCCCGCCCCCACCCTGGGAAAGGTAACGGGGGGGGGGGGCTCGATTTCCTTTGGGAGCACAATGTGGCACTCCCCGAGCTCCTAAAGAACCCACACTCCTTCTCCCTTTCTCCCTCTCACAAAGGCCACCAAACCCTGTGACAGCTCTGAGGCTGTTTTACTTTAACAAATAATTTCTAATATCGGAATGTGGCTCACAGAAGAAAAAACATGAACACCCACAAAGGATTCTCTTAATATTTCAGAAGACTGTTTTTCCATTGTTTAATTAAAACAGGAAATAAAAGGCACAGATAGCTCCTTCCACTAGCAGGTCCAATTCACTTCAGTGATTGAAAGTAGAGCAGGAAATAAAAGAGTAACAGATGTTCTGAGGACCCATCACATCCATCACCTCAGGTTTGAAACTTCTCACACATGCAAGGAAAGCAGCACCACCAAACATCTCGGCCTGGTGACTCTGACAGTCTGAACTGGAGTGACAGGGACAGACGATGAGGCTGTGTGTGTTGGGTGAGGCTGGTGGCCCAGAAGAAGGTTCTCTGCCAGCTCTCTGCCTGTGCCTCACTTGTCCTCAGCAGGGAACTTGCACACAGCCCTCACCTGTCACAACTCTCACACAGGAGACCCACAGCCACCCCTGGAGCCCGCCCTGCCCACACCCTGCTGCAGAATGCACTCAGCTCTCCTCTGGGACCCCTGTCACCTATACCCAGACCTGGAACTCCCCGGTCTCCTGCAAAGCTCCAGGATTACCCCTCTTCTTCCAAAATCACACTGGCTCAAGGCTTTCATGAGAAAGCTATAACGCTAACTAATGAAAGGTTCACACCTACTTTCCCCTTCTGTTGCATTTCTCTGCACCTTCCTTCCTACCTGTGCAAACTGGTACATATCAGTGGAGCATGAACGTGCTCTGAGATCTGGATCTTTCATTGCAGCTTTCTGAGGGCTCCTTATGCAATAAGAAACTAGCGTATCCTACAACAGGGTGTTTTACAACTATCATCTACACAATAGTACAGCCCAAATCACGACATTTTTACCTCACTCTCTTCATGAAGCAGAACACTTTTTCCTTTCTTCTCTTACTTAAATTCCATTTAGTTCACATGCCATGGAATATTCGCTTCAGGGGTAGGATTTAGTGATTCCTCACCTGCATACAGTAGCCGGTGCTCATCACAAGTGCCCTCCTTAATACCCCTCACCCATTTAACCCTTCCTCCCATGCCCCTGCCCTGCAGCAACCCTCAGTTTGTTCTCTAAGGTTGAGTCTGTTTCCTTGTTTGCTTCTCTCAACACCCCTCAACTCTGTTCATCTGTTTTCTTTCTGAAATTCCACATGAGTGAGAGCATAGGATATGTGTCTTTCCTCACTGATTTTGCTTAGCTTAATACACTCTAGGTCCATCCACATCCTTGCAAATGGTAAGATTTCATTCTTTTTGAAGCTGGGTCATATTCCATTATATATATGTACCCCACATCTGCTTTATCCATTCATCAGTGCATGGACTTTGGGATTCTCTCCATAGTTTGGCTACTGTGGACATTGCTGCTATAAACATCATGGTGCATGTACCCCCTTTGAATCTGCATTTTTGTATCCTTTGGGTAAATACCTAGGAGAGCAATTGCTGGATCATATGGTTGTTCAATGTCTAACTTTTTGAGGAACCCCCACACTGTTTCCCAGACTGGCTGTACCACTTTGCATTGCCACCAACAGGATGGGAAGGTTCCCCTTTAAGCAGAACATTATCTGCGAGGAATTTCATAAGAGGAAACAAAAATTCTGTGAGATACACCCAGGGTCAGGCAAGCAGTTGCACAATTCACCCCAGGGCTCCTGACACCAAGCCCCTTGAAGCCACCAGCATGCGTCTATCCAAAAGAATTCCCAGACTCTCCTTCTGACTCCACCACTGAAGAAACTACAGAGAAAACAGCTCCTCAAAATATCTAGATGATACATTTAGTAAAACTAGAAAGTCAAGCTCAACTTTTAAACAGTAAAAGTCTGCCTTGAATAATTTTGAATTTTCCCTAGACCCTATTTGTAACTCTTTCGATGAAAAGACTAACCAATGATGAAACATCACCTTTGACAAATGACATCATCCAAGTCTGTATCTGACGACAAAAAGCCACCTAACTCTAGATGCTGGCCACACATCTATATCCTAGGCCCAAGTGAATAACACTGTTAGATTAAGGAACAAATTAGACATTACAACACACACAGAGTGAATCTCACCTTCCCTTTCAAATAAAAGAGGATTTCCTAGCAAACAGATGTTCAAAATACATTCGTAAGCAATAAATGAACAGAGAAAATGTGATCCCCTGCAATGTTCTACCTGCAGGGAAACTACGTAACTCTTGCACCAAACCCAGAATGCTGACAGCTACTTACGTTTTACTTCATGGCTCAGCTAGAGAAAAGAGAAAAGCCCAGGAGGTTTTGAGAAAATGAGAGGTTTTACCTCCAGTCCTGACATAGATAGGACATTTCGCCAAACGTACGTGTGCTTTCTCTGAACGCTGACGTCCTGTGACAAGCTGCCTCGCTGACTCAGATGCTGACGTTCAAAACCTCGGGTCTCGTGGAGCCAGAGCAGAGAAGTGCTGTCAGCTGGGGAGAAGAAGGCACCTCTAACCTATAGCCCGCACACCTGCTTCGGTTTCTGGGCGAAGGGGCAACATATACTTGTTTTTTACTAGTAATTATCTTCATTCTAAATAGACCAATGACCTTGCCTTTTCTGGAAAGTGGAATTACTCTTCCAAACTCTCAACTCATCTGTTCCAAATACAACCAGAGTGGGGTCTGCTTTACGCCCGCCTCCAGGCCCCCGCCTGGAGGACCTTCCAGCATGATTCTAACAGCCAAATACCACCAACTCCGGGGCACAGGGTACAATGTTGAGGCTGGGGGATGGAGCTGGGGCTTGTTACCACCACACCTGTGCCTGGGGCAGCAGGAACCTGGAGGACCCTCTTGCAGGATCCTGACACCCCATTAGCACCAACCCCAGGGGACACGGGGCATAATGCTGAAGTTGGAGGACGGCTCTGGGGCTTGCTACTGCCACACCTGTGCCTGGGGGAACAGGGAACGCCCTGCTGAACTCCGAGTACTGCTCAAGGTCCATCACCTGCACTGTGTCAGGGAACCAGGGCACAGCCAACTGAAGATGGGGACTGTGTGTGGTCCTTACCTGCACTCTTCCAGGGGAACACGGGAAACCCTGAAATTCTGCAACCCATCCCACAAAAGCTCAGGTGCGCGGGCGCCCTGGAGTTCACGGGTCTGGGGAATACAGCCAGTTGACAGACATCGGGCAGAGGAGACTTTAAAGGGAAAAAGAAAACTCACCCGCGATGAACCCTCTCCACACGCCCTTCCAGAACCCCGCCTCCCACCCGGGGCTCACCCTCCCCCCGGACCCCCACCCCGGCACATATCTCGCACTCACCCAGCCGGGAACTCCGCAGGACAACTCTCTCCCAGCGTCCCTTCTTCTGCCCCAGGTCTGCAACCCTTTGCAACTCTGGGACCAACCACAGAGAGGTAGCTCCACCCCCATGCAGTGATTGGTCGGGGAAGGTGTGCCCCAAGCCCCTTGGATGCCAGGCAACCCTGCGAGTGCAGGGGGTCCAGGAGGCGCCTCCCTGCCCCAACACCCAGCATGGGTGGGGTCGTGCGCCAGGCCCCACACACACACCTGGCCCCTTCCGGGGACCCCTCTAGCCAGAGAAGACCCTCAGAGCCCGGCCCCTTCCCTTTCTGCACCAGCCCTCCCTGCTGGGGTGTGCCTGGTTCCAGGCAAGATCAGCTGCTCTCAGACCCTCCAAGGCTTGGGCTTTAGGAAATGCAATGATTTCATGCATTTCCAAGGCAACTTTAAGACCTAAAAAGTAATGCTCTAATTGGGAAGAGCTTCACCTTCTGGTCTCACCCATGGAGTGGACAGTGCTTCTCAGACCTTCAACGCATCCTTCTAGGATGAGCCCATTTGTGCTGGAATCTATATACACATGCTTGCTTCTGCAGGAAAGCGTCCAGGATGGAGAACAGCCGCCCTTCTGTGCTGTTGCTGTTGTGAACCAGGAACATATATTTTTCACTTAAAAAGAAAGTGTATTGTTATTGTCGACACTAAATGAACTAAATAAACATTTTAGAGAGAAAGGAAAAGAGTTTTATTCAAAACCCAAGTCAGGACAGCTGCCTGGGAGACACAATCTTCAGAAAGAAGGGAGTGCTCCGGGGAAGGAACACTTGCGGCAGGGTTATATATTTGTTCTGTTTTGTGTTACATACAGAGTTACACACCACAATGAGGAAGAAGATTCCAGAAAGTGACAGACTTTTTCTTATGTTTTCAGTATGTACATGTCAGTATGACTTTAATCTTACGGGAGCCAAAGAGGTTCTTTATTTTTTCTTATCTTTATGTTGGCATTTTTGGTTATTGTTTTCTTCTCGAAGCAGATGTCCAACATGTGCTTGGGGCAGAAATAGGGCCCATGCTTTGAGGTTTTGTCCAGTCATTTTGAACTGGGTAAAATGTTAAAGGATAGCTTCCCTGGGAGCCCAGGATCAGGGCCCACAGATGATATAAGATAAAAATTACTTTTATCATTATACTTACTACTAAATGGAGGAATTTGAGACAAAAGCACCTTTCACAAGAGTACCAAGAAATCAAAATGATGCCCACGGAAGGCTACCTGCTCCATGGTCAGCACAGGTAACAGAAGTGTTCACAGTCTCTGGACTCCTGCCCTTCTCCTGCCCAAATCTCTGAAGCACACAGACCACTTAAAATCAGAATTGTAGAACTGCTAGACGCCTTAGAGATATCTGGCACCATTGCCTTGGACTGCAGAATAAAACACAGTAGCTCGTTGTCACCAACTAATTTCAACATGAAGTGCCCCCTGGACGCACTAAGTTCTTTCTCTGCAAAGGTTGACTAATGTAAGTCACAGTCATACCATATAAACACTACGATGGCTGGGAAGTCATTGTAGGTAAGGGAATATTTTAGCCATGTTTATAAGCATTGGCTCACTTCGTAGAAGAGGCTGAGTGTTTTTAAATACTATTTCAGACCTGTCTTACAGCACACTCTGAACATACCAGAGCCTGAATCGACTAAAAAAGATAGTTGGTTTCAGTAACTTTAATACCAGAAAAATATTATACTGTCTCTATTCCTAAGGATCCTGGAGTATATCACCAGAGGTCCTCCACTGAGATAATTATCTTCATGATCACCGTGGGCAGAGGTGAAAAGGCCAGCTGAATTCATTCCAGTTGGCCACACGACAAGAAAATGCTGATACTTGATAGGTTTCCAGATCGAGAAGCCCAGAGATAAGATGGAAATAATACCCTGTATGGAACAACAAGAGATTTGGAGTCAATTTGGGGATCCCACTTAGGTTTCTGACACTAAAATCCTCTGTGGCTCGTATTGTCTGAGTCCCCATCTAACCATCTAGAAAATGGGCCTAATAATATCTACATCCTATCTGAGAAGTTTAACAGGGACTATGCTACAAAGAGCCAGTATGGTGTCTCTTAAGAGCAGGTGCTCAGGAAGCCATAATTACTATTGAGTCTATTTCTTTTCCAGAAGAAAGAACACATGTTGAATCCATGTTTCTAATAGATGACTCACCAGATGATTTTCAAACCTGAAGGAAGGTCAAGAAGCTACTCTGTGTCATATTTCTCTGAGAAATCATGTTTTTGCAGTGGTGAGGAAAATACAATAGCACCATCATCACTAGGAGTGGGGAGTTTCCCATTACCATATGGCCATGTTGACGCCCTTAGCTCAGGGCCACCAGAAAGGGCAGCTGGGGGCGGAGGCACAGGCCAAGGCTGCTAAGTGTGGCTGGGGCAGGCAGAGCTCTGAAGCTGAACTCCCGTCTAGATTAGGATAGTGAGGTCTCTTCACAGATAGAGGGCCATTGTCTGTGAGCCCTGACATGGAAAGGTGGGGAATTTCTATTGCGATTCCCTCTCTGACCCTTAGGATATGCAGCAAAGTTCCATTTAATTTTTTAAACATTGAGGGACTTCCTGGTTTTCTTTTCATTATGACTACAGGCTCAATTCCCCTGTGGTCTAAGAATAGAATCTAGTTAATTTCAGGCTCTTAAAATTTGTAGACTTGATTTGTGACCCAGCATACCATCTATTTGGGTAATATTCTGTGACCACTAGAAAAGAATGTATTCTGCACTTATTAGGTAATGTTCCATATATGTCTATTAGGTGACATTTGTTACCAATGTTTTGTCTGCTTTTTCTAGCAGATACTGAGAAAGGTATATTAAAATCCTCAAACAATACTGCTCTATTCAACACTGCATTGGAGAATCTACCCAGAGTTATAAGGCAAGAGAAACAAAAGGTATAAGAATTGAGGGGATAATTGTCACTATACACAGATAATATGATGGTGTACACAGAAAATCCAAAATAGTCCATAAATACACTATTAGAATTAAAAATGGAATTTAGAAATTTGAGATGGACCTAGCTTACTGTTAGACCGTTTCTGGAAGATGTGTAGAAAATGTTGATCTTGGGTGGGACACAGACTGCACTAACCTTTTGAAAAGATTCAGTGGGACTTCATAAAAATGTGACGGTTCTCCTTATCTCATGACCATTAAGAAAATGAAAAGGCAAGCCATAGACTGGGAAGTAAAGATTTGCAACACACACGGACAAAGACTTGTCAATAAAGAATTCCTATGCATCAACCATAAAAGACAGTCTATTTAAAAATGAATACTTCAAAAGTTGGAGAGGATGTGGAGAAAGGGGACCCTCTTACACTGTCGGTGGGAATGCAAGCTGGTGCAGTCACTCTTAAAAACAGTATGGATGCCCCTCAAGACGTTTACAATAGAGCTGTCCCATGAGCCAACAACTGCACTACTAGGTATTCATCTCTAAGATACAAATGTACTGATCCAAAGGGGCACCTGCACCCCAATGTCCACAATAGCCAAACTGTAGAAGGAGCTGAGATGTCCTTCAACAGATGAATGGATAAAGAAGATGTGGTCCATATACACAATGGAATATCACTCAGCCATCAGAAAGGATGAATACCTACCATTTGCATCAACATGAATGGAACTGAAAAAGATTATTCTAAGTGAAATAAGTCAATCAGAGAAAGACAATTATCATATTATTTCACTCATATGTGGAATATAAGGAATAGCGCAGAGGACAATAGGGGTATGGGGGGCACTGAATGGGAAGAAATCAGAGAGGGAGACAAACCATAGAGACTCTTGACTCTGGGAAACAAACTGAGAGTGAGGAAAGGGAGGTGGGGGGAGGGGTAACTGGGTGATGGGCATTGAAGAGGGCACATGATATGACTAACGGTGGGTATTATACTGAAGTAATAAATCACTGAACATTATATCAAAAGCCAGTGATGTACTATACCTCAGCTAAAAATTAAATTATTAAATTAAATTAAATTAAATTAAATTAAATTAAATTAAATTAAATTAAATTAAATTAAAATGGATGTTTCTTAAAAGATGGCCAATAAGACAGGAAAGGGTGCTCAACAGTATTATTTTCAGGAACATCCAGGACCTTTCTAAAACAAAAACATACACACAAACCAGTATTCCCTAGATGGATGACATCTTATTTCTGAGGACAACTTGGAGAACAGACGAGCATCCAAGTCCAGTGATGGAATTACTGACACTCAGAGAATGGACAATTGACCTAAGTTAGGGCTCAGGATCTCAAACTACAGTACAATTTCTAGGCATAATTTTGTCCTCTGAAGGCAGACAACTGCCACACCACGTCATATGCCACATAGGTTGCTTACCAACCCCTACCATAAAGGAAGAAGATCAGAAAGAGATAGGATTGATAGGAAATAGCAGAAAACACATGTGGGGATTATCCTGAAACACACTGATCACATAACTAGTGTAAGGAAGTGTAGGGAACTGACATGGACAGAGACTCAAGAGGTACTTTGGAAAATGCTGTCTGACATTGTCACACATTGGTACCAGCTAATGAGGGCTCTGAGCACACCCTAGAATGCCTATACTCACAAGAGTTTGCAACATGGTCTCTGAGGACTGAAACTCTTCAAGACCTCAAAGTTTACCTGATTGACTGCTGGACTAAGAGATTCCCGTGTTCTGAGAACAGATACCAACTAATTGGGAGGCTCACCTGGGCTCACTCAGAGGCCCTACAAAAGCCTGGACCATTCACTGAAAATCAATAGAAAGAAAGAAGAAAAGAAAAGAAAAGAAAAGAAAAGAAAAGAAAAGAAAAGAAAAGAAAAGAAAAGAAAAGAAAAGAAAAGGAAGAAAGGAAGAAAGGAAGAAAGGAAGAAAGGAAGAAAGGAAGAAAGGAAGAAAGAAAGAAAGAAAGAAAGAAAGAGAAAGAAAGAAAGAAAGAAAGAAAAGGAAAGGGAGAAAAGAAAGAAAAGAATCAATGATACAAAAACTCCAAAAGGCTATTCTGGAGTGGGAAAAGCAGATCCCAGATGAACAAAGCAGAACCACTCCTGACCTTAAGTCCTACTACAGAAATGATACTTTTCTGAGTAGGACAGACAGACAGTCCTACGCATCCAATGAGGGTCAGCACAACATGCAAAACAAATAGCTAGAAAACTGGTGATTGATGAATCTGTTCAAGAAAACCAGAATGAGGTATATCTGTTCTCAGACTCATGGCAGTAACAAGTGACACAAAACTGTGGTTGGAAATAGGTCAGAAAAATGACTGCCCAGTAGAAAATAAGAACATAGGAGTTAAGAACATATGGCAGAAATTAGCGCTGGCTGGGGCGCCTGGGTGGCTCGGTCGTTAAGCATCTGCCTTCGGCTCAGGACATGATCCCAGAGTTCTGGGATTGAGCCCCGCATTGGGCTCCCTCCTCCTCTGGGAGCCTGCTTCTTCCTCTCCCACTCCCCCTGCTTGTGTTCCCTCTCTCGCTGGCTGTCTCTTTCTGTCAAATAAATAAAATCTTCTTTAAAAATTAGCCCTGGCTGACATTTCCATCTTCATCATGCATGTTTCTGTACATCAGAAGGATAGCTCTAGGGGCGCCTGGGTGGCACAGTGGTTAAAGCGTCTGCCTTCGGCTCGGGGCGTGATCCTGGCGTTATGGGATCGAGCCCCACATCAGGCTCCTCTGCTATGAGCCTGCTTCTTCCTCTCCCACTCCCCCTGCTGGTGTTCCCTCTCTCGCTGGCTGTCTCTATCTCTGTCCAATAAATAAATAAAATCTTTAAAAAAAAAAAAAGAAGAAGGATAACTCTAAAGTAACCAAATTAAACACCAGGCAGAGAACCTCATTAGGAAAATGAGTGAGGCCAAAATACCTAAAAACATCATTTAAAAAACCAATGGTTTTTGGCAGAAGAGGAAAACAATTCAAAATGGAACCATCCGTGAATAAGAAGGATAATGGAATATGAAACCGAAACACATAGATATGGCAATCAATACGATCATTGCATGGGCACATCACCAAGGAGGTCATGCTGGCATAACAGAGAACATAGAGGAAGCAAAATGTATACTGTTACCAAACGACTCACTGAGAGAGAGAGAATGCCATAATTGCTAAAGTTAAAGCCAAGAGATCTTTAATGAATACCCCACATAAAGTCAAAGCTGACAGACTCTTCCAAAATATACAAATTGAATATAACCAACCCTTTTCTGTATCAAAGAATAAACTATACCCATGTACCATTATAGACACATGGTCAAAAATAGTGTTCTCCTATTCTTGCCAGAAAAAATGCTTTAAACACTATTATCAAAGCATTAGAAATCTGGATTCATTGCTATGGTATCCCAATCATTATCAAATCAGATCATGGCACCCGCTTCACAGGAAAGCAAATACAACAGTAGGCTAAGGAACAAGGGATAATGTGGAACTTCCACTAACTCTACAACCCAACTACCACTGGGTCAATTGAAAGGTCGAGTAGCTTGAGAAATCAAGGAATCAATCCCATTTAAAATTGCACCCAAAGCCATAGGATACCCAGGAATAAACCTAACCAAAGAGGTAAAGGATCTATACTCAGAAAAGTATAGATCACTTATGAAAGCATTTGAGGAAGGCACAAAGAAATGGAAAAACAGTCCATGCTCATTGACTGGAGGAAAAAAAATGTTAAAATGTCTTTGCTACCCAAAACAATCTACACATTCAATGCAATCCCTATCAAAATAACACCAGTATTTTTCGCAGAACTGGAACAAACAACCCTAAAATTTGTATGGAACCAGAAAAGACCCCGAACAGCCAAAGGAATGTTGAAAAAAGAAAGGAAAGCTGGGGGCATCACAATTCCGGACTTCAAGCTCTATTACAAAGCTGTCATCATCAAGACAGCATGGTACTGTCTCAAAAACCAACACATTGATCAATGGAACAGAATAGAGAACCCAGAAATGGACCCTCAAGTCTGTGGTCAACGAATCTTCAACAAAGCGGAAAGAATATCCAGTGGAAAAAAAGATGGTCTCTCCAACAAATGGTGCTGGGAAAACTGGACAGCCACATGCAGAAGAATGGCACTGGAGCACTTTCTTACACTGTCCACAAAGATAAACTCAAAATGGATGAAAGACCTAAATGGGAGACAGGAATCCATCAAAATCCTAGAGGAGAACACAGGCAGCAACTTTTTTGACCTCAGCTGCAGCGACTTCTAGCTAGACATGTCTCCAGAGGCAAAGGAAACAAAGGCAAAAATGAATTATTGGGACTTCATCAAGATAAAAAGCTTTTGTACAGCGAAGGACATAGTAGACAAAACCGACAGACAACCTATAGGACGGGAGATTTTTACAAATTTCTTAACAGATAAAGGGCTACTATCCAAGATCTATAAAGAACTTACCAAATCAACACCCAAAGAACAAATAATCCAGTCAAGAAATGGGCAGAAGACATTAATAGACATTTCCCCAAAGAAGAAATACAAATAGTCAACAGACTCATGGAAAATGTTTCCACATCGGTTGCCATCAGGGAAATACAAATCATAAGATACCACCTCACACCAGTCAGAATGGCTAAAATGAACAAGTCAGGAAATGACAGATGTTGGCGAGGATGTGGGACATCCTCAGGAATGGGACAGATGTAGGAACCCTCCTACACTGTTGGTGGGAATGCAAGCTGGTGAAGCCACTCTGGACAACAGTATGGAGGTTCCTCAAAAAGTTAAAACTAGAGCTACCCTATGATCCAGCAATTGCACTACTAGATATTTACCACCCAAATACAAACGTAGTGATCTGAAGGGGCACCTGCACCCCAATGTTTATAGCAGCAATGTCCGCAATAGCCAAACTATGGAAAGAGCCCAGATGTCCATTGACAGTTGAATGGATAAAGAAGATGTGTTGTATATACATACACTGGAATATTACTCAGTCATCAGAAAGGATGAATACTTACCATTTACAACGCATGGATGGAACTAGAGGGTGTTATGCGAAGCAAAATAAGTCAATCAGAGGAAGATAATTATCATATGATTTCACTCATATGTGGAATTTAAGAAACAAAACAGAGGGGATGCCTGGGTGGCTCAGACAGTTAAGTGTCTGCCTTCACCTCAGGTCATGATCCCAGGATCCTGAGATCAAGTCCCGCATCAAGCTCCTTGCTCAGCGGGGAGTCTGCTTCTCCCTCTGCCTGACATTCCCCCTGCTGTGCTCTCTCTCTCTCTTTCTCTCTGACAAATAAATAAATAAAATCTTAAAAGAAAAAAAGAGGGGCGCCTGGGTGGCACAGCAGTTAAGCGTCTGCCTTTGGCTCAGGGCATGATCCCGGTGTTATGGGATCGAGCCCCACATCAGGCTCCTCCGCTGTGAGCCTGCTTCTTCCTCTCCCACTCCCCCTACTTGTGTTCCCTCTCTCACTGGCTGTCTCTATCTCTGTCAAATAAATAAATAAAATCTTTAAAAAAAAAAAAGAAACGAAACAGAGGATCATAGAGGAAGGGAGGGAAAAATAAAACAAGATGAAATCAGACAGGGAGACAAACCATAAGAGACTGTGAACCATAGGAAATAAATTGAGGGTTGCTGAAGGGTGGGGGGGATGGGGTAACTAGGTGATGGGCATTAAGGATGGCATGGGGTGTAATGAGCACTGGGTGTTATATAAGACTGATGAATCACTGAAACTCTACCTCTAAGACCACTAGTATACTATATGTTAATTGAATTTAAATAAAATAAAATACGATTTAACAAAATAAATTGTGTTGGGAAGCTGGATATTCCCATGTCAAAGAACAAAGATGGACTCTTCCATTTCACCTTTTACAGAAATGAACTAAATAATGAATCAAAGACCTCAATGAAAGTCCTAAAACTGTTCGTCTCCCATAAGAAAACATAGGGGAAAAGCTTCATGACACTGGATAGGACAATGATTTCTTACATAGGACACCAAAAACATAGCAACAACAAAAATAAAAGGCAAAGAGGACACATGAAAGTAAAAAACTGTTGTGAATCACAGGACACAACAGGTGAAAAGGCAACCTACAGAATGGGAGAAAGTGTTTGCAAATCATATATCTGATGGTGAGTTAATATCCAGAATAAATAAAGAACTCATGGGGTGCTGGAGGGCTCAGTCATTAGCCGTCTGCCTTCAGCTCAGGGTGTGATCCTGGCATTCTGGGATGGAGCCCCACATCAGGCTCCTCCGCTGGGAGCCAGCTCTTCCTCTCCCACTCCCCCTGTTTGTATTCCCTCTCTCACTGGCTGTCTCTTGCTCTGTCAAATAAATAAATAAAATCTTTAAAAAAAAAAAAGAACTCATACAGCACGATAACAAAACAAATGACTTGATTTTAAAATGGGCAAAGGACTTGAATTGACTTCTGCAAAGATGTATGCAAATGACCAACAAGCATATGAAAATACACTCACATGACTAATAATCAGAGGAGACTAAACCAAAACCACAGAGCTATCAGCTCACATTCATTCTGATGGGTACTGAAAAAAAAAAAAAAAAGACAACCAGAAACAGAAAACTCCAAATGTTGGCAAAGATGTGGAGAAAGTGGAACTTTTGTGCACTGCTGGTGTGATTGTAAAATGGTGTACCACTATGGAAAACAGTATTGAAGCATCTCAAAAACTAAAAATTCAGGTACAGTATGATCCAGCAATCCCACCTCTGGGTATATATTCAAAAGAATTAGAAAGCAAGTTCTGGAAGAGATATTTGCACACCCATGTCACAGCAGCACTCTTCACAATAGACAAACGGCCAAATGGTAGAAGCAACTCAAATGTCCACCAATGGATAAATGGATAAACCAAATGTGGTCTATCCATCAATGAAATATCATTGAGTCTTACCAAGGAAGGAAGTCCTGACACCTGCTACAACATGCATGAACCTTGAGGACACGAGGCTCCGTGAAATAAGCCGTCACAGAAAGACAAATACTGTAGGAATCCACAGCTGGGAGCTCTCCAAAGTAGCCATATTGCCAGAAATAGAAGCTAGACTGGTAGTAACCAGGAGATTCAGGGAAGGGGGAAAAGGGGGAAGCTGTGATTTAATGGGTGCAGACATTCAAAGGCCCGTCAGAGAAAGACAAATGCCATATGATCCCACTCATATGTGGAGTTTAAGAAAGAAAATAGATGAACATGTGGGAACAGGGAAAAGAAAAAAAGCAGAGAAGTAAACAAACCATAAGAGAATCTTCATGATAGAGAACAAACTGAGGGTCCCTGGAGAGAGGGGGTGGGGGAGGGGCTAGATGGGTGAAGGGGATTAAGGAGGGCACTTGCTGTGATAAGCACTGGGTATCCCATTAAGTGATGAATCACAGAATTGCACCCCAGAAACCAATATTGCACTGTATGTTAACTAAAATTTAAATTAGAAATTTAATGGCAAAATTAATGTTATGATTTTTTACAATTTTTTAAAAGTACATTCTGTAAGATTTCATTTTCTAATAAGGATTTTATTTATTTATTTTAGAGAGAGAGAGTGCATGGCATGAGAGTGACAAGAGAGTCAGGAGGTGGAAGGAGAATCGTGAGCCCACGCTGCACTGAACACAGACCCTATGTGGGGCTCGATCCCACGACCATGAGATGGCATCCAGAGCTGAAATCAAGAGTCAGTGGCTTAACCGACTGAGCCACCATCCATCTCCTTGGGCATTAGTGTTGTTCCGTTCCCTGCTCTCTCCACCACTGCTGTGCTGAACACTCCTGGAAATACAGCCGAAACACTGGGCCAGAGTTCCCGGGGGTGAGTCTGAGGACAAGCATGCTAGGTGATGGGTGCACCTGCGGCCTGGGATGGGTACTGCCCACTGTTCTCCCAGACAGGGGTGCCCGACACCCTTCTCTCCAGGGCAGCTGTCGGGGCCACCATGTCCTCAGGCACCTGAGGGCCACCCGGCCCAGGAATTCACCTTCTCCCACAGAGAACAGATGGTACTTCTTTCTCTCCAGGAATAGGAACCCTGATCCCGGGAAAGGAGAGCTCTCCTGGGACTCGTGGCCCAGCCAGGCAGCCGTGGGCACCATGTATGTGACGGAGCCAGAGAGGCTGGACCTTGGAGGGAATGTGTGCCTTACACCAGCCGTGTGCAGGGCAGGTGGGAGCAGCAGCCCCTGCTTCCTGGGGAGCAGTGATGTGTGCAGATAGAAGGAGGCAGGGGCGGAGCCTTCCCAGCCACACCACAGTCTCTCCCTCCGTACTGAAGCCAGCAGGAAGGGAGCCCCGAGGGCGGAGATGAGACTCCAGGAGGATTCCCATCCAGGGAAAGGGGACCTGCAGCCCCTGGAAGGCATTGAAGCCTCCAGCCCCACCAGCCCGCAGGCCATTTGCACAGGATCACCTCCAGCATTTCCTTAGCACATTGTCCATGTTCGTGTGTGGACAGTGATTGGCCCACTCAGTGCTGGTGCATTTCCAGAGGCAGACTAGAAACCGTCCAGTGCCTGCTAGTGGGACAGAGGACCCCCACCCAAAGAAGCCAAGGATGTCCCTTTTCCTCCAGAGCTGGGGAAGGCAGCCACTGTCCCGGGGCAGGACCTGGTCCAGGTGTGTGTCCTTTCTGAAGTCCCCGCGTTCAGTGGGCATCGTTGTGCCTGAGAAAGGCCCCCTCAGCCTTAGAGTCGGAAGCAGTGAGGGGCTGTCTCTGGCCCTGGCCCAGGATCACGACCCAAAACCATCCTGCCTTTGGGAGGACATGCCCCTCTCCCCTCCCCAGGTTCAGGACGCCCGGGACCCTGCAAGAGCTCTTCATTCGAGGCAGAGTCCTGGAGAGCATGTGTGTCTCGTCAGCCCAGCAAGTGAAAGAACCAACCCCCCCACACAATGCTCAGGTTCTAACCGAAGCAGAATTTCCATGTACTCTTCAAGTCCAGATTTACTGTGTGTAGCAAGGACACCTGCCCCTCCCCACTAGGTAAGTGGGTGCTGGGGAAGGGCTGTCTGGGCATGGGGACAGCCTCCTCCCCTCTTACGTGGTCTTGGGGGACCCCAGGGAAAGTCTTCCTTGCTCTCCTTCCCTCAGAGAGAGGGGCTGGCCTCATGCTCCTGGGGTCCCCACTGAGTCCCCACTCCTGAGGAAGAGCCACCCATGGACCTCGTGTCAGGAGTGTGGTCTGCCACTGCTCCTGGGCTCCCAGCCAGGGGCCTGGCGGCTGCGTGGAAAGCCTAGATTGCTTTTGGGGGGAGGGGTGCTCACTGGTGACCCCACTCACCATCCCGCACAGTGGTCTGCAATCCAGGCTCTGTGCCCAGCGTAGGTCAATCACCAGCACCCCACATGTTCCTGCTATGGGAGCAATCATTCAGCATCACCCCATTGCACAGAGGAGGAGAGCGGGCCCCAGAGAGGGGAGGCAAATGGCTCCAGTCACAGGGCTGCTCTGCAGAGAAGCTGGAAGCCCAGCCCTCCCAAACCCCCACTAGCCCACCCAGAGACTCCCTGAGCCCAGAGTGAGCCCTCCCCTGCCTGCCCAGCCACTCACTGGTCCCTGAGTTTGATGATGGCCTGTTCTTCTTGGCTCTGAAGGTGTTGCTGGTCGACTAGGAGGGGGAGTCCAGCAGGAGAGACAGGCTGTAGCTACAGGACAGAGAGACACGTCTGAGCTAGCAGGAGCCACACTCTGGTCTCCATCCCAGAGCCTGCCCGGGAGCTGGAATCTGGGTGCCCTAGGGGCCAGCATGCAACAGTCTCTGCTGACCAGGGAGCCGTGGCCTTCAGGGAGAGTCCACTCTGTCCTCTCCCTGCTCTTGCCCGTCCTCACCTCTCCTCACTGTGGGGCTCTGAGACCCAGAACCAGGCCCCATAGGGCTGCTCGGTATCCAGCTTGTAACGATTTTGCAGCCTCCAGAGCAGCTGGATTTCCTGGGGCTGGAGGGAGGACTGGCGGCAGACAAGGACTGGGCTGGGGAGGATGCAGGGCCTCGTGGGGGGGCGGGTAGGATGGGGCAGGGGGCAAGTCCTGGGGCCATTGCTCATATCTAAAAAGGGCTGAAATCCCTGAATGCCCACGGGGTCCCTCATTAGAGTAACAACACCCTCACACTCAGGCACCCTGGTGGTGGGCCCCTCCTCCCTGGCCTCCTTCCTGCCCCTCTGACTCTAGCCAGGGCTGCAGCCAGGGGCAGGCTGGACCTCTGTCCCGGGTCCTGCCAGGAAGATGAGGCAGAATGAGAAGAAGAGAAGGGGAAGGGATGGACCGATCTTCTCTCTGCCCTGAGTCAGCCTCCATTGCTGCCACCAGGTCCCCTGGCCCAGCCATGCACTTAGCTAGACCCTGGGAGGGAGTCTGCATTCCAGGCCAGCTGGGTGGGGTGGGGGGTATTCAGTGACCTTTGCATCCCCAGATATCCAACCCACCTGGCCTTGCACCCTGAGACTTGCTGCCCAGCGTGGGCATGGTTCTGGGGCTCAGCGGACTCTGGGGCCACAGAGCACTTGGCGGTGGTGAGGGAACATGAGGGACCAGTCAGGTGTGGAGCCATGGGTCTTGTACACATCCATAGCAGGACTGGGTCATGATACACATGCTGTGTGCAGGTCCCCTGTGAACACCTAACCCTCTCAGTGGGGAGTCCTGTGTGACTGGTGCACCTGTCCTCCACCTACCCCAGAAGAGCGGCCACATTCAAGCATTTCCATGCCCAACCCTCAGGGACAGTTGGGAACCTGGGGTCCAGAGAGGCAGGGACTGGCCCAGGACAAATGAGGGGTGCAGAGTCCAAGGAGCAGGGCTGCTCTCCAATCCTAGGCCAGCATCAACCCACCCATGAGGTTTGCTTTGGGTATGAGAGCCCCTCAGATCCTTGGGGATAGCTCCCCACCCCGTCCCATGTGGGGACATGACCTTGGGCATCCCCAGGCAGGTAGAGGCATGTGTACCTGTGTGCGCAGACACACACACACACACACACACACACACACACACACACACACACACACACATATACTCTGACTGCCCAGCTGGGGGTCAGAAGGGGAGGACACCCTGGGAGTGAGGTGGGTGACAAAAAGAAGAAAGAGGTCGGAGACAGCTGGGCCATGGGGCAGGGGCATCAGGACTCCTGGCCATACCCCAGATTCATAGCATGGGGAGGGGAGACACGCCAGGCTGATGGTCAGGGGGTCCCCAAGGGGCCCAGGAGGGTTGCCAGGGCACTGGGAGAGGACAGGGTCTGGGGTCCGGTGTCCATCACCTCCCTGGGCACCTGGAAGTAGGAACAGAAACCCCCCACTAGTGTGGAGGGGGCTAAGGCACAAAAGTCCTCAGCTTACTCTTCTATCAATTGGGCTGTAGAGATGGGTGTCCCTAGGGTCCCACAGGCTTGTAGAAGAGCCTGCTGGCCTTGGATCTCCGTCCCTGACCTACTGTGCTCCCAGTCCTGGGAAAATGCTTTGTACTCCCTCGAGGTCCTTCTGAGCAGAGGGCAGCCTGGGGGCTTGGGGGGCTGAGGACCTGGGTATGCAGAACGTGGCAGAGCACTGACCACTGCTCGGGAGACCAAGGTCAGGACCCTCCTTGGTGCAGCCTCAGGGTTCCCATTTGGAAGAGGTTCCAGAGTCAGTGCTCTGGGCATGGTGAGGAGGCCTTAGGAAGGAACTGAGCACCAGGACAGGAAAGGGAAACAGGGACAAGGGAGACTTCTGAGGGTTTCTCACATCGTCCCCGGAGCCCTCAGATCCTGCTCCTGTGAGACACTCAGAGACAGAGACAGAGACAGAGACTGAACACAGGAGTGAGGGAACCAGGAGAAGTCACAGAATTTCCTCCATCAGCTTGGAAATGACATCCCATCCTTTTGCTCCATTCTCTTAGAGTGCAGTCACAGAGGGGACGGGACTCCCCAGGGATGTGTGACCAGGATTCGGGAATGCCCGGGAACCACTGTGGAGACTGCCCCGCACATGGGCACAGACGAGGCCTGGGGACCTGAGCCTCAACTTAATGGGAGCCCCTGGAAGTCTGTGTCGCCAGGGGATAAGGTTGGAATCAATTCATTGCAACCTTCCCACGGGGCCTGGGACAAAGGGGTGGCTTTGCCTGGACCCCAGAGCAGACCCAGCCCCTCTGAGCTGTGTTCCATGCCCCGCCCAGCCCCTGGCTCATCCTTGCATTGCCAAGTGTGTGCCCCAGCCTCCTGTGATAGCAGGTACGGAATGTATGTAGAGGTCCTACCCCTGATGGTGTCCCTACAAGCCAGAACACCCCACTGTGCAGATGGGGAGCCTGGGGAGTCCCTGAGAGGCACAGGGTCTGTCCAGGTTCACAGCCCTGGTCACGAGCAGAAGCCTGGTCTGAAACCAGCTCTGCGTCCTCACAGCGGGGACACTGGCTGCACCCAGGCCCCCTGGGGGCTGTGGGTGGGCGGTGTGGGTGTCACTGTATGGATGGGCCATGGGGGGGAGGGTGAGCATAGAGCAGCTGGGGGAGGGGGGCCCTCGGGGGCTCTTGTAGGAGAAGGCAGTCGGGCAAGGGAGCCCCAGGCAGTGCTGACCTCACTTCCCTGACAACGGACCCCAACAGAATTTGGAACTCGGGTAACCAGGCACCCACATTCCAGAGCCAGCCCCCTGCCCAGCTCATTTCGTTGGAGATCCTCGAACGAAGAACATGTTTGCGTGTTGCATCCCCAAGTCCGGAGGCTGCAGGCTGAGGAAAGCACGCCCTGCAAACACTTTCCCTCGCTGGGGATGTCGTGTCAGGGCTCCCCGACGCCTCTGGCCATTTGGCAGGAAGGACCGAAAGGTGACACCATGAGGCCCAGAGCCGGCCAGCCCAGCCCCACACGCTCTGATCTGACTGTGCAGCCCCAGGTCCCCTCCGTGTGTGTGTGTGTGTGTGTGTGTGTGTGTGTGTGTGTGTGTGTGTAAGAGGGGTCTTGTAGGGTGGGGCCACTCCAAGCAGGAGCAGGCTGATGAGGGGTCAATGTCCAGTGGGCAGGTCATGTTCACACCCCAGGTCAAGCCTGGCTGGGTGGGACAGGGTGTGCGGGGGCTATGCCCTTCTGCCCAAGGTTTATCCCGAGCCCTGCAGGGATGGGTCACTGCATCCCAGGTGCAGGGCTGTGCACGCACAGGTCTGTGTCTGATCTGGGAGCAGCAGGGGGCCTGGGCAGGAGGACAGTGAAGACAGCCGGGCAGGGCTGTGATGCCTCTGGGCCGGCTACCGGTCCCTGTCTTTGCAGAAGACCGTGGATGAGACTGAGAGGAAGCTGGTGGACACGCCCTCCTCTCCAGGAGCAGGGACAGGGGATCTCCTGGGAAGGGTTCTGACTCCGCCCAGGCCACTGTCCCCAGTAGTCATTCACTCAGTGAGTGTGATCCAGGAGCCAGAGCCCACGGAGGCCGAGCCCGAGGGTGAGAAGTCTGGGGCTGGGTGTGTGTGGTGTGTGGGGATGGGTCAGTGCTGGCCCCACAGGGAGGAGCCCCCAGAGGCTGGTGTGGGTCCAGGAGCAAGGACCGGGCTCAGAGCACCCAGTGGGTGGACTGCAGTCGGGGACACGTCCTGGTCAGGGTTCCTTCCTGGCTGCAGCTTCTCTGGGAGCCCCTGGGCTGGGTTCTGTCTCTGCAAAGGCCACGAGAGGCAGGCACATGGGTGAGCTTTTCTCCTCTCACAGCTGCTCCACCACCTGAGGAACTAGAGCCGGCTCCAAGTTCATGGGCAGCTCCAGAGGGAGGGGTGGTGCCTGCAGCAACTTCAGCAGGAGACCAGGAGCCAGCGGGTGACCTGGCACCTGCCCACGGAGAGCCTGAAGCTGTGCAGGAAGAGCCTGCTGGAGAACCTGCCCACGGAGAGCCTGCCCCTGAGCCTGGCACTGCTCCTGCCCCCACACCTGCCCCTATCTGTGCTCCTTTTCTTGCCCCTGCCCCAAATCCTGCCCCTGCTCCTGCCCCTGCCCTTGTCTGTGCTCCTGATCCTGCAAAGGATGAAACTCCTGCCCCTACCCCTTGCTCTGCCTGTGCTCCTGTTGCTGCCCCAGACCCAGCTACTGTCCCTGTGCCTGCCAGAGCCACTGCCCTTGCCCCTGCCTGTGCTCCTGTTCCTACCCTCCAGCTCTTGCCCCTGCTCCTGCCCCTTCCTCTATCCCTGCCAGAGCAGCTGCCCCTTCCCCTGCCTGTGCTGCCATTACTGCCCCAGAACAAGCTCATGCCCCAACTCTTGCCCCCTCCCCTGCCAGAACTGCTGCCCCTTCCCCTTCCCCTGCCCCTGCCAGAGACCCTGCCCCTTCCCCTGCCCCTGCCTGTGCTGCTGTTCCTGCCCTGGACCCAGATCCTGCCCCACCTCCTGCCCCTTCCCCTGCCAGAACTGCTGCCCCTTCCCCTGCCCCTGCCAGAGCCGCTGACCCTTCCCCTGTCTCTGCCTGTGCTCCTGTTCCTGCCCCAGACCCAGCTCTTGCCCCAACTCCTGCCCCTTCCCCTGCCAGAACTGCTGCCCCTTCCCCTTCCCCTGCCCCTGCCAGAGCCGCTGACCCTTTCCCTGCCCCTGTCTGTGCTCTGGTTCCTGCCCTGGACCCAGCTCCTGCCCCAGACCCAGCTCCTGGCCCAGCTCCTGCCCCTTTCCCTGCCCCTGCCTGTGCTCTGGTTCCTGCCCTGGACCCAGCTCCTGCCCCAACTCCTGCCCCTTCCCCTGCCAGAACTGCTACCCCTTCCTCTGCCCCTGCCAGAGCCGCTGACCCTTCCCCTGTCCCTGCCTGTGCTCCTGTTCCTGCCCCAGAACCAGCTCCTGCCCCTACTCCTGCCCCTTCCCCTGCCAGAACTGCTGCCCCTTTCCCTGCCCCTGCCTGTGCTCTCGTTCCTGCCCTGGACCCAGCTCCTGCCCCTTCCCCTGCCCCTGCCTGTGCTCTGGTTCCTGCCCTGGACCCAGCTCCTGCCCCAGACCCAGCTCCTGGCCCAGCTCCTGCCCCTTCTCCTGCCCCTGCCTGTGCTCTGGTTCCTGCCCTGGACCCAGCTCCTGCCCCAACTCCTGCCCCTTCCCCTGCCAGAACTGCTACCCCTTCCTCTGCCCCTGCCAGAGCCGCCGACCCTTCCCCTGTCCCTGCCTGTGCTCCTGTTCCTGCCCCAGAACCAGCTCCTGCCCCTACTCCTGCCCCTTCCCCTGCCAGAACTGCTGCCCCTTTCCCTGCCCCTGCCTGTGCTCTGGTTCCTGCCCTGGACCCAGCTCCTGCCCCAGAACCAGCTCCTGGCCCAGCTCCTGCCCCTTCCCCTGCCCCTGCCTGTGCTCTGGTTCCTGCCCTGGACCCAGCTCCTGCCCCAGACCCAGCTCCTGGCCCAGCTCCTGCCCCTTCCCCTGCCCCTGCCTGTGCTCTGGTTCCTGCCCTGGATCCAGCTCCTGCCCCAACTCCTGACCCTTCCCCTGCCAGAACTGCTACCCCTTCCTCTGCCCCTGCCAGAGCCGCTGACACTTCCCCTGTCCCTGCCTGTGCTCCTGTTCCTGCCCCAGAACCAGCTCCTGCCCCTACTCCTGCCCCTTCCCCTGCCAGAACTGCTGCCCCTTTCCCTGCCCCTGCCTGTGCTCTCGTTCCTGCCCTGGACCCAGCTCCTGCCCCTTCCCCTGCCCCTGCCTGTGCTCTGGTTCCTGCCCTGGACCCAGCTCCTGCCCCAGACCCAGCTCCTGGCCCAGCTCCTGCCCCTTCCCCTGCCCCTGCCTGTGCTCTGGTTCCTGCCCTGGACCCAGCTCCTGCCCCAGACCCAGCTCCTGGCCCAGCTCCTGCCCCTGCCCCTGCCTGTGCTCTGGTTCCTGCCCCAGACCCAGCTCCTGCCCCAGATCCTGCCCCCTCCCCTCCCAGAACTGCTGCCCCTTCCCCCTGCCCCTGCCTGTGCTCCTGTTCTTGCCCTGGACCCAGCTCCTGCCCTGGATCCTGCACCTGCCACTGCTGCTGACCCTGTCCCTCCCCTTGCTCCTGTCCCTGCTCTTGCACCTGTCCCTGCTCCTGTCCCTGCCCCTATCCCAACCCCTGCCCCTACTCCTGCTTTTGCAGGGCTCCCAGAGCCACATCCAGAGCCCACAGCCCTGCAGGGAGAGCTCCTTGTGCAATTACCCTTAGTTCCTTCACCGGAACCCGACATCCCGCCAGAATGTTTCATCCCCTCCCCCTATGTTCTTTCTCTCTGGTACATATTGACTGTTACTTTATCTTTTCATGTTCTGTATACTGTTTATTATTTGTTTTAAGTAAAATTACTTGTTTTCAATTGAACATGTCATGCACATGGAGTATATTCACAATGTTGTGCCACCCCACCAGAGAACATTGCTGCAGAATATCTCCTTCCCCAAAGGAGTCCCTGAACCAGAAGCCCTCCCTGCCCATTTCTCCCCCAGCGCACACCCTCAAAACCCCTAAGCTGCTCTCTCTGTTTCTTTACCTGTTCCGGATGTTTCTGTAAGTGGAATCACAATAGGTACCTTCGTGCCTGCCCACCTATTTTCAAAGGGGACTCTTTTTTTCTGTGTTTATCTGACATAGCATTTCCCTTATTCGATACTGAAATCCCCGATGGATTACAGATCAGACATAATCACAGAGACCACTTCAGGACTTATGGGCACAATCTCAGGGCCGAGACCCCTGCTCCTGCTGGGACACCACAGCCTGACCTCAGACAGGAAACAGCTGGCTCTTCCTGTGACCCACACAGAAACCAGGGAAATGCAGAAAGCTAGTAGACACACCACAATGGGCAAAAGCATTGCTCACAACCCAAGGCCAGAGAAAGGTTTCCCCTGCCTCTGGTCCAAACTGCGCTCCAAGTCACTGGGTTCCACAGGGACAGAGACCAAACACATGCAAGTCCAAGGGGGAGGATAGGCACGTGGGGAGTATGTGTCAGAGATGCGGGAGCTCCCGGGGAAGGACTCTGGCAAAGGAAACCCTATGGAGGCAGCACTGGTCACGTTCAGATCAGCAGGTTTCTGGTCAGGGAACCAGCAGCCCTGGGGAGAATGTGAGGACACAGAAGTCCCCTGCAGGTCCCCTGGAGAGAAGGGTGACAGGCACCCCTGTCTGGGAGAACAGTGAGCGGCACCCATCCCAGGCCGCAGGTGCACCCACCACCTAGCATGCTCGTCCTCGGACTCACCCCTGGAAACTCTGGCCCAGTGTTTCAGTTGTATTTTCAGGAGTGTTCATCACAGCGGTGGTAGAGAGAGCAGGGAATGGAACAACACTAATGCCCAAGAAGATGGATGGGATCCTCGGTCCCAATCCTCATGAAAGGATGCCCTGTAGCTACTGTCACAGCTTCCTCTGGGCACAAGATCTGGGAAGCCCCTCCTGAGACTCCCCTCCTGCCACCCTGCTCCTGGGAACATTCAGAATTGTCTGAGGAGGAGATGGAGAGGATCCAGGATGACAGCAGGTCCGAGGAGAAGGACGGTCAGCACTGGGAGGACAGTTGGACGTGCCCTGAGCCACCATCCAGGGCCCGGGCTATGATGCCCTCGGACCTCACCCCAAATAATGGCTCCTGATGTAGGGACCCTACTTCCGTGGTTTCACTCCCTCCCTTCCTACATCATTATTCACTCCGTCATTCATTACCCCCGCCTCTTTCCTGCTCCTCCACCCCTTCCATCCTCCCTCCCTCCCTCTTTCCCTCAGTCCCATCCTCCCTCATATCTTCCTTCATTCAGCAGAGGATCTGGGGTCCCTGCTGTGTAGTGAGCACTGGGGCTTCATCAGTGAGCACCCCCCCAACCCATGCAGTCACATCCACTGTGGGTGGTGACAGGGGCCAGTCCTCAGGGTGAGCAAGAGTGATGAGCACCAGGAATCTGCTCCTGAAAACAGAGACCAGTTGCACAAAGAAAAGAATGGAGAGACCCACTCTCAGTATTTCCTCTAGAAAAATCTAGTCTTGAAAAGAAAGTATATCCTAGACTTAACGCAATGTGAGTTCTCATGGCAGGTACGCACTGATTCCTAGAACCAACGAAGAGTAAATCATCCAGTCTTGATGGGGGTTTGTGACAGACCTTTTCTGACCAAATGACAGCACTTAACCAACATCTCCAGGGCCTCCAAGTCTTCCCAAGGCCTCTGTGATCCTCTGACTCTTCCATCGACCTCCTTGGGAAGCTCTGTCCTGTTGTCTTCCTTGTCGCCTGCCTCTTCTGGAACCCTTCTGTGGCCTCCCCACCAGGGCCACCCTCACCGGGATTTCCCGTGACCCGTGGCTAGGTGCCCGCATCCTGTGCTGGGCCCCACGAGCCCCGTGCTTTGTGCAAGGCCTGTGTGCTCACTCTGGGTCACTTGGCATCTCCCCTTGCAGCGGGCTGCATCTTCCTGCACTGGGTCTCCTCTGAGCAGTCTGTGAGGCCAGACTGCCCATGTCACAGGCACTGAAGCGTGAGTCTAGAAGGTCCAGATGACCCACTCCCAGTCCCAGCGTGTAGAGAACGGGCCGAGGGTGGTTCCCAAGAAGAGGAGGACTTGGGCCCAGGGGGCCTGAGGGAGGGCATGGCATAGTGAGCCTGAAGAAGGAGAGCGAGCACCGTGGCGGCCTGGTGCTCAGGCCTGCTGGGAGACCAGGTCCCACCTGCACTGGCTCTGTCCCCAGGACTGGACGCCATCAGGGTATCCACACTCCCAGGCTGCAGGCTGGCAGTGACTTGCAGGGGGGAGGCACCGCTGGTGCAGGCGAGAGCCCTCCCCAGGGAGGAGGGGGCAGGTGCTCCCTCAGCAGCAGGTGCACTGGGGAGGGCTGAGGGGGCATCAGCAGACAGCAGTGGCTGCAGCTGGGGTCTCCACACAGGCCCCTGCCTCAGGCCCAGCACGAGATTGGATGGCCTTTATCCCCGAAACACAAAGTCTGGCCCAGGACCCCTCCCTCAAGCCCCCACTCCCAATCCTTTGTACTCAGCTCAAGTGACAAGAAATGGCCAATAGTTCAGGTGGTGTTGGGTGCACAGGGACATTTGTTTTTCTGGCCCATGCTGTAACACTGCTGGCATTTTAAAGATCTCAAGGCTTGGATTCAAAAACTGTAGGAAGATAGCTTTGTAGCTTTCTGGAAACCTGTCTCTGTGCCTTGCAGCCCTCCCATCCCACCAGCTCTGCTCAGAATCCCTCCAGGCCACAGACCCACAGTCTTGGGTCCTCAGATGGCCCAGACGATGTGATCCAGGTGGGGCAGCAGGACACACTGCGGATTTCAGCAACCCCCCCCCCCAGAAAGTGAGGGTACCACTGGGCGAGCTGTCTGAAAACAGCCAGGTCAGGGTTCCAGGAAGACACCAGAGGCACAGGAGGAACTGGGGAGCATCTGAAGGTCAGGTGGGGACAGTCAGAGCTTCCAGACCCTATTCCCTAACGCTCCTCATCACTCAGCCTTTCTTCCAGTGAATCTGTTTGGTTTCTGTTTGCCCCAACTGTTACCCGTTGCCCTGGGCAGCAGAGACTCACATATGCCTTTAAACGTTTAGGACATCGAATGCCCTCCAGTAGCCACCTCACTACAGTTGGTGGTAAGCAAGAAGTCACTGAGGTCTCCAAGGGTCTGGACTTGGTGTTTCCCTCTTCTGAGATGGGGACACCTGTGGAAGGTGCAGGTGGCCGGCTGGGGGTGGGGGGCAGGCACCTGACATGGACAGATGGGGTAGGTGAGGCCCGAGGCCCCGGGGGTGTGTGTCCGGCATCTGCACTGAACAGGTCTTCAAAGCTGCAGATTGTCTGGGATCATCTTCAGGCTGAGAAGGAAGATGAGGGGAGCAGAGGGGAGAAGAGGAGGCTCAGCTTAGAGAGGAGAGGGCTGAGCCACTGCTTTGGGGGAAAAGTGGGTCAGGTCCAGGCTCATGGGGACAGACCTTAGGCCACTGTGTTATGTGAAATAAGCCAGTCCCTAAAGGACAGATACTGGAGGACCCCACTCGTGAGGGACGGAGAGCACTCCAATTCACAGAGGTGGAAGGAGCTGCTGGGTGCCGGGGCTGGGGAGGGGGAATGGGGGTTAGGGTCTCGTGGGTAGAGGTTCAGTTTGGGATGACAATGAAGTTGTGGCGATGGATGGAGGTGGCAGGTGCAGAGCAGTGAATGTACGTATTGCCACTGAATTGTACCCTGAAATGTGCTTAATGGTATCAGTCATATGTCTATTTTTTTTAAAGATTTTATTTATTTGACAGAGATAGAGACAGCCAGTGAGAGAGGGAACACAAGCAGGGGGAGTGGGAGAGGAAGAAGCAGGCTCACAGCGGAGGAACCTGATGTGGGGCTCGATCCCGTAACGCCGGGATCACGCCCTGAGCCAAAGGCAGACGCTTAACCGCTGTGCCACCCAGGCGCCATGCTCTGCCCCTTATTGATGACTGAGCGCACAGTAGGCACTCAGTGAATGCTTGCTAACACATAGTGCAGAGAGAGTCCACAAGTGCAAACCCTCCAGTGGGCACTGAGGGATCCCAACAGGACGCGCATCCAGACGGAGCCAGTGCCCACATCTCACAAACACCAGCACAGAGATAGCCATTTAAAACCAAGGCAGGAACCAGAAATAACCCAGAGGGCTCCATGCTCCTGGAGGCCGTGCTAGCGGTCACAGCCTCTGGCGGTCAGAGAGGTGGCTCGGCACACCCCTGACCCTGAAGGCCCATGGCTGCTGCGAGGTGCAGGGACTGGGAGGAAGACCCAGCCAGGGCCCGTTCTGGCTCCAAGGCTGCTGCAGGGCCGCTCCCAGCCCACCAGGCGATGTCTGTTTAGAACCAGGGAGAAAACCTTTTCCCTCAATTGTTCTTTTTAAAGATGGTTGCTCAGCATTGACACAGAAAAACATTCGATGTAAAACTGGAGCCGTTCGCAGCTGCAAATGACCCAGAAATCATCGAAATGCACTGACCACAAGGAAAGGAACTTGTGCCCCAGGCAGGCCTCCTGTGCATGGGGGCAGCTAGGGGCCCTGGACATGCCCGAGCGGGCAGTGCTGGACTCCACAGTTAAGAGGACAGAAGAAGGAATCTGCTCTTATGGCTCCGCTCACAGAGGCCACCCTGACGGAGACAGGGCGAGCCCCTCATGTGTTCTGGATTTCCTGGTGATTCTTGGGCACTGCCCGAATCTCAGCATCTTCATGACCCGAGTGGGGGGAGGGCAGCCCAGCAGCCTCAGGTCCCACATGGCCTCTGGGGCTTGGTGGGCTTGCGGTTCAGGTGGCTCTTGTCAGGCCACATGGCCTCCATCCCATTGGCCAGGTCGACCCCCATTGCCTCGTGACAGGCCAATGTCAATCAGTGAACCTCCACCACTGACCCCCCAACAAAGGCCCCCATATAGTAAAAGTTGCCCTGGTGCCTGGGGATGTGGGCCTGGGACTGTGGCCGGCGCGCGTTGCTGAAGTTCTCATTGGCCACCCAGTAGAAACTGGGGTACAAGGTGACAAAGGGGGGGGGACAGGATCTCCATACCCACGTGGTCATGGAACTTCATGTCCACATCCGCGCATACCAGGTCGTCCACCTCACAGAGGAAGCGCTGCTCACAGAAGCGGCTGATCATCGCCATGTGCTGCATGGACACATCCTGCCAGAGCGGGGCGCCGCAGACCCCGAGGACCACCACCCTCCGGCCTTCCCAGAGAGGCACACAGGCCCGGCAGCTGGTGGTTGGTGAAGACGTACTAGGTGACCCTGTGTCCGCCATAAGGCACCACGGACCTTGAGGACCACCACCCACTGGCCCTCACGGAGGGGCACACGGGTACGGCAGCTGGCTGATCGCTGAAGACGTACTAGGTGACACTGTGTCCACCATAAGGACCACCGCCCTCCGGCCCTCACAGAGGGGCACACGGGGCACAGCAGCCAGCTGGTCAGTGAAGACGTAGTAGGTGACCCTGTGTCCCACCATGAAGTGCTTCTTCGCTGTCTGCAGGACAAGCTCCAGGAAGACCACATAGCTACGGGGACAGGGGACAGGGTGAGAGGAGGGTCACTGCCAGAGGCTGGCAGCAGGACCCCGAAGCTGAGGGCCATAGACCTGTGTACCTTCTTCAAGGGGACAGGCCCTGGGCTGCTTTAAGCAATAGCCACTCTCCTGGCCTCTCCTGAGTGAGTCTGCCCATGCGGACTCCCTACCTTCTGCTCCCAGAGATGGGGGCCGTCAGCACCCCATCTTACAAAGGGGTGCCTAAGGCTTAAGAGGTTGGAAGCCCATGCAGCCCCACATGGGCACTAGCATGCTGGAGCCAGGAACACTCCCCCTGTGCTGAGCTCCCGGGCAAACCCCCAGTTCTGTCCCCGCCTGTCAGGAGAGGAGCACCTTGGGGCACAGCCCTTGTTTCTATGCCCTACAGTCTGGGTAGAACCAGCAGGGCCGGCCACCGGCCCCATTTTGTTTTGCGTGGGATGTCACCGGCCCCCACAGAGCTGTCTCCACCTCCTGTAGGGTCCTCCCTTGAAGGCTACTGGGCATCCTGCTGACAAGGTCCTCAGTACCCCTGGTATTCCTAGGAGGGGTCACCCTCGAACTTCCCCAGGTCAGGAATCAGGTCCAGCCCATGGTCAGGGAAGGGGAAAGAGGACCTCTGGAAGAAGAAGGAGCTTGCTTAGGCCCCAGCCTTGAATCCAAGGGTGTAAGCTCCCAGGTCCAGGTCTACATCTCCCCAGACAAGAAGTTGGGAGTCTTGTCCAACCGCCTCACATGACTGGTCCCCCTTTGAGGGGACTACCTGCTCCCCACCATAGGGAGAGCAGCTCCCCCATCATCAGGCAAGTGTGGTGAGCCCCTCTGAGACTGATTTTTTATGCAGACACTAAGGCTACGTCCTTACACCTGCCCCATCACGGGCAGGTTAGCAAATTGCTCACATCGGGAAGGCAAGCACTACATTTAAATAGCAGACAGGCACGCTCAACCAGCAGACATGAGTCAGGTTATCAGGGGGCAATTCGGGGCCCAGCCAACAGGGAAACAAGCCAAACATGAAGCAGGGGGAGAGAAAAGTGCTCGTGGCAGAGGGCACAGTGAATGCAAAGTCTTGGACTCAGGCCTGAGGCACATGTGGGACAATCATACCCCTGGGTGGCCCACAGAGGGGCAGGCCGTGGTGGGAGGGGTGAGGCTGCAGAGGATGGGCAGGAGGGGAGCAGACCACAGAGAGGCCCAAATGTTATGTGTCGAAAAGATCACTCTGGTTATTGGAGGAGAATGGGCTCTGTGCGTAAGAGGACAGGGAGACCCCTAACCCTAACCCTAACCCAACCATAACCCTAACAACCCGTAACACCAATCCTAACCACTAATACCAACCCGAATGAAATCATCACAAAATCAGCAAATACATCCCTACACCTGTCTTAAAATAGATGTAAGAAGCCTGATCAGAAAAATTGCAAAACCAAGAGCTCTTAAATATATTGTACATCATAAGTGTCTCTTCACAAACATCTCAAAGGTTGTTCAATATACGGAAAACAAGCAATGTTATACTCCACAATAAATTTTTAAATAAAAACATGTGGTCATATTAATTGATGCAGAAAAGGTTCTAACCAAAATCCAATGTCTGTTGCTGATATAAACACTCCTGAAAGCAGGAATAAGGGGTAATCTTTTTCAATAAATCTATAGCAAACACCATGCTCAAGTCTGAAGAGTGACAGCTCTACTCTGAAATCAGCAACAAGGACAGGATGCTGGCTTTCACAGAAGGACAGACACTGTGTGATTCCACCTGTATGAGGTGTCTAGAAACAGAAAGTTGAACGTGGCTGCAGGGCTGAGAGGAAAGGGGAATAGGGAGTTGGTGTTTCACGCATGCAGTCTCCCTCGGGGAGAAAGAAAAGTTCTAGAGAATGGTGTACAACCATGTGAACTCACCTAAGGCCAGAGAACTGTGAACCTGAAATGTTTTAAGTGGTAAACATTATTTATGTTTAGTCACAGTGAAAACATGAAGGACTGATGCATGTCACCACGTGGACGGACACTGAAAACAGCCCAAGCGACATAAGCCATCCAGACAGGCCACCCAGATTGGAGCCATCTGTGCTCCTTAAATCCATCAGGGTTGTGCAAATACGGGAAAGTCTCGGGAGCAGTTCCGGAAGAAGAAAACTGGATCCGAATGGAGCAGGACATTTCAGACAGTGGGGCAGGTGGCGACAGTTCAAGTGGACCTGTGGTCTGGATTATAATATGGAAACCGTGATGATTTCCTCGTTCAGGGCTATGTGGTGGTTCCGCGGGAGCGTGTCCCTGTTCGGGATAAAACGCACTGAAGTATCCCGTGTGGTAAAGAAACGACAGCTGGGGAGTCCGAGTGTGGAGATAAAGCGTATTTGTGCTGCTGTGACAGGTTCACTGCACCTTGAAATCACCGCAGAGTCAAGTACTCTTACAAACAACCAGGTCAGCACCAGGTCACAGGAGCAGAGCCCACATCAAGCTTCCTGATGGAGGCCAAGTCCTCCCAGACCCGGTTCGCCCACTGCGGAGAGGCCACTCACCAGTGTAGGAGGCCACAGGTTAGCAAGAGACTCGTGGGAGGATACCATCGGGGGCCCCTGTGTCTCGGGTGCAAGAGAAGCAGCGGGATCTGGAATTTGAATTTTCCACACACTCCACCAAAAACTGGTTAGAACTGTGAAAATGCATGAAGGGAAGGCTCAGTCAAGTGGACTGGGGTCGCCAGAAGGGGCGCTGGGCAGGGAAGCCAACCGCTCAGTGTCAGTCACAGGAACAACTGTCAATTACAGACCCCACATGAGAAGCCCCACAGCAGAGACTCATGAGTCACAGGCCCCAAAGGGGAAGACGCGGGTTTTACCTCCTCCAAGAAGTCACCACCCCTGCAGCTCAGTGGGTGAGAACACTCCATCACCCCGAACCCCGCTTTTCTCCAGAATGACCCTCCCAACTTCCTCCTCCTCCTCCATGAAATACTGATCAGGGGACAGCCCTGCTCGCGGACAGCCCTGCTCACGGACACCCGGGAGACACCGATGACAGACATCCAGGCAGACGGACAGCCCTGCTCTCCAACACCCATGAGATACCAACAACAGACGTCGAGGGAGACGGACAGCCCTGCCCTCGGACACCCGGGAGACACCAACGACAGACGGACACCCGGAGACACCGACGACAGACGGACACCCGGGAGACACCGACGACAGACGTCGAGGGCGGCACGCGGAGACAGGAAGACACTCTGCGCTCGGGAAGAACCGACGCCGTGAGAACACCTGCTCTCCCCACAGCCGTCTGTCTGCAGAGCGTGCGCCGTCGCTACCGAACGTCCAGACACGGAACCGACAGCCCGGACCGGGTGTGGACGCGGGGAGGACCCTGCGGGGCCGAGGCCGGGGGAGCACGAGCACCAGGTGGGCGGCCGGAGGCTCCCTGACTGCAGACTGCCTGCGGAGCCCCCGGAACCGGATCCGTGTGCGCGTAAACACGGACCCGCGGACCAGCCCAGCGGATCCGAGCCCAGAGAGGGGAGACCCCACAGCCCCGCGCACAGCCCCGCCAGGGACCCCACGGCACCGCACACAAACCACGGAAACCCCACCGTCTACACAGCGCGCCCTTCCTCCGCGGGGTCCTGTGAGCACGGAGCCCTTGGCAGTCCCGGCTCAGGAGGCTTCTCCTCACCTTCTCCTCCCGCGGTGGGTGCTGAGGAGACTCGGGTTCTGTGGGTGTGGACGCGCACCCAGGTCCTCCACTGCGGGTCCTGTCGGTGTGGACGCGGAAACACGTCCTCCACTGCGGGTCCTGTCCGCGTGGACGCGGCCCCATGTCCTCCCTTAGTCTCCACAGCGGATCCTGAGGAGGCCAAGCTCCTGTCGGTGTGGACGCGCACCCACGTCCTCCACTGCGGGTCCTGTCGGTGTGGACGCGGAAACACGTCCTCCACTGCGGGTCCTGTCCGCGTGGACGCAGCCCCACGTCCTCCCTTAGTCTCCACAGCGGGTCCTGAGGAGGCCAAGCTCCTGTCGGTGTGGACACAGACCCACGTCCTCCCTTAGTCTCCACAGCAGGTCGTGGAGAGGCCGGGCTCCTGACCGTGGATGAGGCCCCACGTCCTCCCGAAGCCGGGGAAGGGGGGGCGTCAGCACAGACGGTCCTGAGGACTTGGAACGCCCGTCAGTGCCTGGAAAGCGCTTTTGCCCCGCCTGGATCGCGGAGCGGGACTCGGGCGCCCCCTGCGGGCGGTGGGGGCGGTGCAGGGTGCGGTGCGCTCAGTTCAGTGGAGGCACCTGTCCGTTCTGGGGTCCAGCTGAATCCATTACATTTTAAAAATTCAAACTGAAATGGAGTCCAATTACCCCCGACATCTCCAGAAATAGAAACAATTAATTAGAAACCATACAGAATTAAGTGAAATGCAGGCACAAGCTTTACAACTTACACCAAAATTCATTCAACATTGTAGATAAATTTAAAATGTAAAACTGTCAAAAAGAAAACATAAAAGAATATCTACATGACCTTGGGTTTGGTGATGAGTTTTAACACAACACCAAACGCCAATCCACTAAAGAAAAAAAACTGATAACATGAACTTCCTAAAATTAGAACTTCTGCTCTGTGAAAGACCTTGCTCAGAAACTAAAAGACAAGCCACAAACTGGGAGGAAATATTTGCAAAACATATATCTGGTAAAAGATCTGTATTCAAAATATACAAAAAACTATCAGAACTGAACAATAAGGAAACAAACATCCTAACTGATAATGGGTAAGGGTCTGAAAATGCCTGGACAAAGAAGATATGCAGACACAGAATAAGCATACAAAAATATGCTCGACGTCATCATTAGGAAAGTACAAGTGTAAACGACAGTGAGACAGCACTGCACACCTACTCCAAATGCTGAACTCCAGAAACAAGAATACCAACTGCTGGAAGGTGAGGAATGGCAGCAACTGTCCCTTCAGAAGACAGTTTGGCCATTTTCTCCAAACCTAAATAAGTCTCACATTAAGGTCCAACAATTGTACTTCTGGTATTTAGACCACTTCTTTGAAAAGCTATTTCCAAACAAAAACATGCAGTTATGCACAGCAGCTCTATTCATGGTGGTTACAAACTTAACGAAGCCAGGATGTCCTTCCAGTAATGAATCCATAAGCAAACTGAGTGCATCCATGTGAAGGAAGCAGAATATGCCAGGTAACATGTGCCTCTTTGGCACAAGGGTTATTTGGGTGGATTAATTTTAAGAAACAGCAGAAATGGGAGAATCTCTGACAACTGGGTAAAAGTTGCTGTTTGGTGAGTGAAAGTTACGCTGATAAAGGAAAGCTCCATTGGTAGGCCTGTCTCCCTCTGTATCAGGAACAGAATGACTAAATCTCAAGAAACTCTTACTGAAAGAAAAAGCACAGACTTAAATCTGTGTAACAACCATTCCCTCACTTACTGTGCTCACCTGATAACATCCCTTAACTGGCCTTCCCACCACCTAAAATCTTTTAGTCTTTAGTTGAAGATGACATTTAGAGTGAGGGCTGGGTCACTTCAAGGGGTTACTCCGTTTTCCTGGGTATCTCCCATGAATACAGGACATTTGAATGATACTAAACTTTGACTTGTTTTTCTCCTGTTAATCTATTCAGCAATAAAAAGAAATGAACCATCACCCTCACACAATGACATGGATGAACTTTACATGTATTTCTCTAAGTCGAAGAATCCAGTCTGAAAAAGTTACACACTGAGTGACCCCATTTGTAGAAGATTCTGGAAAAGGCAAAACTAGAGGTGATAAAATGATCAAGGGGTGAATTCCATCATATTTTAATGATCTATACCTGCCATTATTCATTTGTCAAAACCCAAACATTTTGGGGCACCTGGCTGGCTCAGTCGGTGGAGCATGCAACTATTGATCTCGGGGTTGTGAGTTCGAGCCCCATGTTGGGTGTGGAGATTACTTAAAAATAAAATCTTTAAAAAACACAAACATGTTTACATCCCCAAGAGTAAATCATAAGCTGCTGAAATAAAGTTACTTAGGAGGTGGGAGTGTCACAGGGTGGTGTAGAGGCCAAGCCAAATCTGCCACTTTGACATATAGATATTTTAAATAGAAGTTACTTAAGAGACAGCCTATGTAAGAGGGACGCTTAAACCCTCCTCTGTCCCCCTGGAAGCAGGAAATCTATCTGCACGTGAAGATCTCCCTGTACCAGGAGGTGAAAAGACTTCCTAATCACCAGAGATGGGAAATTTAGAGCCCAGAAGGCTGCATAAACAACCCTTGTTACTTTTGACTAACTTACTACCCCAGCCTGAATTCTGTTTAGAATTCCTTACTAATTGAAGCTCCCAAGGTTGTTTTCCTTCTTCTGTGAATTTCTCACAGATTTATTTTCTCTTTGTCCACAAAGTATAAAACCTGCCTGCCTTCGTCATTTAATCATGTGTACATGATGAAACTTTGTGGGTTTTTCCCTCCTGTTAATCTGTTTCATGTCAATGTATAATTCCCAATCCAACTGAAAGAACCTTGAAATGAGCAAAATTTCTTCTGCCCCTTCAGTGGGATACAGAAAACGACAAAGACTCTAACTGTACTGGAAATGTATGAAAAACACCCACTGCAGGTTGTATGGCAGAAGATGCTGACCTAAGTAAACTTTGGAAACTAGTGGAATCTGTAGACTAAAGGAAAAAGTTCTTCCCCATCAGGGTGGTAGCTAACAGATCTGAAAACTCCCCATCTGTAATCTGGAATGGGGCAGTGAATTAAATACATGGCAGGTGGTGAGAGCCAGTTTGTCACTGTTGGAGTAGAAAGTTACAGATCAGCCAAGGAAGAATATCACAATACAACCAGTTTGGAGACATCAGCATGAACTCATCTTCGGCTCAGTACGGATACAGACAGTACCACATGGACATCTTTAATTAGGTGTGTTTACATTGGTTGGAACACATGCATATATTGCCTTCCATTGTCTGCTGAGCACATTCAGTTCCCACAGGCAAGACTTTAATACCATTCTCTAATAAAAGGAGCCAGAGCTCTTTTAAGATATTGCTAATAATAGGACTGAGACTGTAAATATAGGAGCCAGGATAATCTTGAAGTATCAGAAAGTAAAGAAGTACCAGAGAAAACCCTACGAAGATGGAATGATGTCCACAGAAAACAGGAGACAATGGAAAGCACTGGTAAAAAATAAATGATTTGTTAAAAAGAAACCACAGGCCCCAAATGCAGTCACTTAACATTAAGAGACCTGGGTCAGCAAACGTCTTACCACCTAACCCAACTGCAGTTTCACACACCCCCACCTCCAAGTAAACTTTAACCAGTCAACCTGGAATATGTACTGAATGGCCCCTTCTGTTCCCCTTAGGAGGGCAACCCTGCCTTAAACAATGCATTGTTTGCTAACGATTTCCTTTTTTCAATTCCCTGTCTGCTTTTAAAAGCCTTTCCTTCGGTGCAGCTCAAAGGAGGTCCTTTCTATTTGCTAGATGGGATGCTGCCCAATTCATGAATTGTTCAGTAAGGCAATGTGATCTTTTAAATTACTCAGTTGTATTTTTTATTAACAGATTACACAGGTTTTTACAATTGGGGTTGAATAGACGTCTTCTAACAGAATTCCAAATAATAAATATAGACAGACCCTCAGCTACCCATCAAGGAGGTGCAGCTGACTCCCCTCTCCTACAGTGTGTGGGCTCTGCACAGTGTCTTCCTGCTCACGAGGACACACCATAGGCACCTGGGAAAGTAACTTCATGGTGGGGAAGCCCGACCAACAGAGCCTCAGCCAGGTGATCAAGGTTAACACAGACAGTGACAAGTGTTCCTTGCTGTACAGTGATGACAGAGCACTTTACCACTGTGATCCACTTCCCTGAAAACCACAACCCCCGTCTAACCATGAGAAAAACAAGTAAATCCCAATGCAGGTCTATGTACAAAATGCCTGACCAGTCCTTCTCAACACCATCCAGGTCATCAAAACAAGACAAGTCACAGCCAAGCAGAGCCTAAAGAGACATGACGACCACATGTCATGGGGTGCCCTCATGGGATCCTGGAACCAGAAAAGGTAGAACAGAGGGAACCTGGATAAGTATGGACTGTAGTAAATAATAACGTATCAACATTTGTTCATTAATTGTGATAATTTATGACAAATTTAAAGGTTAAATAAGAGAAACCTCTTACATCAGACTGAAAACCTAGAGGAAATGGGTGATTTCCTAATAAAAATGCACATTAACAAAATAGACCCTAAAATAAGGAAAAAACAAGCAGACCAATTAGCCATCCAGGGCCTCTTCCTCGTGCTGATTCTCCTCTCACTGTTCTGGGGTTTTCCTCTCTGGGGCAGAGAAGGAACAGGGACAGAACTATTCTGGAGCTCCGCTGAGACCTGACCTCACTCACTGTCTTCCTCTCCCCCAGCCATGCTCCTCCCAGTGAGGACACGTGCATGGCGAGTCTCAGGGATTGTCAATGCTGATGTGTCACCTAGCACTTTGGATGGCAAGGGACTGGACACACTTACTGAAGTAAAAGAAGTTAATATATTTTAATGGTAGAACTATGTTAATACTTGCAAGAGACAAGTTAACAGTGGTTTTGGACTGGCAGATCCAGAGGCTGACAATCATCCTGCTAAGTGCTCTGGGGTGGCCCCATTCCCAGGCACAGTCTCTCTCACTGCATCTGGGGCCTCCCACAACTCCAGGCTGACACCCACTCACCATCCGTTCTACTGGGAAGGGTTTCTCTTTCCCTTGGGTTCCATGTAAAGTCATGACTTTCAGTGTCTTTGGCCTAGCTTGGGTCACACTCTCATCCTTGAAGCCATTAGAGCACCCAGAGGACGAAGCATGGGATTGGGTAGACTTGGATCATACGCCCATCTCTGAGGTGGGTGGAGAGTGGGGTCTGCCCTCTGGAACTGTTTGGATGGGAGGAAGGTGAGATGTGGTTCCCAAAGGCAAGCTGAGATGCTGCACTTGGACGTGAGAATGGATGCCAAGCTGGGAAAGCAGCAGATTCCACATCACTGGTGGCGGACTGCACGGCTGTGGGATCTAAAGCCCAGGGAAGGAAGGAGTCACAGAGTCAGGGGCTGCAGCCGCCCATCCAGTGTTCTTGCTGTTCTCCCACGATGGCAAGACGCTCTTCCACTTGCTGAAAAAGCAACTTTGCTGTTGGTGGGAAACAAGACTCCTGCCCTGGGCACTGGGTCCTCTCGTCTCAGAGACTGGAAGGCACACAGACCTCACTCGTGTCCCTGGGAGGAGGGAGCCCCGGAGTGACACCTGCCCCCACATTAATCACCCATCCCCAAAGAACAAACTGGCTCATTTTCCAGTCTCTTCTCTCTCTTTTACAAAGAGCAGAGACCAAATGTGTGGATGGTGAGGAAATTATTACTCAATGAAGCAGTGGGAGGCTCAAGGATTATCCCACAGGACAGAATCCACACTTGGCAGGCTGTTCAAAGGCCACAGACCCTGGGTCATGCATGCAGTCTCAGTGAGATACTGCCTGCTGGGGCACAGAGTTGTTCCTATATCCTTGATTCCTATTTTTTTTTTAAGATTTTATTTATTTATTTGACAGAGAGACAGCCAGCGAGAGAGGGAACACAGGCAGGGGGAGTGGGAGAGGAAGAAACAGGCTTCCAGCAGAGGAGCCTGATATGAGGCTTGATCCCAGAATGCCAGGATCGCACCCTGAGCCAAAGGCAGACGCTTAACAACTGAGCCACCCAGGCACCCCCCTATATCCTTGATTCCTAACAAGTATGCATGTCAAATATTTGCATTATAACTGTAGGCCAAAGGACTGCCAGGCCAGTCTGTTGTATGGCTGTTGTACCCAGAGCCACACTCTGTATTTGGAGGATTATTACTGCTCTTAGCAGGCTCAGAGGCTGTGAGGGAGGAGGTGCTTGTCTCAAGCACACAAATGTTAGGAATGGAAACATCCCATGGCGCTGTCTACACTGCCCATGGACCTGTTACGTTGCCAGGAGCACAGTCAGCTCAGTAACCTGCTGGGGGTGGTCAAGATCCAGACTGGCCTGAGCTTGAGGACCACAGATGCCTGCCTGGATGGTTGGAGGCCAAAGGTTGCCCTTTCTGAGACCTGTCTACTGCTAATCACTCAGATAGGACCAAGGATCCAGCCATTTGCAAGAGGGCCCCACCAGCCCCACAAGAAGGCTGTATACGGGAGCAGGTAGGCCTCTGCACCTGGTCCTGTATGGATCCATACATGTCTGCTGCATGCTCTCGTGGGTCAGGGCTGTGCTGGAACCTGGGGCAGCCCAGGCAGAGTGGGATCAGGAACCGGTATAAGCTCTGCACAGCCCTTGACTGGAGTGCAGTTGTGTTTCAAACAATCAGTGCCCACAGGGATATCTCACTCTTCTTCTGTTAGAGCCCAGACTGAGGGACAGAAGAAAAAGACTCCAACTCAGGCCATGACTCATGTGTGACTCTGGGTAATTCCTGTCCAATGTGGTGGCCCAGAGACATGGAGGAGGGGAAAGTGAGCCCATTAGGCATAAACCAGACCCTGACCCTGATCTTGACCCAGACCCAGACCCTGGCCCAGACCCTGACCTGATCCTGACCCAGATCCTGACCTAGACCCAGACCCAGACCCTATACTAGAGCCCGACCCAGACCTTGGCCCAGACCCTGACCCTAGCCCTGACTCTAGACCAGACTCAGACCCTGACCTAGACACAGACCCAACCCAGACCCTGGTTCAGACCCTGACCCTGACCTAGACCCAGACTCAGACTCAGACCCAGACCCTGACCCAGACCCTCACCCTGACTCTGAACCAGACCCAGACCCTGACCTAGACCCAGACCCAAACCCGGGTCCAAACCCTGACCCTGACCTAGACCCAGACTCAGACCCAGACCCTGCCCCGGCCCAGAACCTGACCCTGACCCTAGCCCTGCCTCTGGACCAGACCTAGGCCCTGACCCTGACCCTAACCACTAACCCTAACCCTAAACCCTAACCCCTGACCCTAATCCGACCCTGACCCTAAACCCTAACCCTTAACCCTAACCCTAAACCCTAAGCCCTAAGCCCTAACCCTAACCCTAAGCCCTAACCCCTAGCCCCTAACCCCTAACCCCAGAGCATCCAGGACAGGAGACCTGGAAGGCCCCCGGAGCCCCCCACAACCTTCGGTGATCCACAAGCCCCAACGCTGAAGCCCATGCTCACCCTCCCCTGTGTCTTCACCTCAACCCACCGCGGAGCTCGCCACATAGCAGGCAGATCCGGCCTGCGGGGCTCCTGGGCCCTAACCCTAACCCTAGTTCATCTGTGGAGGGGCCCCTCCCCAGGAGCCTGGAGCCGCAGCTGCGGGGATTCGGGACACTTGAGCCCCACCACAGGACTCTGTCTGCCACCCCGCAGGAAACCGTGCCCCTTGGGAGGCCGTAGAGCATTCAGGGCAGGAGAACCGGGAGGGCCCTCCTGAGCCCCCGGTGAACTTCGGCGGCCTCCCGCACCCCAACCCTGAGGCCCACGCTCCCCACGCCCTCACCTCAGCCCGTGTAGCTCACTGTACAGCCCGCAGATCGGGCCTGTGGAGCTCCTGGGGTCTAACCCTAACCCTAGGTCAGCCGCGGGCCGGGGGGCGGGGGGGCTCCCCAGGAGCCTGGCACCACAGCCCCAGGGAATTGGGATACCTGTGCCCCACCGCAGGACTCAGCTTGCCACCCCACAGGAAACCGTGCCCCTTGGGGCACTACGGAGCATACAGGGCACGAGAACTTGGGGAGGCCCCTGGAGCCGATCCCCACCTTCGGCGGTCCCCCGTGCCCCAACCCTGAGGCCCAAGCTCACCCTCCCCCATGCCCTCATCTCAGCCCTCTGTGGAGCTTGCCACATAGCCTGCAGATCGGCCCTGCTGGGCTCCTGGACCCTAACCCTTACCCTAGGTTGGCCGCAGAGGGGCCCCTCCCCAGGGTCCTGGCGCCCCACCCGAGCCCCACCATAGGACTCAGCATGCACCCCGCAGGAAACCCTACCGTTTTGGGGCACAGCAGAGCATTCAGGGCAAGAGAATTGGGGTACCCCCTAAGAGCCCCTTCTGGTGAACCCCGACCTTTGTGGGCCCTCCTGGGTGAAATCCCAAGGCTCACACTCACCCGCCCTTGTGCCCTCATCTCAGTCGGCCTGGGAGTTCTCTGAGCACTGGGCAGTTCGGACCTGCTGTCTCTTGAGGCCTAACCTAACCCTGGGTCTTCTGCTGAGGGTCCCCTCCCTGTTTGCCTGCCTCCAAGTTACCAGGCATTGGGCTCACCTCTGCACGACTAGAGGACTCAGCCTGCCCCACAGCAGGAAACCGTCCATTTGGGGCTGCAGCAAGGATTCATAGCATGAAAATCGGAGGGCCCCCCTCAGCCCATCCCAGGGAACCCCCACTTTCAGAGATCTCCCAGATCCAATTAGTAGCTTCACACTGACCTTTAAACTTGCTCTCCATGGAGATCTTTTGAAATTCTCCACAATTCCAACCGATGGCATCATCCAGCTTCAGTGCCTTACCCAGCTTTAGGTCTTGAGATGGATTAAAATAGGAAGTCATTTCACTGATGACGACGTACTGGTGACCAAAAGATACCTGCATAAATGCTTCATATCACTTGGCTTCAGGGAAATGCAAATCTGAACCCCTATAGATGCCATATCACACGAGGCCGAATATCTAAAAATAAGAAGACATGAAACTATACATGTTGGAGAGGATGTGGAGAAACGGGAAACCTCTTACACTCCTGTGGGAATGCAGTCCGGTACAGCCACTCTTGAAAATGGTACAGAGTTTCCTCAAGAAGTTATAAATAAAGCTACCCTATGTCCCAGCAATTGCACTACCAGGTATTTACCCCAAAGAGACAAAGGTAGTGAAGACGGGACACATGCACCACAGTGTTCATAGCAGCAATATCCGTAATAGACAAACTGTGGAAACAGTGCAGATGACCATGGACAGATGAATGGATAAAGAAGATGTGGTTCATATATACAATGGAATATTACTCAGCCGTCAGAAAGGATGAATACTTACCATCACACCAACCTGGGTGGAGCTGGAGGGTATTATGCTGAGTGGAATAAGCCAATGAGAGAAAGACAATGATCATATGCTTTCACTCCTATGTGGAATATCAGAAACAGGGAAGAAGACCATAGGGGAAGGGAGGGAAAACAGAATGGGAAGTCATCAGAGAGGGAGAAAAACCATGATAGACTCTTAACTATCACAACAAACTGATGATTGCTGGACGAGAGGTGGGGGGGTAACTAGGTGAAGGGCATTAAGGAGGTCACGCGATACAATGAGCACTGGGTGTTACACATGACTGATAATTTATTGAAGACTACATCTGAAACTAATGATGTACTGTAAGTTGGCTAATTGAATTTAAATTAAAAAATAAAAGACCTCGAATAAACAATCCTAAACATTTGTATGGAACCACTAAAGATACTGAACAGTCAGTGCAATGTAGAAAAGAAAAACAAAGCTGGAGGACTCACAATTTCAGATTTCAGGTTATACTACAAAGCTGCAGTCATCCTAACAAGATGGTACAGCACAAAAATAGACACAGCGACCAAAGAAACAGGATAGAAGTTCAGACATAAACCCACAATTATGTGGTCCATGAGTCTTCCACAAAGCAGGCAATGATATCAAAAATGAAAAGGACAGTCTCTACAACAAATGGTGTTGGGAAAACTAGACAGCTACGCACAAAAGAATGAAATTAGACCGCTTTCTTACACAATACAGACAAACACAAAACAGTTTCAAGACCTCAATATGAGACCTGAATCCATAAAAATCCTACAAGAGGGAAGAGAGTGACTTCTTGACATGGACCATACCAACGTTTTTCTAGACTGTCTTCTGAGGCAAAGGAAACGAAAGCAAAAATAAACTATTGGGAATACAGCCAAATAAAAAGTTTCCACATGGCAGAAGAACAATGAAAATGTAATAATAATGAGACAACCTACTCAAAGGGAGAAGATATTTGCAAAGATCATATGCAATAAAGGGATAGTGTCCAAAACATATAGAACTGATATGACTCGACCCCCAAAAAACAAATAATCCAGTTAAAAAATAGGCAGAAGACATGAACAGACATTTCTCCAAAGAAGAAATACTGATGGCCAGAAGTCCCGTGAAAAGATGTTCACCATCACCCATCATCAGGAAAATGTAAATCCAAAGGACAATGAGGTATTACCTCACCCCTGTCAGAATGACTAACATCAAAAGCACAAGAAAGAGCAGGTGTTGGGAGGATGTGGATAAAGGGGAATCCTCACGAACTGTGGGTGGGAATGCAAACTGTGGTGGCCACCGTGGAAAACAGTATGAAGGTTCCTCAAAAAATTAAATATAGAACTACCCTACGATGCAACAATCACACTATTGGTATTTACCCAAAGAATAGGAAAACAGTAACTTAAAAAGATACGTGAACCCTTATGTTTCTTGCAACATTATTTACAATATCACAATATGGAAGCAACCTAAGTGTCTGTAGAAAAATTGACAAATGAGATGATAGATGTGTGTATTCACACACACACGCACACACGCACGCACACACACACACACAATGGAGTATTACTTGGCTTGAACAAGAATGAAACCTTGCCATTTGCAGCCACATGGATGGAGCTAGAGAGTATTATCCTAACTGAAATCAGTCAGTCAGAGAAAGACAAATGCCATACGATGTCACTCTTATGGGGAATTTAAGAAACAAACAAAAATAAATAAATAAAAGAGAAAAGGGAGACACACCAAAATACAAACTCTTAACAAGAGAGAACAAACGGATGGTTACCAGAGAGGAGGTGGATAGAGGGATGAGTGAAATAGATGAAGCGGATTAAGAGGACACTTTTCTTAATGACCACTGAGTAATATATAGAATTACTGAATCACTCTCTTGTACACCTGAAACGAATGTAACACTGTATGTTAGATCTACTGGAATTAAAATAAATTTTTTTAAAAAAAATTTTCTTTCAGGAACCTCTTTGAAAAAGCTTTTCCTGTCCAATGTGCATAAGCCCTACTTGGGAGGATTCACTCTACAATAATTATTCACTCTATGCCTCGAATTCAGATTTCACTGAGTTCTTATTGTGGATCCCATCCCACGGGAGCCATGGTCCTTTTCTGTCCAGGCTCAGCACCTATGCATTCAAGATTGGAAGTAGAGACACATGTCACTTCACAGTCCAGAAAGCTATTATTGCTTCTGTTTCAGTGTGAGAGAGTCACAGACTTTGGGACAGGTTTCAGAGCAGGTTTATTATGGATCCTGGATCTCTACTTCAATGTTCTTTGCCTGGATCCAATTGGCTAATAGGTTCCCTGTGGATAGGCTTGCTTCCAAGCACATACATGGAAGATGCAAAGGTGGGTGGGCTTGGTACGGGACAGGAAGAAGACCAAAATCAGACAAGGGTACGACCCCACCCCTGATCCAGGAACTGCTACGGGAGAGGGTACAGGAGGTAGAATCCATGCGAAACTCCAAGGTCACCAGCTGAACACAGGAGGCACAGGTCAAGGGATCTGGAGATGCAGGGGTTGAAGGCTGCTCTGAGCTACCTCTGGGAGGAAGGGAGGGAAGGAATGAGAAGGAGACACTGCCTGCCCCTGGCCCATGCCAGCTGTCCACCACTCTGACACACATCAGTCTACACAGCTGACACAGCCTGGGCTCAGGATGGGCTGGCTCGGGTCCCTCAATCCTCAGTGGGACAGCTGGCCTCAGGGCTCAGAGACAGGCTGAGGGAGATGAGAGGGAAAGCTGCCCCACCCAGGTCATCCCTTCCTTGAGCAGACAGCCCTTCAGAACTGCTAAAAAAAAAAAAAACCCACTAACGGGTTTGAAAGACATGCCATGGATGAACTAAGGCATAGAGATATGTAAAATAACATTCATTTTTAAGTTCAGAGCTGTCATCTCAGGAAGTGGGGAGAGCTTCCCTGAGGAAGACCGAGGGGAGGGCAGGCCAGGCTGAAAAGGGAGACGTGGCTCTCCTGATTGGGGACCTGCAGCCCCCTTCCAGGGCAGGACATCATCCTCGCATCACACGAGATCCACGGAAGTGTTCCATCAGGGCCAGATGTTTGTCTCGAGAAGGCTACCCTGGCATCAGACTGCACAGGGCACCAGGGACGAGGGCCAGATGGAGGACGGACAATACCCCGGAGGCCATGGGGCAAGAGCAGAGGCACATGACCTTGAAGATGATGATGAAAAGCAGGAGGTGGCAGCATGGAGCCAGCCCGAAAGTGCCATGGGAGCAGTGCCCACAGCTACACTGACTGGGTGCCTTCTGTGCCAGGTGTGGCTGACTTCAGTGGGCTCCAGACTAGTCCTGACCACAAGTCTAGGAAGTGTGCACCACCCCTGGCCTCCTCTCCCCTTGCAGTTGCTAGGAATCACGGTCACAGACCCTGGTCAGTTTTTGTGGAAACCAAGCAGTGGCTCCCCCGCATGCTGCCTCTCTGGTGGTGGTCCAGTGTGACCCTCGTGCCTGGCCAGACACTGATATCTACCTGTCTCCATACAACTCCGTAGACAGGAGGGTGTCGCTGAATCCCACAGCACCTGATGAGACAGATCCACAGAACCCAACACCCACTGGGTCACTCGGGACCTCACCTAGGGTCATGAAGCTCACCATGCCCTATTTCTGTCACTTCCCACAGAAAGCCTGGTTCTGATCCCCCACAATACCATATATCCTGGTTGCTGATGTGTGGTCATGCCACGAACCCACATGGCACCTTTCTTTTAGAGAAGGCTACCCCTGCACCTCGTAGAAAATATTTCTGATGAAGTACAAGTCCATCAGGACTACGGTGTGAACATCGGCACACAACCAGCATGGTAGTAGTCAGTAATTCTAACAAGGGTTAATCCCACCCCCCCGTCTCACAAAACCTTCCTCTGTCCCCACGGAACGCATGGTCTGCCCTCAGAAAACCCCCCAGGAAACAATCCTTTAATCTGAATGCTCTCTTCACCTTCTGGTTCAAATCTTGTCCAACCACAATGATATGAAACTAGAAATCGTCTCAAGAAAACAATGACACAGTCAAAAATAGGTGGAGATTGGGGCGCCTGGGTGGCTCAGTCGTTAAGGATCTGCCTTCAGCTCAGGTCATGATCCCAGGATCCTGGGATCTAGCCCCGCGTTAGGCTCCTTGCTCAGCGGGAAGCCCGCTTCTCCCTCTCCCACCCCCCTGCTTGCGTCCCTCTCTCGCTGTCTCACTCACTGTCAAATGCATAAATGAAAAATCTTTAAAAAAATACGTGGACATTTAACGACATGCTACTGAACAACCAACAAAGAAGAAATCAAAAGACATTTTAGAAGTACCTTGACACAAATGAAAAAGAGAACCTACAAAAACTTATGGGATGCAGCAAAAGTAGCTCTAAGGGGGACATTCATAGAAATTCAGGTCTTACATAAAAAGATGGAAAGATATTCCATGCTCATGGATCGGAAGAATTAACATAGTTAAAATGTCCATGCTACCCAGAGCAATCTACACTTTCAATGCTATCCCGATCAAAATACCGATGACATTTTTCAAAGAACTGGAACAAATAGTCCTTAAATTTGTATGGAAACAGAAAAGACCCCGAATCTCCAAGGAACTGTTGAAAAGGAAAAACAAAGCTGGGGGCATCACAATGCTGGATTTCGAGCTGTACTACAAAGCTGTGATCACAAAGACAGCATGGTACTGGCACAAAAACAGACACATAGACCAATGGAACAGAATAGAGAGCCCAGAAAAGGACCCTCAGCTCTTTGGGCAACTAATATTTGATAAAGCAGGAAAAAACATCCGGTGGGAAAAAGACAGTCTCTTCAACAAATGGTGCTGGGAAAATTGGACAGCTACATGCAAAAGAATGAAACTTGACCACTATCTCACACCATACACAAAAATAAACTCCAAATGGATGAAAGACCTCGATTGGAGACAGGATTCCATCAAAATTCTAGAGGAGAACATAGGCAGCAACCTCTACGACATCGGCCAAAGCAACCTTTTTCATGATACATCCCCAAAGGCAAGAGAAACAAAAGATAAAATGAATTTAAGGGACTTCATCAAGATTAAAAGTTTCTGCACAGCCAAGGAAACAGTCAGAAAAACTAAGAGGCAGCCCACGGAATGGGAGAAGATATTTGCAAATGACACTACAGATAAAGGACTGGTATCCAAGATCTACAAAGAACTTCTCAAACTCAATACACGAGAAACAAATAAACAAATCAAAAAATGGGCAGAAGATATGAACACTTTTCCAATGAAGACATACAAATGGCTAACAGACACATGAAAAAATGTTCAAAATCATGAGCCATCAAGGAAATTCAAATCAAAACCACACTGAGATACCACCTTACGCCAGTTAGAATGGCAAAAATAGACAAGGCAAGAAACAACAATTGTTGGAGAGGATGTGGAGAAAGGGGATCCCTCCTACATTGTTGGTGGGAATACAAGTTGGTACAGCCACTCTGGAAAACAGTGTGGAGGTCCCTTAAAAAGTTAAAAATTGAGCTACCCTATGATCCAGCCATTGCACTACTGGGTGTTTACCCCAAAGATACAGACGTAGTGAAGAGAAGGGCCATATGCACCCCAATGTTCATAGCAGCAATGTCCACAATAGCTAAATCGTGGAAGGAGCCGAGATGCCCTTCAACAGATGACTGGATTAAGAAGTTGTGGTCCATATATACAATGGAATATTACTCAGCTATCAGAAAGAACGAGTTCTCAACATTTGCTACAACATGGACGGCACTGGAGGAGATAATGCTAAGTGAAATAAGTCAAGCAGAGAAAGACAACTATCATATGATTTCTCTCATCTATGGAACATAAGAACTAGAATGATCAGTAGGGGAAGAAAGGGATAAAGAAAGGGGGGGTAATCAGAAGGGGGAATGAAACATGAGAGACTATGGACTATGAGAAACAAACTGAGGGCTACAGAGGGGAGGGGGTTGGGGGAATGGGATAGGCCGGTGATGGGTAGTAAGGAGGGCACATATTGCATGGTGCACTGGGTGTTATACACAACTACTGAATCATCGAGCCTTACATCGAAAACCGGGGATGTACTGTATGGTGACTAACATAATATAATAAAAAATCATTATAAAAAAAAAAGAAATTCAGGTCTTCGTCAATCCATAAGAATGTTCTCCAATAAACAACCTGATTTTATGTAGTAAAGAAGTAGAAAAAAAAACAAGCAAAGCCCCAAATTAGTAGAAATAAGGAAATAACAAAAAGGAATGAGTAAATAAATCCAATGGAGACTAAAATGACAAAAAAAAAATCAATGAAAATAGCTGCCTTTTTTTGGTGAGATAAACAAAACTGACAAACTTAGCTAGACTCACCAAGAAAGACAGAGGACTCCAATACAATCAGGAAAGAAAGATAATGGATTCCTGTCTCACATTTTGATCTTTTGATCAAAATCAAAAGAACTCTTCAACCTTGGACACAACAACTTCTTGCAAGACATGTCTCTAAAGGGAAAGGAAACAAAAGCAAAAATGAACTATTGGCACTTCATCAAAATAAAAAGCTTCTGCACAGCAAAGCAAATAATCAACAAAACTAAAAGGCAACCTACAGAATCGAAGAAGATATTTTCAAATGACATTACAGATAAAGGGCTGGTATCCAAGATCTATAAAGAACTCCTCAAACTCGACACCCAAGAAACGGGCAGAAGACACAAAGGGATACATCTCCAGAAAAGACATACAAATGGCCAACAGACACATGAAAAAATGTTCCATATCACTTGCCATCAGGGAAATACAAATCAAAACTACAATGAGATGCCACCTTACACCAGTTAGAATGGTTAAAATGAACAAAGCAGGAAATAAAAAATGTTGGAGAGGATGTGGAGAAAGGGGAACCCTCTTACACTATTGGTGAGAATGCAAGCTGGTACAGCCACTTTTGAAAACAGTGTGGAGGTTCCTCGAGACGTTAAAAACAGAGCTACCCTATGACCCAGCAATTGCACTACTGGGTACTTACCCCATAGACACAGAGTAGTGAAAAGAAGGAACACCTGTATCCCAATGTTCATAGCAGCAATGTCCACGATAGCCAAACTGCGGAAGAAGCCAAGATGTCCTTCAGCAGATGAATGGACAAAGAAGATATGGTTCATCTATCAATGGAATATTACTCAGCCATCAGAAAGGATGAATACCCACCATTTGCACCAACATGGATGGACCAGGAGGGGATTATGCTAAGTGAAATTAAGTCAAGCAGAGAAAGACAATTATCATATGGTTTCACTCCTATGTGGAACAGAAGGAATAGCATGGAGGACATTAGGAGAAAGAAGGGAAAAGTGAAGGGGGGGAGTGAGACGGGGAGATGAACCATGAGAGACTATGGATGCCGGGAAACAAACTGAAGGTTGAAGAAAGGGGGGGGTAAGGGGATGGGTTATCCTGGTGATGGGTATTAAGGAGGGCACGCATCATAATGAGCACTAGTGTTATATGCAAACAATGAATCATGGAACACTACATCAAAAACTAATGAAGTACTGTAGGGTGACTAACATAATTTTAAAAAAAGAGGAAGATATGAAATCCATACAGGAAAACTGTCACTATTTACAAATGACATGAAATCCCTAAAGATTCCACAAAAAACTGTTAAACAAATTCAGTAAAGCTGCAGGATATAAAGTCAATATACAGAGACCTGTTGCATTTATTTTTTTTCAGATTTTATTTATTTATTTGACAGGGAGAAAAAAAGCACAAGCAGGGGGAGTGTCAGACAGAGGGAGAAGCAGACCCTTACTAAGCGGGGAGCCCAACACGGGGATCGATCCCAGGACTCTGGGATCATGACCTGAGCTGAAGGCAGATGCTTCACCGATGGAGCCACCCAGATGACCCAACTTCTTGCATTTCTATATACTGAAGACACACTTTCGCAAAGAGAAATTAAAAAAGCAATGCCATTTACAATTGAATAAAAAAAAATCGAGGAATAAAAGTAACCAAGAATGAGAAAGACATGGTACACTCAACACATGGCAGAAAAGAAAGGAAAAACATGTGTGTCAGCAGGGGGTGGAATGTATGGGTCAAAGATTTGGAAGGCGACACAAACAAATGGAAGCATACGCCATGCTCTTTAACTGGAAGAGTTAATTATGTGAACATGTCCATCATACCCAAAGCAATCGACAGATGTGATGAAATCCCTATCTGAATTCCAGTGGCATTATTCGAGGAAATAGAAGACAGTCCTAAAACCCATATGGAATCACAAAAGACCCCAAATACCCAATGCAACCTGGAGAAAGAAAGGTGCAGTCAACACACTCCTGGATTTCAAGCTAGATTACCGAGCTGTTGTCATCAAAACAGGATGGTACTGGCATAAACACAGACACCAGGTCAGTGGAACAGAACAGAAAGCTCAGAAACTTATCCACACATAGATGGTCCTAACTTATGACACAGCAGCAGAAGATATGCCATGAGGGAAGGACTGTCTCTTCAGTGAGCGGTAACAGGCAAACTGGACACTAAATGCAGAAGAATGTAACTGGGTCACTTTCTTACACCACACACAAAAATTTTAATGGATGAATGATTTGAACATAAGACCTGAATCCATAAACCTCCAAGAAGACACAGGTACTAAGTCTCTTGACATTGGTTTTGGCAAAGAGTCTTCAGATCGGACACCAAATGCAAAGGCAACAAAAGCAAAACTAAACAAGTGGAACAACATCAAACTGAAATCTTCCACACAGCAAAAGAAACCATCAAAAACTTAAAAGATGACCGACCCAATAAGAAAAAATATCTGCAAATCATTTGTGTGAGAAGAGGCTAATATCCAAAATACACACAACACTCATACAAATCAAAACAAAAAAACTGTATAAAAAATGGGGAGGGGGCGCCTGGATGGCTCAGTCGTTAAGCGTCTGCCTTCGGCTCAGGGCGTGATCCTGGAGTTCTGGAATCGAGCCCCACATCAGGCTCTTCCCATGGGAGCCTGCTTCTTCCTCTCCCACTCCCCCTGCTTGTGTTCCCTCTCTCGCTGGCTGTCCCTCTCTGTCAAATAAATATATAAAATCTTTAAAAAAAATGGGGAGAATATGTGAATAGATACTTTCCAAAGATGGCACACAGGTGCCAACAGACAGAAAAAGTTGTTCGACATCACTAATCATCGTCAGGGAGACATAAGTCAAAACCACAATCGGCTATCACCTCACAACTGTTGGAACGGCAATCGTCCCAGAGCAGACACCACGTGTGGTCAAGGGTGTGCAGACGAGGAGACACTGTGCACTGTTGGTGGGAATGGAAATGAGTGCAGCCACTGTGACAAATGGTATGGGGGTTCCTGAAAAAATAAATACAACTACCACATGAGCCAGTAATGGCTCTACTGCGTATTGATTCAGAGAGCACAAAAACAGTACCTCAAAAAGACAGATGCACTCCCACATTCACTGCAGCATTATTCACAATAACCAGACATAGAACACAGACCTTGGGGGCCTTATGCCAAGTAACTCAGACACAGAAAGACAAATACCATATGCTCTCATGTACATTCCACATGGAAAAAAAAATCCGAACGCATAGATACTGAGAACAGATTGGTAGGTGCCAGATTCGGGGATGGGGTGGTAGAAATGGGTGAAGGTGGTCAAAGACTCAATGTTTGAGTGAGAAAATCCAACAGTCATGGACTAATACTACAGGATGGGGTATAGGTTCCCCCCGCTCTTTGAAAGTACAGTGCTCCTGGGAAACCTTGCACAGCAGAAATGGTGTAAAGAAGGAACTACCATTAATTTATACAGAAAAATTAGAGAGCGTGCTCAGACTCCAAAATTCCTTCTCTTTGGCTTGTCTTAGGCCTCAGGACACAACTTCCTAATGGAGGCCCAGCATAAATGGAGATAAAGCACAACACAGGCTCACAGACACAATTCAAAGTGCTGGTGGCTGGACGCAGAGAGCGGTTCCCAGCGGAAGGAGCTGGTTGGGGTGCACGCCACCTCTGTCGTGCTTCTCCCCAAAACAGACGCTGAACGCAATGCTCACTGTTCAACTTTTTTCATGAGAGGGAAATCCTCTTCAGGTCTCTTCCTGTTACTGAAGCCGAGTAATAACATAGATCTTTCAAGAAAGCCAAGTGTCTTACCGTGAACGTTTAAAAAGTGGGGGAAACCTGTACTTGAACGTTGCTGAGGGAGGAGATGGGAAAGGTTCTCCCGGACACAAACCTCAGCAGATCCACCAGGAAAGGCACCTTCTTCAGCATGGGGAACACGGACTACCTCCTACCCCCAGAAACGTCCTCCTTCCCGTCAATCAGGACAACCCACAACAGCTGGGAGTTACCCCAATTCCTCCTTTCTCCTGTTCCCAATATCTAACCCATCGGCAAATCCTGTGAGCTCCATCTTCAAAATGTACCCAGAATAGGTCTAACCACTCCTTCCAAGGTACCTGTCTGGTTCACACTGGAGCCCATCTCTTGCCTGAGTTCCTGGAAAAGCTTCTTCATTGACCTACCTTGCCATCCTCAACCCCCTGTCATCTGTTCTCAACACTGTAGCCAGGATGGCCCAGTGAAACAGAGTCTCATGGGGTTATAGCCCTGGAATGTCTTTCTGTCACCCTCTGTCACCTCTCTGAGGTCATGTCCTAAGCTGTCTCCTGTGGTCACAGGGCCTTCTTGCTGCTCCTGGACATACCTGGAATTCTCTTGCCCCAGGGCCTTTGCACATGCTTTCCCTTCTGTTTAGAATGCTCTTGATGTGTTCTCACTCACCTTCTGAGAAGTCTGAATTGGAGTGACAGGGACAGAAGATGAGGCCGTGTGTGTTGGGTGAGGCTGGTGGCCCAGAAGAAGGTTCTCTGCCAGCTCTCCATCTGTGCCTCACTTTTCCTCAGCCAGGAGCCTGCTTGCAGCCCTCGCCTGTCACAGCTCTCACACAGGAGACCACAGCCACCCCTGGAGCCCGTCCTGCCCACACCCTGCTGCAGAATGCACTCAGCTCTCCTCTGGGACCCCTGTCAGCTTTACCCAGACCTGGAACTCCCCCATCTCCTGCAAAGCTCCAGGATTCCCCCTCCTCTTCCAAAATCACACTGGCTCAAGGCTTTCATGAGAAAGCTACAAAGCTAACTAATGAAAGGTTCACACCTACTTTCCCCTTCTGTTGCATTTCTCTGCACCTTCCTTCCTACCTGTGCAAACTGGTACATATCAGTGGAACATGAACGTGCTCTGATATCTGGATCTTTCATTGCAGCTTTCCGAGGACTCCTCATGCGATAAGAAACTAGCGTATCCTACAACAGGGTGTTTTACAACTATCATCTGCAGAATAGTACAGCCCAAATCAGTACATTTTTACCTCACTCTTCAGGAAGCAGAACACTTTCTGCTTTCTTCTTTTACTTAAATTCCAGTTAGTTCACATGCCATGTAATATTCACTTCAGGGGTAGGATTTAGTGATTCCTCATCTGCATACAATACCCGGTGCTCATCACAAGTGCCCTCCTTAATACCCCTCACACATTTAACCCTTCCCCCCACGCCCCTGCCCTGCAGCAGCCCTCAGTTTGTTCTCTAAGGTTGAGTCTGTTTCCTTGTTTGCTTCTCTCAACACCCCTCAACTCTGTTCATCTGTTTTCTTTCTGAAATTCCACATGAGTGAGAGCATAGGATATGTGTCTTTCCTCACTGATTTTGCTTAGCTTAATACACTCTAGATCCATCCACATCCTTGCAAATGGTAAGATTTCATTCTTTTTGAAGCTGGGTCATATTCCATTTTATATATATATATATATATATATATATATATATATATATATATATATATCCCACATCTGCTTTATCCATTCATCAGTGCATGGATTTTGGGATTCTCTCTATAGTTAGGCTCTTGTGGACGTTGCTGCTATAAACATCACGGTAAATGTACCCCCTTCGAATCTGCATTTTTGTATCCTTTGGGTAAATACCTAGGAGAGCAATTGCTGGATCATATGGTTGTTCAACGTCTAACTTTTTGAGGAAACCCCACACTGTTTCCCAGACTGGCTGCACCAATTTGCATTCCCACCAACAGGATGGGAGGGTTCCCCTTTAAGCAGAACATTATCTGCCAGCAATTTCATAAGAGGAAACAAAAATTCTGTGAGATACACCCAGGGTCAGGCAAGCAGTTGCACAATTCACCCCAGGGCTCCTGACACCAAGCCCCTTGAAGCCACCAGCAGGCCTCTATCCAAAAGAATTCCCAGACTCTCCTTCTGACTCCACCACCAAAGAAACTACAGAGAGAATATGGCACCTCAAAATATCGAGATAATACGTTTAGTAAAACTAGAAAGTCAACCTCAACTTTTAGACAGGAAAAGGCTGCCTTGAATAATTTTGAATTTTCCCTCGACCCTAATTGTAACTCTTTCAATGAAAAGACTAACCAATGACGAAACATCACCTTTGTCAAATGACATCATCCAAGTCTGTATCTGACGACAAAAAGCCACCTAACTCTAGATGCTGGCCACGCATCTATATCCTAGGCCCAACTGAATAACACTGTTAGATTAAGGAACAAATTAGACATTACAACACACACAGAGTGAATCTCACCTTCCCTTTCTAATAAAAGAGGATTTCCTAGCAAACAGATGTTCAAAATACATTCGTAAGCAATAAATGAACAGAGAAAATGTGATCCCCTGCAATGTTCTACCTGCAGGGAAACTACGTAACTCTTGCACCAAATCGAGAATGCTGACAGCTACTTACGTTTTACTTCGTGGCTCAGCTAGAGAAAAGAGAAAAGCCCAGGAGGTTTTGAGAAAATGAGAGGTTTTACCTCCAGTCTGACATAGATAGGACATTTCGCCAAACGTACGTGTGCTTTCTCTGAACGCTGGCGTCCTGTGACAAGCTGCCTCACTGACTCAGATGCTGACGTTAAAGCCTCGGGTCTCGTGGAGCCAGAGCAGAGAAGTGCTGTCAGCTGGGGAGAAGAAGGCACCTCTAACCTATAGCCTGCACACCTGCTTCGGTTTCTGGGTGAAGGGGCAACACATACTTGTTTTTTACTAGGAATTATCTTCATTCTAAATAGACCAATGACCTTGCCTTTTCTGGAAAGCGGAATTACTCTTCCAAAGAAACCCTCAACTCATCTGTTCCAAATACAACTAGAGTGGGGTCTGCTTTACACCCGCCTCCAGGCCCCCACCTGGAGGACCATCCAGCATGATTCTAACAGCCAAATACCACCAACCCCTGGGCACGGGGGGCACGGGGTACAATGTTGAGGCTGGGGATGGAGCTGGGGCTTGTTGCCACCACACCTGTGCCTGGGGCAGCAGGAACCTGGAGGACCCTCCTGCAGGATCTTGACAGCTCATTACCACCAACCCCTGGGGACAATGCTGAAGCTGGGGGACCGTTCTGAGGCTTATTATCGCCACATCTGTGTCTGGGGCAGCAGGAACCTGGAGGAACTTCCAGTACGATTCTAAGAGCCAATTACCACCAACCTGGGGGCACATGGGGCATAATGCTGAAGTTGGCGGATGGCTCTGGGGCTTGCTACTGCCACACCTGTGCCTGGGGGAACAGGGCACACCCTGAACTCGGGGTACTGCTCAAGGTGCTTCACCTGCACTGTATCAGAGAACCGGGGGACACCCCACTGTGTGAGGTCCTTACCCGCACTCTTCCCGGGGAACACGGGAAACCCTGAAATTCTGCAACCCATCCCACAAAAGCTCAGGTGAGTGGGCGCCCTGGAGTTCACAGGTCTGGGGAATACGGCCAGTTGAGGGACATCGGGCAGAAGAGACTTTAAAGGGAAAAAGAAAACTCACCTGAGTCTCCACGATGAAGCCTCTCCACGCGCCCTTCCAGAACCCCGCCTCCAACCTGGGGCGCACACTACCCCGGACCCCCACCCCGACACACAGCGCTCACTCACCAGCCAGGGAACTCCGTGGGGCAACTCTCTCTCTCCCAGCGCCCCTTCTTCTGCCACAGGTCTGCAACCCCACCGGCCGCTCCAGGTCCACCCACAGAGACATAGCTCCACCCCCACGTGGGTATTGGTCAGGGAGGGTGGTGCCCCGAGCCCCTTGGATGCTGGGCAACCAGCTCTCACACCAGCAACCCTGCGAGTGCAGGGGGTCCAGGAGGCACCTCCTCGCCCCAACACCTGGTGCAGGCGTGGGTGGGGTCGTGGGCCAGGCCCCCCACACACACCTGGCGCCTTCTGGGGACCCCTCTAGCTGCAGACCACCCTCAGAGCCCTGCCCCTTCCCTTTCTGCACCAGCCCTCCCTGCTGGGGTGTGCCTGGTTCCAGGCAAGGTCAGCTGCTCTCAGACCCTCCAAGGCTTGGGCTTTAGGAAACGCAGTGGTTTCATGCATTTCCAAGACAACTTTAAGACTCAAAAAGAAATGTAAGCAGAAGAGCTTCACCTTCTGGTCTCACCCATGGAGTGGCTAGTGCTTCTTAGACCTTCAAAGCATCCTTCTAGGATGAGCCCATTTGTGCTGGAATCTATATACATGCTTGATTCTGCAGGAAAGCATCCAGGATGGAGAACAGTGCCCTTCTGTGCTGTTGCTGTTGTGAACCAGGAACACTTATTTTTCACTTAAATAGAAAACATTGTTATTGTTGACTACATGAATGAACTTTTTAAAACAGTTTAGAGAGAAAGGAAGAGAGTTTTATTCAAACCCAAGTCAGGACAGCTGCCTGGGAGACACAATCTTCACAAAGAAGGGATTGCTCCGGGGAAGGAACATTTGGGGCAGAATTATATATTTGTTCTGTTTTCTGTTACGTACACAGTTACACAGCACGATGAGGAAGAAGATTCCAGAAAGTGACACTTTTTCTTATGTTTTCAGTATGTGCATGCCAGTATGACTTTAATCTTACAGAAGCCAAAGAGGTTCTTTATTTTTTCTTATCTTTATGTTGGCATTTTTGGTTATTTTTTTCTTCTCAAAGCAGTTGAACAACTAGTGCTTGAGGCAGAAATAGGGCCCATGCTTTGAGGTTTTGCCCAGTCATTTTGAGCCAGGTAAAATGTTAAAGGATAGCTTCCCTAGGAGCCCAGGATCAGGGCCCACAGATGATATAAGATAAAAATTACTTTTATCATTATACTTACTACTAAATGGAGGAATTTGAGACAAAAGCACCTTTCACAAGAGTACCAAGAAATCAAAATGATGCCCACGGAAGCCTGCGTGCTCCATGGTCAGCACAGGTAACAGAAGTGTTCACAGTCTCTGGACTCCTGCCCTTCTCCTGCCCAAATCTCTGAAGCACACAGACCACTTAAAATCAGAATTGTAGAACTGCTAGACACCTTAGAGATGTCTGGCACCATTCCCTTGGACTGCAGAATAAAACACAGTAGCTCGTTGTCACAAACTAATTTCAACATGAAGTGCCCCCTGGACGCACTAAGTTCTTTCTCTGCAAAGGCTGACTAATGTAAGTCACAGTCATACCATATAAACACTACGATGGCTGGGAAGTCATCGTAGGTAAGGAAATATTTTAGCCATGTTTATAAGCATTGGCTCACTTTGTAGAAGAGGCTGAGCTGAGTGTTTTTAAATACTATTTCAGACCTGTTTTACAGCACCCTCTGAACATACCAGAGCCTGAATCGACTAAAAAAGATAGTTGGTTTCAGTAACTTTAATTCCAGAAAAATATTATACTGTCTCTATTCCTAGGGATCTTTGAGTATCTCACCTGGAGGTCCTCCACTGAGATAATTATCTTCATGATCACCATGGGAAGAGGTTAAAAGGCCAGCTGAATTCGTTCCAGTTGGCCACACGACAAGAAAATCCTGATACTTGATAGGTTTCCAGATCGAGAAGACCAGAGATAAGACGGAAATAGTACCCTGTATGGAACAACAAGGGATTTGGAGTCAATTTTGGGATCCCACTTAGGTTTCTGACACTAAAATCCTCTGTGACTCATATCATCTGAGTCCCTGTCTAACCATCTGAAAATGGGCCTAATAATATCTACATCCTAGTTGAGAAGTTTAAGAGGGAGAATGCTACAAAGAGCCAGTATGATATCTCCTAAGAGCAGGTGCTCAGGAAGCCATAATTACTATTGGGTCTATTTCTTTTCCAGAAGAAAGAACACATGTTGAATCCATATTCCTAATAGATGACTTATAGATGATTTTCAACCTGAAAGAAGGTCAAGAAGTCACTGTTGTGTCATATTTCACTCAGAAATCATGTTGTTGGACTGGTGAGGACAATACAACAGCACCATCATCACTAGGAGTGGGGAGCTTCCCATTTCCATATGGCCATGTTGACCCCCTTAGCTCAGGGCCACCAGAAAGGACAGCCGGGGAGGGGACCATAGGCAAAGTCTGCCAGGTGTGGCTGGGGCAGGCAGAACTCTGACTTAAGGCTCAACTCCTGTCTAGGTTATGATAATGCTCTTCACAAATAAAGTGCCATTGTGTGTGAGCCCTGATGTAGAAAAGGTTCAGAATTTCCATTGAGATTCCCTCTCTGACCTTTAGGATATGCAGCAAAGTTACATTTAATTTGTAAACATGCAGGGACTTCCTGGTTTTCTTTTTGTTATGACTATGGCTCAATTCCCCTGTGGTCTAAGAATAGAATCTAGTTAATTTCAGTTTTTAAAATTTGTAGACTTGATTCATGGCCCAACATATCGTCTATTTGGGTAAATAGTCTGTGACCACTTGAAAATAATGTATTCTGCACTTATTATGGAATGTTCCATATCTGTCAATTAGGTCACATTTGTTACCAATGCTTTGTCTGCTTTTTCTATCAGATATTGAGAAAGGTATATTAAAATCTTCAAACAATGCTACTTTATTCAACATTGCATTGGAGAATCTACCAGTGTTATAAGGCAAGAGAAACAGAAAGTATAAGAATTGAGGGGATAATTGTGACTATTCACAGATAATATGATTGCGTACATAGAAAATCCAAAATAGTCTATAAATACCCTATTAGAATTAAAAATGGAATTTAGAAATTTGAGATGGATTGTAGCTTCACATTGGACAGTTTCTGGAAGAAAATGTAGAACCCGTCAATCTTGGGGTAGGACATAGGGTGCACTGACCATTTAAAAGAATTCAGTGGGACTTCATAAAAATGTGACATTTCCCTTATCTCATGACTATTAAGAAAATGAAAAGGTGAACTGCAGGCTGGGAAGTAAAGATTTGCAATACACACACTGACAAACACTTGTCAATAAAGAATTCCTACTCATCAACCATAAAAAGACCGTCTATTTAAAAAATGAATACTTCACAAAAGATTTACTGATGGCCAACAAGCACAGGAAAGAGTGCTGAACAGTATGATTTTCAGGAACATCCAGGCCTTTCCTAAAACAAAAACATACACACAAACCAGTATTCCCTATATGGATGACATCCTTATTACTGAGGACAACTTGGAGAATAGACGAGCATCCAAGTGAAGTGATGGAATTCCTGACACTCAGAGGATGGACAATTGACCTAAGTTAGGGCTGAGGACCTCAAACTACAGTACAATTTCTAGGCATAATTTCATCCTCTGAAGGCAGACAACTATCAGACCACGTCATATACCACATAGGTTGCTTACCAACCCCTACCATAAAAGAAGAAGATGAGAAACAGATAGGACTGGTAGGAAAGAGCAAAAATCACATGTGGGGATTATCCTGAAACACACTGGTCACATAACTAGTGTAAGGAAGTGTAGGGAACTGACAAGAACAGAGACTCAAGAGGTACTTCTTTGGAAAATGCTGTCTGAAATCATCACACATTGGTACCAACTAATGAGGGCTCTGAGCACACCCTAGGGTTTGCTCACAAGGGTTTGCAACATGGTCGCTTAGGACTGAAACTCTTCAAGACCTCAAAGCTTACCTGATTGACTATTGGACTAAGAGATTCCCATGTTCTGAGAACAGATACCAACTAATTGAAAGGTTCACCTGGGCTCTCTCGGAGGCCCTACAAGAAGCTGAACCATTCACTGAAAATCAATTACACACACACACACACACACACACACACACACACACACAAAACCTGTCATTTGTCTAATTCGCCAATTACTTACACATTCAGGATTCTTCCTACCGTTTCTTTTTCAGACTGATATTTGTACTCACAGGAAATGTCATCATTTCTAATTAACACTGATGTCAAAATAGAGATGCATTGACACAATATTCACAAAATGGAACTTCCCTGTTGTAATTTTCAATATAGCGTTTTTTAAAGTTCATACATATTTTAGGTTTTTGGTAACTCATACAGGAGAATATCAGCATTGAAAAACTCTAAATACTGACAATGAGTTTTAAGCCTACAGAACAAAAATTGTCCAATTTCATGGATAATAAGGAACCAAAGGGAAAGCATGGAAGCTGTAGTCGAATAATTTTACACATATGCATCCTCTATTATTCTACTACTGAGGGGCGTGTTTTATTACCACTATACATGCATCAATTGTCTTCCACGTGCACCTGCACAGGTATAATGAATTACTACTGTAGAATGAAATGTCTGGGAACTACTTGGCGGCATCTATAATGAACAATGAAGTTTTGTTCTTATATTTGATTAACTTCCACTGTCTGTCCCTTTAGACAATGGACCATAAACAGAAGGGGGAATGAACCATGAGAGACTATGGACTCTGGGAAACAAACTGAGGGCTTCAGAGGGGAGGGGGTGGGGGATTGGGATAGGCCAGTGATGAGTATTAAGGAGGGCATATATTGCATGGAGCACTGGGTGTTATACCCAAATAATGAATCATGGAACACTACATCAAAAACCAAGGATGTACTGTATGGTGATTAACATAACATAATAAAAAATTATTATTAGAAAAAAATAAAAAATAAAGTTTAAAAAAAACCAATACAGCTTTTCCATTTCAAGAACAATCACAATTGAGAAGAAACTCACTTCCAATTCCTAAAGCAACACACAGACTGAATTCCATTTCACTCCCCTTTATTCACATTCTCTGTGGGTTCTAAGCTATTTCCCTACCTCCTTTCCCACTGAGCAGGGAGCCCAATGCCAGGCTTGATCCCAGGATCCTGGGATCATTACCTGAGCTGAAGGCAGATGCTTAACTGGCTGAGCCACCCAGAAGCCCCACCCATGTTTTTCTTAAGCAAAAGGACACTTTCTCATGATGACTTCACATGACTTCACATGGTACCAGAGATCTGCACTTTGCCTCCAGGAGGTTGGAGATGAAGGCAATTGCAAACTCTCACGGTGGTTTCCCAAATACAGTGACCTGCCTGGTGACAGTGAGACACTTATGAGCCCACGAGAGGGGGCTGTGACACTCAGCTGTGGCTGGGCTGGCACAGAGAACCAAATCTGTTTCCCTGGCTGACGTCTCTGGGGAACAGATGCCCCACACTGTGAATGAGTCCCTGCCACTGAGCTGTCCAGAGATGGCCATCCTCAGGGAGGATGAGGATCAAGGACAAGCCAGAGGAGACCTCATCTGTCTCTTTTATCTTTTCATGTTGTGGACAGTGGACAAATAGCTGCCTACAAGTCCCCAGCTACCTTAGTCTCATCTGTGAACGACCCAGAGGGAGGGAGAGTCTCAAGCTGACTCTGCACTGAGCATCCAGACCTAAGCAGGGCTCCATCTCACGACCCTGAGATCATGACCTGAGGTGAAACCAGGAGTGGGATACTTAACCAACTACACCACCCAGTTGACTTAATAAATTCTTACTTTAATTTCATCCATAACCAACTGCTATGGGGTCATGGAGCTAATAATTAGGCACATTCTCATCTTTAGTATGAATATAGAGGAGGACAATCAAATTCTACCAAACTTCTAATGTGGTGAAGGGTGACAAAAATCTCAAATCCTCTAAAACACTCCTCAGATTATATCCATAGGTTTTAATGATGTGCTCAAACAATTTTAAAAAGTTATCTTTTTAATAAAACATACATGGTTTACTTAATGTCAACTAGCCTTTCCATTTAAGCTCCAAATGGTTTTGTCTTTACCGCAATAGTTAAAATCATCACCACAGAAAAATGGAAGGAAGTTGTTGGGTGGTTGTAGTCGTCTCTCATAGATCGGTAAGTTCCAGCTTCATTTATCATATTTTGCCTGAAGAGCTCACCTACTCCTGCTACACACCTTCTTCCATTTGAATTTTCTCAGTTATTCCCATACCAGTTAGATTACATCCTGAGAGTTACAGGGAGAACTGGCAAAGACACTGGACTCTGGGTCTCCTGAAGAGGGAGGGAATGACTTGTTATTAACACTTTGCACCCCAGGCCACATGCCCTGCTGTCGCCTTACACTGAAACAATATTTCTCACACGGAAGTGCTGAGGAAATGATGCAAGATACGAAGGACTAGATCTCCCTACGTAAGTTCAAACACAAGTCAAACAAACGGTTGTTTATGAACTCACATATGGGTGATAAGGCTAGAGTTAGAGTAAAAAATTATAGTCACGGGGCGCCTGGGTGGCTCAGTCATTAAGCGTCTGCCTTCGGCTCAGGGCGTGATCTCAGTGTTATGGGATCGAGCCCCACATCAGGCTCCTCCGCTGGGAGCCTGCTTCTTCCTCTCCCACTCCCCCTGCTTGTGTTCCCTCTCTCGCTAGCTGTCTCTCTGTCAAATGAATAAATAAAATCTTTAAAAAAAATTATAGTCACAACTAAAAATGATATCAAAAAGCAGATTATAACAAAGTCACCATCAAAGGGAAGAGAAAGATATGGAGTTGGATAGAGGCCATCTGAGGTTCTATCCAGGTTCCTTAACAAGAGTGTCAATACATTGACCCTTCACTTTTTTATTATTCTTTATTATTTTTTCTCAAGAAATACATTTATTTAGATTCCTTGGTCACACACAGGTATGAATATGTCTAATGAATATCGTATTATACATCACATCACTGTCATTTATGTGTCTGCGCATGGAAAAAAAACCAGTACATTGGTTTTACATAGTCTTAGAAGACAGTCCAGCTTAGGTCCTCAGTGAAAGCTTGTTAAGTGAAATAACAGCACTGCCAAATGATTGTCTAGTCCATATTTAAACCTGCAATCTCTGATAAATCTACAGATCCCTTCATGATGTTGAATGTTCACCATCGTGGTGTTACAGGATTTGTGTCCCCTCAGTGCCCGGGTTCTTGGTCATGCTGCTTCCAAGAATGAAGAGGTAGACCAGATGAAGAGTGGTGGGCATCAAAGCAAAGTTTATTGAGCAAGAGTACAAAGCTCCCAGAGAGGAAGGTGACCCAAGTGGGTTGCACCCAGAGTTTCTAAGTTTAGGAGTTTTTATAAGCTCTTTTGTGGAACTTTCTTAAGCAAGCAGGGTGTGCTGAGTTGTGCCAATCAGGGCCTTGGTCACATATCTGTCTTCTTATTAGGTTCATGTCCACTTGCTGATAGTCTTTTTTTTTTCCCCTAACATCTGGGGGCTTAGATCTTAACTGTCCCTTGTCCATGATATTGACAAATGCTTTTCTGGTTAATAGTCTTATTTTGGGATGTTTTGCAGAAGTCATTCCTGCAAAGGCTGCAGAGCAGAATGTCCATGTTGTCCTGTCTAAGCTGCAGAACAGGATGTCAGTGCTATTTTATTTTAACTGTCTTGACTCCATATTTTCTTGTTGGGGACCCTGATCCTGACTACTTGTCCAACTAACACCTAACTTTCCACCCCTCTGAAGAAGTGACCCTAACTGCCGGTAGGGAAAGGGGGCCATGACTAGTCTAACTGCTTCCTGCTGGTCGGGGGCGTTGTTGAAGAATCATAGTCAGGGTTTCATCCCCAGAGGTCTGTCCAAAGGTCCTCGGTAGAAGTCGGTTCAGTAGGGGCTGTCTCCATTTGTGGCTGCATAGACAGGACCATCTGTAGCCTGATGGACTCTAAACAAGAAAAGACAAATCAGATAAGGCCATTTAGAATACGAGGTCTGAAAAGGAATAGAAGGTAGATGACTAATAGTGGGGCTCTTATACCAACAACACAGGTCAGGTGGTCTTTCGTTTGGATTCTCAGAACCTGGTGGCCCAAACAGATGACCTCTTCTCTTTGTGCATGTCTATCAGGGCACAGCTGTGAGAGAAGGCATAAATAAAGAAAATTAGACATGTGGAAGCAGAATAATGGTCTCCCAAAGTGTGCACATCCTAACACAAAAATTCAGTGACTGTGAACTCACATGGTAAAAGGGTCTCTAAACATAACAGTAGAGAGGGAGGCAGGATGGCGGAAGAGTAGGGGACCTCGTTTCATCTGGTCACTTGAATTTAGCTTGATATCTATCAAGTCATTCTGAATACCCACAAAATCAGCCTGAGATGTAAGAATATATGTCTGGATCTCTACAAGCAGAAAAGCAACTGTTTTTTTGCAAGGTAGGATGTGCAGAGGCATGAATCTGTGGGAGATATTGGAAGATAAACAGAAGCGGGAGGGAGGCTCCATAAGCTGGCTACCATTAAATGATATAACAACAGAGCGCAAATCAGAACCCTTAGATATCTGCTTTGGTGAGAAATATCCCTTTCTGAAAGGGGCTCAGGGGATGAAAAGGACAGAATTCTAGGTGGGCCATTGTAGTCTCAGGATCCCAAAAGATACAGAAAGAACAGGGGTACCTGAACAAATACAGTGCCCAAAAAGTGGAGCAGAGAAACTGGTTATGGTCAGCGAGTCCAGAAGGGACTCTAAGCTCTGGTCATCATAAACTGCAAGATGGGCCAGTAGGGAGACCACTCTCTGCCTGACCACTCTGAAAAGGACTGGAACTTGTGGGCTGTTTACCATCCTCTGGGAGGGGCAAAACGGCTGCAGAGCAGGGTGCTCACATGAGCCCACAACCACTCACAGTTCCAAAGACACAAAGTGCAGTGATGGTCCCTGGGACTCCCCCAGGGAAGATTGAAGTGGACACAAACCATGGGAGTCTGCAAACTTTGGCGCACATAGAAGGGGAGACCCTTTCACCTGGAGGGTTTATTGAAGGTGGGGGGACCATGATCTTGTGGCTTTGGGCCAGAGATCCAGGCACAGCCATTTTTGCCCTGACCCTCAGAAAATGGTGGAAAGCTTCCAGGGAACAAAATCCACACACACAACCAGCTCACCTTCAGCCCATCCACCTGACAAGGGTGGGGCAACTACGCCCAGGCAAAGACACCCAAAAAGCAGCACAGCAGGCCCCTCCCCCAGAGGGTGGACTGGATGAACAGGTGAAAGACAAGCTTATGGATTCCACAACACTGTAAAACTCCAGCACCAAGGGAAAATGTTATATTGAGGTCCAGGTGCTTCCTCACAACTCGTTTATCCTTCAGTCTAAAATTTTCCATGTCTTCTTCTTTTTTTTTTTTTTACCTTTTCCCCATTTCAATTATATTCTTATTTTGCCAACTTATGTTTTTAAGTCCTTTCTAACTTTTATTATTTCACATCTATATTTTATAGATATATGCTTCATTCTAGTTCTTTTTTCACTGTATTCAATTATATATATATATATGTTTTGCTTTCTTTGCAATTTTGGGATGTAGTGTCTTCTAACACAGAGACCAAAATTCAATCAGGAACAAGTGGATCACCCTGCTTTGTCCACCCAGTGAGATTATAGTCTCTCCTCCTCCACCTTTTTTTTATAGTTTTCTTTCACTTTGGCTGTTTGCTTTTCTGTGGTAGCTTCCAACCAATTCAGATTTTTTTCTAGGGTGCATTCTGCTTGGGTTGTGGATGATATTTTGGACTCTGTTCATTCGCTCACCCATCCTTCCCTGGGCAGAATGACTAAAAGGAAGAATTCACAACAAAGGAAAGAACCAGAGGCAATGTTCTCTGCCACAGAGCTAATGGATATAGATACAAGATGTCAGAGATAGTATTCAGGATAGCAATTATAAAGTTAATAGCTAAGCTTGAAAAGAGCATAAATGACAATACAGAATCTCAAAGGGTGGAAATGAGATCTAATCAGGCTGAACTTAAAAATGTTATGAATGAGATGCGTTCTAAATTGGATGCTCTAAGAGCTAGTGTCAATGAGGCAAAAGAGAGAGTAAGTGATCTAGAGGACAGACTGATGGAAAGGAAGAAAGTTGAGGAAAAGAGAGAACGACAACTAATAGCCCATGAAGAAAGCCTTCAAGAATTTAATGATGCCTTGAAACAAACCAACGTCAGAATTTCTGGGATCCCAGAGGGGGTGGAGAGGAAGAGAGAGCTAGAAGGTATATTTGAGCAAATCATAGCTGAGAATTTTCCTAATCTGGGGAAGGAAACAAGCATTCAAGTCAAAGAGCCAAAGAGGATCCCTCCCAAAATTAATAACAATAGATCAACACCCCAACATATAATAGTGAAGCTTGCAAATCTTACAGCCAAAGAAGCTGTCCTGAGAGCAGCTAGGGAGAGGAGGATCCTTATGTGTGGAGGGAGGAACATCAGAATAACATCAGACCTATCCATAGAAACCCATCAGGCAAGAGAGGGCTGGCAAGGTATATTCAGGGTACTAAATGAAAGAACATGCAGCCAAGAATAGTGTATCCAGCAAGGCTGTCATTCAGAATGGAAGGAGAGATAAAGAGCCTCCAGGACAAACAGAAACTGAAAGATTATGTGACCACCAAGCCAGACCTGCAAGGAATCTTAAGGGGGATTCTGTAAGTGAAGAGATACCCCAAGAGTAATATAGACCAGAAAGTAACAGAGACAATCTACAGAAACAAGGACTTTACAGGCAATACAATGGCACTAAATTAATATCTTTCGATAGTTACTCTGAATGCAAATGGGCTAAATGCTTAAACCAAAAGACACAGGGTATCAGGTTGGATAAAAAAGCAAGACCCATCCATATGCTGTCTACAACAGACTCATTTTAGACATAAAGACACTTCTAGATTGAAAGTGAGGGGGTGAAGAACAATTTATCATGCTAATGGACCTCAAAAGAAAGCTGGAGTAACAATCCTATCAAACAAATTAGATTTTAAACCAAAGACTGTAGTAAGGAATGAAGATGGACACTATATCATAAAGGGTCTATCCAATAAGATGATCTAACAAAGGGGTGAATATCTATGCCCCGGACATGGGAGCAGCCAATTGTATAAATGAATTAACACCAAGTAAAGAAACATATTGATAACCATACATTAATAGTAGGAGACTTCAACACCTCTCTCACAGCTGAACAGATCATCTACACAGAAGATCAACAAAGAAACAAGGGCTTTGAATGACGCACTGGACCAGATTGACTTCACAGATATATACAGAACATTCCATCCTAAATCAACAGAATACTCATTCTTCTCGAATGCACATGGAACTTTCTCCAGAACAGACCAGATACTGGGTCACGAATCAGGTCTCTACCGATACCAAAAGATTGAGATTATTCTCTGCATACTTTCAGACCACAATGCTTTGAAACTGGAACTCAAACACAAGAAGAAATTTGGAAGAAACTCGAGCACTTGGAGGTTAAAGAGCATCCTGCTAAAGAATGAATGGGGCAACCAGGACATTAAAGAACTTAAACAATTCATGCAAACTAAAGAGGATGAAAACACATCAGTTCAAAACCTATGGGATACAGCAAAGGTGGTCCTAAGAGGGAAGTATATAGCAATACTCTCAAAAAATTAGAAAAATCCCAAATACACAAGCTAACCATATACCTAAAGCACCTGGAGAAAGAACAGCAAATATAGTCTAAACCAAGCAGGAGAAGAGAAATAATAAATATCAGAGCAGAAATCAATGGAATATAAACCAGAAGAACAGTGGAACAGATCAACGAAACTAGAAGCTGGTTCTTTGAAAGAATTAATAAGATCGATAAACCTCTGGCCCGACTTATCCAAAAGAAAGGGAAAGGACCCAAATTAATAAAATCATGAATGAAAGGGGAGAGATCACAAACAATACCAAGGAAATACAGACAATTGTTAGAATGTATTATTAGCAAGTATATGCCAACAAATTAGGCAATCTGGAAGAAATGGGTGCATTCCTGGAAACTTAAAAACAAATAAGACTGAAACAGGAAGAGATAGAAAATCTTAACAGACCAATAACCAGCAAGGAAATTTGAAGCGGTAACCAACCCCCGCCCCCCAAAAAAGAGTCCAGGGACAGATAGCTTCCCAGGGGAATTCTACCAAACATTTACAGAAGAATTAATACCTATTCTCCTGAAGCTGTTTCAAAAAATAGAAACAGAAGGAAAACTTCCAAACTTGGTCTATGAGGCAGCATTACCTTTATCCCAAAACCAGGCAAAGACCCCATCAAAAAGGAGAATTACAGACCAATATCCTTGATGAAATGGATGGCAAAATTCTCAACAAGATCCTAGCCAACAGGATCCAATAATACATTAAAAGAATTATTCACCACGACCAGGTGGGATTTATTTCTGGGATGCAAGGTGGTTCAACATTCACAAATCAATCAACATGATAGAGCACATTAATAAAAAAAAGAACCACATGATCCTCTCAATTAATGAAGAAAAGCATTTGACAAAATTCAGCATCCTTTCTTGATTAAAACTCTTCAAACTATAGGGATAGAGAGAACATACCTCAACATCATAAAATCCATCTCTAAAAAGCCCACAGCAAATATCGTTCTCAATGTGGAAGAACTGAGAGCTTTTCCCATAAGGTCAGGAAAATGACAGGGGTGCCCACTCTCACCACTATTGTTCAACATAGTACTACAAGTCTTAGCCTCAGCAATCAGACAACAAGAAGAAATAAAAGGCATTCGAATTGGCAAAGAAGAAGTCAAAGTCTCTCTCTTCACAGATGACATTATACTTTATGCAGAAAACCCAAAAGACTCCACCCCAAAATTGCTAGAACTCATACAGGAATTCAGTAATGTGGTGGGATACAAATCAATGCACAGAAATCAGTTGCATTTCTATACACTAACAATGAGACTGAAGAAAGAGTAATTAGGGAATCAATTCTGTTTACAATAGCAACAAAAATCATAAGATAACTAGGAATAAACCTAGCCAAAGAGGTAAAGGATCTGTACTCTAGAAACTACAGAACACTTATGAAAGAAGTTGAGGAAGACACGAAGAGATGGAAAAACATTCCATGCTCATAGATTGGAAGAATAAACATTGTTAAAATGTCTATGCTGCCCAGAGCAATCTACACATTCAATGCAATCCCTATCAAAATACCATCAACATTTTTCACAGAGCTGGAACAACCAATCCTAAGATTTGTATGGAATCAGAAAAGACCCTGAATCTCCAGAGGAATGTTGAAAAAGAAAACCAAAGCTGGAGGCATCACAATGCCTGACTTCAAGCTACATTACAAAGCTATGAGTATCAAGACAGTACGGTACTAGCACAAAAACAGACACATAGATCAATGGAACAGAATAGAGAAGCCAGAAATGGACCCTTAACTCTATGGTCAAACTAATCTTTGACAAAGCAGGAAAGAATATCCAATGGAAGAAAGACAGTCTCTTCAATAAGTGGTGCTGGGAAAATTGGACAGCCACATGCAGAAGAATGAAACCAGACCATTCTCTTACACCATACGCAAAGATAAACTCAAAATGGATGAAAGATCTAAATGTGAGACAGGAATCCAACAATATCCTAGAGAGCACAGGCAGTAACCTCTTTGACATCAGCTGCAGCAACTTCTTGCAACACACGTCTCTTAAGGCAAGGGATACAAAAGCAAAAATGAACTCTTGGGACTTCATCAAGACAAAAAGCTTCTGCTTGGCAAAGGAAACAGTCAACAAAACTAAGAGGCAACCCATGGAATGGGAGAAGATATTTGCAAATGACAAAACAGACAAAGGGCTAGTATCCAAGATCTATAAAGAATTTATCAAACTCAACACCCAAAGAACAAATAATCCAGTCAAGAAAGGGACAGAAGAGGGATACAAACCATGAGAGACCCTGGACTCTGGGAAACAAACTGAGGATTACAGAAGGGAGGGGTTGGGGAGATGGGGTAACTGGGTGATGGGTATTAAGGAGGGCACATCTTGGGATGAGCACTGGGTGTTATACGCAACTAATGAACTACATCAAAAACAAATTAAATTAAATTAAATTAAATTAAATTAAAATTAAAATTAAATTAAATTAAAAAGTGATCAACCAAAAGCCAACTTCTCTTTATTAATCACTCAACCAGCAACTCTAAACATCAGTGATAAAATATTCCTTTCCAGAAAAAATATTTTGTTTGTTTAATTTCTAAATCGAAACAAATGCTATGGTTACCATTGGCTTTCAACATAGATATTAGCAAATTAGCATTTTTTATAACTTGTTTTTAAGAAACATCATATTCTACAGATAATTTCAGTTCTGGAAATTCCAGTGATACAGCAGGCCCGTCAACTCCTGACTCAGCCAAGTGTGCCCCTTTCCAATTATAAGGCCCCTTCATGGGCAAACTACTTATCTTTGTGTCGAAACAGGAGATGCAAAGGAAGCAATGACAGCACTGAGGATGTGAAGACAAGACGTAAATTGAGTTATTTTACCTCCATCTACTTGGACTATTTATTTGTGTTTAAAATTTAAAACAGTGAAAAGGAGGGCAGATTCCAAGTGGTACTATTTTTGTTTAGTAAGAGTAGGCATGAAATGGAATTGTTTCATTTCACAATTACTGCGGAAAATAATTTTGTCTAAAAGAGGAGAGAGGTGTTAAAAAATAATCCACACCATTGTCAAAGAGGTCAGCCTGAGCCTCTCATCCCTCCTGACTTTTATTAAGACATAATGCTTAGAGTGGAAAAGCTTGGTGGCCTCAAACAAAAAAGACACCAAAATAGGGGGTTTGGTGAATCCTCTTGTAATCAAATCAACACGAACCTATGATAGGTCTTCATGTCTTCTCTGTCATGTATATATTTTTGTTACAGGCACACTGCAAAATTAGAAGGAAGATATCATGGCCCATGTTGGGATGTTCTGGATTCAGTTATAGCATAGTGCAGGACAGCAGGGTGGCAGTATTAATTTCTGCATGCCCCAAGTTGTCCCAGAATGCCTAAGTCCTGAGAGAGAAACCCTTGAGCACAAAGCAATAAAATACTAAAGGTGTCTTATATCATGCCGGTGACAAACTCATAGCAGAGCTCCATGCCCGATCTATCCATCTTAATTCATGCTTCCTAAGAGCGCTCAGCTGGCTCAGTCAGTAGAGCCTGTGACTCTTAATCCCAAGGTTTTCCAGCCCCATGTGGGTGTAGAGATTACTTAAAAATCTATTCGTGGGGTGCCTGGGTGGCTCAGTCAGTCAGGTGCCCAACTCTTGATTTCCACTGAGGTCATGATCTCAGGTTCCTGAGATTGATCGCCACCCTGTGACAGCCTCCACAATCAAGCGAGGAGTCTTCTTGAGGATTCTCTCCCCTCCCTCTGCCCCTTCTCTCTCTCTCAAATAAATAAATCTGCAAAAAAAAAATTTGGACAGAAGACATACACAGACACTTCTCCAAAGAAGACATACAAATGGCTAACAGACACATGAAAAAATGTTCAACATCACTAGCCGTCAGGGAAATACAAATCAAAACCACATGAGATACCACCTCGCACCAGTTAGAATGGCCAAAATAAACAAGACAGGGAAGAGCAAATGTTGGAGAGGATGTGGAGAAATGGGAACCCTCCTCTTACACTGGTATGCAAGGTAGGAATGCAAGCTGGTATAGCCACTCTGGAAAACAGTGCGGAGGTTACTCAAGAAGTTAAAAATAGAGCCACCCTATGACCCAGCAATTGCACTATCAGGTATTTATCCCAAAGATACAGATGTAGTGAAAAGAAGGGGCACATGCACCCCAATGTTCATAGCAGCAATGTCCACAATAGCCAAACTGTAGAAGGGGCTGAGATGTCCTTCAACAGATGAATGGATAAAGAAGATGTGGTTCATATATAAAATGGAATATTACTCAGCCATAAGAAAGGATGAATACTACCATTTGCATCGACATGGTTGGAACTGGAGGGGATTATGCCAAGTGAAATAAGTCAGTCAGAGGAAGACAATTATCATATGGTTTCACTCATATATGGAATTTAAGAAACAAAAGAGAGGATCATTGAGGAAGGGAGGGAAAAAGAAAACAAGACAAAATCAGAGATGGAGACAAACCATAAGAGACTCTTAATCATAGGAAACAAACTGAAAGTTGCTGAAGGGGGGTAGATGAAGTAATGGGTGATGGGCATTAAGGAGGGCACGTGATGTAATGAGCACTGGGTGTTATACACATCTGATGAATCACTGAACTCTACCTCTGAAAATAATAATACATTATTTATGTTAAGTAGATGGATTTAAATAAATTTAAATGTAAAAAAAACTGTGTTGGGAAACTGGATATCCCCATGTAAAAGAACAAAGATGGACCCTTCCATTTCACCTCTTACAGAAATGACTAAAAAATGGATCAAAGACCTCAATGAAAGTCCTAAAACTGTCCATCTCCCATAAGAAGACATAGGGGAAAAGCTTCATGACACTGGATAGGACAATGATTTCTTAGCTAGGACACCAAAAACACAGCAACAACAACAATAAAAGGCAAATAGGACTACATCAAAGTAAAAAACTATTGTGAATCACAGGACACAACAGGTGAAAAAACAACCTACAGAATGGGAGAAAATATTTGCAAATCATATATCTGATGATGAGTTCATATCCAGAATGAATAAAGATCTTGTACAGCATAATAACAAAACAATCAAATGATTTAAAAATGGGCAAAGGACTTGAATTGACATATCTAATTGACAAGCAGAAGAAAATATGCTCAATATGATTAATAAGCAGAGAAGTCTAAACCAAAACCACAGAGATATCATCTACATTCATTCTGACGGCTACTGGAAAAAAAAGACAACCAGAAACAGAAAACACCCAACGTTGGCAAAGATGTGGAGAAAGTGGAACTTTTGTGCACCGCTGGTGTGATTGTAAAATGGTGTACCACTATGGAAAACAGTATCGAAGCATCTCAAAAACTAAAAATGCAGGTACAGTATGATCCAGCAATCCCACCTCTGGGTATATATTCAAAAGAACTAGAAAGCAAGTTCTGGAAGAGATATTTGCACACCCATGTCACAGCAGCACTCTTCACAATAGACGAACGGCCAAATGGTAGAAGCAACTCAAATGTCCACCAACGGATAAGTGGATAAACCAAATGTGGTCTATCCATCAATGAAATATCATTGAGTCTTACCAAGGAAGGAAGTCCTGACACCTGCTACAACATGCATGAACCTTGAGGACACGAGGCTCCGTGAAATAAGCCCTCACAAAAAGACAAATACTGTAGGAATCCACAGCTGGGAGCTCTCCAAAGTAGCCATATTTCCAGAAATAGAAGCTAGACTGGTAGTAACCAGGAGATTCAGGGGAGGGGGAAAAGGGGGAAGCTGTGATTTAATGGGTGCAGACAGTCAAAGGCCCGTCAGAGAAAGACAAATACCATATGATCCCACTCATATGTGGAGTTTAAGAAAGAAAATAGAGGAACATGTGGGAAGGAGGAAAAGAAAAAAAGCAGAGAAGGAAACAAACCATAAGAGAATCTTCATGATAGAGGACAAACTGAGGGTCCCTGGAGAGACGGGGTGGGGGAGGGGCTAGTCGGTGATGGGGATTAAGGAGGGCACTTGCTGTGTAAGCACTGGGTGTCCCATTAACTGTTGAATCACAGAATTGCACTCCAGAAACCAATATTGCACAGTATGTTAATTAAAATTTAAATTAGAAAAATAAAGATGCTGATCTGATGAGCACGCAACTAATGAGTCATTGAACACTACATCAAAAACTAATGATGTCGGCTAATTGAATTTAAATAAAATATAAAAAAATAAGAATGAGTACAGAATTTCAGATTTGCAAGATGGAACGTTCTGGAGGTATGTTCACAGCAGTGTAAATATACTTAACACTACTGAACTTTATACTGAAAATGTTTAAAATGGCAAAATTAATGTTATGATTTCTTACAATTTTTTAAAATCATACATTCTGTATGATTCTATTTTTATTTTTTTATTATGTGCAGTTAGCTAGTGTATAGCACATAGTTTTTGATGTAGTGTTTAATGATTCATTAGTTATGTATAACACCCAGTGTTCATCACAGCAAGTGCCCTCCTCGGTTTTTATAAAGATTTTATTTATTTATTTTAGAGAGAGAGAGAGGGCATGGCACGAGAATGACAGGACAGGCAGGAGGTGGAAGGAGAATCCTGAGCCCACGCTGCACTGAACACAGACCCTATGTGGGGCTTGATCCCAGGACCATGACACCACATCCAGAGTCAAAATCAAGAGTCAGTGGCTTAACCGACTGAGCCACCATCCATCTCCTTGGGCATTAGTGTTGTTCCGTTCCCTGCTATCTTCACCACTGCTGTGCTAAACACTCCTGAAAATATAACTGAAAAACCAAGCCAGAGTTCCTGGGGGTGAGTCCGAGGACAAGCATGCTAGGTGATGGGTGCACCTGCGGCCTGGGATGGGTACTGCCCACTGTTCTCCCAGACAGGGTTGCCCAACACCCTTCTCTCCAGGGGACCTGTGGGGACCGCCATGTCCTCAGGAACCTGAGGGCCACCCGGCCCAGGAATTCACCTTCTCCAGCAGAGGACAGATGGGGCGTCTTTCTCTGGCCAGGAATAGGAACCCTGATCCCAGGAAAGGAGAGCTCTCCTGGACTCCTGGCCCAGCCAGGCAGCCGTGGGCACCGTATATGTGATGGAGCCAGAGCAGCTGTACCTTGGAGGGAATGTGTGCCTTACACCAGCCGTGTGCGGGGCAGGCGGGAGCAGCAGCCCCTGCTTCTTGAGGAGCAGTGATGTGTGTGGAAGGAAGGAGGCCGGGGTGGGGGGAGCCTTCCCAGCCACACCACAGTCTCTCCCTTGGTCCTGAAACCAGCAGGAAGGGAGTTCTGAGGGCAGAGACAAGACTCCAGGAGGATTCCCATCCAGAGAAAGGAGGCCCGCAGCCCCTGGAGGGCACTGAAGCCTCCAGCCCCGCCGGCCCACAGGCCATTTGCACAGGATCACCTCTGGCACTTCCTTAGCGCGTTTTCCATGTTCGTGTATGGACAGTGATTGGCCCACTCAGTGCTGGTGCATTTCCAGAGGCAGACTAGAAACCGTGCAGTACCTGCTAGTGGGACAGAGGACCCCCGCCCACAGAAGCAGAGGATGTCCCTTTTCCTCCAGAGCTGGGGAAGGCAGTCACTGTCCTGGGGCAGGACCTGGTCCAGGTGTGTGTCCTTTCTGATGCCACGTTCAGTGGGCATCGCTGTGCCTGAGAAAGGTCCCCTCAGCCTTACAGTCGGGAGCAGTGAGGGACGGTCTCTGGCCCTGGCCCAGGATCACGACCCGAAACCATCCTGTCTTTGGGAGGACATGCCCCTCTCCCCTCCCCAGGTCCAGGACTCCCGGGATCCTGCAAGAGCTCTTCATTCTAGGAGTCCTGGAGAGCATGAGTGTCTCGTCAGCCCAGCAAGTGAAAGAACCAAACCCCAACGCTCAGGTTCTAACCGAAGCAGAATTTCCATGTACTCTTCAAGTCCAGATTCACTGTGCGCAGCAAAGACACCTGCCCCTTCCCACTAGGTAAGTGAGTGCTGGGGAAGGGCAGTCTGGGCATGGGGACAGCCTCCTCCCCTCTTACGTGGTCTTGGGGGACCCCAGGGAAAGTCTTCCTTGCTCTCCTTCCCTCAGAGGGAGGGGCTGGCCTCGTGTTCCCAGGGCTCCCCACTGTGTCCCCACTCCTGAAGAAGAGCCACCCATGGACCTTGTGTCAGAAGTGTGGTCTGCCACTGCTCCTGGGCTCCCAGCCAGGGGCCTGGCGGCTGCATGGAAGGCCTAGATTGCTTTTGGGGGGAGGGGTGCTCACTGGTCACACCGCTTACCATCCCCCACAGCACTCTGCAATCCAGACTCTGTGCCCAGCGTAGGTCAATCACCAGCACCCCACATGTTCCCACCATGGGAGCAATCATTCAGCATCACCCCATTGCACAGAGGAGGAGAGCGAGGCCCAGAGAAGGGACGCAAATGGCTCAAGTCACAGGGCTGCTCAGCAGAGAACCTTGAGGCCAGCCCTCCCAAGCCCCCACTAGCCCACCTAGAGACACCCTGAGCCCAGAGTGAGCCCTCCCCTGCCTGCCCAGCCACTCACTGGTCCCTGAGTTTGATGATGGCCTGTTCTTCTTGGCTCTGAAGGTGTTGCTGGTCGACTAGGAGGGGGAGTCCAGCTGGCGGGACAGGCGGTAGCTACAGGACAGAGTGACACGTCTGAGCTAGCAGGAGCCACACTCTGGTCTCCTTCCTGGACCCTGCCCGGGAGCTGGAATCTGGGTGCCCTAGGGCCAACATGCAACAGGGTCTGTGCTGACCAGGGAGCCATGGTTCCCAGGGAGAGTCCACTCTGTCCTCTCCCCACTCCTGCCTGGCCTCACCTCTCCTCACTGTGGGGCTCCAGGACCCGGAACCAGGCCCCATAGGGCTGCTCGGTATTCAGCTTAATTTTGCAGCCCCTGAGCAGCTGGATTTCCCGGGGCTGGAGGGAGGACTGGCTGCAGTCAAGGTCTGGGCTGGGGAGGATGCAGGGCCTCGTGGGGGGGCAGGATGGGGCAGGGGCTCAGTCCTGGGGACCCTGCTCATGTCTAAAAAGGACTGAAATACCTGAATGCCCACGGGGTCCCTCATTATAGTAACAACACCCTCACACTCAGGCATCCTGGTGGTGGGCCCCTCCTCCCTGGCCTCCTTACCACCCCTCTGACTCTAGCCAGGGCTGCCACCAGGGGCAGGCTGGACCTCATTCTAGGTCCTGCCAGGAAGACTAGGCAGAATGAGGAGAGGAGAAAGGGCGGACTGATCTTTTCCCTGCCCTGAGTCAGCCTCCATTGCTGCCTTCAGGTCCCCTGGCCCAGCCATTCACTTAGCTAGACCCTGGGAGGGAGTCTGCATTCCAGGCCAGCTGGGGGGGTGGTATTCAGTGACCTTTGTGTCCCCAGATGTCCAACTCACCTGGCCTTGCACCCTGAGGCTTGCTGCCCGGGGTGGGCATGGTTCTGGGGCTCAGCAGACTTTGGACCACAGAGCACTTGGCAGTGGTAAGGGAACATGGGGGACCAGTCAGGTGTGGAGCCATGGGTCTCGTGCACGTCTGTCATGGGGTGGGGTCATGATACACTTGCTGTGTGCAGGTCCCCTGTGCACACCTCACCCTCTCAGTGGAGAGGCCTGTGTGCCTGGTACACCTGTCTTCCACCTACCCCAGAAGAGCGGCCACGTTCAAGCATTTCCATGTCCAACCCTCAGGGACACTTGGGAACCTGAGGTCCAGAGAGTCAGGGACTGGCCCAGGACAAATGAGGGGTGCAGAGTCCAAGGAGCAGGGCTGCTCTCCAGTCCTAGGCCAGCATCAACCCACCCGTGAGGTTTGCTTTGGGGGTGAGAGCCCCTCAGATCCTCGGGGATAGCTCCCCACTCCGTCCCATGTGGGGACATGACCTTGGGCATCCCCAGGCAGGTAGAGGCATGTGCACCTGTGCACACACACACACACACCCCACTCTGACTGCCCAGCTGGGGGTCAGAAGGGGAGGACACCCTGGGAGCAAGGTGGGTGACAAAAAGAAGAAAGAGGTCGGAGACAGCTGGGCCATGGGGCAGGGGCATCAGGACTCCTGGCCATACCCCAGATTCATAGCATGGGGAGGGGAGACACGCCAGGCTGATGGTCAGGGGGTCCCCAAGGGGCCCAGGAGGGTTGCCAGGGCACTGGGAGAGGACAGGGTCTGGGGTCCGGTGTCCATCACCTCCCTGGGCACCTGGAAGTAGGAACAGAAACCCCCCGCTAGGAGGGGGCTACAGCACAAAAGGCCTCAGCTTACTCTACTGTCAGTTGGGCTGTAGAGATGGGTGTCTCCAGGATCCCACAGGCTTGTAGAAGAGCCTGCTGGCCTTGGATCTCCGTCCCTGACCCACTGTGCTCCCAGTCCTGGGAAAATGCTTTGTACTCCCTCGAGGTCCTTCTGAGCAGAGGGCAGCCTGGGGGCTTGGGGGGCTGAGGACCTGGGTATGCAGAACGTGGCAGAGCACTGACCACTGCTCGGGGGACCAAGGTCAGGTCCCTCCTTGGTGCAGCCTCAGGGTTCCCATTTGGAAGAGGTTCCAGAGTCAGTGCTCTGGGCATGGTGAGGAGGCCTGAGGAAGGAACTGAGCACCAGGACAGGAGAGGGAAACAGGGACAAGGCAGACTTCTGGGGTTTCTCACATCGCCCCCGGAGCCCGCAGATCCTGCTCCTGTGAGACACTCAGAGACAGAGACAGAGACAGAGACTGAACACAGGAGAGAGGGAACCAGGAGAAGTCACAGACTTTCCTCCATCAGCTTGGAAATGGGATCCCATCATTTTTGCCCCATTCTCTTCCTTAGAGCGCAGTCACACAGGCCATCCACCCTAGAGGGGAAGGGATTCCACAGGGATGTGTGACCAGGATTCGGGAATGCCCAGGAACCACTGTGGAGACGCCCCGCATATGGGCACAGACGAGGCCCAGGGACCTGAGCCTCAACTTAATGGGAGCCCCTGGAAGTCTGTGTCGTGACAGGACAAGGTCGGAATCCGCTCACTGCAACCTTCCCACGGGGCCTGGGACAAAGTGGTGGCTTTGCCTGGACCCCAGAGCAGACCCAGCCCCTCTGAGCTGTGTTCCATGCCCCACCCAGCCCCTGACTCATCCTTGCATTGCCAAGTGTGGCCCCAGCCTCCTGTGATAGCAGGTACGGAATGTATGTAGAGGTCCTACCCCTGATGGTGTCCCTAGAAGTAGAAGCCAGAACACTCCACTGTGCAGATGGGGAGCCTGGGGAGTCCCTGAGAGGCAGAGGGTCTGTCCAGGGTCACGGCCCTGGTCACGAGCAGAAGCCCGGTCTGAAACCAGCTCTGCATCGTCACAGCAGGGACACTGGCTGCTCCCAGGCCCCCTGGGGGCTGTGGGTGGGCGGTGTGGGTGTCACTGTATGGATGGGGCATGGGGTGGAGGGTGAGCATAGAGCAGCTGGGGGAGGGGGGCCCTTGGGGGCTCTTGTGGGAGAAGGAAGTCCGGCAAGGGAGCCCCAGGCAGTGGTGACCTCACTTCCCTGACAACGGAGCCCAACAGAATTTGGAACCCGGGTAACCAGGCACCCACATTCCAGAGCCAGCCCCCTGCCCAGCTCATTTCGTTGGAGATCCTCGAACGAAGAACATGTTTGCGTGTTGCATCCCCAAGTCCGGAGGCTGCAGGCTGAGGAAAGCGCGCCCTGCAAACACTTCCCCTCACTGGGGATGTCGTGTCAGGGCTCCCCGACGCCTCTGGCCATTTGGCAGGAAGGACCAAAAGGTGACACCATGAGGCCCAGAGCTGGCCAGCCCAGCCCCACACGCTCTGATCTGACTGTGCAGCCCCAGGTCCCCTCCCTCTGTGTGTGTGTGTGTGTGTGTGTCTTGTAGGGTGGGGCCACTCCGAGCAGGAGCAGGCTGATGAGGGGTCAATGTCCAGTGGGCAGGTCATGTTCACACCCCAGGTCAAGCCTGGCTGGGTGAGACAGGGTGTGCGGGGGCTGCGCCCTTCTGCCCAAGGTTTATCCAGAGCCCTGCAGGGATGGGTCACTGCATCCCAGGTGCAGGGCTGTGCACGCACAGGTCTGTGTCTGATCTGGGAGCAGCAGGGGGCCTGGGCAGGAGGACAGTGAAGACAGCCGGGCAGGGCTGTGATGCCTCTGGGCCAGCTACCGGTCCCTGTCTTTGCAGAAGACCATGGATGAAACTGAGAGGAAGCTGGTGGACATGCCCTCCTCTCCAGGAGCAGGGACAGAGGATCACCTGGGAAGGATTCTGACTCCGCCCAGGCCACTGTCCCCAGTAGTCATTCACTCAGTGAGTGTGATCCAGGAGCCAGAGCCCACGGAGGCCGAGCCCGAGGGTGAGAAGTCTGGGGCTGGGTGTGTGTGGTGTGTGGGGATGGGTCAGTGCTGGCCCCACAGGGAGGAGCCCCCACAGGCTGGTGTGGGTCCACGAGCAAGGACCGGGCTCAGAGCACCCAGTGGGTGGACTGCAGTCGGGGACACATCCTGGTCAGGGTTCCTTCCTGGCTGCAGCTTCTCTGGGAGCCCCTGGGCTGGGTTCTGTCTCTGCAAAGGCCACGAGAGGCAGGCACGTGGGTGAGCTTTTCTCCTCTCACAGCTGCTCCACCATCTGAGGAACTAGAGCCGGCTCCAAGTTCATGGGCAGCTCCAGAGGGAGGGGTGGTGCCTGCAGCAACTTCAGCAGGAGACCAGGAGCCAGCAGGTGACCTGGCACCTGCCCACGGAGAGCCTGAAGCTGTCCAGGAAGAGCCTGCTGGAGACCCTGCCAACGGAGAGCCTGCCCCTGAGCCCGACAATGCTCCTGCCCCCACACCTGCCCCTCTCTGTGTTCCTGTTCTTGCCCCTGCCCCAAATCCTGCCCCTGCTCCTGCCCCTGCCCCTGTCTGTGCTCCTGATCCTGCAAAGGATGAAACTCCTGCCCCTGCCCCTTGCTCTGCCTGTGCTCCTGTTCCTGCCCCAGACCCAGGTCCTGCCCCTGCGCCTGCCAGAGCCACTGCCCTTGCCCCTGCCTGTGCTCCTGTTCCTACCCTCCAGCTCTTGCCCGAGATCCTGCCCCTTCCTCTACCCATGCCAGAGCAGCTGCCCCTTCCCCTGCCCCTGCCTGTGCTGCTGTTCCTGCCCCAGAACCAGCTCATGCCCCAACTCTTGCCCCCTCCCCTGCCAGAACTGCTGCCCCTTCCCCTGCCCCTGCCAGAGACCCTGCCCCTTCCCCTGCCCCTGCCTGTGCTGCTTTTCCTGCCCTGGACCCAGCTCCTGCCCCAGCTCCTGCCCCTTCCCCTGCCAGAACTGCTGCCCCTTCCCCTGCCCCTGCCAGAGCCACTGACCCTTCCCCTGCCCCTGCCTGTGCTCCTGTTCCTGCCCCAGACCCTGCTCCTTCTCCTGCCCCAACTCCTGTCCTTTCCCCTGCCAGAACTGCTGCCCCTTCCCCCTGCCCCTGCCTGTGCTCCTGTCCTTGCTCCTGACCCAGCTCCTGCCTTGGATCCTGCACCTGCCACTGCTGCTAACCCTGTCCCTCCCCTTGCTCCTGCCCCTGTCCCTGCTCTTGCATCTGTCCCTGCTCCTGTCCCTGCCCCTATCCCAACCCCTGCCCCTACTCCTGCTCTTGCAGGGCTCCCAGAGCCACATCCAGAGCCCACAGCCCTGCAGGGAGAGCTCCTTGTGCAATTACCCTTAGTTCCTTCACCCGAACCCGACGTCCCACCAGAATGTTTCATCCCCTCCCCCTATGTTCTTTCTCTCTGGTACATATTGACTGTTACTTTATCTTTTCATGTTCTGTATACTTTTATTATTTGTTTTAAGTAAAATTACTTGTTTTCAATCGAACACGTCATGCACATGGAGTATATTCACAACGTTGTGCCACCCCACCAGAGAACATTGCTGCAGAATATCTCCTTCCCCAAAGGAGTCCCTGAACCAGAAGCCCTCCCTGACCATTTCTCCCCCAGCGCACACCCTCAAAACCCCTAAGCTGCTCTCTCTGTTTCTTTACCTGTTCCGGATGTTTCTGTAAGTGAAATCACAATTAGGTACCTTCGTGTCTGCCCACCTATTTTCAAAGGGGACTCTTTTTTTCTGTGTTTATCTGACATAGCATTTCCCTTATTCGATACTGAAATCCCCGATGGATTACAGATCAGACATAATCATAGAGACCACTTTAGGAATTATGGGCACAATCTCAGGGCCGAGACCCCTGTTCCTGCTGGGACACCACTGCCTGACCTCAGACAGGAAACAGCTGGCTTTCCTGTGACCCACACAGAAACCAGGGAAATGCAGAAAGCTAGGAGACACACCACAAAGGGCAAAAGCATTGCTCACAACCCAAGGCCAGAGAAAGGTTTCCCCTGCCTCTGGTCCAAACCGTGCTCCAAGTCACTGGGTTCCACAGGGACAGAGACCAAACACATGCAATTCCAAGGGGGAGGATAGGCACGCGGGGAGTATGTGTCAGAGATGCAGGAGCTCCAGGGGAAGGACTCCGGCAAAGGAAACCCTATGGAGGCAGCACTGGTCACGTTCAGATCAGCAGGTTTCTGGTCCGGGGAACAGCAGCCCTGGGGAGAATGTGAGGACACAGAAGTCCCCTGCAGGTCTCCTGGAGAGAAGGGTGATGGGCACCCCTGTCTGGGAGAACAGTGAGCGGCAACCACCCCAGTCCACAGGTGCACCCATCACCTAACATGCTCGTCTTTGGATTCACCCCTGGAAACTCTCACTCGGTTTTTCACAGATGTATTTTCAGGAGTGTTCATCACAGCAGTGGTGGAGAGAGCAGGCTATGCACCAACGCTAATGCCCAAGGAGATGGATGGGAACCTCGGTCCCAGTCCTCATGATAGAATGCCCTGTAGCTACTGTCACAGCTTCCTCTGGGCACAGGATCTTGGAAGCCCCTCCTGAGACTCCCCTCCTGCCACCCTGCTCCTGGGAACATTCAGAATGGTCTGAGGAGGAGGTGGAGAGGATCCAGGATGACAGCAGGTCTGAGGAGAAGGATAGTCAGCACTGGGAGGACAGTTGGACGTGCCCTGAGCCACCATCCAGGGCCCGGGCTATGATGCCCTCGGACCTCACCCCAAATAATGGCTCCTGATGTAGGGACCCTACTTCCGTGGTTTCACTGCCTCCCTCCCTACATCATTTATTCACTCCATCATTCATTCTCCCCCCACCTCTTTCCTTCCCCTCCACCCCTTCCATCCTCCCTCCCTCCCTCTTTCCCTCACTCCCATCCTCCCTCAGGCCCTCCCTCATTCAGCAGAGGATCTGGGGTCCCTGCTGTGTACTAAGCACTGGGGCTTCATCAGTGAGCACCCCCCAACCCATGCCGTCACGCCACTGTGGGAGGTGACAGGGGCCAGTCCTCAGGGTGAGCAGGGGTGATGAGCACCAGGAATCTGCTCCTGAAAACAGAGACCAGTTTCGCAAAGAAAAGAATGGAGAGACCCATGCTTAGCACTTCCTCTAGAAAAATCTAGTCCTGAAAAGTAAGTATATCCTAGACTTAACGCAATGTGAGTTCTCATGGCAGGTACGCACTGATTCCTAGAACCAACGAAGAGTAAATCATCCAGTGTTGATGGGGGTTTGTGACACACCTTTTCTGACCAAATGACAGCAATTCAGCCAACATCTCCAGGGTCTCCAAGTCTTCCCAAGGCCTTTGCGATCCTCTGACTCTTCCATCGACCTCCTTGGGAAGCTCTGTCCTGTTGTCTTCCTTGTCGCCTGCCTCTTCTGGAACCCTTCTGTGGCCTCCCCACCAGGGCCACCCTCACCGGGATTTCCCGTGACCCGTGGCTAGGTGCCCGCATCCTGTGCTGGGCCCCGCGAGCCCCGTGCTTTGTGCAAGGCCTGCGTGCTCACTCTGGGTCACTTGACATCTCCGGTTGCAGCGGGCTGCATCTTCCTGCGCTGGGTCTCCTCTGAGCAGTCTGTGAGGCCGGACTGTGCCCATGTCACGGGCACCGAAGCGCGAGTCTAGAAGGTCCAGGTGACCCACTCCCAGTCCCAGCGTGTAGAGCCTGGGCCGAGGGTGGTTCCCAAGCAGAGGAGGACTTGGGCCCAGGGGGCCTGAGGGAGGGCATGGCATAGTGAGCCTGCAGAAGGAGAGCAAGCACCATGGCAGCCTGGTGCTCAGGCCTGCTGGGAGACCAGGTCCCACATGCACTGGCTCTGTCCCCAGGACTGGAGGCCATCAGGGTATCCACACTCCCAGGCTGCAGGCTGGCAGTGACTTGCAGGGGGAGGCACCGCTGGTGCAGGAGAGAGCCCTCCACAGGGAGGAGGGGGCAGGCGCTCCCCCAGCAGCTAGAGTAACTCAGGGTGTCCACGCTTCCAGGCCGCAGGCTGGCAGCAGCTGGCAGGGGAGCAGGCACCGCTGGTGCAGGAGAGAACCCTCAGGCAGAGAGGAGGGGGCAGCCCCCCCCTGCAGCTAGAGGAACTCAGGGTATCCAGGCTCCCAGGCTGCAGGCTGGTAGTGACTGGCAGCAGAGGAGGCACCGCTGGTACAGGAGAGAGCCCTCCACAGGGAGGAGGGGGCAGGCGCTCCCCCATCAGCAGGTGCACTGGGGCAGGCTGAGGGGGCATTAGCGGACAGCAGAGCCTCCAGCTGGGGTCTCCACACAGGCCCCCTCCACAGGCCCAGCACAAGATTGTCTGGATGGCCTTTGTCCCCCAAACACAAAGTCTGGCCCAGGGCCCCTCCCTCAAGCCCCCACTCCCAATCCTTTGTACTCAGCTCAAGTGACAAGAAATGGCCAATAGTTTAGGTGGTGTTGGGTGCACCAGGACATTTGTTTTTCTGGCCCATGCTGTAACACTGCTGGCATTTTAAAGATCTCAAGGCTTTGATTCAAAAACTGTAGGAAGGTAGCTTTCTGGAAACCTGTCTCTGTGCCTTGCAGCCCTCCCATCCCACCAGCTCTGCTCAGAATCCCTCCAGGCCACACACACCCAGTCTTGGGTCCTCAGATGGCCCAGACGATGTGACCCAGGTGGGGCAGCAGGACACACTGCGGATTTCAGCAAACCCCCCCCAAAAGTGAGGGTACCACTGGGCGAGCTGTCTGAAAACAGCCAGGTCAGGGTTCCAGGAAGACACCAGAGGCACAGGAGGAACTGGGGAGCATCTGAAGGTCAGGTAGGGACAGTCAGAGCTTCCAGGCCCTTCTTCCCTAACGCTCCTCATCACTCAGCCTTTCTTCCAGTGAGTCTACTTGGTTTCTGTTTGCCCCAACTGTTACCCATTGCCCTGGGAAGCAGAGATTCACATATGCCTTTAAATGTTTAGGACATTGAATGCCCTCCAGTAGCCACCTCACTACTGGGAGAGTTGGTGGCAAGCAAGAATTCACTGAGGTCTCCAAGGGTCTGGACTTAGTGTTTCCCTCTCCTGAGATGGGGACACCTGTGGGAGGATCAGGTGGCCAGATGGTGGGGGTGCAGGCACCTGACATGGACAGATGGGGTAGGTGAGGCCCGAGGCCCCCCAGGTGTGTGTCCGGCATCTGGATTGAACAGGTCTTCAAAGCTGCAGATTGGCTGGGATCATCTCCAGGCTGAGAAGGAAGATGAGGGGAGCAGAGGGGACTGAGGAGGCTCACCTTAGACAGGAGAGGGCTGAGCCACTCCTTTGGGGGAAAAGTGGTTCAGGTCCAGGCTCATGGGGACAGACCTTGAAGCTAATATCTTATGTGAAATAAGCCAGTCCCTAAAGGACCGATACTGGAGAACCCCATTCGTGAGGGACAGAGAGCACTCCGATTCATAGAGATGGAAGGAGCTGCTGAGTGCTGGGGCTGGGGAGGGGGAATGGGGGTTAGGGTCTCGTGGGCAGCGGTTCAGTTTGGGATGACGATGAAGTTGTGGCGATGGATGGAGGTGGCAGGTGCAGAGCAGTGAATGTACGTATTGCCACTGAATTGTACCCTGAAACGTGCTTAACGGTATCAGTCGTATGTCCATTACACCACAATAGGAAAGTAGTGAGTCAGGAGGATGGGGCCATCACGAGTCCCAGGAGGGCCCTGGAGCAGGGACCCTGTATCTTGGTTCTTGCTCTCACGCTCTGCCCCTTGTTGGTGACCGAGCTCACAGTAGGCACTCAGTGAATGCTTGCTAACACATAGTGCAGAGAGAGTCCACAAGTGCAAACCCTCCAGTGGGCACTGAGGGATCCCAACAGGACGCGCACCCAGACGGAGCCACCCACACCCACACCACCAGCACAGAAATAGCCTTTTAAAACCAAGGCAGGAACCAAAAATAACTCAGAGGGCTCCATACTCCTGGAGGCCATGCTAGCGGTCACAGCCTCTGGCAGTCAGGGGACTGAGGGTCTGAGAGGTGACTCAGCGTACCCCTGACCCTGAAGCCCCATGGCTGTGGCATGGCATCCAAGGCTGCTACAGGGCCGTTCCCAGCCCCACCAGGCCGTGTCTGTTTAGAACCAGGGAGAAAACCTTTTCCCTCAATTGTTCTTTTTAAAGATGGTTGCTCAGCATTGACACAGAAAAACATTCGACGTAAAACTGGAGCCATTAGCAGCTGCAAATGACCCAGAAATTATCAAAATGCACCAACCACAGGAAGAGGACCTTGTGCCCACAGGCAGGTCTCCTGGGCACAGGGGCGGCTGGGGGCCCTGGACATGCCCGAGCAGGCAGTGCTGGACTCCACAGTCGAGGGGACAGATGAAGGAACCTGCTTTTACAGCTCTGCTCAGAGTGGCACCCCCTGACGGAGACGGGGCGAGCCCCTCATGTGTTCTGGATGTCCTGGTGATTCTTGGGCACTGCCTGAATCTCAGTTTCTCCATGACCCGGGTGAGGAGAGGGCAGCCCAGCAGCTGCGGGTCCCACATGGCCTCCAAGGGACAGCCCAGCAGCCCCAGGTCAACATGGCCTCCGGGGTTCAGCCCAGCAGCCGCGGGTCCCACATGGCCTGCAGGGGACAGCCCAGCAGCTGCGGGTCCCACATGCCCTCCGGGGGACAGCCCAGCAGCTGCAGGTCCCACATGGCCTCCGGGGGACAGCCCAGCAGCCACAGGTCCCACATGGCCTCCGGGATTCAGCCCAGCAGCCACGGGTCCCACATGGCCTGCAGGGGACAGCCCAGCAGCTGCGGGTCCCATATGGCCTCTGGGGTTCAGCCCAGCAGCCACGGGTCCCACATGGCCTCCAGGGTTCAGCCCAGCAGCCACGGATCCCACATGGCCTGCAGGGGACAGCCCAGCAGCTGCGGGTCCCACTTGGCCTCCGGGGGACAGCCCAGCAGCTGTGGGTCCCACAGGTCCTCTGGGGCCAGCACATTGGTGGACGTGTGGTCCAGCAGGTATCCGTTCAGGTGGCTCTCGTCAGGCCACATGGCCTCCATCCCATTGGCCAGGTCAACCCCCATTGCCTGGTGACAGGCCAAGGTCAGTCAGTGAACCTCCACCACAGACCCCCCCCAAAAAAGGCCCCCATACAGTAAAAGTCGCCCTGGTCCCTAGCTACGTGGGCCTGGGACTGTGGCCGGTGCTCGTAGCTAAAGTTCTCGTGGGCCACCCAGTAGAAACTGGGGTACAGAGTGACAAATAGTGGGGACAGGATCTCCACACCCACGTGGTCATGAACTTCAGGTCTTCGTCTGCGCACATCAGGTCATCCACTTCGTGGAGAAAGTGTTGCTCGCAGAAGCTGATCATCGCCATGTGCTGCATGGACACATCCTGCCAGCACGGGGCGCCACGGACCTCGAGGACCACCACCCTCCGGCCCTCCCAGAGGGACACATGGGCCCAGCAGATGGTTGGTCGGTGAAGACATAGTAGGTGACCCTGTGTCCCACCATGAAGTGCTTCTTCGCCGTCTGCAAGAACAGCTCCAGGAAGACCACATAGCTACAGGGACAGGGGACAGGGTGAGAGGAGGGTCACTGCCAGAGGCTGGCAGCAGGACCCCGAAGCTGGGGACTGTGCACATGTGCACCTTCTTCAAGGGGGCAGGCCCTGGGCTGCTTTAAGCAACAGCCACTCTCCTGGCCTCTCCTGAGTGAGTCTGCCCATGGGGCCTCCCTATCTTCTGCTCCCAGAGATGGGGGCCGTCAGCACCCCATCTTACGAAGAGGTGCCTAAGGCTTAAGAGGTTGGAAGCCCATGCAGCCCCACATGGACTCCAGCATGCTGGAGCCGGAACACTTCCCCTGTGCTGAGCTCCTGGGCAAACCCCCAGGTCCTGTCCCCACCTGCCAGGAGTGGAGCACCTTGGGCCACAGCCCTTGTTTCTATGCCCTACAGTCTGGGTAGAACCAGCAGGGCTGGCCACCAGACCCATTTTGTTTTGAGTGGGATGTCACCAGTCCCCACAGAGCTGTCTCCACCTCCTATAGGGTCCTCCCTTCAAGGCTACTGGGCATCCTGCTGACAAGGTCCTCAGTAAACCACTGGTATTCCTAGGAGGGGTCACCCTTGAACTCCCCCAGATCAGGAATCAGGTTCAGTCCATGGTTAGGGAAGGGGAGAGAGGACCTCTGGAAGAAGAAGGAGCTTGCTTAGGCCCCAGCCTTGAATCCAAGGGTGTAAGCTTCCAGGTCCAGGTCTCCATCTCCCCAGACAAGAAGTTGGGAGTCTTGTCCAACCACCTCACATGACTGGTCCCCCTTTGAGGGGACTACCTGCTCCCCACCATGGGGACAGCAGCTCCCCCATCGTCAGGTAAGTGTGGTGAGCCCCTCTGAGACTACTTTTTTGTGCAGATACTAAGGCTAGTTCCGTATGCCTGCCCCATCACTGGCAGGTTAGCAAACTGCTCACATCAGGAAGGCGGGCACTACATTTAAATAGCGGACAAGCACATTCAACCAGCAGACATGAGTCAGGTCCTCAGAGGGCAATTCGGGGCCCAGCCAATGGGGAAACAAGCCAGACATGAAGCATGGGGAGAGAAAAGTGCTCCTGGCAGAGGGCACAGTGAATGCAAAGGCTTGGACTCAGGCCTGAGGCACATGTGGGACAATCATACCCCTGGGTGGCCCACAGAAGGGCAGGCTGTGATGGGAGAGGTGAGGCTGGAGAGGATGGGCAGGAGGGGAGCAGACACCAGAGAGGTCCAAAGGTTATGTTCCGAAAAGATCACTCTGGTTACTGGAGGAGAATGGGCTCTGTGCAGAAGAGGACAGGGAGACCCCTAACCTTAACCCTAACACAACCATAACCCTAACCCCTAACACCAATCCTAACCACTAATACCAACCCCAATGAAATCATCACAAAATCAGCAAATACATTCCTACACTGGTCTTAGATATAAGAAGCCTGATCAGAAAAATTGCAAAACCAAGAGCTCTTAAATATATTCTGCATCATAAGCAAGGGTCTCTTCACAAACATCTCAAAGGTTGTTCAGTATAGTGAAACCAAGCAATGTTATACTCCGCAATAAATTTTTAAATAAAAACATGTGGTCATATTAATTGATGCAGAAAAGGTTCTAACCAAAATCCAATGTCTGTTGCTGACATAAACACTCATGAAAACAGGAATAAGGGGTAATTTTTTTTCAATAAATCTATAGCCAACACCATGCTCAAGTCTGAAGACTGACAGCTCTACTCCGAAATCGGCAACAAGGACAGGATGCTGGCTTTCACAGAAGGACAGATACTGTATGATTTCACCTCTTGAGGTGTCTAGAGACAGAAAGTTGAATGTGGCAGCAGGGCCGAGGGGAAAAGGGAATGGGGAGTTAGTGTTTCATGCATACCGTCTCCCTCGGGGAGAAAGAAGAAGTTCTAGAGAATGATGTACAACCGTGTGAACTCACCTAAGGCCGGAGTACTGTGAACCTGAAATGTTTTAAGTGGTAAATGTTACTATGTTTAGTCACAGTGAAAAAAATGAAGGACTGATGCATGTCACCACATGGACGGACACTGAAAACAGCCCAAGCGACATAAGCCATCCAGAAAGGCCACCCAGATTGGAGCCATCTGTGCTCCTTAAATCCATCAGGGTTGTGCAAATATGGGAAAGTCTCGGGAGCAGTTGCAGAAGAAGAAAACTGGATCCGAATGAAGCAAGACATTTCAGACAGCGGGGCAGGTGGCGACCGTTGAAGTGGGCCTGTGGTCTGGGTTATAACGTGGAAACCGCAATGATTTCCTTGCTCAGGGCTATGTGGTGTTTCCGCGGGATGGTGTCCCTGTTCGGGATAAAACGCACTGAAGTATCCCGTGTGAAGTGGCAAATGTGGTAAAGAAACGACAGCAGGGGAGTCCGAGTGTGGAGATAAAGTGTATTTGTGCTGCTGTGACAGGTTCACTGCACCTTGAAATCAACCCAGAGTCAAGTACTCTTACAAACAACCAGGTCAGCACCAGGTCACAGGAGCAGAGACCACGTCAAACTTCGTGATGGAGGACACGTCTTCCGAGACCCAGTTCACCCACCACGGAGAGGCCACTTGCCACTGTAGGAGGCCACACGTTAGCAAGAGACTTGGAGAATGACATCGGCGGCACCTGTGTCGTGGGTACAGGAGAAGCAGTGGGATCTGGAATTTCAATTTTCCACAACACTCCACCAAAAACTGGTTAGAACTGTGAAAATGGGGGCGCCTGGGTGGCACAGCGGTTAAGCGTCTGCCTTCGGCTCAGGGCGTGATCCCGCCATTATGGGATCGAGCCCCACATCAGGCTCTTCTGCTATGAGCCTGCTTCTTCCTCTCCCACTCCCCCTGCTTGTGTTCCCTCTCTTGCTGGCTGTCTCTATCTCTGTCGAATAAATAAATAAAATTAAAAAAAAAAAGAACTGAAAATGCATGAAGGGAAGGCTCAGTCAAGTGGACTGGGGTCGCCAGAAGGGGGGCTGGGTGGGGAGCCAACCGCTCAGTGTCAATTACAGGAACAACTGTCAATTACAGACCCCACATTAGAACCCCCCACAGCAGAGACTTATCAGTCACAGGCCCCAAAGGGAAAGACGCGGGTTTCACCTCCTCCCAGAAATCACCACCCCTGCAGCTCAGCCGGTGAGAACACCCATCACCCCGGAACCTGCTTCTCTCCAGTGCACTTTCCTCCAGAACGACCCTCCCAACTTCCTCCTCCTCCTCCTCCATCAAATACCGAAGAGGGGACAGCCTGTCCTCAGACACCCCTGAGACACCGACGACAACGTCGAGGGAGACGAACAGCCCTGCCCTCGGACACCTGGGAGACACCGACGACAGACCTTGAGGGAGATGGACGGCACTGCCCTCAGACACCCGGGAGACACCGACGACAGACCTTGAGGGTGACAGACAGCCCTGTCCTCGGACACCTGGGAGACACCGACGACAGACCTCTAGGGAGACGGACGGCACTGCCCTCAGACACCCAGGAGACACCGACAACAGACCTCCAGGGAGATGGACGGCCCTGCCCTCAGACATCCGGGAGACACCGACGACAGACCTCGAGGGAGATGGACGGCCCTGCCCTCGGACATCCGGGAGACACTAACGACAGACGTCGAGGGAGACGGAGAGCCCTGTCCTCGGACACCCGGGAGACACCGACGACAGACCTCCAGGGAGACGGACGGCCCTGCCCTCGGACACCCGGGAGACACCGACGACAGACCTCGAGGGAGACGGACGGCCCTGCCCTCGGACACCCGGGAGACACCGACGACAGACCTCGAGGGAGATGGACGGCCCTGCCCTCGGACACCCGGGAGACACCGACGACAGACCTCGAGGGAGACACACGGAGACAGGAAGACACTCTGCGCTCGGGAAGAACCGACGCCGTGAGAACACCTGCTCTCCCCACAGCCGTCTGTCTGCAGAGCGCGCGCCGTCGCTACCGAACCTCCAGACACGGAACCGACAGCCCGGACCGGGTGTGGACGCGGGGAGGACCCTGCGGGGCCGAGGCCGGGGGAGCAGGAGTGCCAGGTGGGCGGCCGGAGGCTCCCTGACTGCAGACCGCCTGCGGAGCCCCCGGAACCGGATCCGTGTGCGCGTAAACACGGACCCGCGGACCAGCCCAGCGGATCCGAGCCCGGAGAGGGGAGACCCCACAGCCCGCACACAGCCCCGCCAGCGACCCCACGGCACCGCACACAAACCACGGAAACCCCACCGTCTACACAGCGCGCCCTTCCTCCGCGGGGTCCTGTGAGCACGGAGCCCTCGGCAGTCCCCGCTCAGGCGGCTTCTCCTCATCTTCTCCTCCCGCGGCGGGTCCTGAGGAGACCCGGGCCCTGTGGGTGTGGACGCGCACCCAGGTCCTCCACTGCGGGTCCTGTGGGTGTGGACGCGGAAACACGTCCTCCACTGCGGGTCCTGAGGAGGCCGGGCTCCAGTCAGCATGGACACAACCCCATGCCCTCCACAGCGGGTCCTGTCAGTGTGGGTGCGGACCCACATCCCCCGGAAGCCTCCACGGCTGATCCTGAGGAGGCCAGGCTCCTGTCACAGCGTCTGCGCATGCCCGGCTGCGGGTGGGAGCTGGGGTCCTGCGCCCTCTGCAGGCGGTGGAGGCAGTGCAGGACCAGGTGAGCTCACAGTTCAGTGGAAGCACCTGCTCCCTCTCTGGGTCCAGCTGAGTCCATTTAATTTTGGAAATTCAAGCAGAATGGAGCCCAATAGCCCCCAACTTCTCCAAAAATAGTTAAGGAACAATTATTTGGAAACAATATGGAATGACAACAGTCCCTGACCCAACCAGTGGCACTGAACATGACCCTGGCCCTGATCTTGATGCAGACCCACACTCTGACCTGAGCCTGATCTCAAGCCTGGCCCTGACCCCAATCCAAGACCCTAACCCTAACCCCCAACCCTAGCAATGTTCACAATAATCAAAAGGTAGAAATCATGCAAATGTCCATCAATGGTGAATGCATAAACAAAGTGTGGTTAAGGGTTTGGGTTTGGGTTCAGGTTCAGGTTTGGGTCAGAGTTCTAGATCAGGGTTTGGGTTTAGGATCAGGGTGAGGGTAATGGTTAGAGTTAGAGTTTAGGGCTTTACACTTATGATTTAGGGTTTAGGGTTTAAGACTTAGGGCTTAGGGGTTAAAGTTCAGGGTCAAATTTGGAGTCTGGGTTCTGGCTAGGGTTTTGGTTCAGGGCTCATGACTCAGAGTTCTGGTTTAGGGTTTGGGTTCATGGTTCAGAGTTCAGGTGTGGGGTTCAATTTCAAGTTTGGTATTCAGGGTTCCAGTTTGGGGTTTAGGGTGGTGTTAAGTTTTAGGGTTAAATTTAGGGGTTAGGGTTAGGTTTAAGAATTACACATATTCTTTGGTTGTCATCATGGGCACAAAATTTCTATCTGAAGTTTATAAATCTGAAATCTATTTAGTCTGGGTGTCAGGAGCTGGTTCGGAATCTAAGGTCACAGTAACTGCCTACTGACAGCATTCTGATCCTAGAGTCTCCCAGTCACCCAGAAGCTATTTTTTTCTTGGCTCAAACATACCCTTTGCATAGAAGGGCCAGCCGGTGCCAAATTTGGGACAATTTCAGAATAGTAGAGGTGTGAAACCAAATATTGTGAAAATGTTCATGGAAAATGAAACAGGAGACAAATAATTTGTCCATCTTGGTTCTTCCACAATAACAAAGACCAAGTTCCCAGTAGAATCTGATAATGTTCCATAGGAGGGACTATGGTACTCATTACCAGTACCAAAAGATGGCCCCCTCCCCTGGCTTAAACTAAGAATCACAGGAGGATACTTCCTATTTTGTTGTCAAAAATAAAATTTTCTTAATAATTATTTGGATGTGCCAGTGTACATTTGTGGAGGCATTCCCACCATTTTCCATACCCAAATTCTCATCAATACACCAATAAAATGCAGGCAACATTGTAATGCACTGCTCATTGAAATACCAAGTACAAGGAGGGCTATTAGGAATGATAAAAATATATCTATTATTAAACTCAGAAAAAGCACTCTTTATGGGCACTTAATGAGGATACCTATTAATAAGATCTAACATCTCATCATACGGAATTCACCCATAAAATCATCAAGAACAACAGCCTGCTGACCACTGTAACCACCCCACCATTTACCTGTAGGCCTGTAATACACACTCCAACCGCTAGAGACACACTTCTCAGCAGCAGAACGGGACTTGCCCACTCTCGGGGGACCAAATATTACAGCGATGTAAAAAAAATCCCACTCCTTGGAAACCCTAGCCGTTAGGACAAAGTCACAGAAACCACACCCACGACTTAATAAAGGACAGACATCTCGTTAGCTGGACACTGCAGATCACCACCGCTCTCACGAAGCAACTCCACAGTGGACTCCAGATCTGTCCTCTTCCCAGGATTACGAGGTGCACCACATTCTTCCAATACTCCAGCCTTAGAACAAACCTTTAACTGTCCTCGTCAGTCCTGTGTGCAGACTCACAGTGAGTCCTGAGAAAGCCAGACACCTTCTTGAGAGCACTCAGCCTCTCACGCCTATCCTAGCAGATGGAGGGTGCCGCTCTCCCCGACTTCTGTACCAACTAGAAAATACTTGGAACAAGTCTTGCCATACTCCATGCAAAAGGCATATTCTTCATCTGCAAAATTATTGACGGTGAACCACCACGGATTACTCGCAGCTTCTTGAACCTAGGTAAATTGGAGATGCAGGTTGGCCAGCGCTATTAACCCCAATCCCCATACCCGCCCCCCCCCACACACACACCATTACCTTGTGCATTCCAGACCCGTTTCCATCAACTTTGCTCATTCTCAGCCACTGTCTCTGCAGATTAGTACAGTAGTACCGAGGTGCCGGGGCTGAGGTGCTAGGTACTAAGCCAGCACCTTGGACTCACTCACTACCAGAAATCAATACTCGTTTTATCAACAAATGCATCTCAGAATATATTGCCACCACGGCAATTAGAAAAGTCATTACAACACAGGACCTAACAACCTGTGCCAGTCTCCACGGTCCCACTCCCTGGCTCCAGCGATTGGCTCATCCATGGGCATGTGACCTGGTCCCAGCCAATGAGGTGACAGGAACCTCGGGTCTTGGCCTGCAGAGCAAAGCTTGGGATGAACCACCCAGGCCAGACGCTTCTCCATCACGACCGCAGAAGCGTCCGAGGCATGGCCAGTGCCAGTGCCCCAGAGGGCCCAGCAAGCCAGGTGCTCAATAACATTGCTGAGGGCTGAATCAAACTCGTCCTGAAGCCCACACATGCTGGGTCCTCCACTGACTCATGAGAACCATAAATGTGCTCATGGTCTTGGCCTGAACGAGGTGACCGTCTGCGAGGTATATAACCCGCAAGATATACCCGCCAGGCAATGGGGACATATTCAGCAAAACAATACCTACACGTAATTCAACACAGACGAACATCTCGTGGGAAGCTTGAGGAATACAGATAAATGCAGGGGAATTTCTGAAGTGTTACTTGTTGGCCAATCTCGCTATCATCCTTTTTTCCTTTCAAATTTAGGGACCGGGGTCAGGCAGGGACCTCCCGGTGTATGCCCACTCTGCCATTTGAAAATAAGAGCCCTCTCACCCATCGTCCATCAGGTTGCAAATCTGGGGTGTGGGCAACTACTACCCATGGACCAAACGTAACCTCCCCCTGTATTCTGTAAACAAAGCGTGCTGGAACACAGCCACACACATTAGTTATGTGCGGTCTGTGGCTGCTTTCGAGCCACAATGCGAGAGTGGAGTCGTTGTCCGAGAGACCACATGGATTGCAACACCTAACAGAAAATCTTTACAGAAGACGTCACAGAAAACTCTGTGCCGATCCCTGTTCTAAAGATGATAAAACACGTCACGCCTTTGAATAGAACGTAGTGCCTTCTGGGTAAAATCTCATTTCTTTACACCCATAGGCAAGGACTTCCATCATTTTAGCCAGACCTCCATATCCATCCCCCTCTGTTTATACCTTTAACGGCACGTGTGCATGTCTACAATGCAGTGGGAATTCACTGTGGTTTACATGGTAGTGATGCTCAGAGACGGAGGTGTGAGTGTGAGCGTGTGAGTGTGAGTGCATGTTCACTGTTTGCTAGCCACGGTATGCAAGTAGAATACAATACAGTAGCAGGCTTTCTGTCTCACAGTAACGGCCACGTTATGTGGTTACATAATGATATCAGAAGGAATCCACCTTCACAGAACAAACTTCATGTGGGAGGACTCTCAAATCCCTTGTCCTGGGCACCATGCTCCACCGAGGCTGGGGGCACACAGAGGGACAGAGACTCACCCTGCCCATCAGGGTTTTGAAGGATCCCTGCTGTTCCAGGACAAAAGATCCCAAAACCATTCATCCACCTGTCATCGAGCCAGGCAGCTGCGAGAGAGATCTACTCCCAGCAGAAAGGACAGACCGAGAGACAACGAATGACAGCATGGTGTGAAAATGCCACTACAGGGGGTGCTCAGGCGGACTGGGGGTGTGCAGGGTTGGCAGAGCAGGGGGCAGGGGGACCAGGAACGCTCCAGGACGATGATTGCAGCTGTGTCACTACAGAGCGAAGATATGCTCTGATTTAGAATATCATTCATAAGTTATATGATGGTTTTTAGGAGCTAGGGGATACAGGGACCAACCTATTCTATCTTATTCTCCCTTGAATTTGATTAGGTTGTAACACATTCTGCCACGTGCAATCTGAAGAGTGGCCACGCGGGGGCAACAGTGAGTAAACATTAGCGCAAACCCCACCACAAAGCCAATTGTTCCTTCATCCTCTAAAACCTTGCTCATTCAATGTTTACAGATCATTTTATAGATTATTAAAAGTGTGATTTTATTGAATTTTTTTAAAAACCAAAGTGATTCTTTGAAACTGTTAAAAATATAATGTGTTTTTTTAAAATCTCGGAGTTGGCGAGCAGATGAAGGCCCAGGGGCTTGGGGAAAGGCTATTACTACTGAGTATGTTCAGATCTATTTAGGAAACAAGTAGGATTTCTATTCCACTTATTTATAAGAATTTGTGTCAATTAACAGTATTGAACCCACACAAAATACTGCAGTTCAGAAGAAAACAAAACAAGAGACAGAGAAAAAGCCACCCCAGCAGAAAAGAACACAGACCACAGAGGCTATGCTCAGGCCAATTTGCAGTCTAGATCGTCTGGAGTTAGAACGCCCCCAATGCCCCCTGGGTGCCGTGGGTCAGGCAGAGCGCATACCCTGATGCTGCACTGCGGTAACCAGGTCACTTTTCCCACGAGACACCCCCACCCCCGACTACTCCAGCCTGCCTCTTGGAACTCCCATTCCGAATCTTGTTGACCCCATTGTTTACTTTTCCCTTCACTTACATGTGGTTAAGCACACTGTTCTGTCACTTAAATGTTTTTGCCATGTTCTCAGTGACATCCAGCACAGACTCTGGGTTTTAGTCTTTTATTGCATATAGGATAGTAAAGTTCAGATATAAAGACCCTTCCAGCTCTAAAATCTTCTGATCCTGATCTCATACTAAATTCAATTTTTGAGATATACGTTTTCTTATTATATGGTAAATTCCTTGGGATTAGGCACTTCTTTTGTATTGGGTGTGTAGCAAAAGACTGTGGATGAGCATTCCACATCCTGAAAATGTCATCATCAGCCTGAGGAGTCTTTGGTCTTGGAAGGTGAAAAGGAGCGCAAGCGGCTTAACTTTATTTCTTAACGTCACATTGAGTCTAATAGTGACAAAATATAACAAAACCAGTCAGACGAGTTGTTTTTGTTGTTAGCCCAGTGACTCTAAAAAAGAATTGCATTTTAATGATAATCATTGTTCCTAAATTAAGATTATGGTAATATTTTTGTGAAAGAAAAACATAGAGGAATTAAGAAGACATAGGTAAATAGGTTATTTTGAGAGGCAGCCTCATCATAGATTGGATAAATTCTTTTTTGTGTGGGACAGAAACATTGTAAACTCTGATTTTGTTGTGTCTCTTTATATTCAGACAACTTGATACACTTAATTCTGAAAGGTTTTTCAAATTTATCTTTTATTGATCCCATGATCCAGACACTTTCAAAATAGGGTGCCGTTGAAATACTAGTAATGAGGGTCTTCTTTGAACATTGGGAAATTCCAGGGCAACATAAATTCTAAACAGAGATTACTTGATTTGTAATGTTAATTCATTCATTCATTTATTCAAAAGTATTATTTACAATATGCCAGACTACCTTTACTAGGTAGTAGATACATCCTCCCTTTAATAGGTACTGCATGAGTCTTCGCCGAATTATTGCTGATGTTCAGTCAGGTTAACCGGGTATTACAAATGCTTTTCCTCAGGAAAGCCAATAGGAGATGACCAGGTGCCAAGGGCTGGCTATGAGCACTTCTTACAGAACTCACCTCAGCATTGGGCATGCGTGCTCTGCTCCAATGTGTGATTAAATCTGGCAGAGTGCATGGCAGCACTGGCATGGCTGTCATAAGGGGGTTTGTTGAAAAAATATCCTGGGAACTGATTTTGCTGATTACTGATGGTCTACACTTCCAATCTACACTCATAGTTGAGAAAGTTAGCTTCTTGGGACAACTGGCTCTGGATATTCTGAAATGGTACAGTTCTTGGGCTTTATGCTCATGAAAATAACAAAGAAAACACAACTTGCTACCAAAATTCCTAGCTTTTGTTCTGGTTGATTTCAAACAGTAGAGTCCCTCAAACTGCCTTTTCCCCTCATGGAGCCCTTGTTTGCTGCATGTGAATCTTTATGTGGAGCTCGGGAGGGCCACATCCACGCCTCACCCTGAGAAGAAGTTGATAGATCTGAAATCAACTGAAAATCTGCTGGACCGTTCTTTTCCCATTTCTAACATTTACTGAAAATATATTATATGCCAGGACTATGCTAGGTGCTCTTGCATGGAATACATGACAACTCTGAGGGAAATTATTATCTCCCTTTTAAATATGAGAAAATGGAGATCAGAGAGTTTAAGCGATATATTAAAAAACACACCCTCTTTCAGGTTCCCGCTCTTCCCACTGTCCCGGGGGCCGTCGGTACAGCGTTTGTGTCTCTCCCTGTGTTTGTGGTGTCCTGTTGTAGCTTCACTTTCCACAGAGGAGAATCATGTCACTCAAGAAGGCTTCAACATGAGCTCCATGTAAGAGGTGATCCAGAAAACTCATCTGAGGATGTCTCCCAGTTCCAGGGTGTGAAGATTCTGCTTCTGGGGCAGGCGCTTCCCAAGCCTGACCACATGTGTGCCGTATCTTGCACTCAGACAAGGTGGCATGTTCGTCAGACATCCAACGTAACCGCAGATGTGAGCAACACAGAGCTCTGGGACTCACGTCTTCTGCAGCAACAAACACACGGACCCTCTGCTCTGCCTCCATGTTGGAAGAGGGAGGTGTGGGGCACAGGTGAGACAGGAGGGTTATTCTAGCACCTCACTGATAGCATGATGGAGCAGTTAGATCATTGGTTCTGGGATCCAAACGGAACTAATTCAAATCCATCCCTTTTAGCTGCACCAACTCAGGCAAGTTATTAACGTTCCTTGAACTCTAGTTCCTTCTTCTGTACAATGGGGATAATACTGCCTACCTCACTCAGCTGTCGTGAAAAAAACAACGTGAAATGTCTAATGTAGCACCTGATGAGAAAGCACGCAATGAGAGGCAGCTCTTGTTACCCCAATTCTGCGTATGCCCCTAAAGTAAACAGCAGTATGAAGGGGAAGGTTCATGATAGCTACAGAGCTTGGTTCGGAAGGGGGAATAGCTGACTGTGCGGATGGAGGTGATTTCCACATGGCTGAGTAATGACTCCGGGATGCTCATTGCCGAGAACCTGCCTGTCCTTGATCTTGGAGGACAGTAAAATGACCTTGACAATTCAGCTGGTAACTGGAGTTCTAGAAAAATCCTCCAGCTTGAATTCCGCTGAATCTACCATTCAAAGTTTCCCATTGGGGCTCCTGGGTGGCTCAGTCAGTGAAGCATCTGCCTTCGGCTCAGGTCATGACCCCAGGGTCCTGGGATTGAGCCCTGTGTCTGGTTTCCTGTTCAGCAGGGAGTCTGCTTCTCCCTCTCCCTCTGCCTCTCCCCCTTGCACATGCTCTGTCTCTCTCTCTCTCAAACAAATAAATAAAATCCTTTAAAAAACAATAAAAAAATAAAGTTGCCTGTTAAATATTTATTCCCATTAGCCTACTATTCAACTCAACCACTAGAACATACAGGGAAAACTAGAAATAACTTAGCGTATTTGCCTGTCTTCTGCATACCACTGGCTCCCCCTTCCCCAAATCCAATATATATTGAAATGCTGTATGTAGTTTATTGCAATATTTAACAATAAATGATATCTAACAATAAGAGATCATTTAAAAGACCACAGAGAAAAATGTAAAGGAAAATGGCGAGGAAAAGGGGAAATGTGGAAAAAGATGGCAAAGGAGAAAATAACCCAAGGCACATAGGAGAACACATAGGAACACATAGAAGAACAGCTTTCTTATGAAACCTTTTGACCCCTCCTGCCTCCCTCCCTGCTGGGTGCCCTCATGGGGTGAAGGTTGGGTTTCGCAAGTGTAGAGTCTGTGCTTGTCTGCAGGAAGCCCAAGTCACACAAGTTTGTGAGTCTCAAGGGCTTACTCCCTCTGACTTCTGGGGGCTCTTTTGGGGAGGAAGCAGTGTGGGGTAAACATGATCCTGAGCCCCAGACTCCAAATCAACCTGAGCTTTTAGTGATGTCCAGTGCCCCACCTTCCAGCCTCGGGATGACTTGAGATGCACCAAGCGCAGAGAACTAACGAGAACCCAAGAGATCCAGACGGCCAACCACCCTCATCAAAAGGCCTCCCAGTGAGCTGCTGATCTTGGCCGATCTAACGAGTGAGCTGAGGGTGACACGAGGGTCACAGGGCACCAGACCAAGCCTCGTTCTGCATTGCAGCTGACCGGATGCCCCGAAGGAAGGCAAATTGAGCCCAGGAGGAAGGACCTTCTGATCACTGCTCATGTCGCAGGTAGCTAGCACGCTGACAGGTGCACAGAGCGCACTGGGAACCTGGAGCTCGCTCACCTGACGCGGGCAGATCTCTGCATGAACCTTTCACGCGAATCACCCTCCCTCCCCAAGGTCCCTCAGGCAGGCTCTGAGCGAGGAAGTCTCTGGAGTTCGGTGAGGTGGTTGTTAGCAGCTGCCTGTGAGCAAATGGTGGGGGGCCTGGAAACGGAATGCTCCCCTCGGCCCCTGCCTGGTCACTGGAAGCAGAGGTGCCTCTCGTGTCAAGCCCAGCCGCTTTCCTTCGGTAAAAACAGACGGCACGTCTGGGGTCTCTGCAGCTTTCGCTCTAACTTCCCGCGGGAGCCGCCGCGGTGTCTGTCCTGTGCCCACATGGGTTTCGGGTACAAGAAAGAGCTGTCCTGAATGCTGCCCCTCTCTGACCAGCAGGAGAGCTTTGTTACCGTGTATCTATTCACTGTGCCTGTACTCTCAATAATTTGCTGATAAATTCAGATTTCTGAAAATCATTTTTCTGGTGACCCCATTTTCCCCATGAAGCTCCACTTAGTTTAATCAACTGAGAAGAACCTTCATCTCTTGCTTAGAGGGGACCCCAGGGAACCCATTTGTATGAAGATTCAGGGAAGAAAAATGGGTCCTTGACCTGCTTCAAAACTGCTGTATCCACACAAGTAGACCTTGAAAAAAATCATTAATTTTTTTTCAGTTGGGAAGGATTTATTGGAGAATTTTAATCATGGGTTCTTGGCTGAAACATGTTGCCTTCTCCCCAAATTAATAATTTTTTGTAAACACTTTGCAAACCTACATTCCAATTGGCATGCTCTTGCTTTTTTTTACATTCAGGACTTTGAAACAGAAAAATAAGAGAATATCCTTTTGTATTAAATTTGGATTTTGCCAACATTCCATAAAAGTGGTCATTATTTTTACATATCTTTGTACCAGCTTCTTTTTTTAAACTTATTTTATTTAAATTAAATTAATTAATATACAGTGTATCATTAGTTTCAGATGTAGAGTTCAGTGATTCATGAGTTGTGTATAACACCCAGTGCTCATCACATCACGTGCCCTCCTTACTGCTCACCACCCAGTTACCCCTCCCCCACCTCCTCTCCAGCAGCCCTCCCTTCATTCCCTGGAGTTAAGAGTGTCTCAGGGTTTGGAGCGGCTTCTTACAGATTCCTTGGTGTGCCTGGTTCTAAATAAAGGGTTCTTTATTCCGTTCGCACATACAGGAGAAAAATTTCTCCTTTGCTCATGGACTGGTAACTTGCCCAAATCAAAGATGCCCAAAATCTTCCTCCTGACATCTGTGTTCTAGGCCCTGACCTTTCTAGGCTTCTACTGGCCAGAAGCAGGGACAGTAATAGTAGGTATGCAAGGCCAAGGTGGAAAAGAACAAGACATATTATGGGGTTTCTGATATATTTTTTTATGATATGGTATAAAACTGAGGAAAATTGTGCTGAACTATTTTTTTCTTCCTTAAGTTCCTGGTTGTTTATTGGGCCAGTAACCTTTGCTGACCTCTGACCCACGACTGAGTTCCTACAGCAGGTCATGGCCTCTTCTCTGTAGTCCCGAGTTTTTTGCTTCCCATCTCCAGCTTGCCTTTCCTTTATCCTACGTCCTCAGATGGTGAAGTTTTCTCCTGCTCTCTGATCAGGGATGGCATGATTTTAGAGACCAAAGAAACTCTTCAAGGAAGGGATTACAGTGACAGCAAGTGGCAAGCGCATCTCAGGTCACTACAGTTTGTTATGTCTGCTTCATCACAGCCGACTGGAGAGCAGAAGACAGAGAAAGAAGAGGGGCGTCCTCTCGGTGCAGGCTGCTGGGGCACCTGGGATGCACCTCACTATCCAGCCGGCACCCTCTGTGTAGACGCCCCACCCATGTCTGACCCTGGCGCATGTGGGTAGAGTGGCAGCTGTGGTGAGGGACGGTGTGTGTGCAAGAGAGACCAACACGGAGACAGAAAACGGGGACAAGGTACAGAGAGGGCGGTGTCATGGCCGGTAGAAGGTACTCCTTTCTTTCCTCACTGGAAATCTAAAAAAAGTGATGCTTTGGGAATTTGGTGTCTCTGAAAAATAGGGAGCTTAATTTTCTGGCCCCTTCTCTTCTGCACTTAGCTAGCTTTCTCACTGACTCTTCACATCTTTTCAGAGTGGGGACACCTGGTCTAGTCAGGTGGCTTTCCTGTGAGAACCAAGTGGTAAAACTGCCAGGGGAAAAAGATAATATCTGATATACAGTAAGCATTCAATATATTTTATTATGTTTAATTACATCATAATTAACCAGCTAGATACTCAGTGAAAATATATTTTTTCCACTCAATATTGAAACCACAGGATTTTTTATATCAATATATCTTTTTAAAAAGCCTTTACTAATAGATTCTAATATAGTAAGGAAACCTAAGAGGTAATCCCTGTGTGACTAATTGGGGTGACTTGGCTGCTCCCTTTCGTAACGTAACATGGAAGCTTATGTGTGACCTGGTGGTTTACATGTGTCAAGTTCATTGGACTCAAGCTGGAAACACCCTGATCAGAGAATGTAACCATTATATTACCTGCTTTCCAGGCAGACCATATGGATCCCCATCTTTCTCGGCTCCAACCGTACATACTCATTGAATAGCTCACTTTCTCAGCCATGAAGCTGGATGCTGACCACAAAACACACGCTGTCCGTCCTTCCTCGTGGAGCTTCTAAGTCAAGATGTGCAACAAAGATAAGGCAGAAAGACAGACAGGAAATAACACATGTGTGTTGCTTCTTAATGACTCTTGGAAAGAATCAGTAAGGCTGCTTGTACTTACCTTCACTGTTTGCTTTCCTGTCATTTTCCAAAAAGCAACAAAAAAAGACTGACTTCTCTAAAAATGAAGAACTGGAGGGCATTCTCTTAGGAACAGAGACAATTACTCCTCAGGCCAGAGAAGCCTGAGCCAAGTTCAGTGTCTGTACCCAGGACTCCTGACACCCTCTGGTCGGTCATTAAATCATGGGCGGGGCAAGTTTATGCACTACAGTCAAGAGAAAGAATTCCAAAAACTATTAAGTTTACCATTCTTTCTTTCCCTGAAAAGTTTCTGGAACTTCATGTCTTATTGCAAAAATAGAGTTAGTGTTTTCTTAAGAACTTTATACAAGAGAAAAGGACACTGAGCCTATCGACAGAGAAGCCAGCGCTCAATGGCTCCTAAGTGCCGTCTGACGGCTCCTCTAGACTTCGTCATGACTGACTTCCCAACCCATTGGGCGCTCGTGTAAACCTCCTTTGCATGCCTTCTCCTTTTGGGTCTGGGACACCTCTCTTTCTTGTTTATCCTTCTGCCTCTCTAGCAACACTTCTCCTGCCCCCACAATGGGCTGCTTTTCTTTTATCTGGCTGATCCTCTTCTGCTGCCCTCCTGCCAAGACTTCTCGGCCCCCCAGCCTTCCTCTCTCCTCTACACACTTCCTCTCAGCCATGCAGTGCTGTCACTTGACAAGTGTAACACAAGGTCATATAGATGCAAGTACTTTGTAAGGTATACAGTGGAGTCACATCATACATGCCTCTGAGTTTCATGCATTCAACAGTGCAGAGCAAAAATAAACAAACAAAAAATGTACGTGTGCCCAAGGAAGAGCAAGACGGGGTGATAATCTGCTGTTTCCCCACCCCCATAAGGTATCTCGTGGGCTGGTTACAGTCAGGTGCTTAAAAATAATTTTTAAGAATATGCAACATACTTCCTAAACACAAGCCAGACTGGTACTCAACCCAGGAGGCAGAAATCTGTTCAGATGTTGAAGGGGAATGCTGCCCGAGCATTACTGAGAGAAATCTATCCGTATGTCCTATTGTACCTTACAGGTGACAAAATGAAATTGAAATGTCCCATTTCTGCTCTCAGGTGACTTGAGACCTTCCGGAATCAGAATCCCAGCATAGATGAGAAGCTGTGATGACCACAACGGAGAGATAAAAGGGGGACATGTAAGGCGTCACTAAGACTATAGAGGAGAACCCTGCTGAGGATCGACATTTCCTTTAAAAGATAGTTGTGTGTTATTACCCTGAACTATTTCTGCAGCCCACCGTTACACTGAAAATTCATGTGTTACCCAACAATCTTGCCCATAACTAAAAGCAGCTGGCTATTTCTGTGGAGTCCAGACACAAAACTTCCTCTTCTCTCGACATGTTTCCTGCTCTTGTATTTATATTTTTAAGTTTGAAAATGCTCTATTGCCTCAGGATGTATCAGGCCAAATTAACAGAACATGCAAGGCTGACCCAAAAAACTGAAGCAATCGACTAATGCCAAGTGAACCACAAGAAGGCTCTTCTCCTTAGGGACATTTTGGCCTGAAAGAGTCCTACCATGCTCTGAAAACAGGACAAAAAATAAAAATAAAAAAATATTTTAAAAATTGCCCCTAAACTCTCAGACTAGAACTTGCTTTGGAGCTGAGGAAGAAATTTAGCCATCAGGGGAGAATCAGCAAACTCAATCCAGAATTTTTATGCTAAGTAAGATGAGGGCAAAATATTTCATAAAATGATCTTAATGTAGATGTGTTTGTCATGTTAAAAGTCTCCTGCTGTATAAGATGATTTCTCAAGAACTTTCTGCACCGACCATCAAAAAATAGAACCTCAGAGGTTCAAATGTTAGCTTATTTGGAGAAGATGATGGGAAGCAGAGGACTTCGGTTAGACTTACCGTGATTTTGATGATGGTCATTTGTTTGTATTTAAGTGACTCCTTCCCCCCTTCCCTCCCTCCTTCCTTTCCTTCCTCTCCTTCCCCCTCCCTCTTTCCCCCTCCCACCCACCCTCCTTCCCGCCTCCCTCCTTCCCTCCCCTCCTCCTTTCCCACCCTCCCTCCCTCCTTCATTCCTTTCTTTCCCCCCCTTCCTCCCTCCCTCCTTTCTTCTTTCCTCCCTTCCATTCATTCTCTATCCACCCATTCACGCAGTCAGTCAGTATTCAGTCAGTGCACACAGGGCAGGGGGCAGGGGGAGACAGGTACTCTGTCAAGCACTGGGGGATTTACAAAGAAATGCGATACGCCATACACAATCTACTCTCTAGGAGACGAAGTCATACACTCTTGAAAATGTATTACCAATACAAGGCATCCAAAACAAGTGATACAGTAAGTTCTAGAAGGTCTCACAGGAGGGAAATACCAATATGAGCTGTGAAAGGAGATGAGGGACAAGTTTATGGCCCATATAAATCTCTATGTAGTTTATACGGCTTGGTGGGCGAAAAGGTGTGGGCAAATTAAGGGCGATTATTATCTGCTCGATTCAAATTTCTTATGGCTTAGTTTTTGTTTGTTTTTTATAAAATTTGAATCTAAATGTCTTTGGAGGGAAAAATCCTAACAAACTCTATTTCCTTCACCCCATATTGCCTTCAGACCATTGTTGAAAAATAATGATGTACACGTACGGTTACTGGCTATATTATATTAAGATCCTTTTTGCTTCACATTATCTCATGTAAAATTTATATCCTTGTTATTATAGTTGGCTATTTAATCATGGATTGGGTTCATATAATGGCAACTTGCTTAGTATTCCTTTACTACTGGACACTGAAATTTTAATTTTTTCTGTCATAAATTATATTTGACTCTATTTTGGTTCTTCTTTGGCATTGTTTTTGGGTGTGTAATACAGTCCAAATGACACAATTTCATTTCACATAGTGCTACACTGCCTTTCAGAAACATTGCTGGTGTTACTAGGAATGTACAACCCTTCCTCTACCCTCACCAGCGTTGTCTGTTATTCTTATTTATAGTGCCTACTTTGGGGAATCATTAATGGTAACTTACAGTTGCTCTAATTTCTATTTCTTCATCCTCCCTAGGAAGGCTGTGAATTTGAGCTCTGGCTGGGCAGCACACTGATTTTCTCCCCTTGGCAGGAAACCGATGTGTAACAGGCTGACGCTTCAGGAAGCGCATGGCCTCATGAATGTGTCTGGGCCACATGGACGCCCATGGATCATGTTTCAATTGAGATAATCCTGATTAAAACCTGTTATTTCCCCTGTCACTCTCACAAGTACCCCGGTTTGGGGGATAATTATGTGGTCACCTTACTGAGGACGGAGGAGGGGGCAAGGCAGCCAGAGAGATTTGTGACATCACCCACCCTCACATGTGCCCAAATTCAGGACTGTGAGGTCTGAGCTCCAGCTCTGTCTTCCTGTGATAGTTCTTGACTCTGTTACTTCATGAATAAGTGGTATTTTCATGCTTCTGACTAGTCTAAGTTTTATATATTTGGGGTTTTCGACTTTTATCAGTTAAATTTATCATCTATGATTTTTCCAATTCTGTAGCCTTCTTTTCAAGCCTTAGTTTACTAAACTTAATTTCATTCCTATGTCTCTGAACACATTCTCCTTCTCTATGATGATACATTCCATTTCTTCCATAGACTGTAATAGATCTCCTTCAGATGGAACAATTCTATTATTTCAGTATTGTTATGTGTAAGTCAGATAATTCAATAATTTAGTGCATTATATGGTGTCTGTTATGGATCTAAGTTAACCCACTTTCATAGTGATGATCAGTATTTCTGATATTACATTTTGTTTTAAAATGGACAAAAAGGGACATTTTTGGAACATTGCCCTTTGATGATTATATACTAAACACTTATGCCAGATGGAAAACCATATATTGATACACTTTACAGTATCCAGGGGGTAATAATTATATGTTGATTAAAGTCAGGCGGCAAAGGGAGACATTATTTGAAGATGATATTAGGCAAAAAAACGCAAAAGGCTTTTCTTTAGCCTAATAACTACTATTCTTGGGGAGAGGAGATAACAAAATCTTCCAAATACAGAAATGTTTCCCTCTGTCTTGGTAGATGAAAACCAGATATTTAGGATGGGAAACTTTCAAAAGATGACCATGGAGGGAGACTCATTCTGGGTTACTGGTCATTTAGCCAACTTGACTGCACCCAAACTTGTGTGTGTATATGGACATATGCATTTTTCTAAGCATGGTGTCCATAACTTTCACCAGACCTGAAAAGTGCCCATGATACCTCTATAATTGGGAACAAACAACCCAGGCTCTTTCCATCCCAGTCGGCTGTAGAAAGCTGCCTGTCTGTTTTCAGAAAGAACTTCTTTCTCTTCTTCCTCCCAACAGCAATGTGTACTAGGGTCAGCCCTAGGCAAAAGTGTGGAGGGGTCAACTTTTGGCAGCTTACCTGACTCTTCTCAGCACCCATGTCTTCATGCCCCTGCACTTGTTACTATGTTTCTCCATCAGATCCTGTCAATTTCCAGTTGTAGTCATCTATCGGAAATCTTTGTTGGGTGCTGGGGTGAACATTAATAAATATCAGTTCTCTAAGAAGTCGCTGTTGTTTTCGTTCCTTCTTCTGGAACCCTGACCACTTGCTTTGTGTAATTTCTTTCACCCTCCAGATGCACTGTTCAGTGAATCTTCAATTTCATTAAAAACCCAAGTTTCATTTTATGGAAGACTTGTTCCAAATGACCTTGGACTTCTGGGGCTACAGGGGGACCCACCTCTGTAGTGTGCTCCCACCTGCTCCTTACCCTGTGGCTAACCCTGCCCCACTCCTGTACCCTGTGTTCCCACACTGGTCCCTGACTGTCCAAGGATTCACCATCGGTCACATCTCCTCAGGCTGCTTCTGATACTCAAAACAAATCCCCCTCCCCAACAAAAAATGTATTAGTCTCATATTTAATTTTTCCAGAGCTTGACTAAATAATTGGAAATCAAATTTCTTGGACTATTAAAAATACCAAGGTATTGCTAAGTGAAGCTGTCTGATATATTATCACTCCTAAACTTATTTACATTTTAAAAGGGAAATTCTTGAAACAAATGCCTCAGTGCCAGAGCAGATCTCAATGTTGCGTATTTCAGGCATTCAAGCATAACTAAAGGAGATGCCTTCTGATAACAGTAGTAACAGTTAACCAACACTCGAGTCCATATTTTATGCCAGGCTCTAGTCTAAATTATTTTTATTTTTTTATTTTATTTTATTTTTTTTAAGATTTTATTTATTTATTCGACAGAGATAGAGACAGCCAGCGAGAGAGGGAACACAAGCAGGGGGAGTGGGACAGGAAGAAGCAGGCCCACAGCGGAGGAGCCTGATGTGGGGTTCGATCCCAGAACCCCGGGATCACGTCCTGAGCCGAAGGCAGACGCTTAACCGCTGTGCCACCCAGGTGCCCCTCTAGTCTAAATTATTTTTAAACAATCACCTGAGTTCTTACTTCTTAAGAACCTTAAGGTAGGCAGATGTTATTCCTATTTTACAGATGGGCAAATAGAGGCCCAGAGACATTGAGTAGCTTGCTTACGTCACACAGCTAACATCATTGGACCAAATACTTAACCTCCACACTCAACCACCTTTTAGTAAGAGGTTTCTGACAGTGAGGTCAAATTAGACCACAGGTATTCACCTATAATGCCTAAATAAACTGTTCTCAGGGCTTATCTTTGGCTTTCAGTCCTGAAAACATTTTACTGACTTATTCTGCTCTCTTGGTCTGTAATGCTTAGAAACTTGAAGGGATTGGGGGAGTAAAGGAGAAGGTCAGCCTCCTGAGACACCTTCTTGTTTACTCTTGGATCTCTGACCTGGGCCTGCTTTTCCCTGGCTATATATAGCACATCCGACTGGGAACTTTAAATATTTGTTTTATTTTATGTTTGAGAAAGAAGGCTTGGTACGAATGTTTGCTCTTGGTGTTTACTTTACAATAATGGAGTTGAATTTGAGCTCTCAGGATCTAATTACTCTAACTTCTGTCAAATTGGTCCCTCTCCATTGTGCTACAGTGCTGATTCCTTACGGTTATTTCCCACCCTGCAGCTCTATTTACTGTTGTCTGCGGACTTTTGTTATGTGCCTTCCTTTTCCTGAAGCACGAGGCGTGACAGTAGCATCTGCTATGGCTAAAATGTCAAAATCCAGAGTCCCTACTGTGGGCCAGTCACATGTCCGTGCCAGATAAGTGCCGTAAGCTCTCCCTGGCCTCCCCTCCGTGCACACCCAGGCAGGATCCGGAGCGCTGGTGCAGCCGTGTCTGACGGCCACAGAACTCTTCCCAGGAAGACTGGCAGGATTGAAGGGTAGCTTAAGCTTCTGAGGACATGTACACTTAAAAAAGTGAACGTATCACAACAAATGAACTTTTAGTTGATGAAGCTTGAGGCCCAACGGCAATAAGTTGGGAGGATTTTCTGCATGATGTTTATTACTTTTCATTTCAGTTACTTATGTTTTTTAACTCCAGAATTTCTATTTGAGGATTTTTTTTAAAGATTGTATTTATTTATTTGATAGAGAGAGAGCACAAGCCGGGAGCAACAGGCAGAGGGAGAAGCGGGCTCCCCGCTGAGCAAGGAGCCTGATGTGGGGCTCCGTCCTGGGACTCCAGGATCGTGACCCAAGACAAAGGCCGATGCTCACCTACAGAGCCACCCAGGAGGCCCCTATCTGAGGGTTTTAGAAATATATTCATAGTCTGACCTCTTTACTGATACTTTCTATTTGATGAGACGCCATTCTCACTTTCCTTTAGTTCTTTAGGCATGGTTTTCTATATTTCTTTGAATATATTTAAAATACCTGATTTAAAGTCTTTGGCCAGTAGGTCTGTTATATGGTCTTCCTCAACGAGTTTCTATTGGTTGCTTTTTTTCCCCTGTGTATGGACAGTGCTTTTTTGTTTCTTTGCATGCATTATAATTTCTTTTTGAAAACTGACATTTTAAATAATACAACATGGAAACACTGGGAATCAGATTCACCCCCTCCCCAAGGTTTGTTGTTGTTGCTTTCTTTTTCGTAGCGGTAGTTGTTGTCGTTGCTTGCATTTTACTGCCTTGTCTGAACTAATTCTGTAAAGCCTATTTTCTTTGTCACGTGAGGCCACTGAAGTCTCTGTTCCGTCAGCTTATGTTCAGATTGGTCCGATTTCCTTACGCATCTGGAACCAGGCTTTGCTAAGGGTTCTGTATGAGTGCCAGGTTCGCCCTCAACAACCATCCAGGCAGGCGACAACTCTGCTTGGCCTCAAAGTCAGCAGGAGGTGAGAGCTAAAGGTCTTCTCCCGTCTTTCCTGAGCATGCACTTAGCCTTGGGGTGTCAGAGCTTTACAGAGTTCCCGCAGGCATCTCATTACCCCGTCTTCCTTTCATGCTTCTGGGTCAGCCTGCAGTTTCCAGCTGTTATCCACCGCCTCAGGCAGCTGTGAAGTTAAAAAAAATTGTAAGTGTGTTCAGCAAGTGCCCCTTTCAGGCTTTCAGGCTGGCCAGGTTCCTAGCCAGCTCAAATATAGAGCGTTGCAAGTAGGGTCTTCCAGAGAACATCCAGACAGGTCAAATAATGACATTTCTCAGAGCGGGAAGCCCTGATGGAGCTCCAGCTCTGTTTCTTGGCTCTGGTGGCTTGCAGGCTGCTGGTTCTCACTGTGAATGCGGGTTGTTAGATTTGAGGCTACCACGTAGCTGGACAAGGGTAAGTAAAATAGCACAGAGCTTGTTCTCAATGAGATTCAGCCACTTGTCTTCATTGAAAGCTCTCCGGGTTACTGCAAGCCCTTAGTGAATTTTCAGACCTCTGATAATGTTGATTCTGACAATTTGTGCCACTGTTTGCTTGCTTTTATGGAAAAGAGGATTTTTGGAGAGCCTCACTCCACCGTTTTTGCTGATGTCACTCCAGGACATTTATTGTAACAACACACTTTAAATCACACGTAAGACTAGCGAGCTTCAAACATTTTGCTTGTTTATACCAGAAGAAAAAAATACCTAATATTATGCACTGTCTTGCATACTTTGAAATCAACAGCAAAAATTATTATAAGTATGCAGAAAGGGTATAATTTCCAACACACTGTAAATGCTGACATCAAAATGAAGCTGTTACACTCTTTAAATGTTGCCAGTGAGATCTAAATACCCTGGAGCTCGATGGCTGACTCCCGGTTTTGGCTCAGGTGGTGATCTCAGGGTCATGAGATCGAGCCCTGTATCAGGCTCAGTGCTCAGCACGAAGGAAAAAGAGAAAAAAGAAATCTAAATATACCAGCAGTTTGATACCTACCGTCACCCATCTCACCCATGTAAAAACACATGAACAAGTTCCACTTTAATGGATGGAAAGTCTGAATAGAGCCTCTTTCCTTTTGGATTCTTATTTACATTTCCACAGTTTTATCCTAAGGTAATATTTTTATGCTGTACAGTCTCTTATTGGTCAATTATTGTATACCAATTGAAATTCATATTTTTCCCAAAATTTCCTGGTACCATAAGGTTCTAACTATTAAAGAATGTCCTCTAGATTGAGTTACAATTATAATTATTAGTAATATACAATGGATCAAAACATAAATATATACATTTTCATAATTATCAAACTGAAAAAATTTTTAAATGAAATTGTCTCTTTTAATGAGATACATGGGCCTCTCCCCCATAATTACCTCCTCTACCTTTTAATGGAATTACTTGTTGCTAGATTGTGGCAGGATCTAGTACCAATTCTATTCCTTCTGTTCACTTATATAAATATAAGTGCTGAGGAATCTTATTCACAAAGATAAGTAAATGCAAATAGAAGGAATTTTGCTATAACAAGTCACTAAATTCTCTTAATTCCTTAAGTTATTTGGCAAAAACACTGAAGTTGTGAGTTATCAACAAGGAATTATCAACTCAAATTAAGTTTAAGGTGAGCAAAATGATCGTCCTTCAATTTTGTTGAAAGGAAAGACTTAGAAGCCATCTGACCAGCATAGGATTGATCACTTAGTCATCCAAGTCCCTTTCCTGGACCACTACTCATGTTCTAAACTGGTCCTTAGTGTGGAGAACAAAGTTGTATCCAAATGCAGTTCTCTTTTATTGGAAAACATATGGAAGTTAAGAAGCTAGAAAGTGGGTCTCTTGAAGCTGCCCATGTCCATAGAAAGTCCTTACATACCTCAACAATATGCATTCTCACTCAGGATCACCAGTTCTCCATCCCACAGCATCGCTGAGCCAGCACCGTTTGATGAGTGATCATCACGCACTAGGTATAATGTTTGTCCTCTCCTAAGAGATTCAGATGTCGCCGATACCCACTTACCGGGATTTAGGCGGACTGCTCAGTTCAGTGTCCTTTTTGATGTACTATACAGTTCCCCAAGGGTTTAATCACATTTATTTTTTTTTAAGATTTTGTTTATTTATTCGACAGAGATAGAGACAGCCAGCGAGAGAGGGAACACAAGCAGGTGGAGTGGGACAGGAAGAAGCAGGCTCATAGCGGAGGAGCCTGATGTGGGGCTCGATCCCATAACGCCAGGATCACGCCCTGAGCTGAAGGCACACGCTTAACCTCTGTGCCACCCAGGCGCCCCTTAATCACATTTATTAAATCTAGGTGTAAGTCAACACAAAACCATAGAAAATCATCCTTTCCGGTAAAGAAAATAAGCAATTTCTAGATTGGTTCTTACATGACCAATTTGAAATGTTCCCTAACAAAAAGTTATCTGTAAGTCCTATTAAATTAAATAAGAATGATGTAAAATCGTCAAGTGTAATTTTACTTTGAGTATTATTAAGTTATTTCAATGCAGGACATTTGTTCTGTAGCTTGTTTCTTAGTGTGCTTTTGAAAAGCAATGCATAAGTAGACATTTCATGAATTGGGTTACACTGTCCACAATTAGGCAATTTATTATTTAAAGGTGATTTTTAAAAAATAATGACATATCCTTTGCTGAGTCAAAATGCAACCTCTAATGTGCCTTTCTTGTTAAATTTTCATTGTCTTATAAAATGTTTGCTGGTGGGGGGCACTGCTGTCTCATTTTACTGCTGCTTTGCCTTACAAGGTTTTGCCTTTTTTTTTTTTTCCTTTACAAAATTGTACACTCTTTTTTTAGCTCTGGTAGAGAGCCCAGCAGGTGGTCTATGAAAACGGTATTAAAATTTTTTAAATCATAAAATGCACATAATACTGGTCATAATAGATGTTTTAAAAGATACACTTTAAAATATCTCTGAACCTTGAGTCTTATTTCATTGGAACATAAATAAGTAGAAGTAATGATATAAGAGATTATTCTCTTGATAAGATGTCAGTTATGTTCTTTACTGCTGTTTGGATCCGTGCAAATTAACTTTGTTCATGTTTTATAAAATTATTATTTTATTCTATTAGATTAAGAGGAAGGATTTAAGTAGCTTCCTAACTTTGGCTAGAAAGAAACCAAGAGCAAATTGTATATTTTGAGAAAGACTTTGTACTACTAAAAATTGTCTTCACTGCCCCCTACAGGGATATATTTGGGGTTAAAATCATTTAAATAAGTTCTGCTTGATGTTTTATTTTAGCCCTGGGCTGTACTCTCCTTGAAGGATAGCCCTGACCAAGAAAACAAACATGCTAAGTCCCTTGAAAAATAACAAATATGAGCAGTTCTCCCTCAGCCTTGAACACAACACTTCAAGCTTGGCAAGAAACGATACTGTTTAATTGTGGTTTTGAGCCTGTGATGAGGAAACGGATCACAAAGTCCAACAATCACCCAGAATATTGAATTATATATTGCTCATATCCCTACTTAGAGAAAAGAAAAGGGAATGAGAGAAGATGGGAGAAGAAGGGTCTATTTGGGCACAAAGATGTATTTTATGATTTTTAAAGAAGTAGCTACAGTTGAAAAGAAATCTTATTTTGGTTTAATAGGAAGTTTATCTGAGCCAGCTTCGGATGGCTTTGTCTCAAGCACACCTACTCAGGATAGCGTTCCTGGCTCAACCAGATGTTGTGTGGTGGCTGCCTTCTTCGTGTTGGATACAAATAGGACCATACAAGGAGAATGTTTCCTTTCTTTCAACAAACACTATTTTTGGTAAATTATTTCAGGCACCCTGAATCCAAATAGTGATGATGCTTTTCCCTCAAAAATTCCCTTTGTATTGGTTATCTATTGCTGTGTAACAACTTCCCATAAACTCAGCAGTTTAAGACAATTTATATTTATTGTCTCACAGGAATCTCTGTGGGACTTGCTCGGGTCCTCAGCTTCACAGTCTCTCATAAGCTTTAATTTAAACCACTAGGGCTGTGGTCTCATCTGAAAGCTTGGATGGAGAAGGATCTGCTTCCTAACTCATTGAATTATTGGTCAGATTCAGTTCCTTGGGACCTGTTAGACTCAAGGCCTCAGTTTCTTATGGCTATTTGCCAGAGGTTGCCTCAATCTTAGCTGACTGCTGCCTGCTGACCAACCTTCAGACCCTGACACATAGGACTCCCAGCATGGTCACTTACTTCATCATGCCCAGCAAGAAAGAGTCTGCTGGCAAGATGGAAGTTAAAATCTTCTATAATGTAGTCATAAAAGTGACAGCCCATCCCCCTTCCTGTATTCTGTGCATCAGAAGCAAGTCCCAGGTCCTATCCCTACTCGGGGGGAGGGGATTACACGGTGGAAACTATACAGTGGGCTTGAAGGGGGCCATTTAGGGTTTCTGATACAACTTCTTACAGAGTGCAGTGCCTGAACTTCTAGGACCTCAGGGCCACAGACCAGTTTCTCCAAGGACTCTTGCACGGGGCCTTGGTCCCACTGAAGCACAGAGCAGCACTATAAGTCTCACAGCTCAGAAGGCATGTGATGCTCATCAGTGCTCCTAGAAAATGAGGTTTTTCTGGAAAACTCCCTCTTTTGTGTGAGGTGGTTTGAAAGCGACCTCTCCTTTCCTCATGAGAGGGGAAAGGAATTGGTCAGTAAATATATTCTTTAAAGAAATCCTCATTCAAACTCTGATTTACTTTCTGGTGGTGGGCTAGAGGTTGTCAACGAGGAATGCAGACCTGGCCTCCTTGCAGCTTGATGGTCCGACCACTTCTGTGAGTTTGTGGGTGTCTAACCTACATCGACACCTTTGGTATCTCAGGCAAAACTTTGAACAGCCCCATTTAACCTGTCATATAGGAGGAATCACAGCCCTTACGAGACAGGGATGTACCCTGGGGGAGGGGAGGCCCACAACATGCAAAACTATGGCCCCCAAGCCTCTCCTACCTTTTTCCTTTCGAGAGATGTTGCAGTTTACAGATGTCTGGTCAATAGATTTGTAGATAGCAGTATCTATTTTCAGTTAAGTTGTTTGGCATACTTAAGCAGAGGTTATGAAGAATACCTGAAAAAAGCAAGGGAAGTGTCAGAGATTGTGCATATTGGGTTACTTCTCTTTAGAGTTCTTCATCAGCCAATTAGGAGATGAAACAATAATGGGCTAATCGTGTCTTGTAAAAAGCCCGTTGCCGTGATTAGCTGTAGTATGGACTCACCTTCACTGTTAACGATGAACCCACCTTAATTTTACCTTGTATCTGGACATACTAACTAGTGAGGTTGTGATGTCATTTATGACTCACAAAACTTTAAGAAACTGGGCATTCAAGAGCGCAAAAAGAAACCTCTGCAATTTAATCAGCGATGTCAGGAAATATGAGTAACCAATTCACTAATTTACAAGACTTTATGTGAGGATCTTTTTTTGAAGTTTCTTACTTAATAAAAACAGACAGTTACATGTCATTGGAAAAAATTTTCTTCCTGATTTTTTAATGTTACTTATATTATTTTTATATTATTTATAATTTTTATATTATTGAGAGTATTGTGTAATCAAAAACATTTGGAGACTGTGGAATTAACCAGCTTCCAGATGGTTAATAGTTCCTCAGCACAAGAAGGACCTAGGCTAAGCCTGGAGGTGAGGGACAAAGCTGGGTTGCTTCTAGTCTTCATCATGTGACTACGGTCCCCAAAATGCTGGGGAAGGAACTGAAGCCGAAGTCTCTTGAGTCAGAGGTTGAAGAGGTCACTGCCTCTACACGGCAGAGCAAGGGTTAACTTTTACGCTCTCCCAGGGTCAAGGCCCATATTTACTCTCTGCTCCATTCCAGTGAGCATCCCACATTTATTCCATGGTCACCACCATTTAGATCTTCAGAGTTTCATCAAACTAGGCAAAATAAAATATTAATAAATATGATTCTGCTCACCATCTTAAAAATTTCAGCTAGTATGTGCTCTTCTCCTAAAACAAAATTCATTGACAGCATTCCTGTACTCAAAAACCTATCATAAATTAGGAAAAAGTGAGTCCCTGGATTAAGGAATGGCAGAGAGGCTTCAAAGGGGCTGGGACGGTGAACTGTCTGCCATCTCTTCTCCAGCAGAAAGACCCTTCTCTGAGTAGGGCAGAAAAACCACTAGGGCAGGGTTCTTCTGCAAGACGAGCTTCTTCACAGACTGGAGTAGGACTTTCCAATGCCCTGTGACGAGACGACTTCTAAGACACAGGAGAAGCATGGAGTGAGGCTCCAGCACAGGAAAACAGGGGTTTCATAACAAGCTTGTGGACAGAGGCGTGGGCAAGTTCAAAGAAACAAAAAAATCCTGTGGAGCACCCTCACACGAGCTGCAAAGGAAAGCTTTCATGCCTGCAGGCCAAAAGGAGCTGCCAGGGCCTGAGCTGCGGTGGAAGGGGGTGCTCCCCGGGAGCGCTGGTTGGGCTGCCCTTCCCAACGGCAGTGATGTTGCTCCCAGAGGACTCTGATGGTGTCCAGAGACTCAAGGTAGGTGCATACTGCCTCATGGGGGGAGCTCAAGGATGCTGCCCAACTCCTCTGCGTGCCCAGATGACAACAGAGCAGAGGCTGAGGAACCATGGGAGAGGAAGTCCAGTTTTGTGAGAACTCCTGTCTGGAAGGCAAAGCAGAGGGAACGAATGAGTCCCTCCTCCAACCTCGATGCCTTGCTGGTGCCTCCGACTGGTGGAGTCCAGCTGGGTTGCCTGGAGGCCTTGCTGGATGCAGAGGGGAGAAAGAAGAGGGGATAAAGGATTGGAGCTGCAAAAGGACAGTAAGTCTCTCCTCAGAGCTGGACTGGGATTTCTTTCTTCATCATGGATGAGAAGAGTGAAGTGAAAAATGAGAACTTTTTACGTTGTTTCACCTCTGCTGCTCTTCAGGCTCTGCCTCGCTCCCCCTACTGTCCAGCATGGCCGGGGCTAGTTTTGGTCATGGACCAGGCTGTCCATGCTAGGTTCCAGGGGAGGTAGCACTTCACAGATTTCCTTGGGTCACTCCAGGGAATAAAGACCGAGGCAAATTCTAAAGAGAAGTTCAGTCTCCCCTTTCAGACACAGCCTCCAGACACCTCAGGTCCTGCTTGTCCCAGCTCTGAGGGTTTGTTGTTGGACATTCAGGATTGCTCCTGGATGTGCAGTTGCCTTACCCGAAAGAAAAAATCCTTTCCTGGAAGTCTAGACCTCACCTCTACCCTAAGCCAACCACCACCTAATGACAGGGAATAAAAGCCTAGTTCCTTTGTCCAGAGGCAGGACCAACTCTAAGCCCAACTGACCCTCCCACACTCTGGGCAGGAGTTTGGAACTTCTCTGACCTCTCACCCTGCCTTGTTCCTTCCCTTTCTCTTCCCCTCACTCCCACAGGGCTTCTCCCAGAATTTTTCCTGCATAAGCATTTCACTGGTGTCCTTGGCTCAGGATCTGTGTCCAAAGACCCCTTTCTTTATCTCTGCCCTACCATGGGTAACTCCTCCCCTTTACTTGGACTGACAATCATGCCTGGTACCTCTGTTGAGGTCACAGGAGGTGGCACAAGAGCCCTAGAACCTGGTTCTGGCTCAGCTGTGTTCAGCTGGAGCCTGGGCCCTGGTTCAAGTGCCTACTGATCACTGAGCCCTGAGCCCTGGGGGCACTGGGAGCTGGAGGACTTCAGCCTCTGGGGAGAGCAAGCCAAAGAGAAGTATGTCAGAGACATAATCAGTTTAGTGGTCTGAGCTGGCCACTCAACAGATCCGCCCCAACAATAAGAAAAGAGGTCTTTCCTCTTGGTTTGGAACTGGGACACTTGGATTCTGAACAAAACCCTACAATATTCTGGGAAATAACAGTTCCCTACAGTCAATCCCATTGCTGCAAGGGAAAAAGCAAATATTGCAAAAACACAGGATAATAGAGAGAGAGTAAAAGCACATTTGGTGGTGGAGGTCATGGCCTATATCTGAGGGATGTGGAGTGGAGGGAAATGCTGGGCCGAGAACAGAGAGGACAGGTCTGGAGGGCTTTAGGTGGTCACTACAGTGTATGAAAAATAAATTCTCAACTGTAAAATTCTCGTTGCTTCTGAATTCTCAGATATACATCTTTCACTAGAAGGCAGACCTAAATTTAAAAAAATATATGTACCACTCAAACTTATGGCCTAAAGCCTCTAAAAGAAAGTACACAGTAGCAAAAGGCCCATCGTTTGCCCCAGGAGTCTAGAGGATTTTGAAAACAATTCCGAGCTCTGAAACAGCCCCTGCATAAAGGAAACAACCGTCCTAGTATAAGATACAGTGGCAGTTTTGCAGTGTTCAAATACAAGAGCTGATAGCATAATTTCAGTCTTTAAATCACTTAAAAACATGTATAAAATCAGATCCCCACAGAGTCTAGCCTCGATTCCTTCTGGTTTCCACGAGTCCACCCTCAATACATTGCCTTCCTGCTGCCTATCTTTGCTCTCACAGTGACACTGTTGACACTATTGCCCTTTCCCTACTTCCTGCCTAGAATCCGAACTATTTTTCAAGATAGAACTCCCATGGAGCCCTCCCCAACGACCAAATTCTAAAACGTTTTTCTTCATCAGGAAGGACCCTGATGGCAGATGCTGTGAGTACTGGCCATGTCCCATGGCAATTGCCATGTCCATGTGTGCCCAGTGGCTTCCAACTGCAAGGGCCTGTGGCCTTTTCCCCTGGAGTCTTTGTTTGGCTTCTGGAATCCTGGCAGTCCTGGAAGCAGCCCTACACCAACGGTGACATGAGCTGGCAGGTAAATGTTCCAGCTGTGGCACTCTCTCTGGGGTACCTGGGAGCATGTGCCATACCATCTCCCAGAGTACCCCCCCTGGAAGCTTGAGCCCCAGTTAAGCACAGAATGGTTTACTTTATTTCCTCCTTTTTTCCTTTTTACCCTTTTATCTTCTATTTTCCCTTCCACTTCTCACTTTGCCATTCCCCCATGGAGGCTTCCTAGGAGCTGTCCCAAATGCACTACTTGCAAGCAACTCTCTGTCTGAGGCTCTGCCTCTGGGGGAGCTCAGCCTAAGACAATCCCCACAGACCTGATCATAGTGCTCGTTCATTAATTATTGCTTCCTTGCTTTCTACTGTATGTATTCATCATAAGATCATAAGCTGTTAGAGGGAAGGGACTACACTTACTGCATCATTACTTATCCCTACAGTTTCTAGAATAGTATAGTATGGAGTAGCAATAGAGTGATTGAGCTTTCAGGTCCAATAGTTTCTGATCATGTCACAAGGTTTCATTTATACCACCTAGAGTTTAGGAAATACAATGCACCTGTTTACTACAAGGCATTTGCTGGGTGTTACACGCAAACAATGAATCATGGAACACTACATCAAAAACTAAGGATGTACTGTATGGTGACTAACATAACATAATAAAAAATTTTAAAAAATATGTAAATGCTATTCAGACTTAGGATGTCATTATTGGTGGCTAGACTTATTGGTTTTGGTTTTACAAAATTTTTTCTGTACATATCCATCAAAGGGAAAGTAAGTTGGGAGAAAATATCCCATGCTATCAGGAGTCAATGATTTGAACATATCATGAAGACTTTTTTTTTCCCCCTTTGAAGTGAGAGATAGAAGGATAGCTGTTATTTCGAGCATTTCACAATAATTACAGAGTCAGAGGGACCTTGGGACCATCTGGGATCTGACCTTCGTCCACCCAGTTGGTAATTTGTAAGGAGGTCAAGACAGTCCTAATATTTCAATCATAAGATTTCTGGTAAGCCAGAAGAAAACAATAGAGTGATAGAGGAGCTCTTATTACACAGTATTTCAATTTTCTCTGATACTCCATGTGTAAGATCATTAAGCTTTAGAGAAGGACGGACTCGGATCCTAGCTCTGTCACTAGAAATTAATTTTAGACAAATCACTCATCTTTCAACTTCAGTTTCTTTATCTATAAAATAGGGAAATAATAATGGGATCAAGTTCATAAGGTGCTTGAGGGGATTAGAGTTAACGTGCACACGGTGCCCAGCACAGTGTTGAGCACCTAACAAATTCCCAGTAAGTCGTTCCTGCAGCCAGGACCGTGGTCGTCTCCGTGTCACCACAGCCTCGTGTCCCCTCGCAGAGTGGAGATGGGGAGCGCGAGGGAGGTGCTCCTGTCCCCACAGACTCTCCTGCTGCTCCAGTTCCTAGGGAAAACGTGTTCATCCTGGGAGTGGCAGCTCTTCTAGATGCTTCGAGAGTTTGACCAAGTGTGGCTACTGGATCTCTAACCTCTTCTCTCTGGACAATTTTATAAACTCTCGCTGGGTCCACCTTAAGCAAAACTCTAAAGTTGGTGATATTTTCCTTTGGACTTTACTATGTCCCCTTTAGTCTCTGTTTCCCCAGGATCTAAGCTCCCCCTGCCTTCCGCCAGGTTTTGGTGAACCTGTTAAGCTCTTCCCCTCCATTGAGGCCTGCTTCAGTGGCTGTGCTGAGGAAAGCATCTCATCAGACAACTACACTAAAAAGTCCGTTAACTTTGCATTTTATCAATACTTGATGCCCTAATCCAGAAGAATAGATATCTTACCGTGTGATCTCACGCTTTTAGGAAAGTGGGTGAGTAGGGGGACAGATATTTATGGTAGGTTTGACTTCACCCGAATTCTTCAAATCAACAGCAGGATACGTGAGGGCTGAAATGATATCACCCATTATTTCTTATGTTTATTTACCATTGTGCTGGATTGAATAGTGTCCTCCCAACATTCAGATCTACTTGGACTCTGTGAATGTGACCTTATTCAAAAACAGGCTCTTTCCAGATGCAATTAAGATGTAAGTTAAGATGAGGCCATACTGGGTTAGGGGACACCTTGATTCAATCACCAGTGTCCTTATAAGAAGAGACGAGACAGACATACACATGGGGAGCAGAGAACACATGAAGACGCAGGCAGAATGCAGTCATGCTGCCAAAGACCAAGGAGGGTCTCCCCTGGAACCTCTAGAGGGAACACGGCTCTGACAACACCTTGAGCTTGGGCTCTGCCCTCACACTGTGACTGAAATAAATTCCTGTGGTTTTAAGCCACCCAGTTGGTCGTAGTCTGTTAAGGCAGTCTCCAGGAAACTAAGTGGCTTCTGCTGTCACGCCGCCGCCACCACCACCATCATCAACATCACTGGGGCCTTGCAGCAAATCACAACAAGCTCTTAGTGAGCTTATACAAGCATCTCTGAAGTTCTAGGAACGCAACGGGAGCCTGGATCAAAACTGCAAATAACTGGTGGCTGACACTGAGCATTCCGTGATACGGTGAATAGCAACGATGAACTGTGAGCTCCTGTGCTCCTGTTCTGATGGCCCTGGAAAGTTGCACAAACCTGGATGCTAAGCCTCCTTTCCAAGGCACTTCAAGGGGGTGAACGGAGACTTTCCTTCTCATTATACTGCAGCTGTTGCGGAGCTGAGCAGGATTGAGCTGATCCTCAACACACCATGTTGACCTTAAAACACAAAAAAGCCAGTTATCCTACCAGCAAAATTAGTTTATGTAGGAATAGCAAAGGAACTGTAATTCAGGACAAGCAAACTATGGCAAACCATAGGCAAGTCCAGATTTTATAGGGGACAGCAGGTAGCTGGGAAGGTATGTTCTGCTGAGCTCTCACGGACTGAGCTGTTTCTGGGTGAAGAGAAATCCTTCCTTACTCCTGCTGGGGTACAAAACTAATGTGAGGTGTGGCAGTGCACGACAGCTCCCCCTTCAGGGCTTCCTGACTCCATTTTTAATGAGGTTTCCTTTATTTATTTTCATAGCTGTAACCTATAGCTGATGAGGTGCCTAGAGTCTGGCATCATGAGCGGGGGTGGGCAGAAGAGAGTGATGGAAGTTCTCCTGGCAAGGACACCACTGTCCATGGTGACCTACGTGATGAAGTGGCCCTGGGTCATCATGACTTCCAGTATAGGAGACTGAGACTCGAGTAGGGGGAAAGGGGCTGGAGGGTCACTTCAGTGACCCACTGAATCTTTGTGTTTCCCCAAATCCACACGTAGAACCTTAATCCCCAAGGTGATGGTATTTGAAGGTGGGGCCTTTGGAAGATTAGGTCATGAGATTAGCTCGTGAATGGTATTAGTACCTTTTAAAGGAGGTCCCAGAGAGTGCCCTTGCGCCCTGCCCCGAGTGAGGACACACTCAGAAGGCTGTCTAGGAACTAGGAACTGGGTCCTACCGAACATCCTATCTGCTGACGTCTTTATCTTGGACCCCCATTCCCCCAGAACTATGAAAAACAAATATTTGTTGTTTAAGCCATTCGGCCTGTGGCGTTCTGTTACAGCAGCCTGAAGAATCCAAGACAGTTAAATTTCTCATGTACACATCCTTTCCCTTTCCCCCAAGACTAGCTGTTAGGTCAAGACAGTCATTGCTCAGGTGACACACGAGAAGAGTTCGGATGTGTTGGGGTGCAGTGCATGAGCACGACGGCCGCTACACGCGGTGCAGGAAAGCTGAAAACCTTGCGTAGTCGTCATACAAATAAAGAAACCAAGGCCCAGAGATATGACATAACTTGAAGGCGAAAATAGCGTCACATTTGGAATTCAAGTCTAGATCCTGTGATTTCTAATCTAACCCTCAGCAGCGGCCAGGCAGAAGAAAACCAGGCAGACGTCAGATGGCCTTTCGAGGGGCGGGAGCACAAGCCGCGTTAACTCCTCATGTGTTTCCTCGCGTGGACAACACCCCTGCCCTGGGTGATTTCATTCAAGCCTCTCAGACCCACGAAGGTTGGTATCATTTTCACTAGTTCAGTACAACATTAAACAGTCACCACGACACGAGTCATAAGGAAAAGTCCAAAGTGTGGTCAGTGTTCTCTGATTCAGAAGACCTGCATGTCTAAAATGAGTAAAAATATGCTTTAGCTTTCTGGAAAATTCACTCATGTAGAGACACAGTATGTCAATGTTAAACAAATAAGTTCTTTTTGCATAATAACTATAAGTCTGTCATTTTCATTCAAAGGACTAGCAGCAGTATTTTAATGTCCTTAAACAATGAAGAGTAAATACTTAAGATTTATTTCAACTAGGCCCAGAAATGATGCTGGACATTATGAACGAAGTCCCAGGAGCCTGGGAGCATCACCCCCGTGGTACAATGTTTTAGGCATAGGCACTTCGTGTTCTAACACTGGGTGGATTTTAAAGAACCCAGCAGATGTGTGAATCCTTTTTTTTTTTAAAGATTTTATTTATTTATTTATTCGACAGAGATAGAGACAGCCAGCGAGAGAGGGAACACAAGCAGGGGGAGTGGGAGAGGAAGAAGCAGGCTCATAGCGGAGGAGCCTGATGTGGGGCTCGATCCCATTACGCTGGGATCACGCCCTGAGCCGAAGGCAGACACTTAATCGCTGTGCCACCCAGGCGCCCCAGATGTGTGAATTCTAATTTGTTGTCTTCCTTTGGGTTTCTAGTTCAAAATATGTTGAGAAATGTAAACTATAAATATTTTTACTAAACAAAATTAAAGTACCAATGCCAGGATAATAACTCACTTTCAAAACCCTTCGTCAGCTGCAAAATCAGCTGTATGGGTGTCAAAGAGGAAGAAAATTATCCTAGGCTAAGTAACTTCCAGGATAAGCAGCCTGTAAATACCTTTTATTTGTTTAATTTGGCCTTGTCTCTTGATGGAAAGAGTAGCTAACGGTGAGCAGAGAAGCCTAGCACATCAGTCCTCCCCTGTGTGCACGGACTTCTCTTCTAGAGTTGCCCACATCAAAAGTGTAGTGTAGTGCTAAGAACATGGCTTTGGAGTCAGATTAATTAATTCAAACAAACATTTATTGAGTACCTACTGTGTGCACACTGAAGATACAATAGTGGACAAGATAGACTTGGTTCCAGCCAATGGAGGTCTTATTCTGGTGGAGAAGCAGATAAACGATAAGAGTTTCACATAGGAGTAAGTGCTGTGAGGTAAGGGAGCAGGGTCAGAGAAAGAACCGTCAGGGATGGTTACGCTGAGACTTCTGATGACAGCAACCTGTGTGGAGGTCTTGGGGGAAAGTTTTTAGGTGGAGAACATAGCACGTGTCACGGCCCTGGGGTAGGAGAAAACACAGCATCTCAGGGACCAGGTGAGCAAAGCAGAGAGAGGAAGGAGAGGAGGGTGGAGGGTGGGCTTTGGTGAAGAGTTTAGCTTTTATTCTAAATGTAATGGGAACCTCCTGGAGACCTAGGTAGGGGAAAAATAAGATCTGACCCTTGTCTGGGAAAGGTGTACAGCAGGGGAGGTGGGGCAGGAGGGGCAGTCAGGAGGCGTCTCCACAACTGAGGCCGAGGCTCCGCGGGTGTGATTGCAGGGGGAGGTGGAGCTGCTGAGAAGTCATCAGGGGCAGATCAGTTCTAAAGTCTCAGCCTCCAGGATCTGAGGGGGACCGAAGGACAGGAGTAAGGTTTCCTTAATTTGGGAAGTATTTTTGGCTTGAGTACCTGGGTAGTGCCATTAACTTAAAAAAAAAAAAGTCAGTGATTAGAAGACATGGGAGGGAGTATGGCCCAGTCCTTGAGGAGGTGGTAGGTGTGTGGGGCTTGTCCTCAGATGGGGCCCTGAATTTTTCCACTGAGACAGGACAAAGGCCAACAACATGGGTATAGGTAGAGGCAGGTTGACAGATTCTGGGTTGGAGAATATGGTTCTAGTCTGATTGCTCATGTTTTATTTGTAAAATTATAAAAGGCTTGCCTGCATGTGACAAAAGGAGAGGTTGCGGCACCATCCTGAGGAGAGTAGCAAAGGTGTGACTTTGAGGTCTTGGAAGGGGCATACACGCTGCCCAGGATACAGAAGGATCCATGCAAGCCAGAGAACATGTAAGTGTCATGGTCAGAGGCAAAGGGAGATCACTCAGCGTATTGGGGGCTTGGAAGTCCATCAGATTATGGTTACATAGAGCCAAAGGGGTAAATCCTGGATGACCTGTGGATGGAGGGGAAATAGGCCAGCAAGGCCTGGTGGGGCGGTGCTCCCATTTCTCCCAGGAAGGAAGTGGGCAATTAGTTCTACTTGGAGCTGTTTGCAGAATGTGTTAGAAGCACTTGGGAGAAGGGCAGTCTGTGTCTTGGTGGGAAAGACAGATTTACAAGGAACATGTGGGTCTCTGTGAGGTGTCCTTTACATCCTGCCCAAGCAGGGTCATGATGGGAAGGGTTTGTTCCAGATCTGAGGTGAATCCAGCTTCAGTATTTAGAAACTCACTGACCTCAGGCAAGGCATTTCTCATCTGGAAAAGAAAGGTCATAACGCTACTTACCCCAATTTTGTAATGTTAGTCACCGTACAGTACACCCCTGGTTTCTGAAAGCAAAGTTCGATGATTCATTAGTTGCGTATGGTGACTAACATAATATAATTTAAAAACATTAAAAAATAATAAATAAACAAATTTTTGTTATGAACATTGAAAAAATTATTAGGTATAGCACTTGTACATTTTTAGATATGGACGGGCCATTCAACAACTCAAATACTATTATTTTCAAGAATCCAGTTCTCACAATGACAACGAATCACTTCCATACATTTGGAAAATGTTTCATCATTTTTCTGAAAGGAGAGTGGATATTTTGAGAGAATTGTTACGCATCAGAAAGAGCCTCTTGAGGAAGGCGTCTTCTAGCGCTGAGGGCACTAACTGAATCTCTGGCCATCTTTCTGATAACAGTTTAGTGTTGGAAACAATTTCTCAGATTAAGAGTGTGAGTGCGTACAGACACACACACGCACCACACATAAACACACCCACCACACAGGCACGTGTGGGCTCGGTGCCTCTGCAGAGAGCTCACATCGTGTGCTTTCATGAGGGGAGGAGCAGTTGGACAGAGATCCTGGTGGTCTGAGAGTCGGCCATGAAGCAGTATCTGCCTCTCCTGAGCACTGCCTCACCCTCTCTCCTAATCCGTTTGAAAACTGGACTCCATTTTTAAAAATAGACAAGGAAACTGTCACCAGCTAAAAACTCCAGACTGGTTTATATGGCTAAAGCCTGTGGACAGAGATGCTCACCTCTCTGGTTTGCACTTCCTACCAGCTCCTCAATCCAGTGTTCTTAGTGGTACAATCCCCCAGAGAGTTCTGCTCCCTGCGGCACTGGTGGAATCTGGCCTCGACTGCACACATAAGAATTGCAGATTATATGACAAGAGAGTAAAATGGATTACAGTGTGTGTCATGCACCCAAAGTGTTCTGTAATTGCAACAGAGTTGATCTAGTCCATGCTCTGTAACCTGCAGGGAAAGCCAGGGTAAACTGTGGTGATGGACAAACTTGCCTAAGACTTCTCACCATATTAGTGCAGAGCTAAGACCATAACCTAAGACTTATGGATTTCATTCTAGTGCTATGGATGCTATTTATTTTATTAACATTTAATACCTGTTTATGGAAGAAAAATTAGAAAGTCCAAATGAGTGAAAGAAAACATAACAGACATGAGATTTCTCCCACCAGGAGAAAGTCACCATTGACATTTCAATGTAACCTTCCTATAACTCCCCTCCAGGTCCAGTTTTGCACAGGTGGGCCTTCTTGGCAGAATGCAGGTCATATATGGGACCCTTGCTGCAAGGGTGTTTGGACAATATACTGTAACTTCCCACTTTCATAGTTAATGATGTAAATGGACTGAGGAGGGTGACGTATAATAGCCCAGCCCACTGGATTGGACACCACAGTCCGTCCGTGTTAACATGCACACTTGTATAATGTCATTTATGGTTGTATAATATTATTATTTAAACTGAATTTCCTTAATTGTTTCCTTAAGATATATACCTATAAATAATGAGTCCAGGGTAAAAAGTCTCTGACTCTTTTGCTAGGCATTCGCTATGCTCTAACACACTGTTCTGCAAAAAGATCACACCTCTAACGAGGTTCACTCAACTCCTAACCAGCGCTGGATATTATTTTCTCAAATATTTTCCCTTTTTGTCACCAAAAAAAAAAAAGAATCAAACAACATTACCACTCATATTTCCAATAGCTTCTTTTTAAGTTACAAAGCAGAAATTGCCAAAGTAAGAACAAATTAAGGTGCACAGCGGGAATGTGGGCATTCGGAAATGTGTTAGGGTTGAGCCCACGTTCCAGCTCGGCACCAGAGCAGCAAGAGAAACTGATTCATGTGAATTCAGGAATTTCCTGTGCATTATCACCACTTTTATTTAGATAAACATCTCAAATACCAAGCTAGGCTCAATGCTTTTAAGTCTTATAAATGTTTTCTCAGAAAGATACCAATTTTACCCACTTTATCTGATCCATCTCAAAACGTTGCACATTAACGCTCTTTCACTTCATTAGCAGCACTAACTGTACCTTTTCTTTTTAAATTTTTATTCTGAATGCTTTTTCAGTTTTTTGTTTTTTAATCATTGAACTTATCTAAGGAAAGAGGCACAGATGTTCTTCACACATATAAACTAGTTCTTGAGAGCATTTCAGTCTTTATAAATGTAATTGATGTCTGTGACTTGAAGTGAAATTATTGGAAGCTTGAGCGGAAATCAAGATAACTCCTAGAACTAAGAAACTCCAAATAACTGAAGGTGTATAGCTGAATACATGTGTTCACGACCTTCAAATGAGAAACTTTATATTCTTTGTGTATGGTGTCAGAGAACGATCCAGTTTCATTCTTCTGCGTGTGGCTGTCCAGTTTTCCCAACACGATTTGTTGAAGAGTCTTTTTTCCATTGGATGTTCTTTCCTGCTTTGTCGAAGATTAGTTGACCATATAGTTGAAGGTCCGTTTCTGGCTTCTCTATTCTGTTCCATTGGTCTATGTGTCTGTTTTTGTGCCAGTACCATACTGTCTTGGTAATTACAGCTTTGTAATAGAGCTTGGAGTCCAGAATTGTGATGCCATCAGCATTGGTTTTCTTTTTCAATATTCCTCTGGCTATTCGGGGTCTTTTCTGGTTCCATAAAAATTTTAGGGTTATTCGTTCCAGGTCTGTGAAAAATGTTGATGGTATTTTGACAGGGATTGCTCTGAATGTGTAGATTGCCATGGGAAGCATAGACATTTTAACAATATTTGTTCTCCAATCCATGAGCATGGAAGCAATGTCCACAATAGCCAAACTATGGAAAAAGCTCAGATGTACATCAACAGTTGAATGGCTGAAGATGAGGTATACATATATACAGTGAAATATTACTCAGCCATCAAAAATAATGAAATCTTACCATTTACAATGAAGTGGATGGAACTGGAGGGCATTATGCTAAGCAAAATAAATCGGCCAAAGAAAGACAATTATCATATGGCTTCATTCATATGTGGAATTTAAGAAACAAGACAGAGGATCATAGGGGAAGGGAGGGGAAAAAATAAGATGAAATCAGAGAGGGAGACAAACCGTAAGAGACTCTTAACTCTAGGAAACAAACAGGGTTGCTGGAAGGGAGGTGGGTGGGTGGGGTAAATGGGTGATGGGCATTAAGGAGGGCATGTGATGTAATGAGCACTGGGTGTTGCATGCAATGGATGAATAACTGAAGTCTACACCTGAAGCTAATGCTGCACTATATGTTAACTAATTGAATTTAAATAAAATAAGTTAGGGTTAGGGTTAGTCTTATAAATAGTTGATGTTGTGTACATTGATATATATTTACCTACTTTTTAAATCCCTACTTCCCTGTCAGTTTACTAATAGTCTGCATTTTTATTACATGTCTCTCAGAACAGCCACTGTGATGCTTAGAAAATTTTTCCTGAACTTTTTGGAAAACTAAAATTAACTGAGAGATATTTCAAAAGAAAGAATAAAACAATTTCCTTTTTTAAAAACTATGCGATGAGTATTAAGGAGGGCACGTATTGTATGGTGCACTGGGTATTATACGCAAACAATGAATCATGGAACATTACATCAAAAACTAAGGATGTGCTGTATGGTGACTAACATAACATAATAAAAAATTATTATAAAAAATAAAAATTAATAAAAATAAAAACTATGTGACTCTATTATCAAATATGAGTATATTTTGTTTTCCCATAAAAAAAAGAAAGGAGGGTGCATGACCTTCTGTTTTCCCTTATATTGTATATGAGAATTTGATTTTACAGGAATAAGAAAACATTGATAGAAATTTGCCCATATCTATTCTGAGTTTTAAAGAAAAGATATATCTATTTCTAATAATGTGATAGTTCTGTACATAAGTCTTTCCACTATACCTGGAAATATTGTTTAAGAGCTTTCTAGCATGCATCTTGCAGTCAAATAGGTTTTTTTAATTCAGATGATTAAAATAATTGCCCATTCTTTTTTCCCTTTTTTAATTTAAAATAAATACTTTGAGATAAAGATTAAATAGATAAATAAATAAAATAAGTTAAAAAGGGAAAAAAATAAATAGAAAACCTAATAAAATATAATGCATAGTTTAAAAAAAAAGAAACTTTATATTTTAATACTTGCTCTTCTCTCTTACAGTTTAATTGGTCCAAAACGAAAGCACAGGATTACTCCTTGAGAATTGTAACTCCTGAGCTTCCATGAAAACTGAAATATTGCTTATCAATTCTAAAGTATGATTTCCCATCATACAACATTTTTATCAGCCTGGACTCACTGGGGCTCGACAGTAACCCTGGTCATCCTTCTTCACAGGCACTTAACAGTGTTTGTGAAACAGATATCATGCACCCAGCTGGGCGTCAGCTTGAAGGAGATAGCAAAGAAATATGAAACACGGTTCATTACTCAAATAATGCATGGATGACATGAGCATATCAAAAAGCACGGCAAGGTAAAAAGTGTGGCCTTAGTAATGATCGTCTAGATCAGGGGTTGGCCAACTGTGCCCACAGCCCAAATCTGGCCACCAGCTGATATGGAAGTAAGGATGTACGGGGACAGTTACACCCTCCCATTCACAGGTTATCTGCATCTGCTATTGTAGCGTGGCAGTGTGACAGTATGGCAGTGTGGGAATGTGGCTGTGTGGCTGTGTGGCCATGTGACTGTGTGACTATGTGGAAATGTGGTAGGTAGGGTGACAGTGTGACTGTGTGATTGTGTGGAGGTATGGAGGTATGGCAATGTGTGTGGAGGTGTGGCAGTGTGACTGTGTGACCGCATGGAGGTGTGGTGGTATGGCAGTGTGACTGTGTGACTGTGTGACAGTGTGACAGTGTGGAGTGTGGCAGTGTGACAGTGTGACTGTGACAGTGTGGCTGTGAGGAGGTATGGCAATGTGACTATGGCAGTGTGACAGTGTGACTGTGTGGAGGTGTGGCAGTGTGACTGTGTGACTGTATGGAGGTGTGGTGGTATGGCAGTGTGACTCTGTGACTGTGTGACAGTGTGACAGTGTGGAGTGTGGCAGTGTGACCGTGTGACTGTGACAGTGTGGCTGTGAGGAGGTATGGCAATGTGACTATGGCAGTGTGACAGTGTGACTGTGTGGAGGTGTGGCAGTGTGACTGTGTGACTGTATGGAGGTGTGGTGGTATGGCAGTGTGACTGTGTGACTGTGTGACAGTGTGGAGTGTGGCAGTGTGACAGTGTGACTGTGACAGTGTGGCTGTGAGGAGGTATGGCAATGTGACTATGGCAGTGTGACAGTGTGACTGTGTGACTCTGTGGAGTGTGGCAGTGTGACTATGTGATTGTGTGGAGTGTGACTCTGTGAATATATGAAGGTGTGGCAGTGTGACTGTGTGGAGGTGTGACAGTGTGGCTGTGAGGAGGTGTGACAGTGTGACTGTGAGGAGGTATGGCAATATGACAGTATGACAGTGTGACTGTGTGGAGGTGTGACAGTGTGACTGTGTGGAGTGTGGCATCTGTCAGTTATTCATTCCTTCTTATTGGTTGGTAGTACCACAGTTTGCTTATCCATTCCTCTGGTTATGGACCTTTGGATTGCTTCCAGTCTGGGGCTTTTACAGGAAAACAAAAACAAAAACCCTGCTATCAACATATATAAGTCTTCATGTGGACATATGTGTGCATTTCTTTAGGTTGGATATCCAGGAGTGGAATGACTAGGCCGTGTGGTAGGAGTATGTTAACTTTGAAAGAAACTACCAAACTGTTTTCCAAAGTGGTTGTGCCTTTTTACAGTGTCATGAGCAGTATAGGAGAGTTCCAGTTGCTCCACATTCTCACCAATACTCGATATCATCAGACTTTTTAATTTTAGCCAATTTGAAGTATGTGTGGGTGGTATCTCATTGTAGTTTCATTTGCATTTCCTTGATGACTAATGATGTTAAATATCTTTTCATAAATGTATTTTCTATTTGTTTATCTCCTGTGAAGTATCACTTCAGGTCTTTTGTGTCTGATCTATGCATGACTCAGGGGTTCAGCTGAGATTTATTGTAGGTGGTCCAAATGTCAGTTCTGTTCTCAAAACTTTGGTCTCATTTGTCTGGATCTTTCCTGTGCGTGCATCGTTCAGGAATTAGGTTGAGACTTTTGTGGACTCACAGAATTGGAGAACAGATTCTCTGTCCCTCTCACCCTGCCATTTCCCTATACGTTTGGGCCCCTTCCTTCAGGGCCCCTATTGCTGTTGCTTTTGGACTTTCAGCCAGCAGCCGAATGACCGGAGGCTGCTACCTAGAAAAAAAGGGGGTGGAGTTCATCCCCATGTAGGTCATGTCTCCAAGCTGTGACTTCCTTCACAATCTCCTCTTTTCATTGATTTTTCAGAATCTACAGGGTTATTTTAATTTGCCCAGGTCTGGTTGTAATCAGCGAGAGGGCTAGGCTCACCACAGTGGAACCAGAACCAAATTACTAAATTGTAGGTAATTATTCTGTAACCCAGTCTTTCTTATTGGCTTACAGAGAGCTCTCTTTCCTCTCGCCCCCTTCTCCTCTCTCTCTCTCTACACACACACACACACACACACACACACACACACACACACATATTTTTCTAGAATACTAGGAATTCTGGCAATAATTTTCAGAAGTCATAGCCTCCACACTCATAGATCATTGTTGGGTAGCTGCTCAATGGCTGTTGAGGTTCAACTGACCTGCCATGTTGAAATTCAGCCAGACTTGATGGGGGTGCATGAAGATGACTGATTTGGAAATATTTAGGCATTTCACTACTGAATGGTGAGGAGACATCCAGTGTATAATAGATTTCTCATTTTTATATAAACTGTTTGCATTCTTTTAGTTAAAAAATGACAAGATTCTGTGGGTTTAGTGGCAGATCTAGAAAGACCAAAGACTCATGGGACACACTCTTTGCAAGAATCTGAGTGGCGTTGGCAATTCCATGGTGAGTGAAAACAAAGTCTTGCTAGTAAGAAATACTTCTTTAGCCTTGGGTGAACCCTCTCCGAGGCCCTGGATCTTTTGGAAGCAGTATCGGAAGTAGCTTGTATTCAAGGTGAGCAATTGTAGAATTCCTGGGATGAGGCAAACAATCAGTAGTTTACTCTAACATCCTTCACAGGCAGGTAGCATCTGAATTTGAATTTGTCACAGTGATGATTTCTCGGTGGCTGCTGATATCCTACTGTAGAGATGATTAATCTGCCAGAACACACATGAGGATTTGAAGATGCTTCACAAACCATGTCAAATATAAAAGTGCCCAACATTTTTTTCTTAATTATTTCTAAATAAATAGTGCCATAACAATACGTTGACAAATAAAGCTACGAGAGGTGTTAACTGACCAGTAATGTGTGGTTGTAGGATAGGGGTACCTAACAACTGGAAAGCAACCTAAGGAAAAAACCAAGTTATCTTTCATTACCAATTTCAATTTTTATTATGGTCATGGAATAAATTTGATATTATTAATTTTCTATGGAAAATGATCATTTTTCTCATTCTGTGTGATTTCTCTTATTTTTAAAAACTGGACTGTAGATATGTGTTCCATTGCAAGGCTGTAGGCAGGTATTGGAATGTACGCAATTATGTTCCTGCTGTGAGTGTGTGAGTACAACATATATATCTCAATATAGCAATTGTAAATAAATTATCAGAGACTTAAATCAGATTGAATTTAAAACCAAAATATGGGGGTGCCTCGTGGCTCAGTTGGTTAAGCCTCCAACTCCTAGTTTTGGTTCAGGTCATGATCTCGGGATCCTGGGGTCTAGCCCCAAGTTGGGCTCCACGCTCAGCAAGGGGTCTGCTTCTCTGCCTCTCTCTCTCTCCCCCTCTGCCCTTCCCCCACTCTCTCTCTCTCTAAAATAAATGAATAAATCTTTAAAAAAAAATAAAACCAAAGTAGGTATAAACGGTACTATTTTTATAAACTTTGAACTGAAATCATTGGTTTTGCATAATGTCACATTTAATTAACTTTTTGGAACTAGAAAGAATTGGGTTAAATCTCAATTTTTTAAATTAATATTGCTGTATGATGCTGGGCAAGCTAGTTTGTCTCTCTTAGCCTTAGTTTCTTCATACAAAATGTGATAATATGGTTGTTGGGAAAATAAATTTAAAATTTTCATGCATAGCACAATATATATAATAAATGGCTCCTAGAAATATTTTTTTAAAGATTTATTTATTCATTTGAAAGGAAGGGAGAGTGAGCGTGAGTCAGGAGAGGGGCAGAGGGAGAGAGAGAATCTCCAGCAGACTCCCCACTGAGCGTGGAGCCCTATTACTTCTAACTGGGGACAAAATTTAAAACATATAACCTAATTATTTAGTGCAAGTCAGAATTAAAACTACGTATCTAGTTTTTCAGAACAAACCTAGCCAGGCTGATTTTTCATTTGATTCAAATCCCTGCGCCAGATCATTCTTTCAGCAGAGCTCACAGGACCCAGAATAGCAACTTCCTGTGTCTACAGCTCACGTGGCCTCCTCCTGTTTCCATTCCAAGTCTTCCTATTTGGTGCTCTTGTCTTGTGTCTCCCATTTTCCACATCTGCCACTTTTTAACATATTGATCACTTTTTCTGTAAAAACATTCTGTCTTTCCTCAGAAGTCAAATTTATGAATGCCCAGGGACCTTTTAGAGGCGTCCCTTTTAGTTTTCTTGTGTGGTGCATGGTGTCTGTCAAAAAGATCTAAGAAGCCTGATAGTTAGGAAATGTGGCCAGCAGATTCCCCTCTGAGAGTCCAGCATACAGACAACGTGGGAGACAACTAGCCTCCTCCCTGATGCGGTCACTCCTGAGAACACAGTATTTGGGGCCTTCCCCATCCTTCCTAGAGTGGTTTCAGTGAAGAAAACTGGACGGATTCCTAAGGGGACAAATAAAACACCCTCAACACAAACCATGATTTGAATCAAACTTACTTATTTGAGACATTTTACATGATTTTATTCCTCTTATTAATAACCCTTCTTTATGTTAAGTTTGTGTGTCATAGAAAATAAATTTAGTTCTAGATTTGCTGTGCAGAAGATACAACAAATATGGAAGTCTTTAATAATTTATTTTAGAGGACTAATTTTTAAATTCACAAACATATTCATCTTTTTTTACAGAAAGAGGTCAAGTTCATTTTTATTTGGTTCATTTTCATGTTTGGAACCCTTTCTTTGTTTGAATCAAAGGAAGACACAATGTCTCCACAATTCCTGTTTATGCCATTGGAACGGAATGCACTGGTGTTGGTTATGCCTTAAAACAAAATAAACATGACAAATTCTATTAACTCTGATCACATGATGAACTATATATTGAATGATCATACAATGATTTAAACATCTATCTTCCTCTTGAGAGTTGGTGTAGTAATCTCTTTTTTGCCTGCAGGTGAGATTACACTTATATTATCCCGCAATAGGTAGCTACAGCAATTTGGAACATTGTTTTTAAAATGCTCTCATGTGCACAGTAAAAGCATTTACATTAAAAATGCCAGCAAAAGCCAAAGAGGGAATAAAAGATAATCATATTATTTTTGAGAGTCTGCTGACAAGTCTCATTTTTCCACTTCCTTTGACTGGAAGCATTTTGCTCATTTTGGCTTATCTTCTCTTTTTTAGTGTTTTCTTTTCTTTCCTCCTCCTTATAAGTCTGATTATTTTTTCCAAGAAAACGAATGATTCAGGAGAGGAGCGATGGTTTAAGGGCAGTTAGGCTCCAGTGATGAAGTGAAGGGAGCTGCGTGTGTTTGCACACAGAGCATTTAGGATTTCAACTGTTCCAAAGCAAGGGCTTGGCTTCCCAGAACAGCCCTGGCCATCCGCGGCTCTCCATCAATGTCAGGGCTGCTGATTGCCAACTGACTCACAGAAACTTTTCTGGGTTCCTCAGTTGATTTGGGTGCTTTGAAATAGAAGCCAAGTGTGCATTTCCAGAACTACAGTCTGTACTAATCTGTTCCCAGCCGCAGGTCTCTGGAGGAGAGGAGGTGTGGGGTGGGGTGGGATGGTGTGGGGTGGGTGATGAAGACAGACTTTGGGACACTCAGTTCACCAGGAGGCATGTTCAGTCCAGAGCTCCAGACTGATTAGCAGGTCCACTGGTCTGATGGTCTCTGAGCCGTAGTTATCATAGTGGGAGCACCCTGAGCCACTGGGCATGTACAAATGGGAGTCTGGGTCACCAAGAATTTCCGTGAAGTTGAGCAAATGAATGGTTTGGACTTGATGCTTCTGCCACTGGAAATTCAAAAACCACTGTCATAGTAAGTATCAGAGAATATTCTTGACTTTCAAATTTTTAACCTACATTTTAATGGTATTATAAGATGAAATGAGGAAGGGATTTCTCTTCCTCCTGAAGTTAGGGTTCTGGTGCACAATCATGCATCCCTCTTCTGGTCATACCTGTGGGGTCTACATCAGTAAGATTGTTCCCATTCCTCAGGAAGACCCGACTTTGGAGAAGCTGCCATCCATTCAAGCTTACAAGCTATGAATTCCTCATATATACCCCAACCTTTTTGTTTTTTGGGTTTTTTTTTTTGTTTTTTGGTTTTTTTTATTTATTTGATAGAGAGAGAGACAGCCAGCGAGAGAGGGAACACAAGTAGGGGGAGTGGGAGAGGGAGAAGCAGGCTCCCAGCAGGGAGCCTGATGTGGGGCTCGATCCCAGGACTCTGGGATCACGCCCTGAGCCGAAGGCAGATGCTTAACGACTGAGCCACCCAGGTGCCCCTACCCCAACCTTTTTGAAACCCATCTTCCAGATGCTCATTTCCCTACATCATGGAATTTTGTTCCCTCATCTCTCCAGAACACCCCCATGTCCTTGCTGGCCTCCAACTCAGGGTAACAATGTTTGAGGGATCTGAAAGCCCTTCACTGTCTGCCTTTCTTCCATGTCCATCTTCCTCAAATTCTGTTCTCTTCCGTTCTGTCCTTGGTTGTTGAGCATAGATGGAGAAATTAATAAGCTATATCAAAAAGTCTTGCATTGTTGACTTGGCTAAAAGTGGTTGCTTCCCTCCCTGAAAATCTACAGGCTTTGTACCTCCCTATGACAGCCAGCTCATACTGCTTTCATTCTTCACCTGTGCATATCTCTCACACACTCTTTTAGGGAAATGCCGTTCATTTTTTTTATCCCTCATAGTAACAGATCAATATGTAGCAGATAATACGTATCTAATAAATTGAATGTGTTTAATATTTATTAAATCAAGTAGAAAAGACTGAAGAGAAGATAGTTTGATTAATGCTGGGAAAGCCCTTGCAGATGAGAATTGTGTGTGACCTGCCAATATCTGATTGGATATTCTCCTGCATTACGCACTAACCGTTTCTTGTGTGTAAATCTTATCTAAAAGAGCACATCGCAAGGTTTGTAAGTAAGGAATGGCATGCTACATTTCTCTTGAAATTTCCACATTATTTATCCAATGTGCTAAATAACCCACCAAATCATAGCATGAAAAGGGACTCTAGAAGTGGGTCCACAGACTGCCTACATCAGAATCACCTAGGGAGGTTTATAAACTATAGCGAGGACCCATCGAATCAGAACTGCTGGAGCACAGATATATGGGACTTTAAGAATTCTCAATGAAAGGGATGCCTGGGTGGCCCAGTCAGTTAAGTGTCCAACTCTTGATCTCTGCTCAGGTCTTGATCTCAGGGTTGTGAGTTCAAGCCCGTGTTGGGTTCCATGCTGGGTGCAGAGCCTAATTTTTAAAAAATCCCAATGTAATAGGTTAGGGAACCAGGAATCTAGCCCAATTTTCACAATTTAAAGATGGATAGACTGAGGGAGGGCCAGGGAATTTAAGTGATTACCTAAGACGGAACAGCAAGAAGTGTCTGATATTCTTACCACTCTTGAATTGACTTTGCCCATGCCTGAATGTTTCTCTTTCAGACCTTGCACCCATTAGCCTCCCAAGCAGGTCTACTTGGTGATAACTGTGCCTTACTTCAAGCTTCTGCTGCACTTTCTGCCTGTGGCTTCTCTGAGGCTTCTGTGCATTCATGCATGCACAAGCTGAAACTGCAAGGAGTGTGTGCTCCTGAGGCATCGCGCTACCAGTGGGGGTGGGGGAATGGTTGGGAGCTGATAGTTCTCACCTTCACCCCTTTAGCAGATAATTCTGAAAAGCATTTTATATGCTCCTGAAAAGGTCCTGGTGGCCAGTAGATAATGCCTTCTTGTGTCAGCTTCTCCCGTTTTCTGCTTCCCTTTCCCTGGTCTTCCGTTTCTGCTCTCGGGAGTCACTTGTGGAGGTTCACGCTGTGCCCATAGCCCTTGCCTTGTGTTCTGCTCTGAGAGCGCACGGACCAAAACAGGCTCTTAGGAGGAGATTTTGGAGCCAGATCTGACGGCAGTGAAGACCCCATGGCTAGCAGACGCCATGCACTAGCATCAAATTACTGACTTTTATCTGATAACTGATGGAAGCAATTGGAATGTGTGAATCATCAGGCCATGTGGTAGCTCAGGCAGCTGAGTGATTTAGGGACAATAAAAGTGTAATTAAAACAGTTATCATGATCATGGACATAGTTGGCTTTTATTAACTTCTTAGAAGCCTTAGGGAAAAAAAAGAAAAAGAAAGTGGTAGGCTTAAGATTTAGCCCCCCAGCAAGAACGCCTGAAGCTGATCCACATACACTGCTGGGGTGGCTCCCAGGACAGAGCGATGTCCTCCAGGGAAGGAGACAGAGACGGCAGAATGGCCTTGGTACAGTGTTGAGGAAGGGTCAGAATTTCAGAAAGGTGGAAATATTAAAATGGATTTATTATTGATACCAATATACTCTGTTGGGAGACCCTAAAGAACATTCCCTTTACTAAGGCTAGTAACAAGTCTCTTGGGGAGAGGATGCTGGTATCATTGAGTAGCATGGGGTGGCTGACCCCTGAAATCTGGGGTTGGCAGGAGGAGATGTAGCTATGAAAATGGATTTCCTTGGATCAGTTGGGATTACAAGGTTCCAGAATAGCGGAAGCCATGTGGCAGTACAAAACCGTGAGGAGCAATGTGACCGAAATTGCCATAAAGAGGAAGAAGGAAAGTTTGGAAGTTTGTGTTCCTTGAACCACAGGAATGGGGTCAGGCAGTGGTGGGTCTCTCAGGGTGTTTCAAGTTGGAGAGACAGGTGAACAGCTGACTTAGGGTGTTGTTTGAGTTGTAGAACAAAGAATCACTGTTGATGAGACAGCTATGTTGTATTTTCAAAAGGTCACTTTGTGTTGTAGAAAATAGGACATAAGTAACAAACATAGGTATAGGAAGACAGTTCAGAGACTGGCACTTCCCATTGACGAGAATCCCAGAAAGACAACGCAGAAGAGAAGGTAGGAAGAGAGGGCCAATCAGAGACCTCCAGGGCTCACTAAAGTTAACTGCTATATAGGAAAAGGACCCAGTAAGGAATCTGAGAATGTGCAGCCAGTGAGATTAGAGGAAAACCAAAGGACTGTAGTGTTGAGACAAAAGTACTCTGAACAGGAGAAAATTAAAAAGGGCCAAGTGATGGACTGTGTTGAATCCTGCTGAGAGGTTTAGTTATAGCCAAGGACAGAGAAGTGACTAGTGGATTAGGCAAAATGGAGGTCAATGATGATGCTGGCAAGAGACATTTCAATAGTTGGATAGAGAAGCCTATGGGAGTGATGTGGAGTTACCACCATCAGTAATAGAGTGGGACAAGAAAAACTTGGGTTCAAATCTGCAAATAAGGTCACATTTGTCACAAAGAAGCTACTAATCCTATTCAAAAACTGTTGTGTTATGTTTGTTTAAGATATTTAGGGGAAAAAATGATTTGATTTCCTAAAAAGATCAGGTGATAAAATGGAGGATCTATTTCCTAAGAAAAAGTGATTCCACTGAGTCATGAGAAATTAGCAGACTGAGAACTCTATGTGTCTCTCTTTTGAGAGTGGAAGTTCAGAAATTTCAGTGGTAAAGATTAACAAAACAAACCAGGTGTTGATCTGGAAGAGAAAGCAATGGATAGGAACTCACATGGGGATTGGGAATAGTAGGAAGAGATGGAGCTGACGCCAAGAAAATGTCCTGAGGCCACCATGAAGGTGAGAGATGGGCTTAGCTGGGTAGGATTTAACATGTTAAGTAATAAGAAGAATATACTATTTGAACTTTGGAATATTTCAATTCACCTTTGTTTTAATTATTTAATTTTTAAAAGAAAGTGGAAATTACAAAAATAGGCTGGTAATAAAAATTCATATTTGCACAGACAAAACATATGTATGTGGGTCATATATTATCATTCGCTGACCCTTTCATCATCCAAGTCTACACACAGCATAAGCATTATGCGCAACCCACATCCTCTTATCCTCCATGTAGCACCTGAATAAATTAGCCGTCGGCTAAGATGGCGGGAAGATGGAATGCAAACATTGCATGAGGATTCGATCTTCTAACCATGAATACATGGAGAGAAAATAAATGTGTTAATGAAGTGCAAGTTGATTTACTTGGAAAAATGTTTTAGTAGCCCTGCCATTATTATGCTTTATGATACTTTTAAGGCCAGGCAATATAGTCATTACCCAATCTTACTTGTAGCCAGTTATGAACACTTAAAGGCCAAAAGGTGCCTTGGGGTACACTAGGAATTTTGTTCATGCTATTTAAGCAGAAATGGAGCTGATATTTTAAAAGACTAAAATATTTTATAGATTTTAGGTGATGACGCTCTAGTTTTCTCCAAGGAATGAAAACACAAAGTTCGGCCTCACATGAGGTGGTGAAGTTTCATTTAACTTACGTGGACTGCCCAGAAGGGGGACCTTTCATCTGACCTGCCTCTCTCTGCAGAGTTAATGATTATCCCAGGAGAAACACTATTTTTCCAGAGAAGATCCTGTTTCATTTTTGGTCTGAGCTACATTTATTGTCTCTGAACCGTGAACTTCAAACCCATGGAAAGGAATGTTGTGTTGGCTTGTTGTGTTTAAAGGTGTAATGGAAATTGAGTTCACTAAAGGAAAAGTCTACATCTAGTTTTGCTTGTTTTACAGCTTTGTTGAAATACTTTCCCCTCACGATGTGTCAATCGTAACTTGCTTTGAAAATTAATGTCTATAGCAGTAAGCTAAAGCTAAACATTAATAGTTTTTAACTTTACATTTTATTGACAAACCCAATCAACTGTTCAAGTAAAATTCAGTCTTTGGCAAGTTACAATATAATTTGAATTGCCAAATCCTTGTCTTTATACCAGAAGTAGGGCTCAGTTAATGTTTAAGTGCTAATTCCTCTTATCAAAGGAAAACACTACAATAAAGACATTTGTCAACTGAACAGTTAAAAAGCTTTTTCATGGTTCTTCTCTGTATTAAACATTAGCTGGCTTTGCTTTTTTTTTTTTTTTTTAGATTTATTTACTTATTTTAGAGAGAGAATGCAAGCAGGAGAGGCAGAGGGAAAGGAAGAGAGAATCTCAAGCAGGCTCCACCCTGAGTGCAAGCCTGATGCAGGGCTGGATCCTAGGACCCCAAGAGCATTACCTGAGCCAAAACCAAGAGCTGGCTGCTTCACTGGCTGCCACCCATGCACCCTGTGGCTTTGTCTTTTCTTAAAAAATGTAAGTAAATGTCGAGTATGTATCAAGCCACCCACTGTAGGGTTCCTTCAGACTTGCTATCCAGATAATCCACGAATATGCAAGATGTAAATATCCTGTAGTATGAGTACGAGGTGATATTTATTTTATAGAACAAACATATGATGTTAATAGATACTGAATCTCTTGGGAAGCAAATGGGGTCTTGTCTCAAGTTTTCACAAGAAAAGCAGCTCTGCAAGAACTGCGTTGGTGTGGGCCAACTACTTTCTCTCATGTGATAGGAACAAAGAACAGCCAAGGATCTGGAATCCAGCAGTCGGTGTCTCAGAATCTTTGGATTGCTTGCCCAAAAGTTTTCCATTTCTATTCTCAGAGGTTGAATGAACTGTAGAATTATGCACAACTTTCCCATTTATCTTGGTCTGGCAGCCAGAAAGTCCATGATTCCTGGAATTTGTTGAACAGAGTGACCTAAGGCCACCTATATGCCTGTTTGTCTACTTCAAGGCGAGTTTGAAATTGGCCATTCCCTTGGGAAGACAGAACCACATCCCACTGATTGCATTGTTGTTTCAAAGCATAGAGTAAACACAACTACAGAGGCTTCAGGATGACGCAACACCGAAATGAACCCTTTGCTTGTCTGGGCCACCGGTACTGAAATTGAGTTACATCCATAAAAGACAATATGAGCTTTGAATGAAATTAGACTGAAATCACTAGCATACCCCAGATTTGTGTAGAAAATAGAATGTCAGGGAAATTTTCTCTTAAATGAATAGTTTCCCCATCTGCAATCTGTTGATAAGATTGTCACCCACCTCTTGGGGTCATCATGAGGATAGATGAGATAATACATGCTGCCCCATGCCAGATCTTGAACAAGCTGATTGAGTTTAAATCAGAATAAAAGGCAGATACATAGATCCGAAATTGTCTTTTGAATCAGCTGGCCATCCTGGAACAAAACAGTGATCAATAGGGGTTTTCACTTAAATAGAATTGCTTTAAGATTTAACAAATTTCAGTGAACTAAGAACTGTGAGCGAAGTTTTCACCCACCTGAACAGGATATAGAATGCTACATATTTTTTTAAGAGTTGTTTCCTATTTATTCTGCTTTTCTACATTTCCTTGACTTGTTATTGTTTTAAGGGGTTGTGGTGGGGTTTTTCTGCAATAACTATAGGTTCTTAACAAGTTGCAAGTTGGGTACAGAGAAGCCCTGTGTACTACAGTAAATATCAAAACCAGAAAGGTGGACATTGGTACAGTGTGGCTACAACTCTGTCATTTTACTGCGTGTGCAGACTCATGCAACCACCACCTCCGAGTGACACGTGGTGAATTCTCTCAGCACAAGGGAGTGATGGCTCACGGCGCCCATCTTATGCTACAGTACACTGGTGCGGTCAAACACAACGAGGACGATGAAATTTGACATCAGAGACCTGTAGTTCTTGCCCTAGCTTGGTCGTCCACGAGCTAGTTAGCCATGAGCAAGTGTCTCAGTCACTTTCGACCTCAGTTTCTTCATTTTACATGGGTTGGTTGTTAGTTAGTATCAGATGATTTCATAGATGTGAAAGTTCTCAGTGAAGTCAAACACCATGAAAATGCCAGGTGCTGTTATTAGCTAGGAGGAATAAAACTTGGAATCCTACCCTTCATCACTGAACTTCATTCCTTTACCACAATGTGCTGCTCTTGCTATAACAGGTGGAACTGAAGACGGGGACTTTTAACTCTTGGCATCTCACAGTAAAATCTGGGAAAATCAAGGGCCAGTTGGGAGTAAGGATGCTCTCTGTTCAGTTTGCCTTCACAAGCATGGGTTGAACAGGTCATTTCTACCTGGTTGAGTATAAAAATAGTTAAAATCTTAGTCACCCAAAAATATATCTTCCATTGCCTGTGATAGTTCTTCGTAATCTCATTTGGGTCACTTTGAAATCTCAAAGTCAGCCCATAACCAAAACGAACTTTTGCCATTCCTCTGAAAATCTTTTTGTAGCCCCTATGAAGCTCGTGAAACTGTAAAACAATTCTGGCCAAAACCATTGCACTAAATAACGAATCATGGAACACTACATAAAAAACTAAGGATGTACTGTGTGGTGACTAACATAACATAATAAAAAATTATTATTAAAGAAAAAGAATATTTGAAACTAGAACATGTTTTGCATCACTGAAAAATGAAAAGTTACTTGAATATTCAACTATAGGTGATTTAAGTAATTTTTCATAAACAAACTGAACATAAAAAGGTAGTATACAGGGGCGCCTGGGTGGCTCAGTCGTTAAGCATCTGGTTTCGGCTCAGGGTGTGATCCCGGGGTCCTGGGATCGAGCCCTGCATCCGGCTCCCTCCTCCGCTGGGAGCCTGCTTCTTCCTCTCCCACTCCCCCTGCTTGTGTTCCCTCTCTCGCTGGCTGTCTCTCTCTCTCTGTCGGAAAAAAAAAAAAAGGTAGCATACAAAATATTTATTGACATAGAAAGATGTTCAAAATGTGTAATTATATGAAAACAGAACAGTTTATAAACTGTTTTATAATCGAAACATTTATAAAGTAATGTATTCAGTATCTACTCATAGAAGATAATCTGAAAGACCATGTACCAAATTGCTACAAATGTCTTATTTGGGATTTATTTTCATTTGCTTCTCCCTATTTCCTGCAATGAGTATATATTCTTTTGGGGTTTTTTTATTATGTGATTTAGCCAACATATAGTAACATCATTAGTTTTTGGTGTGTTCAAGGATTCATTGGTTGTGTATAACGCCCAGTGCTCATCACATCATGTGCCCTCCATTCTTTAATAATTTCTTACATTGTTGTAGAATTTGGGTGTGACAAAACTCACTCATTTTAAGTATGAAATTCAATGAGTTTGAAAAATGTACACAGTCATGTAAACACTAGCACAACATAGAGAACATTTCCATCACCTCCCCAAATTTTCTTTTCCTTACAACCAGTACCATCCCCAGGCAGTCATTGATCTGCTCTCTGTCGCTACAGTTTTGCCTTTTCTAGAATTTCATAGAACTGGAATCATATACTATGTGGTCTTTATGTCTGGTTTTTTTCTTCTTCATGTAACATAATATTTTTGAGATTCATTCATGCTGTTCTATTTATGAGTAGTTCAACCCTTGTTATTGCTTTGTCATATACCATGTATGATTATACCATAATTTGTTTATCCATTTAGCAATTGAAAGACACTTTCATTGTTTCCAGGTTTGGTTATCATGAAAAAAGTTGTTATTGAACATTTGTGTACAAGGCTTTGTAGACATCTGTAGTGGAAGTGTTTGGCTAAGTGGCAAGTATACATTTATAAAAAACGCCTAAACTATTTTTCGAAGTAACTTTCTCGTTTACGTTCCCATCAGCAATACAGGAGAGTTCCCATTTCTTCCCATCCTCTTCAATACTTGCTTTTGCCAGTCTTTTTAATTTTAGGTATTCTAGTAGTTAAGTGATAGCATCTTCTGGTGTTTTTAACTTTCATCTTCATTTTCCTAATGCAAATATCCTTTTATGGTAATGTGTCCGTTCAAATCTTTTATCAATATTTTTATCAGATTGCATGTCTTCATAATATTGACTTTTGAGAGTTCTTTATAAAGTCTAGATACAAGTACCTTATCGATATATTTTTCTCCCAGCCTGAACCTCACCTTTTCAGGTTTTTAAAAATTCTTATTTATTTATTTTTTAAATTACCATATAATTAACATACAGGATCGTATTAGTTTCAAGTGTACAATATACAGACTTCAACAATTCTATATATTGCTCAGTGCTCATCATAAGTGTACTCTTAATCCCCTTCATCTGTTTCACTCATCCCCCCACCCATCTCCTTCTGTCAACTGCCAGTGTGTCCTCTACACTTAAGAGCTTATTTTTTTGTTTGCCTTTTCAGTTTTTTAAACAGTGTCTTTGGAATAGTAAAGAGTCCTAATTCTGAAGAAAGCCCAGTTACCAATTATTTCTGTTATAATTTGTGCTTTTCCTGTTACATCTAGTGTATCTTTGCCTAACTCAAGGTTAGAAAGACTTATTTCTTCATTTTCTTACAGCGTTACAATTTTAACATTCATGTCTATGATGCATTTTCAGGGTTTCTTGGGGGGGGGTATACGCTGTGAGGTAAAGGTAAATTGTTCTCATCCATACAGATACTCAATTGTTCCAGTAACATATGTGAGAAAAAAAACAACTATTCTTTCTCTATTAGATTACTGTAGCACATTTGTCAAAAAATTAATTATGTGGATTTATTTCTGGATTGCATTTAGTTCCATCAGCCTCATATCTATCCTTCCACTAATATCTCATTGTCTTGGTTAGTGTAGCTTTATTATACGTGTTTAAATCATGTGCTTTAAATCCTCCAAATTTGAGCTTTACCAAAATTGTTTTTTGCTATACTACAGTTTTTGAATTTGCATGAAATTTTATGATCCACTTCTAAATTTGTACAAAATACTCTCTTGGAATTCTGGTTGAAGTTTTATAAAATCTTTAGATCAATTTGAAGACAATTGACATTTTAACAATAAGATTTCCAATTAATTGACCTGATATTTCTGTTTAGATGTTCCTTAAATTCTCTGAGTAATGTCTGCTGTTTTCAGCGTATGGATATTGCAATACTTTGTAAAACCTATCCTTGAGTATTATATGTGTCATGATTCTATTGTAAATGGTACTCTTATTTTCACTTTAAACTCCAATTGTTTGGGGCGCCTGGGTGGCACAGCGGTTAAGCATCTGCCTTCAGCTCAGGGCGTGATCCTGGCGTTATGGGATCGAGCCCCACATCAGTCTCCTCCGCTATGAGCCTGCTTCTTCCTCTCCCACTCCTCCTGCTTGTTTTCCCTCTCTTGCTGGCGGTCTCTATCTCTGTCAAATAAATAAATAAAATCTTTAAAATAAATAAATAAATAAATAAATAAATAAATAAATAAACTCCAATTGTTTATTGCTAGTATGCAGAAATACAATTGATTTTTTAATTTGACCTTGTATCCTCAGACATTTCTACACTTACTTTTTAATTCTAGTAACTTTTAAAATAGATTTTTTTAAGATATACACTGTATAGAGAGTTATGCTGTCTGTGAAATAAAGGGGGTTCTATTAACTTCCTAAAAATCTACATGTGTTAATTTTCCCCTTTATTCTTCTAGATAGGCTCTCCAGCACAATGCTGAGTAGAAGTGGTAAGAGCAGGGGTGCCTGGATGGCTCAGTCGGTGACGTGTGAACTCTTGATTTCGGCTGGAGTCATCATCTCGGGGTCATGAGATCAAGCCCTTATCAGAGCATGGAGCCACCTTGGGATTCTGTCTCTCCCTCTGCCTCTCTGTGTGTGTGAGCTCTCTCTCAAATAAATAAATAAATCTTAAAAAGAAAAAAAAAAAGAAGTGGTAAGATCAGACATCCATGCCTTAGCTCTGATCCTAAAGGGACAACAGTCTTCCACTACTCCATAGAGCTGGCTGTGAGTGCTCTGGAAATTTTTCTATTTCTGATTACCTACCTTACACTAATATTGAATTTTGTCAAAATGCTTTCTGCATCTCTTGGCTTGATTATATGTTTTTTCTCTTTTTCTTTTTAGTGTCTTAGCATAGTGGACTACATTAATTGGTTTTCGGATGTTAAAACATACTTGCAGACCTGGGGAAAATTGTACTTAGACATGATGAATTATCATTTCTATGTATTGCTTATTCAATGGACTTATATTTTGTTTAAAGACTTTACTGTCTATGTTCATGAGGGATATTCATTTTTGTGGTTTTCTGTCTTTGTAATCTTTTTATCTGCTTTTGGTATCAGGATAATGCTAATTTCATAAAATAGTAGCTGAAATGTTCTTTCCTGGAACCGTTTGTGTAGATGCTTTGTTTTGTTTCATTTTGTTTGTTTTAAATGTCTGGCAGAATTCACCAGAGACTGGGACTTGGATTTACTGGTTTCAAATGTCTTACCATGAATTTAATTTTTTCTAATTGATAATGAGATATCAAAGTTTTATATTTCTTCTTGAATGAACTTTAGTAATTTATGTTTTTTCAGGGTGTTATATGCAAATAATGAATCATGGAACACTACATCAAAAACTAAGGATATACTGTATGGTGACTAACATAACATAATAAAAAATTATTATAAAAAATTTGTGTTTTTTCAGGGAATTTGTCCATTTAAGCTATCAAATTTACTGGCTTTCATAGTATTCCCTTGTTAATCTTGTATGCCTATAGTATTTGTAGTCATATCATTTCTGTTGTTCCCGAAATTGGTAATTTGGGCTTTGGGGATTTTTTCCCCCTTATCAACGTTGCTAGAAGTTTATCAGTTTTATTGATCATGTCAAAGAATCAGCTCTTTGTTTTTCATTTTCTCTATTGTTTTATTTCCGTTTTATTGACTTCTGCTCCTATATTTATTTTTTCTTCTTTATTTATTAGTTTCTATTTAATTTGATTTATTTTTCTAGTTTCTTATGGTGAGAATTTTTTTTACATATATATGTATATATATGAGTTCTTAAAGATTTTGCTATCAATACTCTGAAGCTTTATTATTAGATAAATATGTACTTAGGATGGATATGTATTCTTGATGAATTGATCCGTTTGTCATTATGAACTATCTCACTTTATACCCGATTGTATTCCCTTTTCTGAAGTTAACTTTGATATTAATATATAGGCATATCATGGTGATATCGTTGGTTCCATGACAGATCTTTGCAATAAAGTGAGTCAAATGAATTTTTTGGTTTCCCAGTGCATATAAAAAACATCTAACATATATGTTATATAAAACAAATAAAAGTTATGTTTACATGGTCCTATAGTCTATTAAGTGTGCAATATCATGTCTAAAAAACAATGTGCATACATTCATTAAAAAACACTTTGTTGCTACAAAATGTTAACCATCATCTGAGCGTTCAGCAAGTCATAACCACTGATCACAGATCACCATAACAAATATGATAGTAAGGAAAAGTTTGGCTGGGCACAGTGCCAGGAGCCTTAGTGGGAGCCAGAGCCCCCCAGGGAAGAGCCGGGCAGCGGCTGGCACCCACCAGGGGAGGGGCCATGGCAGCGACTAGAGCCAGGACAGGTGAGTGGAGCCGCGAGGCTGAGTTCCCAGTGAAAATGAGCACAGAGACCAGCTGCCCCTGGCAGGGGGCGGGCGCCTCCCTCTCCCCACTGTGCTTGGACCCGGGCTTCTTCTGTTCCAGGCTCCGTGGACTCGCACTGCTGCACCAGGTGCTGGGGCTGCTGGTGTGGGCCCTGGTTGCCAACCGCACCACCTGTACCAGCCTATGGCTGGGTCGCGTTCGTTGCAGTCTTCCTCTGGCTGGTAACAACCGTCTTCTTCATCCTCTGCCTGTTTCAGCTGCACGTGAGGCTGCACGTGGTGCCCTGACTGCTGGTGTCAGTGATATTTAACGTGGGCACCACCGTTCTTGACATCTCGGCTTTCATCACCTGCTCTACTGCCCTTGAGCTGACGTCCCTGAAGGGCACCCTGCCGAGTAACCAGTGGACAGCTGCCTTTCTTTGCTGTTTAGTGATGATCGCCTATGGAGCGAGTGCTTTCTTCAGCTTCCAGGCCTGGCAGGGAGTGGGCAGAAATGCAGCCACCAGTCAGATGGCTGGTGGCTACACCTGGACCACCTGCTCCATAGCCCACCTTGGGGCTAAAGGCTGCAGCCAGGTCCCAGTGTGGGGTGGCCCACAAGCCCGTGGCCTGCGACCTTTGTGGAGTCAGCCTGGAAGGGACTACACTTGCTCTGCTCTGCTCATCAGACTCGGGCTCACACAGCACTCCTAAGGAATCGGGATCCTTCCTCTGGCTTGGCACAAGTCTGCATGCTCATGGGCTGGAAAGAGGACAACGGCTGAGACCACCTGCCCATCCCTGTATTCAGTGGAAGGTGAGGGGCCATACAGGGCTCTCAGTGTCTCTGCTTTGTCTTTAGAAGACTACAGCGTCCAAGGCTGGGGCCCAGACTTCTCACCAACACTATGTACACTAACAAGGACTCCAGACCTGCAGCCCCTGACCCACCACGAATAACCCTAACAAACCACGAGTGTTCACCTTAGTCTTTGTGTCCGAACTGCAGAGTGCACACTCTTGGGTCCTGTCTGATTCCCTAAACACAATTCTGATTAAACCCTCCCCCAAGCCAACCGGCTGCTTCTAGGGAGACATTTGTGGAGAGAGGGTTACGATTTCTGACAGGACGATCTTCTTTTCCTGCATTTCAAACATACCAGTTATTTAAAGCAATGGGTTTTAAGTAACTTCTCAGTGATGAGAAACCTGGCCAGGTTTCCCTCTCATCCAAACCCTTGTTTATAATACTCCCTTTGGGAAAAGCTAACGACGCTGACTGCTTGCCTGACATGAAGGAGAGAGGGAATCAAGACCTTGCCTGGTAAGTTGTCTTGTGCTTGATGGTGACTTTGTTCTATTTGGGGTTTTTTTTACAAAAATAAAGATGGAAGAACTTATTTGAGAAAAAAATGAAAAAGCTTGAAACGCAAGAAGTACCAAAATGTGACACAGAGACATGAAGTGAGCAAATGGTGTTAGAAAAATGATGCCAATAGACTTGCCTAATGCAAGGTTGCCACAAACACCCGATTTGTAAAAAAGTCACAGTACCTGTGAGGCACGATAAAGTGAAGTACAGTAACCAGGGGTTTGCCTGTCGTTGATTCGGATTTCTTTTGATCAGTGTTCTCATGATGCACTTCCCCCCTTTATTCTTAAAAAAAAAAAAAAAAAAAAAAAAAAAAAAGCACACTATTTGTTGGCTAACTGAACATAATGAAATTTTTTTTAAAAAGCCACTTTTAAAAAATTGAGTTATAATAAGTAAAATTCACCCACATAAGTGAGCATTTCTGTGAGTTTTGACAAATGCCTATTGCCATGTAACCACTGTTAATACCAGATATAGAACATTTCTATCAACCTTCAAAATTCCTTCCTGCCCCTTTGGAGGCAACATCTCCCTCGATCCCCTGCCTCTGGCAAACACTGACCAGTTCTCTATACCTATACAGAGTGTGTGGCCTTTGAATCTGCCTTCTTTCACCTATAATGAGGCATCTGAGATTCACCCATGTTACTGTTTGGATATTATTACAATAAACCACAAAGTGCCAGTAACTTAACACGTTGAAAATTTATTTTTTAACCCAGTTAACAGGTACCTGAGTGGGCTCCTGGCCATCAGGAAGAGGGGAGTCTTTTACGTGTAATTGAGCAGTTCAATCACCAGTCTGATGGTACTGGGCCACCTTCAGCTGTTGGCTTTCAATGATGCCCGAAGTGTCACAGTCCAGCCATTAGATGGGAAAAGAACACAGAACATCATGCATGGAAATGTTTATGGGGAAGGGCTGAGAGTAGTAAAGGTCATTTCTGCAGTGTTTCTTTCCAAGAGCTAGTTCCCACAGCCAGGCCAAGGGCAGGTGATAAATGTGTACTATTCTCAGAGCATCCACACTGGGCAGCCACTTCCTTGGACAGCCATGGAAGGGAGAGTGTGAACTGAGATCTACAATTAAGTTTCTCTACAACACTAGTATATGGTAGATACCCAATAAATTTATTAAATGAATGAAATCTTTCCATTTCAATTTTGTAGTTCTGGGAGAGTTTCTTCAATATTTGCACATGTGGGGGGCACCTGGGTGGCTCAGTCACTAAGCGTCTGCCGTTGGCTCAGGTCATGATCCCAGGGTCCTGGCATCGAGCCCTGCATTGGGCTCCTTGCTCATCTGGAAGTCTGCTTCTCCCTCTCACACTCCCCATGCTTGTATTCCCTCTCTCACTGTCTCTCTCTCTGTGTCAAATAAACAAATTTAAAAAAATCTTTAGAAAAATATTTGCACCTGTGGAAACAATCTGAGTTCTAGGTTATTTATGGATAACTGTAGAATATATATGTGATTATAATTTAAATTATTTTGTGAACATATATAGAATAGATTTTAATCTGAAATTATAATCATGAGCCTGAGAGCCACAAAAGAGAGCTGTCAGGTCAAATATAACCAACTGGTTCTGAGCAATTTAGGTTGGTACTCATTTACTCCTTATTCATTTATTTTGCCATCTGCTAATACTTGCTAGTACACTAATGCTAGCAGGTACCAAAGGGTTAAGAAAAAAATAATGAAAGAAAAATAAAATTGAGAACTGTCAAGCTACTTGCTCATTCAAAGGAAAAGACCAGTGTCGCTCATCTTTGGTGATGGAACACTTAGAGCCAGCCAGCAGAATATGTGTTCCCTAACAGCACAGTTTGAAAAATCACTGGTTTTGGGGCACCTGGGTAGCGCAGTCGTTAAGCGTCTCCCTTCGGCTCAGGGCGTGATCCCAGCGTCCTGGGATCGAGCCCCACATCAGGCTCCTGCGCTGTGAGCCTGCTTCTTCCTCTCCCACTCCCCCTGCTTGTGTTCCCTCTCTCGCTGGCTGTCTCTCTGCCACATAAATAAATAAAATCTTTAAAAAAAAAGAAAAAGAAAAAGAAAAAGAAAAAAATCACTGGTTTTGTGGAAAATTAGGTCCTAGGAAGTGAGGTACAGGGCTGGTCACAGGAGAGAAAACAGAAAAGATCCAGCACAACTGGCAACATGTGATCAGAGCAGACTTGCCTGAGAGACCCAAAAGAAGGTCCAGTGCAGCAGGGACTCCCATGCTGGCCTGAGGTCTTGGGACCAGTACAGAGAAGGTCATCTCTGGCTTTGCCTTCTGTCCTGAGCCTCAGTCTTCAATCGTCAGTGTTCTGCTGGACGTTTCCACCTGGATGTCCTGCTCCGTCTCAAACAGAGGTCTGAAACAGGTCCTCTTTACTCCTGAAGCAGCACGCCCTCTAGCGGCCCCATCTATAAACAAGGCAGGAGTCTCGGGTCCGCTACTGGTTCCTCAAGCTTGAAACTTCGGTTCTTCCCTTTCTTCCTCCACCCTGCAAGTGCTCAGACCCCATGCCTAGGCAATTCTGCTTGGTTAATGACCTTCCAGTCAGGGTCTTTCTTTCCATTCTCAGTGGGCAACCTGGTCCTTGCCCTGAGACGCTCCCACTCAAACGTGCATGACAGTCTCCCCTGGTCTGTTTCCTTTCTCTCTGATGAAGCCTGTGTTTCCCGTTGTATTTTTCCTTTTTTTTTTTAATTTTTAAATTATTTTTTTTAATTTTTAATGTTTTGTATTATGTTCAGTTAGCCAGCATATAGTACATCATTAGTTGTTGGTGTGTTGTATTCTTAATGTGCGTTAGCATATTGAAGAGGCCGGGATAACTTGCTGACCTATGTTTAATTCATTGTTTCCTCAACTTTTAAACTATGGATCTTCCCTTGTTTTTTGATGGTACACTTATTAATAATCTAATGAACAAATGTTCTACACAATATTCTGGGATGTGACCCTTAGGACAAAGTCTAAATTCCTTGGTTTGACATTAAAGTCTTACCACAAACTTGCCTTTAACTCCTGTACCAATTTCATCTCTCATTATTCTGGTCTATCTCACCTTTAAGGCTTAGCCCAATTTTGCCTCTCCCTTCAGGGACACCTGCCTGCTCTGTCCCACAATGTTGTCCTTCTAGGACTCTCATATTCCTCTCTCTCAACCACTCACATGGCACTTCACTTGTAGGATTATTTTGTCTCCATCAGGGGCTGATAGCTCTCCCTCACTAACTCCATCTGACCTCAGCTCCGGCCGCAGCAACCTCTAAGTTTCAGTTACAGCCTCCATCAGTAGAGTTCCTTCTCCTTTCTTATGGTGGCCCCTGAACAATCCACCGTATTCAAGCTCAGCTACTGCCACCTGTGCCCCCAAAGACATGTGACTGTCTCTGGTTCTTTCCATAGCATACCACACAGGAGCTGTGGGAACCCCACCCGCCCACCACTTTCTGTTGGAGTTCACTCACATTGGCTGGAACCTCCCAAACGGGGGGTATTCTCAGAGTCCTAAATGAGGATCGGGGCACACATCCCTATGTATCTGGCTTTAACCTCAACTTGTCTAACACCCTCCCCCAGGATTCCAGCATTTCAGCCTGGATGTGTGTGGAAGCAGAAGCCAAGACACTAGCTCTGACTTCTTGCTTTTCCTCCTTCCCACTTTCCAGGCCAAAAGGCTCTACTTTCTTCCCCTTCATGTTAGGAGGCTTTTCTCTACTCTGTCTTCTTCTTCTCCCCAAAGTGGCATTTGCCCACCTCCTTTCCTTGATTTCATGCAGACAGAATGACAGCTACAGGACATGGTCTTTATGGAGTAGAATAATTTAAAAAATACTCCCAGTTTAATATTCTCACAATACTAATGTGTAATATATATGGCAGCATTTTATAAATTATAAAGTTTGCAAAATATAAGGGAGCATAATATTAATAATAACTTTGGAGAAATTGAAAGTGGAGGGAAAATATTGCAAATGTCTTTGCCTGTTGCTCAAGTCAGCCACCACTGTACTCTGGGCCCGGTCAGAACGATGGGGTGACCCTGTGGGAGAACTCCAGCTCTGCTGTCCAATGTGCTTTGAGTTCCTAGAAGTGACCACACTGTCACGTGGAGTTAGATGCCAGTGAGCCTGTGTGGCTGACAACATCTGTGGGACTTGTGAAAAGATGTTTCTCTCCATTCCAGTCTTTCTTACGAACGTGCCATCCCAGGCCTACGGTCTGCCAAAGACAATGCTGAATGTTTACGTTTTGGAGGTTCTAGCTCAAAAGTCAGAATGAGCCTCTTTATCCTTCCTGTATCACTGAAAGGAAGCAGTTCTCCCTGTTACAGGGACGTTCTGCCGAGTCTGGTAGAAGGTTTGTCCCCGGCACTCATGTCTTATTATAGGGGCACTGAAGCCAAAGCGTCTAATGCCTGAGCAAAACAGAGATTTGGGCCAAAATACCTTCCAAAGCCAAAGCTCAAGTTTCTGAAGAAGTAGATTTATTTCACTAAAATTAGCATCTTTCCAATTTAGATCACAATCTGTAAAGCTTTTACTGTCACAGCTTGGAAAAACAGGACCAGGTTGAATCTGGGCTGCTTAGTGAGAAGTGGTCAGTTCTTCTCAAAAACTGACCCAAGTTTCTAGGGTCAAGTGATGTGGATAGACCTTCCTCACATAATATACTCCTAAAAAGAAGAATCAGAAAGATCTCAAGCACATCCTTAATGAGCTCTGGGGTGTGGCCCCCACCTGATGATTTAGTCATCCTCTAATTAATGAACTCCAACACCTGCTGAGTTTGAGGAAGTGCCAAGCCATATGCTAGGAATGCAAAGATGACTAAGACAGGGCTTCTCTTCTGGAATGTTCACAGTCTGATGGTCAGCAGAGGAATGCAACTCAGGGAGCAGAGTGTGGTTATAGAAGGGGGTGCAGGGCAATCTCCCGAACTTGGTTCCCGTGGCTTTTGCACAGCACTGAAAACTCAGATCCATGTTAGGTCCAAATTGCGCAGGAAGGAAGCACCTCCTTCTTGTCATCTCAAACCCATAGAAATTCCAGGAGTAAATGAAGTTTACCTGACATCCAGCAGTTTGTTTACTTGGTGTTTGTCTCAGTGGCTATTCCATTATTTTTGGAATACATGGACAAATTTTGGAAACATTTTGGTTGGTCAAACAAATCATGATCAGGGGCTGAATTCAAAGGCTGGTGCGGGACCCTCGGAGGCAACCTGTGGTGTGGCCCCCAGTCCCCAGGTACATGCGGGTCCGGCATCACAGGCCCTAGTGGCTCAACAGAAACCCCTGATTCTGAGCCCCTGAGAAACCACGAGACGGGCCCTTTCTCCACAGAGCCTGTAGAAATCCCTTGGAGGTCACTGAGACCCTGTGACACCTTCTCTGGCTGGTTCTCCGACCTCAGCAGCCGCTCTGACGGTTCAAGAGTCTGCTTTAACTGGGAAAGGGCGGCAGAGAAGCCATTATCAGGTCTTTGTCTCTTACACATCACAAGACTGAGGGGGAAGATCAGATTGCACACCCCGGGCCTGCACCATCCTTAGCAGGAGGGTTCAAGTCCATGGAGGGCGACTGCCACAACCTTGACATCATCAAACTGGAATGCAGGAGGGAAGCCGCTATGCCAGCTGCGTCGTCTATATTCCAACCACTGCGTTGCACATAGGCTGTTTTTAAAACTGGCTAGTGTCCAATTCAGTCAGGACATCATTTCCCCCAGGTGATCAACAGCTGACAAGGATCTGGAGATTGTGTTAACTGCTATCCTCCCAAAAACCTGAGGAAATGACCTCCGCTCCTGCTTTCGCTCATTGTAAGAACTTAACAGATGAAACAGCAGCCTACAGAGTGGGAGAAAGTTTCTGCAAACCATGTATCAGATAAGAGGTTCATACGCAAAATATATAAAGAAGGGCGCCTGGGTGGCTCAGTCGTTAAGTCCCTCTCCCCCTGCTGTGCTCTCTCTCTCTCTCTGTCAAATAAATAAATAAAATCTTAAATATATATATGTGTGTGTATATATGTATACCCCCCACACACACATATATATCTAACTTCCGAGATCAGACGAGATCGGACGCGTTCAGGGTGGTAGGGCCGTAGACACGTATACAGAACCAACACAACTAAACACCGCAACCAACAACAAAATCCAGACAATCCAATTTAAAAGTGGGCAGAAGAACTAAAGAGACATTTTTCTAAAGAAATCATCAAAATGGTGAGCAGGTACATGAAAAGATGCTCAACATCAGTAATTATCAGGGAAATGCAAGTCAAAACCACAATAAGATGTCACCTCACACCTGTAGAATGACTACCATTAAGAAACCAGGAGGCAATAGGTGGGAATAAAGAATCTTGATACACAGTTGGAGACAATGTACATGGGTCCAACCACTAAGGGAAACAATATGAAGTTTCCTCAAAAAATTGAAATAGAACTACTGTACAATCCAGCAATTCTTCTGGGTGTATGCCCAAAGGAAAGGAAAACAGAATTTTGACAAGATCTATGAACCCCTGTGTTTATTGCAGCATTATGCACAATAGCCAAAATATGGGAACAACCCAAATGCCCACCAAGGGATAGCTGGATAAAAAGGATTCACCTAGACACGGTGAATATTACTCAGCCACGAGAAGGGAAGGTACCCTGCCGTTCATGACAGCAAGGACAAGGGAGGTACGTCAGGCAGAGAAAGACAGGTACCATGTGTTGTCCCTGACACGTGGGATCTAAAACATAATTCAGCTTGTTTAAAAAATAAAAGGAGAGTAAAATTGTAGATACCAGGGGATGGGGAGTGGGGGGGATAGAGTAGTAGGTAAGCCACAGAGACCCAATGCACAGTATAACGACATAGTCAACTATACGATGTGATATTACCGTGCATAAATGTACTAAAGTAACAAGCTCAACACCATAAATTTACAAACTGTCACATGTCAAATTGATTAAGTTAAAACAAACTGAAGAGGGAGCCTGGGGGGCCCATTGTAAAGTTGCAAACAGCCCAGTACTCTGGGTCTTGCCCGCTCTGAATCTCCCCAGGCATTTCTGTTTCTTCAAAACTTTCTAACAGAAGGTCTCATAATAAGCCTAATTACAAACCATTATTCTGTATTGAGTAATCCTAAATATTTAGGGTGTAAAACCCTACATAATTATAAACCCCAATGACTACAGCATGCCTACTAGCTGTTACACACGAACACTGAGAGGAATTGAGAGCAGGCCTGACATATTCCCAAGAAGCCCGACTTTCAGGTCCAGCTTCCCGACTGGGCACAGCTCCCTTACCGCATCCTTTTGCCCTCCCCACTCAGTTCTTATTTCCCAGATGGACAAAAGGCCACCAGGCCCTGCCTGGCTATCTTCAGAATGTCCTTGTCTGGCCGGGACAGAACTTGCATTGCCTCTTTGTGGAGCTGGGTGAGAGGAATCAGATGTCAACGCCAGAAAGCTCAATGTCCTGCAAAGTTCAGCTCTTCATAAAAGGCTTGCAGAGATGTGTGCACCTGATGCAGCCTTGTAAACACAAAACTTATCAGGAATTACAAACGGACTGCAGCCAGGTGTGAAGAGTTAGGAAATGGAGACCAGAGGCCCCTGTTGAGACGGAATCAGGTGTGGTGGTGCCTTTCGCAAGTTAAAGGGGGAGGTCCTGTCAGGAGAAGCAGAGGTAATCAGAAAGCTCATGTTTCAGTAGGAAAGTGAATAGAAAGAAGGCCTCAGAGAGTTCCAGGTACACATAGCAGGAGGACAGTCACTGAGATGAGGCAGGGCTGAACCTCCTGGTGGGGAAGCCAAGGAGGTCCTGAAGATGTGACTCAGGACCCAGGTCAGAGGCAAAGACCCAGTTAGTTTCCACAGAGGTGAGGATTTGATCCCAGGAGCAAGCCTGCTAGCACCAGATAAGGTCTAAGCAGGACTCATTGTGAAGGTTGCTCGGCTTGGTTCTGAGCGAACTAACGAAGACCCTTGAGTTCTTTAAATTCTCCAAGGCCAGAGTCAACCTTCATCCCACATCCCCCTGAGGGTGGAGGTCAAGTACTACTCCCTGCTGCAAAGAAGAGCCTTTGGCTCAGGAAATGGGGCTGATCCTGACAGCTTCAGGACGCTTTGCTTTCTTTCTAAGGGAGTTCGTAGTGTTTTGTTTTGTTTTCTTATCAGTGCCAGACATCAAAATGGCACTTTGATTCCATCCATTCTCAAATGTTGCTCTTGATGAAGTCTTCTGTGAGTAAATGCTATGTGGCGCATGACATCATAGCAGACACTTTTAGATAAATTAGATTTGAAAATAACATTTTAAAGGAGCTTAAAACTTAATTAAAGGATTAAACAGAGACGAGGGACGTTGTCCCCTGGCAATAATTACTAGAAGAGTTCTCTGGGGACTCTGCAGAACCAGCACATTTGAGTCAACAGACAGAAGAAACAGAACAGTACCCTCCATGCAGAAAACCATCAGGCAAAACAAGGGGCCAGGATGAATGAACGCACTGGCACGTAACACATTATATAACGATATCTGTAAGACATAGAAACCAGTATAAAGATGAACATAAGAGCAAACAGGTGACCACACGTGGGATTAGGCTAACAAAATATTACCAAATAACTGAAGAGTCACTGCGCACCTAGACATCTCTCCTGCCTCATTTCTATTACCTTGACCAACTCCTGGGGGGGGTCACCACTATTCACCACTGAACCCAGACCTGATTCCTGATGCCACGATGAAAACTCTCCACTAACCATCAGTGCCTCCTTCTCTGAAACCTTAATCCCTTGTAATATTTTTGCAGAAACTGTTACCACTCTACAGTTCTCAAACTTGGCTGTGCGTCAGAATTACCTGGAGGACGTATTAAAATGAAATTGCCAGGAAAACAGTCTTTGAGCTTCTGATTCAGTAGGTCTGGGGTGGGGCCTGACAAGGTTAATTTCTAGCACATTCCCAAGTGGTGCTGGTGCTGCTGCTGGTCTGGAGCCCACCCTGTGAGAACTTCTGCGGTGTGGAGAGAGAACGGGGACAAATTGCTGCCAAGTGTCCAGGACGCAGCTTCGTTTGGGGACCAATGTGAGCAGCCCAGCTGTGCAAATGTTTCTCTGGAGACGCTATCACAGCTCAGCAGCCTCCATGGAGGGTTGGAAGAGGGAAGTGGGGATTTCATTTTCATTTCTCCACTCATGCCTTCAAGGTGGAAAGGGATCCATTAGGGGAAATAGGACATGAGGATCATTAACCTGTCAAATAGATTACTTTAAAAGAGGTCACATGCCAGATATACACGGACTCTGAAAACTTGAATTCATTTACTAGTGATAGATTACCAGCAGCGTGCTAAAGGAATGTAGGGTGTTCAATCAACAAGCCTAGCCTTTACAATTGTTATATGACTATTTGTCTGCAGTTTGTCTTATGGGGAAACCACTGAAAACAAAATGCGGAACTGGAGGAACTATTGGCCTGACATAATATTGTAATCATGCTCTTAAGTTTTTGCAGAACAATTTGGAGAGCACTGGAGTGCACGGACATGCTGGCTGCTTTGATGAAAATAACCATTTTACGGGGCGCCTGGGTGGCACAGCGGTTAAGCGTCTGCCTTCGGCTCAGGGCGTGATCCCGGTGTCATGGGATCAAGCCCCACATCAGGCTCCTCCGCTATGAGCCTGCTTCTTCCTCTCCCCTGCTTGTGTTCCCTCTCTCGCTGGCTGTCTCTATCTCTGTCGAGTAAATAAAGTCTTAAAAAAAAAAAAAAAGAAAAGAACCGTTTTACTTTCCTGCATCTCCCATTAGAGCAGGAACTTTGCTTGTCTTGTTCCCTGCTTTATCCCAATGCCTGGCGGAGAGAAAGCATTTACTATATACTTTTGAAAAAGCATTGAATAATAACAATAAAAGTACATTCCCAACATCCTAGAGCCCATATGATGCAAATGAAATATTTGTAAATGTATACATATACATATGTAATATGTATAACGAGTTACAAAGTATGAAAACCAAGGCAAAGCCCTTTATATGGTGACAAAAGAACATAGAAATTGCACCGGTGAAAAATGGCCAAAAAATTATAATCAAGGGAGAATGGCAAAGCAAACAGTAGCAATTGGTCAACGACTTTCAAAATTTATTGTGAAATATTTAAACATACAAAAGATGTAGTGTAATACAATAAATGTGTTTCCACAACTTAACTTAAAGAATTAAATGTTACCAGAACAGTGGAGACCCTTAATGTAAACATCTTTAATCAGTTTCTCTTCTCTTCCCACTAGAAGTAACTCTCATCTTGAATTTTATATTAATAATTTTTCCATCTATTTCTTTATACTTTTACCAAGCACGTATACATTTTTGCCTGTGATAAGCTTATAGCTAAATGGCAAATATATTCTTCTGGAAGATGCTTGGAAATTCATCCATATTATTTTTGTCTGTAATTAGAATTCTGTTCTTTTTTTAAGCTCCAGTAAGACATTATTACTGTTCTATAAGGCAAGGATTTATTTAGATTTGCTTAGGTGTGAGTTGGTTTCTCTGCTTACCCGTTATTATAGCTATATTATGGAATACTGATTAAGGCTGGTTATTGTTGTAAAATGCTTTCTATGCTAACTCTAGTCTTCACAAAAACTCTGTAAGGTGGGTATATTATTATCCTTGATTTACCAAAAAGGAAATTGCCGCACACAGTGGATAAATGAGTGACCTAAGTTTACTGCCTCATATGGGCTGCAGCCCAAACCCTAACCCAGGCAGTTGGGCTTCATTTCAGATGTTTTCACGCTAGGGGCTTTCTTCCTCCCCTTGAAGTATGTTTTGTTCTTCTATGTGGGAAACTCTTAAAAATATTGTCAGGTCACCCTCATTTTTGAAATGCAAGTCGTGGATGATTGCAAGCGGAGTATGAGTCTGGGAAGGCAGGTATTTTCCTGAGTTCACCGAGGTTATTTATTTCCAGTTACTCTGCTCAGTCCTAGTGTTGCTACAGAGGTCTGCTGCTGGCCAGATTCTCACACCTTTGTGGGTAACCGTCTTCCTTTAGCCAGTTTTAATACAGCCTCTTTGTGTCTGGCATTCCTCTCTCACAACTTTTCCTGCAACGTGTCTCAGTATGGGTGTCCTCTTTGTTTATTCTGCTGGGGAGTTCCTGCAATTCCTGAAGACAAACCTGAATAAATGTCGTGGTTCAGATACTTCATCAAGTCTGGTGAATTTTTAGCAACATCTCTTCCTGCTTATTCCCATTATCTGCATTTTCTTCTGTAGGGATTCCCATTAACTGCATGTGGAATCTTTTCCTTCGACTTAACCTCTTGCTTACATTGTGTCTCCGTTTCTGTTCCTATGCAATGCTGGGTAATTTCTTCAGATGTCTCGTCATTTACTGATCCCTTTACAGTTCTTTAAAAAATGTTCTTCAACCTGTTCATGGTCTTTTTTGCTTTATTCTAGCTATCTATCTAATTTCTGGAAGTTTGGTTTGTTTTTTAGAACTTTTCGTCATTTTTTGACACTTCCTTATTTATTAGTTATATTTCTAAATTCTTATTTTTATTATTTAAGGCCTTTGAGCATTTTAATCAAATGTTCTGAAATTGATAATTCTACTATCTTAGATTTTAGACATTTAATTCTGGTCTGTTTTGTTTCTTCTTTTATTCATGGTATCTTGTTTCCTTATGTATTTGACAGTTTTTGACTGAAAATTCATGTTTAGCTAACTTGACTTGACAAACCTTCAGATGTCCGAATTGAGAATACTCTCCTCTGTGTATTCTGCCAACCACTCCAGGACTCTACCGATCTGGAAGTCTATTTAAGTACCCTGGGGTTTGGTGGGAGGTGGGTCACTCAGTTCTAATCACATATGTCTTTTGGGCTCAAGACTTGTTTTCCATTTCAAGCATTATTATTAGGAATTATTAAAATCCTTGTAATTGCAAGTAACTTCAGGGCAATAACAGTTTAACATTTTACTTCCTATTTTATCATTTTGCTTCCTATTTATTTTTAGCCTCTAGGGGTTTTCCTTACTCCTTACGAGTTCAGCTATTATATGTGGTAATGCACCCTACATTTCTAGGTATTTTGTAGCAGAAAGATATTTGGAATATCTGACTTACCATATTTCCTAACTTAAAGGAATGAAACTGTAGGATAGCGTATAGAAGTGTGTATTCTGGACTCTGACCTGGAGTAAAATATGGGCTCTGATTTTCTCTAGCTGTGTGACCTTGAGTGATTTCTTACCTCTTTGAGTTTCAATGCTCCTAATAGAGTAATGTTAGTAAATAAAAGTGATCTGAATCATGGGAAAATAACTGGCTGTTAAGTGGCATTCTATATAATAATTATTATTATTTCAATTATTAAAATACTTCCAAAATTATTGTGAGACTTTAATAAGAAGAGAATATTGACTAATTGCAGTGTATTTCTCATCCATAATTATGGAGAATTGGTAGATTGTACATGAGAAACAGCAGTCCTTTACCCCCACGACTGGATGATTCTTTACTGACCAGTCAAGTACCTCACATGGAGAGAGGACCAGGCCGTGTAGCAAGGACTATCAACAATGACCAAGGGAAAGTCACCAAGCTTTGTGACTCCTCACACATGGCCTCGGTCTCTGCCAGAGTCTCCCTGGCCTAGAATGCCTCTACATCCAGTCTACGCAAACTGAACTCCTATCCATCATTTAAGGCCCATTTCGAAAGTCGTAAGGATATCCTAGTATGTTTAAACTTATTCCAGACTGTGGCGGCTCTGCCTTACTGAGATCCTAATAGGATGCAGCCTTTTACTGATGAGTGGAGTCAATCTAAAGATATATTTGGTCTGGAAAACATGTCTTCTAGCTTGGAGATAAACGTCCATGCTTTATGCTAGCGTTACTGGTATGGGCCAATTTTTCCCAGACTTTGGTCACTACCCTTACGATTTTTTTACCTTACTTATATATAACCTATACTAATAGTTACTTAAGATTTTTCTTTAAAATTTTTCATTTTTTTACCTACATTTATTTAAAAAGGCAGCAGGTAATTTTCTGTATTTTTAAATGTTTCAATTTTTAAAAATTTTTATTTAAATTCAATTTAATTAACATATACTGTATTATTAGTTTCAGAGGTAGAATTCAATGAAATGTTTCCATTTTTTAAATTTAGGACAATTATCCCAATGGAAAAGCAGTATGACTTGTTTTATAAAAGTTAATTTTTAAAATATTTAGAAAGCCAAATAATATTAACTTTAAAATTTCAGGCAATAATAAAGTAAACTGCTTTTAAAAATGCATGTGCAAAAATCAATTTCTTAGTGACCATGGAGCTCAGTAAGGAAGGATATCCACCTTGACATTCGTTATTTTAAGATGAAGATGAGGTTTTATATCAGTAAAGTGACTGCGTGTGAGTGTTAACCAACCCTGGGAATTAACATTTTACTTGTAAGGATAAAATTAGGTTGTTCGCATCAGTGAATGTATTTGTAAGGCCCTCCACTGGTCCTGAATTTATGGATCATCCCAACGACGGAAGGTTTTGTTAAGAAGTGTTTTCTGATCTTCTCATCACACAAATGGATTTGAGACCTTTTCCACATGAAAAACCTAGGTGATTCCTTTTTACACAGAGACTGATTACAGCAGCACCGTGCTCCAGAAGGCTGAGAGAGTACTCAACATGACTGACAACGTCCTGCTTCTCTCAGGTGGCGAGGGCTCCCCTGTCAAACACGCGGATTTGGCTTCAGTGTAACGGATTGACCGCACGGAACATCCCCTTTTTGGGCTGACGTGGCGTTCGCCCGTCTGAGCTCATCCCGATGCCTCATTCCCAGGCTGTGTTAACGCCAAGCGACTGTGATAGTCAGGAAGTCGTCCACACGTTGGAAAACCTCTTCTCCAGTTGTACAATTTGTCAAATTTTGTGGTTGCAAAATGTCTTCACAGTCTTTATTCAGTTCACAGCTAGCAAACACCAGAAGATGAGCTGAGTCCAGAAGTTCAGGGACTTTATCAGTTTTCAGGGACTTAGGCTAACTTGGTCCTACTTGGGAAAACTGCTGCTGGTCATACTTGTAATTTTCCTGCAAGTGTGTATCTGACAGAGGCACCTAATCCACGGTGCTTTATTTGTCCTGGATCGTTGGTCGGCGGCAGGCTTGGTCATGGTTCCACGAACTGCTCGGTAGCTCCAGCCTTTACATGAGATTCAGCGTCAGGAAGGAGAGAGGCCTTCATGGTTCCTGCACGGTGAAAAAAAAGAAAAGTAAGTTTTACAGGGCATTCGTTGTACGTTTCCAAAACAGCTCTTGGAGTGAATGACTGTATATTATGATGGGAAGAATTTTAGTTTCTTTACTGCTGGCACTTTTTCAGTAAAGCAGAAGTTTTACGTGACTGATTGGCCTGACCATCCACCCCTTCCAAGCATATTACATCACATCGCCGGTACTCGCGTTCCCGCTCGTCTTTACGCTCTAACGCCCCAAGACTGCAAAACAACACAGAGGGAAACAAAACAGAGTTCAGGGCCTTTGTCAGTGTGTAAGCGCTGTTCTCACTGCAAATTATTCTCATCCTCCGGGATCTGAACTGCTGCAACCCGGAGACCCACGTATCCAGTGACTTCGGCGAGACAGAGGTCTACCTGCCCCGCGCAAACCATGACAGCCATGGGGCTCTTTGGCTCAAGACAGTCCCTTAGGGGCACTGATGCTTTCCGTCTTGTCCTCCTTTGGCTCTCTGCACAGTCCCACCTGAGTCAGTCCAGAGCAGCAGCTGCCCCCCACCCCAGGAAGGAATGCAGGGCAGGCAGCTCCCCTGGAAACCATGCTGCCCTTTTAAGGGTCCTATCACATCTGTTCTTCCTTGTTTTCCTGTCACCGTTCTTTAACTGTAGCCAGGGCAACGTTTTAAAATGAAAGTTCCTGCCCCCTCTGGGCTTGTCCTGTCCCCTCTGGGCTTGTCCTACCGCACCCACCGTGTGTGTTAGGTAAAATTCAGACTCCCTGACATGAACAACAAAGTCCTGCAGGATCCACCCACCTCTGCGGAGCTCTACCAAGCTGTGCCTTTCTGCCTGTCGTTCTCTGCGTCCTGCTTACGTCACTGACCTAAACCAGCTCTCTCCCCGTGGTAACCCTCGTCGTGCTCACATAGGACTTACCACGCTTGTGATCTTATGCTTGTTTTATGATATCAGTTTTGAATTAAGTATTCGTCATAATTTATAATTCATAATACTGAATTAAGTATTATGTTTTTGGTTGCCTAGACAACAACAAAAGAAGAAAATTGAGTCACGAAATGTTTTTAAATTTATCGAGACTTATTTTATGGCCCAATATATGTTCTATCTTTATGAACATTCCATGTACTTGAGAAGACTGTTTTCCACAGCTGCTAGGTGCACTGTACTTAATTAGGTTAAAATAATTAATAGTGTCGTTCAAATGTATTACACCCTTCCATATCAATTATTAATAGAGTATGATTGTGGATTTACATATTTCTCCTTTGAATTCTGTAACATTTTTCTTTAAATAATTGTAAAGCTATATTATTAGGTGCATGATGTTTACGCCTTACTGGTGAATTGACCCTTTTATCATTACGCAAAATGTCTTTATATTTTATAATACTCTTTGTAGGGAAGTCTACTATGTCAGATACTGAGATAGCCAGACCAGGTTTCTTTCTGTTAGATTTGCATGGTATATCTTTTTCCATTCTTCAATTTAAACCAATATTTCTCCGTGTACTTTGAAGTGTGTATCTTTTAAACAGTTTAGAATTGGAATTCTTAGGGTTTGTAGGTATACATAATAGAATGTAGAGACCACAGGGTACAGTTAGTGAGTTTCGATAGCTATATACACCTTCATAAACACAACAACAATAAAAATGCATACTGTTTCCGTAAGAGTCACCCATGGGGTTTCCTCTCTCAGTAGCTCATTCGTTCTTACTGCTGAGTATTATTGCTGTGGTATGACTATACCACAGGTTTTGGTTATCCATTTTTTTGTTAATGGACATTTAAGCTGATTACAGCTTGGGGCTATTATGAATAAATGGTATAAGAGTCTATACAAGTCTCTTTGTAGACACAGGTTTTCCTATCTCTTTGCTCAATACCAGGGGTGGAGTGCCTAAGTTATAGGGTAAGTCTGTTTAACTTTATAAGAAACTGCCAACTTCCTCCAAAAGTGACTCAAAGTTCTAGATATTCATTACTCTTCAACATTAGGTAGTATTTGACTTTTAATTTATTTCTTATTTTAGTGCAGATTCCACATGACTTTTCCCTGATGACTGATGGCGACACTTAAGTTGTCAGGTGCTGGTTGGCCATTTACACATCTTTGGAGAATGTCTGCTCAAGTTTTTGCCCATTTTTTTAATTATAATAATATTTTTTTATTATGTTATGTTAGTCAGCATACAGTACATACCTAGTTTTTGATGTAGTGTTCCATGATTCATTATTTGGGTATAACACCCAGTGCTCCATGCAATATATGCCCTCCTTAATACTCATCACCGGCCTATCCCATTCCCCCACCCCCTCCCCTCTGAAGCCCTCAGTTTCTTTCTCAGAGTCCATAGTCTCTCATGCTTCATTCCCCCTTCTGATTACCCCCCCCTTTCTTTATCCCTTTCTTCCCCTACCGATCATCCTAGTTCTTATGTTCCATAGATGAGAGAAACCATATGATAATTGTCTTTCGCTGCTTGACTTATTTCACTTAGCATTATCTCCTCCAGTGCCGTCCATGTTGCAGCAAATGTTGAGAAATCGTTCTTTTTGATAGCTGAGTAATATTCCACATCTTCTTTTTTTTTTTTTTTTTAAGATTTTATTTATTTATTTGACAGAGATAGAGACAGCCAGTGAGAGAGAGACAAGCTGGGGGAGTGGGAGAGGAAGAAGCAGGCTCCCAGCAGAGGAGCCTGATGTGGGGCTCGATCCCAGGATCCTGGAATCACACCCTGAGCCGAAGGCAGACGCTCAACGACTGAGCCACCCAGGTGCCCCTGGACCACATCTTCTTAATCAAGTCATCTGTTGAAGGGCATCTTGGCTCCTTCCATGATTTAGCTATTGTGGACAATGCTGCTATGAACACTGGGGTGCATATGGCCCTTCTCTTCACTACGTCTGTATCTTTGGGGTAAATACTCAGTAGTGCAATTGCTGGATCATAGGGTAGCTCAATTTTTAACTTTTTAAGGGACCTCAACACTGCTTTCCATAGTGGCTGTACCAACCTGCATTCCCACCAACAATGTAGACGAGGCAAGAAACAACAATTGTTGGAGAGGATGTGGAGAAAGGGGATCCCTCCTGCATTGTTGGTGGGAATGCAAGTTTTTGCCCATTTTTAATTGGATTGTCTGTCTTTTTCTTAATGATTCATGAAAGTTTCTTGTATATTTTGGAGTCTTTGTCAGTTATACGTACTGAAAATATCTTCTTCCAGTCTGCAGGTTATTCTTTCATTTTCTTAAAGGTGCATTTTTATGAGCGGAAATCATTGATTTTAATGAAGTTCAGTTTATCAAATTTCACTTTTGTGATTGGTGGGTTTTTTTTTTTAATTTTCGTTTTGTTTTGTTTTTGTTTCATGTTTAGACAACTTCGTCATGAAGAACCATGCACCTTAGGAATGTGATGTCTTGACAGTACAGATTTCAGTCATTTCTTATTTTATGTAATAATTTCTCTCTGTTATTAAAATATCTGCAGTAGAAGTCTGTCAGCAGAAAAGCATGTTGTTAGTGGTGCCTGGGGATGAAGGCATTTCTCGGACTCTTCTTCTCTGGGGACTGCTCCTCACACCTCCTTCTTAAATCTTTGGGCCCTAACTTGACCTATTTCCAGGGGCACAGATCAAGGAAGGAAGCCCAAAACCAAAATCTGGTTTACATGAGAGTAAGTTTCCATCCGGAGGCAATACATTTCTGTCTCTCTTGTATGGAGCAGTATAACTCTATTTCATGACCTCTCTTTTACACTCTGTCTCAACCTCACCTGATATTACCAAAAGTCCTATGAATATTTTCTTAACTAGTACACAGCTTCTCTTCTGAGGAGAACTCTTCAGCTTCATACCCTTACCCTTAACTTCACGTGCTGTGGTTTATAAGATCTCACGTTTTTACCCTTTGTGTGTGGGGAGGTGAGGGTGCAAAATATAGTTAAGACAAAATTTACCATCTTAACCATTTTCAAGTGTGCAGTTCTGTTGCAGTAAATACCGTCACATTGTTGTAAACCATCCCTACTATCCATCTCCCAAATTCTTTTCTTTTTTGTCAACTGAAACTCTGTCTAAAAAACTCCCCATTGCCCTCCTGCGGCCCTTGTAAACCACCATTTCTGCCTCTGTGAATTTGAGGCCTCTAGGAACATGTCAGAGGAATCATACAATAATTACTCTTTTGTGACAGGCTTATTTCACTTAGCATAATGTCTTCGAGGTTTATCAAGGTGTCAGATTGTCCTTCCTTTTTAGGGCTGAATAATATTCCACCACATGCATGTTTTACATGTCTATTCTCTCATCCGTTGATGAACACACGACTTGCTTCCACCTTCTGGCTATGGTGAGTAGTGCTGCTATGAACACGTGTGTACAAATACCTGCTCATGTCCCCACTTTCACTTCTTTTGGTTGTGCCATCAGAAGTGGAATTGCTGAATCATGTGGTAATTCTGTTTAACTTCTTGAGAAATTGCCCTACCACTTCTCACAGCACCTACATCATTTTACATTCCCACCAGAGTATGAATTTCTCCACTTGTATTTTCTGGGTTTTTTGATAGTAGGCATTCTAATGATGTATCTCACTGTGGTTTTGATCTTCATTTCTCTGGAGACTAGTGATGTTGAGCATCTTTTCTTGTGTTTATTGGACATTTGTGTATTTTCTCTGGAGAAATTTTTAGTTAAATCCTTTGCCTATTAATCTTTTTATTTGTTTGTTTTTGTTGTTGGGTTGTAAGAATTCTTTATATACTCTGGAAATTTTAGAAAATTGTTTTGCAAATATTTTCTATTTTGTGGGTTGTATTTTCACTACGTTGATTGTGTCCTTTGAGGCACAAAAGTTTTAATTTTGATGAAGTCTAATTTGTCTATTTTTTTTCTTTTGCTGCTCATGCTTTTGGTATTCAAGAAATCATTATTAAATCCAACACCATGAATCTTTCCCCTATGTTTTCATCTAAGACTTGATAGTTTTAACTTTTGTGTTTAAGTCTTTGATCCATCCTGAGTTAATTTTTTATATTGTGTGAGGTAGGGACCCAACTTCTTTCTTTTGCATATGAATATGAAGTCTTCCCAATGCCGTATATTGAGAAGACTATTCTTTCCGAATTGAATGGTCTTAGCATCCTGGTCGAACAGCTTATATTTTAAAAATAGCTATTTTCCCACCTTCCTGTATCGATATGTCGTGCAAGTTTCAGAGGTACTTCTGCTGTTCATCACCTTACTAACTAGTTACAATGGGGTATCGAGGGCTATCAGGCTCACTGTGGAGAGTCTAGAGGGTAATGTTCCAGCTATCCATCTATCTGCATCTGTATTTATATCTTCGTTCCCTGTGTTGTTGGGTTCCTCCGAATTTAGATCTTTACGTTGTGTATTTTCATCAACTTTAAGCTGACATTCAAATTTCCTGCCTTCAAACATTGATCCATTTTGCCAAGTTCAACTATAAAAGGTAAATGGAGACTGATAGTAAAGATCCCACTCCAACATCTTCAGTCTTTTGTTATCAGGAAACTCCTTGCAAATGGGAGTGAGATTAGGCCTAATCTTCTGTTTATAAACAAAGCATTTGGCGGAATACAGCTGTGGCAGAAAGTTGGACTGTTAACATTTTGTGTAATGTCAATTCATTTATTTCATTGAACATGTGTCTATTGAGTGTGTATTACATGCTGGGAAATGTTCCGAGGATAGAGTAGTGAAACAGAGCAAAATCCTTGTTCTCAGGGAAGTTATGTTCTAGCGAGGAGCCAATGTTTAATAAAAGAGGAAAATCACACTCATCTGCAAGAGGACAAACTAAATTCCTCAAAAAAACAGGCACTTGATTCTGGCCAGACTTGCCAAAGATTTCAGTTTATGCTCATTTATCTCAGTAGACGAACCCTGCAACTAGCCCTTCTCACCCCAGAAGCATGCTCTTAGCACAGCTACCAGTGAATTTACTAAAAAAACATAAGTTAGTTAATTTTATAATCACTGCACATAAAATTTTCAATTCTCCAGGTCATACTAGATAAAATGTGATCGAGCAATGTGTAAAGGCAAGACTTTCTGTGAATTTGCAAGCTATTTGTTTGACAAAACTTTTTAAAAGCTCAAAAATTCAAACCTTTTCCACCAAATCCTTAAGGAGGATGCGTCTTCCTCATCGCCAAGGCCTGTGCATCACCTCCTTGCTCCTGGCCACCTACACATTGAGAAGCGTACATGTGAAGAGAAAACAATGAACTTTGGAGTCAGGCAAGCCAGGGTGTGAATTTCAGCGATGCTACTTATTCTCTGTTGGTAAAGTAGGGATAATGATGCCTCCCTCTTGTAATTATTGCAGGAATTAAATGAGATCAGTGATGCAGGAAAAGCGTCTGGCATAGTATCTAGCAGATAGCAAGTGCTCAATAAATATGACCCATCACTTTTGTATTATTACTCAACATTAAACAATGGGATAAGTCATGGGAATGTTAATGTCTCTATGAATTGGGGTTTTCTACAATCTCTTTGGGAGACTATGCAGTTAAACACAGTGGCAGAAAAGCTGAAAGAGAAAAACTTCCTCTTCTCTGACACTGGTTCCAGTTGGGGTTGGAAAATTTTCTTGCACTCTTAATGCCATTATGTTTTTCAATCATCAGCATATTTCCATGCCCATTTTTTGCCTACCTCTTCCTTTTTCCCTCCCCTCAGCCAACATATTCACGTTTTGTCTCTGGTGACTCTGGAATGCTCACACAGGACATTGTGTGGTGGGACTAACTCAGCTGTGAGAACTCGGGTCTGCAGCAACCCCGGGGGGAGTCAATTCACACCCAGCAGAAACAGAACAGAATCCCCACAAGAGGTTAGAGAATATGGCTCTGTTATTTAGCAGGAGGCTATAGATTATTTTGAGATACCTTCTAATTTGGGGGCTGACTGTCCTCTCTGCCTCTCAGGAACAGGGACAATGATTCAACTTCTAAACAATACCTCATAAGGGATCTTGGCTGCTTCCCATGTGCGCCGTCATCGCCATGAGTCTCAGCTACTTGATCTACTTAAACGATTTTGTTTAGAAATTTTTCTCCATATTCTTAAACATTGTTTTGGGAAAGGAAAAGCCACTTCTTTAAGGGAACTTATTCTCATATTCCTAGACTTAACTTAATTGTTGGCTATGAACACAAAGGATTAATTCTTCTCTTTGAAAAGAATGTTTTTTAATTATGCACAGTAGAAAATGTAAATTCTCATGTTCCTTCATTAACCTGAAGAGTTTGTGAGAAATAGAGAATGTAAGAAAAAAGTCAATGTAGGAATTTTGTTGGAAATTGTAGGAAATTTTGTTGGAAATCCAGTGTAGGAAAAGATGTTTCTAGGAGTTGTCTCAGTATTGATCTCACAATTTCAGTGAGAGGGATTCATTCAACCCCATAACATTCAGCTTCAATGAGAAACCACAGCAGGCTGGACCAGGAATTTGTAAACTTGGGTCTCACTCCCAGTAGTGCCCTGTGGTGAGTCTTTGGTCAGTTCAAGACCTTTGTTCCTGCCCTTCATCGGAAACATGGAGACAATAATGTATCTCCAGCTTACTTTACAGGTTTGCTGTGGGAGTCATACTGTGCAATGTGGAGACTTCCCAAATGAGTAAGAGAAAATGTTTTGGGGAAATAGGGTGCTTTGTCTCCCGCTTTGATTTGGTTTTAGTTAACCTGTTTATTTGGAAAGTTAAAGCATTAAGAGAGCTCATAAATTGTGGTGTTTGACAAAGTAGGACACAGTTTTAAAGGTTGAGAAACACTGAGTGGAAGTATGTGCTTTGTACAAATGTTCTTATACTAAAAGCATTGTAAGCATTCTCTTCAGTGAATAAAACTAGTTTTGCTCAATAAGCAAACAAAAATTTAGATATATTATACTTTATTAACTAACACAGAGAAGCAGTCACATAAACATTTTAAGGTTTTGGTTGAACTGAAAAAGCATTCCAAGTTCCCAGCATTACACCAAGAGCTCTTTCCAGTCCCTGCTGACTTGGATTGAGGGTGTGAAAACACCATGTGGATCAGGACTCTGGGTGGCTTGGGGTGATCTCAGAGGTGAAGGAGTGAGTTAGGGTCAGCAGGTGTGGTAGGGACTTCTGGCTGTGATTGGAGGAGTCCGTGGTCTAGGAAGAGAAGGCACAGCACTCATTTTCTAAGGTTGTGGTCTCTGTACATTTGCTTGCCATCGGCTCCTGCCTTTCCATACCTCTGGCCCATATCCTCAGACCAAAGTTATCCCCCTTCCTTATTTTATTTTATTTTATTTTTAAGTTTTTATTCAAATTCCAGTTAGTTAACATACAGTTTAATATTGGTATCAGGTGTACGATGTAGTGATTCAACACTTCCATACACCACTGGGTGCTCATCACGACAAGTGCCCTCCTTCATCCCCATCACCTATTTCACCCATCCCCCACCCACCTCCCCTCTGGTCACCACCAGTTTGTTCTCTGTAGTTAAAAGTCTGTTTCTTGGTTTGCCTCTCTCTCTCTCTCTCTTTCTCTTTTTTCTCCCTTTGCTTGTTTGTGTTGTTTCTTAAATTCCACGCATGAGTGAAATCATATGATATTTGTCTTTCTCTGATTGACTTGTTTCACTTAACATAATACTCTCTAGCTCCATCCATGTTGCTGCAAATGGCAAGATCTCATTCTTTTTATGGCTGAGCAATATTCCATTGTATATATACACCGCATCTTCTTTATCCATCCATCAGTTGATGGACACTTGGGCTGCTTCCATAATTTGACTGTTGTAAATGATGCTGCTATAAACACAAAAGTGCATGTATCCCTTTGAATTAGTGTTTTTGTATTTTGGGGGTAAATACTCAGTAGTGCGATTGCTGGATCATAGGGTAGTTCTATTTGTAACTTTTTGAGGACCCTCCATACTGTTCTCTAGAGTGGCTGCACCAGTGTGCGTTCCCACCAACAGTGCATGAGGGTTCCCCATTCTTACTTTAATTGTATCTCCATCATGTTATTTGCCCCAGTTCTGTACCCCTTTAGGAAAGACCCAATTGAAAGAGAACATGAGAAACTGTGAAAGACCATTTCCTGCTTCATTTTGCCTGTCATAGCAAACTCTTCCATCTGGGCATTGTGGTTTGGGCAGCCCTCATGTATGTCCAACCACTCATTTAAAACATGTTTGTGAAGAAGCTATTGTTTCCCAGGAACTGTGCCAGGCTCTGAGAATACAGTACTAACTAAAACAAATAGAGTTTACAATTTAGTGGGAGGTACAATCAGTTAAAAAGATAATTTTAGAGTGTGTTAAATTTATTTGGGGGCTAACAAAGGGAGAAAGACTCTTTCTCCCTATTTACCTTGCTGTCAGAACTGTTATGATCCATATCTGCTTCTTCAAGCCACTCCCTTCCCCTCCACTTACCACCCCCAAGCTCCATCCTCTTCTCACATACATACTTACTGGCAGCTAAGAAAAGGGCAACATTTTCAAGGAAATAAACAGCTGGTTTACTGGTAAGTGTTGTCCAAGATTACTTTAAAAGTCACATTTATAAGTGATAATGTGAAATCAGATTCTCTGCCAAATTACCAGTTTTTCAGCTACAGCCTGGACTCTGTCAGATCTGCTTTATTTATCAATAACTCATTTAACATCAGGCAAGATTCTGTTGTTCCAATGAACTTGAACACAAGCACCATGAAATCATCTGACTTCTATGCTTTTCCATTGGCAATAGTTTTGAGTTGGTGTTACCTCGTTAGTGTGTGGGTGATTCCTCATAAACACTCCTGATACTTCAAATCATCCTGCTTCTTTTATTATCGTCAGAGAATGGAGAAGTCAAGGATTACATGATGATTCAACTCAGATTAACATTTGGGCAAGACATGAATCCTGCAGCTTCTCTGCAGGGGGAACCTCAAGGTAAACTTCCACCCAGATGAACTTGCCATTCTTTACACTCGTCCTCAATTAAGAACCTGCAATTATTCCTTAAGCCCCCAAGTCCCATTATTGGCCTATTGGTTTTTACAATGAAGAGACAGCAGGTCTCCAAATAAGCTTGTGCTTGTGTAAGATGAAACAAGACAAGTGCTCCAGCACAAGCCAGAAGAGTAGGAGCCCAATCTCCCAAGGTAATCTTCCCTACAGGAAGCTACTTCTTGTTGCTAAGGTGTTGGTGGTTTAGGGCTTAAAGATTTACCCTGAGTATACTATTTTTTAAAATATGAATATCTAAAAATTTTCAAGATGGTTATTCTCCTCTACCAACAGCAACTCACAAACATTTGTGGAACATTACAGGGCTTAGGAAGCCATGGGTCTGGCAAAATCAGCCTTATTTATGTGCAAATGAAATTTTTAAAACGTTAAAAATGAAATTTTTAAGACATACATTTTTAAAACGTATCCATTTAAAACGTAAAACACTCAAACGATGATACCATAAGTGTTCAAATTAATGGCAGGCACAATAGTATTCTATTATTGGAATAAAAAGCTGTGATAGACTGAACTATTGGCCCCAAACTATCACCTCTTTCTGCACACCAGCTCTGTGCCATGTAACTTTGCAGGTCCTTCCATTAGATGTGGGTTTATTTCCTCCCACGCTGATGCTGGACTTGGCCAGAGTCTTGCACTGGCCAACAGGGTAGTAGCAGATGTGTTGTTATTGAATATTGGAAATGGGGCTTACTCTCCATGCTTCTGCCACTGCCCAGAGGAGTGTTGACCCAGCTAGCTCACTGGCAGAATGAGGGACAAGGGAAGAAGACCTGGACCCACCTGTAACTTGGAACCAACTGAACAGCCTAGATTTGCTGTCAGCTGAGCTACAAATCTATGAGCAGAAATAAAGATAAGAATGCTTGGAAGTCATTGGTGGTTCTCCATGGAGGTACAGTTCCTGGAGATCCTTGTTTCCTTCTTTGTATTTTCTGTGTTTTCTAAAGTTGTTGCAGTTATCATGCCAATAAATAAGATGATGCGCGATCTCCACTGGCCTTGAGTGAACGATAACTGAGAAGGTCAATGAAAAATGTTAGGCATTTCCCCTGTGCTGTTTCCCATGGGCCCTGCTCTATTACCAGAATACAACCTTGGAAGACAAAGCATCACATTTCTACTTTTATACTCTTTCCTCAGGTTTGAATAACCACAGTCATAAATTAGATTCATTGTTTTAAGTCTGAATCATGTACCTACCACTAACTATTGGATTTTGATTCAGAGAGATATTTTTAGTGCTTTCTTTATGGGGTAGAAAGATGGATTGAAGTGGTTTTTTAGAGAAAGGCTAATAACTACTAATGATTTTCAAATGCACCCTAGGCTTAAACTTTACATTTTATATAACTCATTACCTTTCTTAACATCAACAGCAGTTAAAATGAAATTATAAACAGGCACATTTATAATAGCAATAGAAATATGAGATATCTAGGAAGAAATCTAACAAATTATGTGCAAAATTCTTATGGAAAAATTATATAATTTTATTAAATTTATTTTAGAAATATAAACAGAAAAGAAATCATGTTCATGGGTAGGAAAACAATATCATTAAAAAGTCCATAAAAGTAAATTACAAATTTAATTCAATACCTATCAAAATTCCAAGAGGATTTCTTTGATGGACCTTAGCAAGCTAATTTTGAAATGTATATGAAAGAATAGAAGACCAAATGCAGCCAAGACAAATGGCTCTCCAGGTTGAAAATCTCCCCACATGCAGTCAAATTATCAAATACTGATTGCATTTATGTTCCTGGCACAGTACCAGATGCTGAGGTTACCGTGATTAGTGAGATCAGTACACAACAGTAAGGTAGTCCTGGCGAATGCTATAAAGGAGAATCATGTGACAGCTAGGGGGATGCCCTAGAATTCTAGGGTGATGTGAGGTGGTCTGTGGAGCCATTTGCAGGCTGTAATGGAAGATGGCATGATTATGGTCCTACAAACTATTTCTCCTGAAATCTTACAATCAGAGGTTATTCTTAATTAACGTCAAAGCATGTGGAATTTCTCTGGGCTGCTTCTGCTTTCCCGAGACCCATACTTAGGGTCCAAGCTCACTCCCATTCCGTGGCATCCCAGCTACCTTTCAATTTCTCCTGTTAAAATGGAGGCTGATAAATGGTTTATTCCTCCTAGGAGTTCCTGGATTCGAAAGATGAATTTTTGAACACAAAATATCTTAAAGTTAAAAAGGATGCATTTATAATAATCTGTAAAGGCATAATTTCAGAATGTACATCACCAGAGATCTATTTGGAGAAGGGCCTGGGGATGATTTTCTAAATATAGTCTAGCCAATGGCCTCATCAGGAATGTCGCTGAAGCCCCTAAAAAGCAGCGAATTTGTTAGCAGCACATGTCTTGCATGTCAGTAGAGCAGGTGGGTGTACAGTGATTCCACAACAAAGAAATGAGGACTCTGGGTCCCTGATTCTCCCAAAGTCACCCTCAGGTGCTGGTTAACATCTAAGTTCACACTCCAACATACCTCAGTACCTGGGAGCTAAAGGAGAGAGAAAGCATAATTAATGCAAGGAATGTCCAAATATCAGAAAAAATAATTTTTTCTCATTGCAGAGAGAATTTTTATTTATTTATTTGTTTGTTAGTTTATATTGTTTGACATTTTATGAAATACACCATTCACCTGATATGTGTGTGCTTATAATTAATGACAGAAAGATAAGACTGCTGAGGGGGCCAATCTTCTATCTACATATCTGCACTTACATATAAATAAAAATTGAATAATAGTTCATATTTAAAAATTATATATATGTAATATATATGCCTTTTCAATTCAGCATTTCCTAGATAGCAATGCATTCTCTAGTGACTATGAAAATGCTAGCTTACTCTACTGGAATTTTTCTTACTAGTTATTTATAAATCATAATACTTTGTGTATTTTAAAATTTAATTTCTTTTTTTAAATAATAATTTTTTATTATGTTATGTTAGTCACCGTACATTATATCCTTAGTTTTTGATGTAGTGTTCCATGATTCATTATTTGCATATAATACCCAGTGCACCATGCAATACGTGCCCTCCTTAATACCCATCACTGGCCTATCCCATTCCCCCACGCCCCTCCCCTCTGAAGCCCTCAGTTTGTTTCCCAGAGTCCATAGTCTCTCGTGGTTCATTCCCCCTTCTGTTTACCCCCCTTCATTCTTCCCTTCCTTCTCCTACCGATCTCCCTGCTATTTCTTATGTTCCATAAATGAGTGAAACCATATGATAATTGTCTTTCTCTGCTTGACTTATTTCACTTAGCATAATCTCCTCCAGTTCCGCCCACGTTGCTGCAAATGTTGGGTAATCGTTCTTTCTGATGGCTGAGTAATATTCCATTGTATATATGGACCACATCTTCTTAATCCAGTCATCTGTTGAAGGGCATCTCGGCTCCTTCCACGATTTAGCTATTGTGGACAATGCTGCTATGAACACTGGGGTGCCTATGGCCCTTCTCTTCACTACGTTTGTATCTTTGGGGTAAATACCCAATAGTGCAATGGCTGGGTCATAGGGTAGCTCTATTTTTAACTTTTTAAGGGACCTCCACACTGTTTTCCAAAGTGGCTGTACCAACTTGCATTCCCATCAACAGTGTAAGAGGGATCCCCTTTCTCCACATCCTCTCCAACATTTGTTGTTTCTTGCCTTGTCCATTTTTGCCATTCTAACTGGCATAAGGTGGTATCTCAATGTGGTTTTGATTTGAATTTCCCTGATGGCTAATGATTTTGAACATTTTTTCATGTGTCTGTTAGTCATTTGTATGTCTTCTTTGGAAAAGTGTCTGTTCATATCTTCTGTCCATTTTTTGCTTAACTTAACCAGAGAGGTAAAGGATCTATATTCTAGAAACTACAAATCACTCATGAAAGACACTGAAGAAGACACAAAAAGATGGAAAAATATTCCATTCTCATGGATCAGAAGAATAAACATAGTTAAAATGTCTATGCTACCCAGAGCAATCTATACTTTCAATGCCATCCTGATCAAAATACCAATGACATTTTTCAAAGAGCTGGAACAAACAGCCCTTAAATTTGTGTGGAACCAGAAAAGGCCCCGAATCACCAAAGAACTGTTGAAAAGGAAAAACAAAGCTGGGGGCATCACGTTGCCAGATTTCAAGTTGTACCACAAAGCTGTGATCACAAAGACAGCATGGTACTGGCACAAAAACAGACACACAGACCAATGGAACAGAATAGAGAGCCCAGAAATGGACCGTCGGCTCTTTGGGCAACTAATCTTTGATAAAGTAGGAAAAAACATCCGGTGGAAAAAAAGACAGTCTCTTCAATAAATGGCACTGGGAAAATTGGACAGCTCCGTGCAAAAGAATGAAACTTGACCAGTCTCTCACACCATACACAAAGATAAACTCCAGATGGATGAAAGACCTCAACGTGAGACAGGAATCCATCAAAATCATAGAGGAGAACATAGGCAACAACCTCTTTGACATCAGCCACAGCAACTTTTTTCATGACACATCTCCAAAGGCAAGAGAAACAAAAGAAAAAATGAACTTGTGGGACGTCATCAAGATAAAAAGCTTCTGCACAGCCAAGGGAACAGTCAAAAAAACTAAGAGGCAGCCCATGGAATGGGAGAAGATATTTGCAAATGACACCACAGATAAAAGACTGGTATCCAAGATCTACCAAGAACTTCTCAAACTCAATACACGAGAAACAAATAATCAAATCAAAATTTAATTTCTGATTCTGCATTTACCTTAATGCTTACTTCAATTCCTAGGAGGTATTTCCAAAATAGAAAAATTAACTAAATTAAATGCCTTTTAGGGCTTTTCTTTTAACTAATTTGAATATAGCTTTCAAGGTTGAAAAATATTTGTGACTTAACTGCATTATCATTTATAGTCCCAGTGAAATGTAAGTCAAACTGGGTCTTGCTTTGGATTTGAAGCTTTTGGCCTGAGTATGGAAGGTCTTAGGGCTGAAAGATGCACCCTTCAACCCATTACACAGAATCACACTGTTTAACACTGTAATCATCACTGTTTAAAAACAAAACTTTGGGAAACTTTTGGTTATAAATCTGAATTATTAACTACATTTACAATTTTTGAAAAGCTACAGGGGTTTTGAAAGGAAGCAGGACATGCTGGATATAATTTAACAGGGTAGGCTCACAGCTAAGCACAATATGTTAATAGCAAAAATAAAAAGTGCCAAGAGCCACATTCAGAATTTTCAAAATTTTACCTTGACAGTGTTTGGTCTTGTTCAGATTTGAAGGCCCAGTGAAATCAAAGCCAGATTTCCAAAAAAAAAAAAAAGTTGATTTTAATAATTTTTGCCAGTTCAGTCATGATTTTGAGGAGGGGTAGACTTTTGGATTTCCTTACTCTACCATTTTTGCTTCTCCTTTTTGAAGGACAATTTGCTTCATGTAGAAATCAGCTGTTGGTGCTATGAAGGGTACATTAGACAGGAGAAGGCCCTTTGCTCTTATTGCTTTCCAGACTGTTTCTTGGTCTTTTGATACTTTGATTCTTCTAGGTGTATCTCTCCTTGAGTTTATCTTTCTTGAAATTTGTTTGAGTTTCTTAGATGTGTAGGAAATATTTTTCATCAAATTTGGGAAAGAATATTCTTTCTACCCCTTTCTCTCTTTCCTCTCCTTTGGGACTCCCATTATGCATATGTTGGTGCACATGATGGTGTCTCACAGATCTCTGAGACTCTGCTTATTTTCTTTATTTCTTTTTCTTTGTTTCTCAGACTAGATAATCTCAGCTGATTTATCTTCAAGTTTTCTGTTTCTTCCTTCCGAGAGCTCAGTCTGCTGTTAGCTACTACGTGGAATTTTTTTCATTTTAGTCATTCTATTTTTCAGTTTCAGAAGTTCTCTTTGGTACTACTTTCTAATTTCTATCTGCTTATTAATATTCTCTTTTTGGTGAAACATCATACTCGTACTTTCCTCTAGTTCTTTAGACCTCAAACCAGGTCTAACATTAGTTCCTAGGACATGTTTATAATAGCTGATTTCATATCTATGCCTACAAAGTCCAATGTCTCTGATTCCTCATGAAGAGTTTCTCTTGACTTTTTTTTTCTGTGATGAGCCAAGCTTTCCTGTTTTGGGATATCTCATGATCTTTGTTGAAAGCTGGGCATTTTAAATAATATAACATGGCAGCTCTAGGAATCAGACCATTTCCCTGCTCCAAAAGGGTTATGGTTCTTTCTCTTTGTTATTACTATTATGTTGCTGTTTGTTTTGTGACTTTCCTGAATTAGTTCTGTAAAGTCTATATTCTCTATGTTATGTGGTCACTGAAGTCTCTGCTCAGTTAGCTTAGTGGCCAGATAATGACTGAACAGAGATTTCCCTAAAATCCTTGAACCAGTAACTTTCCTAACCTTGGCTGTGGGGCTTTGTTTGCGTGTTGGTGTTTCTTTAATGCTCCGCAGGCACCTTACAACACTGCATCATCATTACATCCTGCTTGTGGAGACCCTCAAGGCAGACACAAAGTGAGAGATTTGGGCCCTCTCAGGTCTTTCCTGGGCAGCATGGGCATGGCTTTTTATATTCTGAGGAATATGTTGGAGCTTTTCAAAGCCCTATGAACATGTTATCCCTCAGATTTTTCTTCTGTTATTTTGGTCAACTCCTTGTTTGCCCCCAAAGTTATTGCTGCCTCAGGTGGCTATTATGTGAAGTGATTGCCACTGATTTTTTTCAACAAATGCCCTAGGGAAAAGACTGTTTACATGGAGTAAGCTCTGAGTCAGGTCAAATAAAGACAAGGCCTTGAGTGGAGGTTTCCAGAGAACTGCCAGACATGTCAAATAGTGGCAATTATCTGGGCATGGGACTTTGGGCGGCTTCAAACCTATCCTACCCCATCCAGTGGCTACTAGTCTGCTACTTCTCACAGCTACCATGACTGTGGGGCTGTTTGCTTTCAATGCCACTGCAGAACTGGTGGAGAAGGGTTGGAATACGAAAAGTTAAAGTGCCACAAAAGATCTTACCAAGATTCAGCCATTTTTCTTGACTAAAAACTCCTTGGGATGTTGCAAGAATTTGGTTAAATTCTACAATATTGAAAAAGTTTATTTTGACCATTTTGCCAGTGTTCTCCTTGCTTTTATGGAAGAACAGGTTTTTCGGGTCCTAATCCACCACTCTGGGAATGCTGTTTAATCTGCACATGGAAATTAAAAAATAATGTATATTTACCAAGTAAAAGGTGGCTAACAACTAAAATGTGTAGTAGTTAGAGACCACTAAATAGGTAGAGAAATAGCAAATTTAGAAGGCCTGAAGAATACAAAACAAAGAAATATCACCCCCAGCCCAAGCCGAGACTCAGGTCTCTAGGGAGAAGCTGTGGCTGCCACAGACACACAGAGTGCACCAGGCTGAATATACCCTTGCTGGAGGGTGGGGCTGACTGAATGCAGCATCCGCAGGGGAGTACTGCCACACCCCCCATGTTCATCCACTGGCAGATAGCAGAAGCAAAACACCTTCCACTTGCTATTAACAAATCCTAACCTTGCCAGCTGGCAAGAGGAAACTAGTGTCCAGCTTTCATATCGCAAAGCCCAGGTCAAGAAAGGTGAATTTGGATCAGAGAGGCAATATACCGATAACCAAGACAGCGACTTTTGATAGTGGAAATGTAATTCTCTGTAATGCGTCCAGCTTTAGTCCCTCTGTCATCCACGCAGAAGCCAGCACTCTATGACCAACCCCCCAAATGACAGCTTCTTTATTAAAATGATGCCTCAGACTCATCAGAACACAATGTCATTTATCTAGGAAGCCTTCGTCTTATTAGTCAACTTCCAAATTTTTTCCTATGCTTCTCTGGTAGGTTATTTGAAAGTGAGAATTTTTATTTATTTTAATATTTTTCGCCTCCGGTCTAGTTGGTTAAACCTGAGTAGCTGAGAGCCTAACATTTGTGAGCTTTCGGCTCAGTCCTCGAACCGGCCGAGTGAAGCCCTTAGTGAACTCATTTAGAGGCTTCTCTTAGGAACCGCCAGGCCGATTCAGACTCATTATATTTAGGCGGTATGAGTAAGTTCCAAAATGTAAACCAAAAGGGAACAAACTAAAGGGTAGAGTCAGGGAGCCACTTGGCAGCAGTGAGCAAAGACAGAAGTCACCCTCCACGGGGTGCTTGTCTGCATCTGGCTCCTAAGATTTCCAGAGGCAAAAACCTCCTGACAGAGATTTTTAAATAACTTTGTTTGAGATGTCATCTTCCATAACAGCTTCCTAGCTACGTGTCTATTTACAAAACAAAGAATTGGTTTTGGGAAAGCATAAAAACTAAATACAGTTAGCTACAGGACACGATGAGGAACCACCACAAGAGTAATTGTTACCTAGCAAGAGTTTAGCATAAATTTGCATCAGAACTGATGTTTTATGAACCTCCTTGTCATCCTGAGTATTTTATGGTGGTTCCCTTTTATTCTCCACCTAAGAAAATGATGTGACTCAGCCTAGTTCATCAATGTTGGAACTTAAGGGGGAAAGTAATGTAAAATGAAATTTTCTGGAATATAAAGTGCAGGCAACAGGGTGAAGAAGAAACAGGAATAAACCCTCTTTATTCACGAGTCATTTCAGGACACCGACATCCACTAGCAGAAACTAATAGATGCCACATGGCTTCATATGGCTTGAACCGGTCAACAGCCTTTGCTGTTATAGAAGTAATGGTCAGCAGCAGTGTCCACAATAGCCAAACTGTGGAAGGAGCCGAGATGCCCTTCAACAGACGACTGGATTAAGAAGACGTGGTCCATATATACAATGGAATATTACTCGGCTATCAGAAAGGATGAATACCCAACATTTGCATCAACATGGATGGAACTGGAGGAGATAATGCTAAGTGAAAAAGGTCAGGCAGAGAAAGACAACTATCATATGGTTTCACTCATATGTGGAATGTAAGAAACAGCACAGAGGACCACAGGGGAAGGGAGGGAAAACTGAATGGGAAGAAATCAGAGAGGGAGCCAATGCACGAGAGACTCTAGACTCCGGGAAACGAACTGAGGGTTGTGAAAAGGGAGGTAGGTGAGGGGGTGGGATAAATGGGTGACGGGCAATAAGGAGGCACGTGATGTGATGAGCACTGGGTGTTATACACAACTAATGAGTTACTGAACACTACACGAGAAACCAATGATGAACTATACGTTGACTAATTGAATTTAAATTTCAAAAAAAGAAAAAGTAATGGTCAGTTCTGTTAAGGGTATAGAAGTAGGACAAGAGGAGAAAGAAAAGATTCAAAATGACAGAACACAAAATTTCTGCAATTGCCAGACGATTCGGTAACCAGAACGTGGGTTATTATGGGGAAAGTACCTCTTTGAGGACTTCTGGGAGATTATTTTCACCCTTGAAGTCAGATTAGAAACAGGTTTTATTTCTCAGTGTCAGTCACAGAAAAACTGTAACCCCAAAGCACAAGAGGCCATGTACTTACCTCAGAGGGTTCCAGATTAAATAGAGTATAGGGTATAAGAATCTGCGGACTTTCCTGTCCTCGTCTGCTCAGAAGAGGATGGGCGAAGAGTCCATACACAATTGTCCAGGACGAATGCAGCTTGCTTTTCCCCCTAGAAGTCGGTGACCTTGCACAGCTGTTCCAATAGCAACTGCCCAGCCCGATTTAGAGCTCAGGGAGTGAGACGGGCCTGATATCACCACGAGCGGCACACCTCACCTCACTAACAACTGGATTTAAACAGTCCTCTCGTCACAGCAGGCAGGCCCAATACCGGCCTGTCCAAGCTCCCTCCTAACTATGCTCCATCAGGGTTGCAGTTCACTTGGACAAGAAGACCCACGGAAAGATCAGGCTTGCAAGTCTCGAGAATGCAGCCCGCACCTTATCTAAGCTTACTTCCCACTCCTCACTTTCAAAGAGCAAATGACCAGGGCAGCCTCTGGAGACCCTAAAATGTTACATTTGGATCTTTTGTCTACATGGACATTAACACTCTCTATAGGAAGTATGTTCTGCAAAAAAATGTACCTCCTCACTTTTTCTGAGTCACACTTTTTAAAAAATATTGAAGTATAATTAAGATACAATGTTATATCAGTTTCAGATATACGACATACCGATTCAACAATTCTATACATTTCTCAATGCTCACCATAAGTACAGTCACCATCTGTCACCGTACAACATTGTCACAATAGTATTGACCATATTCTCTATGCTGTACTTTTCATCTCTGTGACTTATTTGTTTTATAACTGGAAGTTGTACCTCTTAACCCCCTTTATCTATCTTGCTCATTCTCCTACCCACCTCCCCTCCGGCAACTGCCAGTTTATTCTCTGTGCTCGAGTCTGTTTATTTGTTTGTTCATTTGTTTTGTTTTTTAGATTCCATATGTAAGTGAAATCAAATGGTGTTTGTCTTTCTCTGTCCGATTTATTTCACTTAGCATGATACACTCTAGGTCCATCCATGTTGTTGTAAATAGCAAGATCTCTTTCTTTTTTGTGTGGCTGCATAATATCCCTTCGTGTGTGTGTATATCTTCTTTATCCATTCATCTATAATTCGACCTTTGGCTAATTCAAGGGTTGAAATTACGTCCTACGTGACCAGCTAACTGCTTTTTTGAATCTACACTCACTTCAACTTGAGCCTATTCTCAGAGGTATGTAGGCTTAGTAATAGAAAAGGCTTCAAGCTCTTCTACAATCATTACCTCTGAGCAAACTCAGTCTGTACCTAGGTTTCATTGGCATAGGACTACTGAATTCACAAGGAATCAGATCTTTTAAAAGTCTGAAAAAGAGTATTAATTCCTTAATTATCAATAATTATACTCAGCTTCTTTTAAAGCAAAGATACTTCATGCAGAAAGAAAAAAATATACTGTAAGTTCAAACCATCTTTATACTTGCTTTCCTTTATCTGGCTCAAGAAATAGTCTCAAGGTCAACCTAGTTTTTAGATTGGAAAGAGAAGTTTCGGGACAAAGTATCACTTCGTACGGTGCATATGGAGTAGCTCCTGCTGGAGTCCCAAGTCGTACGTACTTGAGGGTTATAATTACATCAGCAGGTGAGACCCACTGGAATACTTGCCTCACACAAACTGATAAAAATTCCATGTTGGGCAACCTCTAACCTGCAGCCTGTAAATTCACCTTCCATGTGTACCTGACAAGGCCGCTGCCATCTGGCTTTCTCTGGTTCCCACAACCCTTCCAAGGCCAGGGTTTCCAGCCCAGGCATCCCGCTCTACCATCTGGAACCACTGATTCCCCTTTCTGGGCCTCTTTCTCTGATCCTTAAAATTAGGCAGGTCTTTCTCAGCACTAGGATTTGAGTATTCCTTCTTTGAGGCTCAGGTGAGGTCCAGCTTCATTATGAGGAAAAGGGAAGGAACCCATGTGGTTACCCACTTCTCAATGGTGTGGGTGGGGTCAGAGGTACAGATAGTGGGGCTGCAGCACTTTTCCCTCTGTCCGGCATCTGCAGGGCGGTCCTATAGTTAAAAAACATTTTTGTTCATTATTCCTTAGGACTGGCACTTGAGAAAAACATTTTATTTCCTTCAATCAATTTTCTATGTCCTCAAAGATAAGAGTTTTTGCAAATATACATGATGACTTTGACCTTCTCCCTGAATTTATTTAAAAATTAAATTAAAGGGGCGCCTGGGTAGCGCGCAGTCGTTAAGCGTCTGCCTTCGGCTCAGGGCGTGATCCCGGCGTTATGGGATCGAGCCCCACATCAGGCTCCTCGGCTGGGAGCCTGCTTCTTCCTCTCCCACTCCCCCTGCTTGTGTTCCCTCTCTTGCTGGCTGTCTCTCTGTCACATAAATAAATAAAATCTTTAAAAAAATTTAAATTAAAAAGAAAATCAACTAACAAGTGTTTAGCAAAAATCTATTTTATAGTCATTATTGCTGTGCCAGGGCAAAGAGGTATATAGTAAGTTTCTTCCCAGAAAAGTTGATAAGAAAGTGACTAAAGATTAATTAGTAATGAAATCAAAGAGTAACTCATTTGTAACAATGTGAAGGAGCAGCTCCGGGAAGTCCCTGGGACATTGCGGTGGCTGTGAGGACTGCCCAGGAGTCCCCTGCAGAGCCACAGCCAAAGCCCCCTGGCTTCAGCCCCCTGGTCACATGCCCCTGCCTGAGCGTCTCTGTAATTGGAAGTTCAGAGAGCCCCCAGGGTCCCAGCTCCACCAGCACCCTGGGCCTGTCCGCTGCCGCAGGCTGAGGGATTTCTTCCTTCACCTCTGCTCCGCATCTTGCATTTACCTTGGTTTATATCACTTGTCACTTACACTGCAAAGTAAACTTTTCCTTGGGGGGATCACTCATCTTTCTACCACCGAGCCATAGCGGTTACCACACACACACACACACACACACACACACACACACACACACACGTGGATCTTCCATAGCGTTGAATCCAGGTGATTCCTCTAAGAACCCTAGTGCATGGAAATGCTTCATGGAAGCGTTCGGGTTCCGCCGGAACATTGAGGATCTGACATGAGATGTGGCTACTGAAATCTGTCTCAAAGGCATTGTGGTGCACAGGCCAGTGGGAGCAAAGGGAAGGAGAGTAAAGGAGAGGGCACCCCATGAAAAACAGATGAAACTTAGAACGGAGCCCGCCGCCAAGGGCTTAGAAAGCAGGAGGCAGAGCCTCGGCTGGATTCCGCAATTGCCGGGGAGCATGGGGAGTTCCGCGGCAGGAGCAGGGCATGCCGACCAAACAGACCAGTTCCCGACACCTGCCTGGCGCAGGGCGGCAGTGACTCCTTTCCGTAGACTGAGATCGGGAGACAAGGGTTTGGGAAGGAAGAGGCAGAGGCAGGAATCATGGGAGGCTGCTTGACCGTGAGAAGTGGTTGTCCTCATCAGTTTAGTGTACCAGCCAGTAACCGATGCTTCGATGTATCTCTCCATGACTAATGCAGTTTAAAAGTTAGGAGGAGACCTGAGAATACTTTACTCAGGGAGGCTGTGAACTTTCCCTGTGTCCCTGTGGTTCCCCGGCAACGCAGAGGAAACAGGAGCCAAGCTTGGACGGTGTTGGTCGCTACCCAGAGCAGCCAGAATTAGCTGTAGCCCGAGGGGTGAGTACAAGCTGTAGCCTTGGGGCATAGCCAAGGCTAACATCAGAAGAACAGCAGCCATCAAATGTGGAGGCCAGTGGGACTCGGTAAATGAGTGAGACAAAAGGTCAGGCATGGAGGCAAGAACACAAAGCAGGATATATAGTCAAGACACTTTCTGTGACAGATGATATAAATTATACTAAAAGCAGTTTGCAAAAATTGAATTTTTTAGTCACCGAACTGTGAAGTCCAGCGGTGTTAGAGGTTCTGGACAATGATGCAATGAGGACTTGGTCTCAGTCTCTCCTCCCTGCTCGGCTAGCTCACTGACAGCTCCCTTCACAGGCCACATGGCTGATGTGCCCTTCTCTGAGCGATGCCAGAAGAAAGGAGGCACTTTCCCTTCCCTATAATCCTGTCCCAAGCCAGGACTTAAGTTTCCTTGGCTCTAGGGGCCACGTGTCCATCACCGAAGTAATCACAGCAGCCAGGACATGTAATGCTTGGATGGCCAGAGCTAGGTCATGGCAAGTCCTGGAAAATGTGGAGAACAGATGGTTCACCAAAGACAATCCGGGTGCTGTCACCATAAGAAGAGTGACTGGCAAAAATAAGAGAATGCGTACAACAGGAGCTAAGGTTCCTACGGAGAACCCTGGACCGCTGTGTGCCAGGTCCTGACGTGGGCTGGGCCCACGAGCTCTGAGCCTGGGAAGGGTGCTGAGGATTTCAAAGAAGAGGGAGGTAATAAGTTTTCTTAAATGGTTTCCTGTAAACTTGATTTTCCCACCCTTGGCCATCTGTCAGAAAATCAGATTTAAACCAAGCTAGTGGATGTACTGTATGGTGACTAACATAACATAATAAAAAATTGTTATAAAAAATAAATATATAAACCAAGCTAACGATACTTATGCTTGGCCAAATTAATTTATCATTCCTTCTAGGATTAACATCTAGAAATATGCCAAATAATCGAAAAATGGACTATTAAAATTTCTCTGGTATTGATGAGGTTGGGGACTATAGGTGAGGTTCAGTGGGGTGGAGTCCGGAGCCGATGACCAAGAAAGAATTCTTGAGGCGTCTTTGGTGCACAATTGGTGGTTTATTACAGTGCAGGGACAGGACCCGTGGGCAGAGAGCTGCTGCCCCGGGTTGTGAGGGGGGCTGACTATATACCATGGGGCTGGGGGAGGTGAGTGAAAGGGGAGGCTGAGAAAGCACTTTCATATGTCAAAGAAGATTCGCAGGATATTGGAGGCCTTGCTATTGTCAAGCGCAGGCTGTTTACACTGTCACGGTGTCCTTATCAAGGAGCTGCAGGTCCAAAAGAAATTCCGTTTTATTTACATTTCCTTCTGCCTCAGCTTCCCTCAATTTTATGGAGGGGATGGTAATGTTAGGGCTTCAGGAAACTGAATTATGGTCTTGCAGGGCTGTGATCTCTGTCAGTTCACCATTTGTTTTTTCCTTTCCTTAGTTTTAGGGCAGCCAGGAGTGCTGAGGAATGTTGCATACATCGGGGGAGGGGGGGTTGCGGGGTGTCAGCTTCTGCTTTCTCTTCAGCCAGCCTTCTGTTCCCTCACCATATCATCTACACTGTGGTATCTTTCCAAACACAGAGTTAGGATTTAGCTTTTCTACCACCAATGTTTTGCCGTCAGATCATGATACATAGTATACACTAATATCATTTCGGGATAATATGCAAACCCATCACTTCACCTGATAACCCTTAATACTGGTTTATACAGTAGCTGAATGTTTTAAAATATTTTGTTTGTACAAGAGATATCACTGATGGGTATATTTTCATAAATCTGGGGGGAAAATTAGTTAAACTAGCCTGGAAAGATTTATTCTTTTTTTTCTTTCTTTTTTTTTTTTAAGATTTTATTTATTTATTTGACAGAGATAGAGACAGCCAGCGAGAGAGGGAACACAAGCAGGGGGAGTGGGAGAGGAAGAAGCAGGCTCCCAGCGGAGGAGCCTGATGTGGGGCTCGATCCCAGAACTCCGGGATCACGCCCTGAGCCGAAGGCAGACGCTTAACCGCTGTGCCACCCAGGCGCCCCTTATTCTTTTCTTTTCTTATAATATTTTTTAATTATATTATGTCAGTCACCATACAGTACATCTCTGGTTTTTGATGTAAAGTTCGATGATCCATTAGTTGCGTATGACACCCAGTGCACCATGCAATACGTGCCCTCCTTACTACCCATCACCAGCCTATCCCATTCCCCCACCTCCTCCCCTCTGAAGCCCTCAGTTTGTTTCTCAGAGTCCAGAGTCTCTCATGCTTCATTCCCCCTTCTGATTACCCCCCCTTTCTTTATCCCTTTCTTCCCCTACCGATCATCCTAGTTCTTATGTTCCATAGATGAGAGAAATCATATGATAGTTGTCTTTCTCTGCTTGACTTATTTCACTTAGCATTATCTCCTCCAGTGCCGTCCATGTTGCAGCAAATGTTGAGAACTCGTTCTTTCTGATAGCTGAGTAATATTCCATTGTATATATGGACCACATCTTCTTAATCCAGTCATCTGTTGAAGGGCATCTCGGCTCCTGCCACGATTTAGCTATTGTGGACAATGCTGCTACGAACATTGGGGTGCATATGGCCCTTCTTCTCACTACGTCTCTATCTTTGGGGTAAATACCCAGTAGTGCAATGGCTGGATCATAGGGTAGCTCAATTTTTAACTTTTTTTTTTTTAAAGATTTATTTATTTATTCGACAGAGAGAGAGACAGCGAGCGAGAGAGGGAACACAAGCAGGGGGAGTGGGAGAGGAAGAAGCAGGCTCATAGCGGAGGAGCCTGATGTGGGGCTCGATCCCATAACACGGGATCACGCCCTGAGCCGAAGGCAGACGCTCAACCGCTGTGCCACCCAGGCGCCCCATCAATTTTTAACTTTTTAAGGGACCTCCACACTGTTTTCCAAAGTGGCTGTACCAACTTGCATTCCCACCAACAATGTAGGAGGGATCCCCTTTCTCCACATCCTCTCCAACAATTGTTGTTTCTTGCCTTGTCAATTTTTGCCATTCTAACTGGCATAAGGTGGTATCTTAGTGTGGTTTTGATTTGAATTTCCCTGATGGCTAATGATTTTGAACATTTTTTTCATTGGAAAGATTTATTCTTAGTGAATCCAAAGTCACTGAGATCCCATAATACCATTCAACCCTTAGAGCAGAGGTCGTCTATTTCACCCTTGTCTTTGTTATTTTATAGTGGCCAAATGTCAAACGGACACTCAGAATTACACATGCAGAAGCAGAAACAACACACCTCTCAGATTAGTGGAAAGGGATTATGGGTTCCATGGTGGAGCGCCCATGAAGTGGGCACTGAGTTCTGGGTACCGTAAGTTAAGAGGCCCAGTGAGGGGCACAGGACAGCCAGTGGTAAAGGAATTTAGCTCAAAGAAGAGAAGACACAGGGAAATGTGATATTTGAAGTTCCATAATGTGGAAGAGGGATTATATCTATTCTAAGTCCCTAAGGGTTAAATTAGGACCAAGGGAGAGAAAAGTCAGGAAAGGACTTTGGTTCAATCAGAACTGTCCAGAGGTAGCCTGTGTTGCCTTTGGCTGAAAGCACTGGTGCTTCTCGGCTTTGGATGTGTTCAAGAGGAACCTGTGAGAGCAATAGGCAATCTTGATATTAAGATGCAAGTGGCTTCTCTCCTGCTGTGTAAATGCCCCCCTTGGTGGGGGACCCTATCCTTCTAAAGGACTTTGACCAGCCAATCAAGTTCAACATCTACTTCTCTACCAGTTCCTTCCCAGCTTGACCGCCGTTTCATCTTAAACACAAACCCTAACCCTGAAATTCCTCATGTCTCCTCGGTTTCTGACGTTCCTCTGAGCACTTGCAGCCAAGCTTCTCAGATGCATTGTCTCAACTCACTTTTTCAGTCCTTCGCTTTGCACACACCTCACAGACCAACCAGCCTGCTTGTGTTTGCACCACACTCCTGTGACGCCGACCTTGCCCGTGTTGTCCATGGGGACAGTAAATCCAACAGACACACTTCAGTCCTCAAGTTGGGTGATCCCTCAGGAGGGTTGAACATACCCTCTGGAAACGTCCATTTTCTTGCTGCTTCCGAGACGCCATGTGTTTCTGGTATTCTAAACCCCTCCCTAACTGCTACTCCATGCTCTCATTTGTCCTCTCTTCCTCCGTTCAAGCAGAAGCTCAGGACTCGGCGTTTTCACAGGCATCCCAGTGACTCTGGGGCCGCAGACTGGTGGACCACCCTCGGAAACAAGCTGCCTCACAGGATGCTGTCCCCAGGCCTCTTTCCTGACTCTACTCAAACCCCTCTGGCTTTAACTACTGTAGAAAGTCATAATTCCCGAAGGACTCTCCCTCGGGCTCCTCCAACTGCTTCTCAACATCTTCACGGGGCCTCAGGTCAGACATACCCCAAACTTACTCCTTATCTTCTCTCAACCTCCTTTCCTTCCAGACTGTGTCAGGCCATCCGCTAGGGGATAGAGCAGAGCAAAACCCAGTGTGGAATGGATCCTGGACGGAGGGGAACAGAGAATAATCGGAGAACCTACCATCTACCTAGCTGCTCATAGCAGAACCCTAGAAATAGATCCCTCTCACTTACTCCCAGAAATGCAGCCCTCACCGACTTCCAAACCCTAAATGCTACACTGATCTCTCCATTTCTCTCCATCCGCGCACCTCCAGTCCTGTTCACGTCACCATCATTTCTCTCCCAGACCATGACGCCTTCTGCAGGGCCTCCTATTGCCCTTTGGACAGAATCTACATCTTTATCCTGTTCCTGAGCCCTCATCCGACCCTCTCCCTCTCCCCACTACGTCCCAGCCACCATAGCCTGCTTCAGCTCTCGAATGCATCTCCTTCTCCACTACAAGCTGCAGTGCACGTTGTACTGTCTTTCTACCTGGAACGATCTTTGTCCAAGTCCTTATCGTCTCCTGGGCCTCAGCTTAAATGCTGGTTCCTCTAGAAGGTCTTTCCCAAACTCCGCGGCCCCGGTTATTACTCACCTTCCCTGGTCCACTGTAAGCAAGCTCTTTGAGGGTTTGTATTCCCACCATGGAATTCATAGGGTGCACATTCACCTGTCAGAGGCTTTGGAGAGCAGATACAGAAAAGATACAAATGTTTATAACTGCCTCGTGCGGTCTTGGGCACAACACTTCTGTCCTGTGCTGCCGTCCCTCTGGGTTGAGCCCCAGCAGAGTGTAGGGTCTGTCTGGAGACCTGCTCCTTCACATGCACACCCTGAACTCACTTCTGGGGTGCTGGTGGATCTCCCTCCCACTCTGCTTCTTCCTTTCTGTGTGTGAGGACTTGCTGCCACAGGCTGTCTCCTGGTTCCTCCCGGAGCAACCCCCTCTGTGGGCACCTGATCTCTAAGCTGAGACCGGGCTTTCTGTGCACTTGCACTACGTGACCTTCCGGTGCCTTCCATCAGATGCCGTGCTGCTTTACTTCTTCTTTACTTCTTTTTTTTTTAAAGATATTATTTATTTATTTGACAGAGAGACAGCCAGCGAGAGAGGGAACACAAGCAGAGGGAGTGGGAGAGGAAGAAGCAGGCTCTCAGCAAAGCCCAATGCAGGGCTCAATCCCAGAACGCCGGGATCACGCCCTGAGCCGAAGGCAGACACTTAACGACTGAGCCACCCAGGCACCCCCACTTCTTCTTTACTTCTTTCAGAACCCACGCCTTCCCTGGTAGAGCACATGTTTGACAAAGCTTAACAAGTCACAGAAATTTGGAAATTCAGGCTGTGTGTGACAGCCCTGGATGTGCATCTGCCCCAGCTGCTCCCTAACCAATCCTATTCCAGTTAAACAGACAATCAAAATCACATCCAGTTAACCAGGCTTTAGAGTTGAGGGCTGGGGGGTGGGCAGAAAAGGGTGATGGGGAGTGGGAGGCACGGGCTTCCAGGTGGGGAATGAATAAATCAGGGGATAGAAGGTACAGCATAGGAATATGGTCAAGGGTATTGTGTTAGAGCTGTATGGTGACAGGTGGCAGCTATGCTTGTGACCGTAGCAGGACACATAGGCCTAGTGAGTCACCATGCTGTACGCCTAAAACTGATGTGTCGTTACGTGTCAACTGTACTTCCATTAAACAAACAAGCAATAAGTAGCCAGGCTTTACACCCAGGACTCAGGGGAACACTGAAAAACCTGGAGAACACAAATCTTTCACTCTAGACTTCCCTGCCAATTCACCCCATATCAGGATCCCTGTAACCCTCAAAGAAAGATATTAATAATGAGAAAGGTCTTGCATCTGAACCCAAAGTCCTGGGCAACTTGGAGCCCTCTGAAATGGCTGCTTGACCAGAGGGACATTAAAGCAAAAAAATTACCATAAACCAACAGCAAGGGTCAGCCCCATGCCCATCTTCATGAGGCTTTTTACACTATCTCGAGTTTAAGGAGAATAAAGTATGAATGCTGCCTGCAGATGTGTTGATGTTGGGGACCCTGCCAAAGGCTTCGGAAGGACTGAGCAGTCAGGCTATGCTGAGGAAGTGTCTGCAGGCCTTCGTGGTGCAAATGCAGTCCATCCAGCCTCTCTTTTGTTTGGTGAAGTCCCCACAGCTTGTGGCTTGCGGCCCTGAAAGCCGGGAGCCCCAGCTGCCTCCAGCCATCGCGGGTGTAAACACAATCCCCACGAGGTCTGGAGCTTTTCTCAGGGAGGGTTGAGGATGAACAACACACAAGCTGCTCCCACGCTTTCTGGATTCTAAGGGCATCCAAGGGAGAAATTTGTTGCTATAAAGATAGCCACTTGGAGAAACGCCATCGATAAACTCATTGAAATGGATGTGGGGGAACGCTTTTAAACAATCACTGTTTCAAAGTAGATTTGTCTAAACCAATGCAGTTAAACGGAGAAAACATAGCCTGGATGCTGGTCGACAGGATGCTGGTCTCTGCTCTGACAACCTGCGTGATGTTAGAAAAGCCCCTCAACCTCTCTGCGCTTCAAACCCTCAATAAGGACTTGCTCAGTCACGCTAGAGCACTTCCCAGCTAACACGCTTTCCAGACTAGGTATGCTGGGTTTCTCCAAACATTCCTTGAAAAACTTACATTAAATGTGCTCCCTAACACAGTTACCTCAAAGCATACAAAAAGCCAGATCTCAGTCCTGACATTACTGAAGTTCTAATTGCATATTCTTTTTTCTAGTTTTGTAGTTCACTGCAAAACAAGCATTGAAGAGGGATAAAATAAGCCCTCCAATAATGACAGCTTCCTCCAGGCGCCCCAGCATTGCTCCTGGGGTCGAGCTGGCAGGAGGGGCCGGCAGCCCCCGCATGATGACGTCGCAGGACTTCTGTGGCTGCTGGTTGCCTTGATTTGCAGCCCGGATGTGACCTCGTTCATCTCCTGGTGTGCTTGCTCGTTTGCAGGGCTAAATGATTGCCAGTCTCGCAGAGGTCAGGTTCATGAATAAAATTATGTAATACTTGTAAAATGGACACAGTAATGTTAACTTGAAAATTTTGTAGGATCGAGGTCAATGCTAAGGGATTTCTTTTCCTTTCAAGTGTCTGTCCATGTCCCTTCCTGCTGCACTACCTCAGCCAGCTTCTCTGGTCCCATAGGCTGTCCTTCAAGGCATACTGTGTCCCCCCGGTGCTCTCCCATCATGCCCTTCTGCATACCCTGAGGCTGCATGCACCCTCTGATTGCAGGTGACCTTGGGCCCACACTCCTGACACCTCTTCCCAGACAGGCAGGTGGGTACTGAGGCTCCTCCTCCTGTGTGAATGGGAGGCTGTGGCCCTAGAGGGGTATGCGATCCTGGGGGACCTGCCCGGCCTCTGGCCTCAGTTGTCTGAGGTTTTAATGAGGCTCAGTCAGGGGCCTAAATGCCAATGTCTTCCCCTTCTGCTTCCACACAGCTGTCCACTGACAGCCTCGGTTCTCTGTGGGTGAATGCAGTCATCACCGACGGGGACACCCTGCTCATGCCCAGTGAGCCTCCAAGGTGGGAAAATTTTAATTCCTTCCTATCTGAGGAGTCTGTCCTTTCCTCTCCAGTCCCATGTCTATTGCTTGGATTTAGCCCCTAGTCATCTCTTGTGGGGGCTGGATCTTCTAAGTGGCCTATCTCCCTATGCTCTCACCCCTCTGACCCCACCACCACCCTGCTCCCAGAATTATTTTTATAAATGGAATCTGATCCTGACACTCCTTGACTCAACACCCTTCCACCATCCCCCATCCCTGGAGGGTGAGGCCCCATGCACCTGGGCAGGTTGTCCTCTGCTTCAGCGTCATGAGACATGGGTGCCCGGCTGTTTGCTCAGGTGAGGCTTTGCCCAGGGCACTCACCATCAGCCTGGAAAACACCTCCTCTTCCTGATACGCATAGTTCAAAGGTAATCTCCTCCACCCCGTCCACAAACAAGCAGATTTGCCCACTTCCTCATTTTTGTTCCCCACTAGACATTTCTTTACAATAGAAGCTGTTTAAACCAAAACCCATAGAACCAAGTCACTGTATTAGCTGCAAACTGACGCCCAGCGTGAGCAGCATGCCGGAGGCCTCGGCTGACTCTGACCCCCCTACACCAGCAAACCTGTGTATTCATCCTTCCTCAGCACGTGCACGCCACCCGTACCAGGTGACAACACCAACTAATAGCACATAAACCAAAGAAATATGAATGGAAAAGGAAAAACAGGTTTTTTGTCGTTTTGTAGTAACTACTTCGAATGTTTTTTTTAAAGAATTAATAAAAGCAGGCACCTGGGTGGCTCAGTTGGTTAAGCATCTGCCTTCGGCTCGGGTTGTGATCTCAGGGTCCTAGGATCGAGCCCCACATTGGGCTCCCTGCTCAGTGGGGAGTCTGCTTCTTCCTCTCCCTCTGCCTGCTGCTCCCCCCGCTTGTGCTTTCTCTCTGTCAAATAAATAAATAAAATCTGAAAAAAATTAAAAGCAAATTGCTAAAAAAATGCCTTCTATAAGTCAAAATTCTGTAAAAGATTTTTTAAATCATAAAAATAATAGACTATGTTGTTCTCAGATGGTTTTACCTCAGTGTCCTTAAATTCTTTTTCATTTTTATGCACACAAAAAGTGGGTAGCATAAATGATGTATGATGGATGTGGTTTATTCCAGGAAAGACATAGAAAATTCCAATCAGCAAACTTCGTCAAAGGAAAAGCTATGGGTTAAATGGAAAGTGAATGTACTTTCATGTTTAAGTGAACATTTTTATGGATTTCTGGTCAAATTAGTGGAAGAGAGAGTGCTGATAGAACTGTCCGTTCTCTGTCCCCTATCACAATGCAAGGACCTCACCTCACCTGTGTCCCCACTGCCCAGCAGAGGACCTCATACCAAGCAGTCACTTCATATTTGCCAAAAGAGTGAAAAAGAAAGAAGCTCATTGGACCAATAAACTCAACTAAGCCAGGCCTCAGGGCGGGAAAGAAAACCGACCTGCTGTCCTGCCCCAAGGCCCAGGTTCTATGGAGGAGAGAATTTCAGAAAGCCCCCACACAGGACAGTCCCTACAGCTGGGAGCCAGGGGTAACTCTGGGATCACCAGGGCACTTTCTGGGGCACCACTTATCACTGAGCATTTTCTGAAATGGATTGGTTCACTTTCCTGGTTGCACACATTTGACTCTGTATGATTCAGAAGACACAGGAACATCTCGCCGTGATTTGGGGCATGTCTCAGAACACCAATTCTCACTGCTCATAGGAAGTGTGGGGGACTACGCTGAACCTGCATCGACCCCCAGGGGTCACCAAGCTGGAAGCTCTTCTCCCCAACACGTCCAATAATGTTCTGTGAGCAGCTCCTTTCCAGGTCATCTGCCTCCTCTGAAAAGTCAAGTAAAGCCCCATTCCTTTGAAAGAAAGTTCTGAATTGTTAACTTTGATAAACTGGAACTTCCCTGTATTATTTTGTAGCTAAATTACTAAATATTAGGCCTAGCTCCACTCACTGCCACCCCTGGGATATTTTCCAAGTGCATCAAGGGCCCCCAAACCGCCTACTGTGACCTCTCACTGTCAGTGTAGAGACAGCCCATACTGCTCGGAGCTCATGGTGGGAGACCCTGAGGGTTTCCCAAACCATCTGTGGAGAAGACTCAATTATATTTCTAATTTCCAAGTCATTACAGACCAATACCGCTATAAAATACAGTAAAAATGAATTGCCAGAAAAATAAAATTTAAAAATATATACAAAAGCAAGCCCTGGTTGTTATTAGATTCAAAACACATAAAATCATACTTCAATAAGTATACCAGAATGAGCATAGCACAAATTACCAAAAATGTGTAAGTAGTTCCCTGAAGACGTACGCGCTAGCATACGTCCCGTCCTTCGCCTTCTGCGATCCCAGCTCCATGAAAACTCAGGAAACAGCGGTTGCCCATGTGCCTGCTTAGAAAACACTTCAAATCTTGGAGGGGATGAATGAATTTGCTGTTTGCTCGTGTGTCTGCTCTGAACAGGACAGATGACAAGACAGTACACGTGGATAATATATTGCCCAAACTGCTTTCACTTTTGGTCTTTACTTAAAAAACAGGCTGACAGAGGTTTCTGGGATATGCTGGAATATTGATGCGATGGGAGAAGAGATATTAAATAATTTTAGCAAGCTTAGGCTATTCCTTTTAACTTTACCGGAGTGAAGCAAGCGATATCCTCCATCTTGCATCAACAGACAGTACTAACCATGCATCTGTAAGGTCATAGTCACTGTTCCGTCGTGTCTGACAAACTGGTCCTAAGATACCACACCTGTGCCATGGACCCGCTGTGCAGGACTGGCAGACAGCACCCACGCACGTGCGAGCTCCACACCACCCAGGCTGACTCTGCCTGCCCAGGACGGCAGGGTGATCACACCTTGAGTGATGGAGACGTACTACAATGCTGTCTGGGTCCTGGAGGCTGACTCATCTGTCCAGGTGGCAGCTGCACTCCCAGTAGCCCTTCGACCCTGGGAAGTAAGTGCCCTTCACTCTTAGAACTTACTTGGAAGGGGCTGGTGGGTCCTTGGATCTAACTTTTAGTTGGGTTTCGGACAGCACTGAAGGGGTGTGTGTGTGTGTGTGTGTGTGTGCATGCACACACACGAGTGTGCAAGGCGTCTTTGTGTGTGCGCCACATGCATGTGTGGGATTGAGGAGAGACACAGTAAGTGATCTGTGCTGCCCTACTTTGTGGCTCCCTTACAGTAAACCCCAAAAAGATATCTTTGAACAGTAGTTTTCACACATACACTTTTTCTTTAAGTTTTCAAGTATATTGCCCGCAGAAGTGCACTGTGCAAAAGGGACAAGCCGAGTCTCTCAGTTTACATGTAGGGAGGGGAGGAGAGGCCCCCCCTCCTCACTTGGTCAAAGCCTCAGCTCACCGCTTTGGGAACACTTCTACTGGAAGATGAAGACAGAGGGGAAGCCCACATGGGAGGAGAGTGTAGGTCTTCTATGGAGGTCGTGCCCTTCTCTGCCTGATGCCCTATCCTCCAGGACGCCCACAGTCCACAACCATGCTCTGAGCAGCTCCCCCAAGCCAGGGGTCCTCCTGGGGAGAGATCCCGAAGTTTACCCAACTGACAAACTCATTAGCGCACAGGCCCAATAGCTACTACAGATGACCGAAAACTCACTAGCACTTCCAGGGAAGCTGAGGTCCTGATGGGGCTGAAAGAGCTGCCCCTCTGTCGTGTTTGAGGCCAGGGGACTGTCAGCACCAAGAGCGCAGAGACACTCGCTCTGACCTTCTGGGGCCTGTCTCCTTCTCTGGCAAACAAAACAGGAGCTCACAAAATTTGATGAAGGAAGGAGGAGAAAAGGAAGAAAGGGAAAAGGGTAGGAGAAATGTTTCATCATTGTTTCCACATTGTCACCTGCAGAGGACACACACCCCCGATAGGCTGTAAGACTTGTCCAAAAACACACACTGAAGAGGACAGCCCAACCAGAATCTCCCACCTATTTGTCCGTTCACATGTCCAGTGCACACGTACTGAGCTTCTAAACATGCCGGGTTGGGGTTCTCTGACAAAACACTGCTCCTGGTCCTTAGGCAGTCCAGGTGAGGGAACCAACAGGCAAAGAGGAAATTAAAAGGCAAAAGGTACACCTGTGAGAGGAGCTTCTCCTTGCACACTGCAGGCTTAGGGAAGCTTTCTCTGGGAGGGGTCCTGTGAGCCGATTCGTAAAGGAATCAGCCAAAACAATGAGGGATGATTGGAGCAGGGTCTTAAGCGGAGAGCAGAACATACAACGTGCATGTTGTATCTAGACCCAAGGCAGGGCTGGGAGAGATGGGGCTGGCTCCAAGGCGTCATGTCCCCATCACACCGCACTATCTTCCAAGGAGCACACAAGCCAGCGGCGCTTCGCTACCTTAGTAAATATAATAGGCGATGCAGGGTATTGCTTCTTGGATTAAGGTGGTTTGTCAAAGTAATATAAGCCCATTTGAGAAAACCTTGAAAACAAACCAAAGGGGAAAAATTCTTACCGTTCATCTTACCACTGAACATGGCTAATATAACCACTTGGATAAATTTCGTTATATTCCTTTTTATATGCACGTTTTGTGCAAAACGAATGTAACCATAGTATATGTACAATCTTGTAGTTCGTTTTTACGGTAACCTCTATACCGTGAACGTTCGTTCATGTTACCGTACAGTTCTCAGTGGCGCATGTCACTTCTGAGCGCCAGCTACGGCATGGAAATGTGTACTTCAGCCTCCCTCACTCCTGGATGCGGTTCAGGGCCAGAGACAGGGCGTTTGGGCCGGAAGGCAGGGGTCCCTCAGTCTTCGGCCAACTGGCTGAACATCTATCACGTGCCAGGCAAGTGTCAAGAGAGATTGCCGGCAGCACCGACATTCCGGCGTGGAGGCATACGACTGGGCTTAAACACAACAAGACTAAACAAGATGATCCCGACGTGTGTTGTGTTCGCATCATGAACAGACCCTGGTGATGAGACTGAGCGTCTGTCGCACTCGCGCCAGTGGGCTAAGCTGCTCTAAATTCAGTTATTTTGTCTGTAAACTGGAAATTATTTTTTGAGGACCTATTTCAAAGGATTTTTTTTCAAAAGAGAGTATAAAGTTTTTATAAATTTAAAAGCCAAACAGAAAAATAAATACTGAGATGATTATTATTCGTGACATAGCTAATTTCTCTCTAACATAATTAATAGTATCATTTTCACTTGAAATATTAATGGAAACTTGTGTTTATTACAGAAGTGGTGAGAAGGAATAGGGCGGGGTGACCTTTCCTATTGATTTATTACCTTATAAAAGTTTCCAGGAAATACATTTTTAAAATACCATTTCCTGGTCCCTGGAAATCGCACCCCTGGGCAAGTGGCCAAAATGAGAACTTGTAAGCTGAAGGATTTCAAGTACCCCCTGGCTCGGAGGTTGGGAAGCACATACACCCCTAGTGGTGCAGTGTTTAGGGTTAGATCCCCCTAAAAGGAGACAAACTTGCTTTAGAAAAATTGCTTCTCTGGAATTTGCCCAGAGCAGATCCTTCTCAGGCCTGGTCCTCGGCAAAACAGCAGAATAGCCCCTGGATACTCATCTCAGACTGTCTGTCTTATATTTTTCTGTTTCTCACTCTTTTCCTACTTTTTGATGAACTTCCTTCTGCTCAATTGCTTTAATCACATGGTCATTTCCTGTTTATTTTCTTCAAATTGAAACCAGTTTCAGGTATACTCTTACTATTATTTAAGATTAATTTATTTAAATAACTTACTACTACCACACACTACCCAAAATAAAAACTAGGACATTAGAAAATTATCGCCTCAGCCTAAATACCACTCACCCCCACCCACACTTGTCTTTGTGGCTGGTACCTCGTGTCTCTCCTCTTTTCTGTACATATATTACTGTCTTACACGCATGTCCCTAAAAAGCACGTGGCTTCAGTTTTAGTTGTTTTTTTAATTCTTTGGGGATTTTCATTGACACCCAACATTAAATTACTAAAACTCATACGTACAGCTGCATGTAGCTGTGATTTTTCATGTGAGGTGCTATCATACAATTTATTGTTTGAATATATGACAATTTATTCATTTTCCTGTTGGTAGTCATTTGAATTGTTTCCAGATTTTTGCTGTGATGCGACACATTCTTATTTACGTCTTTTGATGTGCAAGGGCAAGTGTTGCCCTTGGGTCACAAGAAATACGAATGTTCCGATTCACAACATAAGGTCACGCTGCCTTCCAAAGCCGCTGTTCTCACTACACCAGCATGCGTGTGAGACCCTGCCCATCCACATCTCCTCCCACCTTGGCGTTATCGGACTTCATCACATTTTCTCCTTGAATACAAGTAAGACGGCATCTCAGTGTGATCGCGGTTTGCATTTTCCTGATCACTGATATCTTGAGCCCTCTTCTTATATTTGTTGGTTATGAATTTCATTTTCTATGAAGTGTGTACTACATTTAAAATTTTATTCGGTCCTTTCCTTATGGATTCATAACAGTTCTTTGAGTTATAGATACTAAGTATTTATCAGTTACATTTTGCACATATCTGCTCCCGTTTTGTAGTGTTTCCAGTTTCTTTAAGGTGATGTGATTTTACACTATCAGCAACACTTGAATGTGGGTCATTCAAGAAGTCGTTCGCTGTTGGGGCGCCTGGTTGGTGCAGTTGGTTAAGCGACGGGCTCTTGGTTCAGCTCAGGTCAGGATTCAGGGTCGTGAGATGGAGCCCCCATCAGGCTCCGCGCTCAGTTTGGAGTCTGCTTGAGGTTCTCTCCCTCCCCCCCTGCTCTCTGTCCCTCCCCCTCGCCACCACCTTGCACACAGGATCACTTAGCATGCTCTCTGTCAAATAAATAAATAAAATCTTTTTAAAAATAAAAAGAAATTTTTAAAAAAAGAAATATTTTGCTGTCAAGGTCTGGAAGATATTCACCCGCGTTTTCTGCTGTGTCTACCTACTTTCATTCTTTCAATAAAATTGAACAGTTTTACCACACACACAATTCAGTTGTATCTTCAAGTTGTGAAAACAGCAGTTGGTGTAGTGGCTTTACCCAGGCCACTTGCTTTTGAGACATTTTTCCTAAATGCGGGATGAAAGCTCAGGATCCCTGATCATATAATTTAAGGTAGGGACCTGTAAGTAGGAAATGAGTGTTAGAAAGCCCCTCCCAACGTCGTCTGCCCACGCGGGGAAGGGGACCGATTCCAGAACACATGCCCTGCAGCACATCTGGAAATGCTTGCTACGGACTTTGTTTCCCTCGTACCAGAAACCTTTGACTTAGAATCGCTGACACGGAGCGCCTGGGGATCTTCCTGCTCTCACCACTTACGTTCCCCAAACTGCAAAATCCCTTCTTGCTGTGAAGACCTTTTTAAATATTAGAAACGACGTTTGGTCTGCAACAACAGTGCTTCTTTTCAGCACTTTAAAAATGTTGTTCCCCTGTCTTCACTTCCATGGTTTCTGATGAGAAATCCAGTCCCTCGAATTGTCATTCCTCTATGTGTAAGATATAATTTTTCTCAGCTGCTTTCAAGGTTTTCTTTATCTTTGTTTTTTAACAATTTAATTATGGCATATCTGGGTACAATTTATTTGTCTGTTTCTTTGGTTTTAGTTTAACTTGGTTGAAGTTCACTGAAATTCTTCAGTCTGTAACTATGTCTTTCACCTAACATCAAGTTTTCAAACATAATGTCCTCAGTCTCTCTATTCTTTGGAGACCCCAACCACATAAATATCATACTTTTTGATATTGTCCAACAGGTACCTCAGGCTCTCAAAATTTTTTCCTTATTGTTCTCTCTGTCTTTCAGATGGGATAAATTCCATTGTTCTTTCTTCAAGTTCACGGTCTCTTTCTTTTGTTATCTCCATTCTGCTATTAAGCCTATCCAATAAGGTTATTTTTTATTATTATCATTATTATTTTACTATTGTTATTTTAGATATTTTTCAGCTCCAAAGTATCCTATTTTTTAAAGTTTTACTTCTTTGCTGAGAATTTCTGTATGTCTGTCATTTCAGAAGTGTTCACAGACCATGTTTACCTGTTTCAAAGTCTTTCTCATAATTCCAACATCTGAATCATCTCAAGGCTGGCATCTATTGATTATCAATTTCATTGAGAATTGGACATATTTTCTGATTTGTGGAATTTTGAGGAATTTTGGATGGTATCTTCAGCATTTAGTCTATTATATTATGAGAGTATGGATACTTAAAATCCTCTGGGGAACACTGATATTTGTTCTATCAGGCAATCAACCTTGTTAGGTTCAAACTAAAAATTTTGTCTCACCTTATATGGGTGGTAATTACAATATCAGTTCATTTTTCAAAGTTTTTAATATGCTCATTTGATTATGCATATGACAAGTTTTGATATATAGTATTTTCACTTTTTTTCAATTCCAAATATTTTCTAATTTATCTTTTCACTTGTTTTGACTGTAAGTTATTTAAAATATATTTATATATCTGCTATAATAGATATTTTGAGAAACATACAAAAGAAGAGAAAATAATCTCCATATCACCTTTTTCAGTAATTATCAGCCAATCTTGTAGAGAGCCAGTCTAGTTTTACCTGTCTTCCTACACATCCTACTGGATGATTGTGAAATACAGTCCGGTCGCTAAATAATTTCATTCATAATTATTTCAGCATGGTTCTCTAAAAGATAAGAAACCTATTAAAAATGTAGCCTATTTCAGGTTCAGTTCTAGACCACCACAATAAAATGAATATTGCAATAAAAAATAAATAAATAGCCACAATTACATATTACATATTAAAAATTAAAGTAATTTGTTGAAGCCAATAAATATTCGGTTAGTGCAGAAATGTATTTTTAATTTCTAAACACAAAGAAATTTTCTAGTTATGTTCTTTCCTTCTTTTATTCTAACTTAATAATACTGTAATCAGAAAAATATTTCATCTAAAAAGATATTTCATCTGATTTCAATTCTTCAAAATCTATTCAGCATGCTCTATGGCATGCCAATTTTGTTCCATATGTACTTGATAAAAATATGTATTTTGATGTTTGGGGGATTATTTTCCCCAAACACATTGATCAAGCAACCTAATTCATTTAACTATATTCCAATATTTTTAGATTGCTCCTTCTATCAGGTACTGAGAGAAGTGCATGAAAATCTCCCATTATTCCTACAGGTCTTTTGGGTTTTTGTTGTTGTTGTTGTTGTTGTTGCTGTATTTTAGTTTTTTCTACTTTTTCCTTTATATATTTTAACACTGTTTATTTGCAGTATATGTATTTAGCATTACTAGAGCTTCCAGTGAATTGTACTTTTTATCTTAAAGTCTACATTGATACATAGCTACATAATTTTTTTAAAAGATTTTATCTATTTATTTGACAGAGAAAGAGACAGCCAGTGAGAGAGGGAACACAGGCAGGGGGAGTGGGAGAGGAAGAAGCAGGCTCCCAGCAGAGCAGGAAGCCCAACGCGGGGCTTGATCCCAGGACTCTGGGATCATGCCCTGAGCCGAAGGCAGATGCTTAATGACTGAGCCACCCAGGGTCCCCTAATTTTTTGATTTATGTTTGCGTAGAGTATTTTTTCCATCATTTTACTTTCAATTTGTTATATCTTTATATTTTATGTGTATCTCAGAAGCAGCATATAAATTTGGGGGCTTAATCTTTGACATCATTAAGCATGTATTTCATTTACATGTAATGTAATTATTGATATATTTCAGTGGAAATCTGCCAACTTACTGCTTTCTATTTGGTTTTTATGTTCTACATTCTTCTTTGTCTCTATTCACATTTCGTTTGATTAACTTTTCATTCTTTCCTTTTTTCCTTTTAACTACTAGCTTGGTAGTTATATATTCTATTATTATTCTCTTTCTGGTTATACTTGAGATGACTACATGTATCTCTTACCAGAGAATTCAAATTTAAATTAGTGTTTTATCTCTTTCTTAAAAATTCAAGGGACTTAGAACAAGTTCTACTTCATTTGCCACCTCAAACATCATATGCTATTTATACTACATGTATTTTGAGCTCCCCCAGGCATTATTGCTGTTGTCATGGTTTTTATTTTATAAAGTCCATGTTCGTTCAGCATTACCACACATGTTCACTGTTTTCTTTATTCTTTATTCCTCCCTGAACTTCTGAGATTCTGTCATCTAGTATCACCGTTCTGCTTAAAATATTTAAGCAGACTTTACATATTTCCTTTAGCGAACTAGCCCTTCTTGTTACAAAATTTCTCAGTTTTGTCTTTCAAAAATGTTTTAATTGTTATGGACTCTGAGAAACAAACTGTGGGCCTCAGAGGGGAGGGGGGTGGGGGGATGGGATAGACCGGTGATGGGTAGTAAGGAGGGCACGTACTGCATGGTGCACTGGGTGTTATACGCAACTAATGAGTCATGGAACTTTACATCAAAAACCAGGGATGTACTGTATGGTGACTAACATAATATAATAAAAAATAAATAAAAAAATAAAAAATAAAAGAAAGGGCAATGTCCCGCCCAGTCATGAGGCAGAGACCAGAGACCTCATCTCTGTGCATTCCGCAGGGTTTCTTAGACAACGGCTGACACATAGTGGGTGTGCAACTAACTTTTGCTGACACCATCCAGGGTTTTGGAGGCTACGTGATGCTCAGCTGGGCACTCGTTCAAGTATACCACAAAGATGTAACTCGGCTAAAATAATAAAAAAGAGATTTCATGGAAAAAAATGTTTTAATTGTTTTATGTCATTACTATTGAAGAATATTTTCACTGAATATAAAATTCCAACTTGACATTTTAATTTTCTTACCATTTAGCATTCTATTTTCTTCTGGACTCTTCTTCTGAAAGGTAAAGTATCTTCTAATTATTATTCCATTTAATAATTGTTTTTCCCTTTGGCTGCTTGAAAGTCTTTCTCTTTGTTATTATGTTTGGCAGGTTATACTATGATGTGTTCAAATGTGGTTTTGTTGGGGATTCATAGTGACTCTTGAATGTGAAATTTAATATCTTTCAGTATATTTGAAAGTTCCCAGCAGTAGTATTTCTTCAGATATTATTTCTGCTTCACTCTCTCTCCCTTCATCTTCTGAAATTACAATGATAGCCACGATGGGTTTTATCACTGTCTCCTCTATGCCTCTGACTCTCTTTCTTCTACACTCCACCTTTTATTTTCTTCACTCTTCATTCTACATACTTTCTTCTGTAATATCTTCTAATTCCACTGATTGTCTCCTTAGCTCTGTCTCTATTAATCTCAACCATTGAGTTCTTAATTTGTGTTATGGTACTTTTTAGTTCTAGAATTTCCATTTGGTTCTTATGTTTTATCTCTATTTCTCTGCCAAAATATCAGTCTTGTATTTTATTATCTTCATTTTATTAAACGTGGTTATTTTAAAGTCTTCTGATAATTCCTCTGAACTTGTGGACCTGTATCTATTGTCTATTATTTCTTTTATTTTTTTCAACCATATTACTTGTGTCCTTAAAACAAATTATTTTTATGAATTTATGGATGTATACTTTACATGAAAAAAAATAGAACATTCAAGGCCCAGGAAGAAATTATATCTCTTCAGAACTTTGTTTATTTTTAACACTCAGCTAGGCTACAAGCATTGGCAATTCCTGATCACCTTAACCTATTTCTAAGGATTCAGAGGATTTGAACCTGGCTTCAGCCTTGCAAGGGCTGGTTTATTTCTGACTTTCTTTTGTCCTGGGTAAACCCTTGGTTCATCAGGTCCCTAGTGTTCTTGGCAGACCCTCGATCCCAGTTTTCATCCCTTTTCCCCTGAAAAGCTCTGTTAAGCTTCTCAGTCTCTCATTTGCCTTTGCCTTTTCAGGAATCAGTAAATACATCCATAAAAAAGCATCTCTGGATTTTCTTCTTTTCCCCAATCTTGGCCCCATATCTTTAGTGGCTTCTTCAGCCCTTCCAGTGAATGTTTTTATCTTTGTGCAGCTTTTCTAGTTGTCATCATCAGTAGGCTTTTCCTGAATTAACTAGTCTACCACAGACAAAAGTGGAATATTCCCCCAAAACAACTTTTAAATTTAACTCAGGAAACTTCTAAATATATTATATGGTAATTTAATTTGATATAAGATCTGCATTAACCACACAGCTGTGGTGAAAAATGAAACAGACCTAGCCCTTTATACCAGAGACAGCCAAGATCCATTTGCCCCTTCATTTGCAGGAACAGAACATCTGGATGTTTTTTCCTGAGCATATGGCCACCTAAAGTTTTCAAGCCCTTGTGATAGCTACGTATGCTTGAGTGATGTCTGCTCGGTGGGATGTATGTGTGATTTCCACACAGTGTCCTTAAAGACAAGGGCACGACTTCCTTCACCTCTGCCATACTGCTTTCTGGAACGAAGACACAATAACGGGGGCTCCTTTGAGCCACCTTGAGTAATGACATGACCTTGGCAATGGAGTCCTACAAGACAAGACAACAAAATGGAAAGGGCCTGGATCCCCGACTCCGTGGATCATCACATCAATGTTGAACTGACCACTTCTGGACTTCTGGAATGTTACAGACAAATAAAGGTCTGCCTTGTTCAAGCCTCTACTGTTTCCTGTTACTTGTTACTTATCCACATGCATTAATGAAAAGGACATCTAATATGAGACAGCACTTGGTAAGTACCAAACCAGCGCTATAATCATGCGGCTAAAACTCACGGGAGGGAACTAGACTCCTGTAAGTCACTTGAAGGGTTAGTAAGATTAGAAGAATTTAAGGTTTACCAGAAAGCTCGATAGGATTTACATATGCAAAAAGGAATGAATGCAGCAATAAGCAGACGTAAAAAAAAATTAAAGATATATTCCTGAAGCTGACCAGGCTGACAGTGCACACAGCAGGACTCTGGTTGGAGAATACTGGGGAATTGTGACTATGAGACCATATGTGATAGATATGTGATTGGAAAGGTCCTTGAGAACAAGTCAAAACGACTGTAAGTTACAGACAAAGAATAAACCTGGTAAATATTTAATTATTCTGAGAATTAAAGTTGTTCAAGAACTGAGGCAAGGCATGAATTATAGCCTAACTCACTTTATTCTAGTGTGCTCTGTATTAACAAGCTTGTCAGAGTTTGAGAACCAAGATAAAAGACTTTCAGATCTTGGTATGGAAAAAACTGCTCAGAGGAATCTCTTATAGCTGAAAAATGATGAAGGAAACTTGTCGGTGGAACCTATTGCCTTGGGGGAGTTAGAAACCAAACCAGGAATTTTGATGCAGAGGAAAATTATGATGATTTAAACACTTTTTCTATCCCTCCAACGGGTTTTGTCATTACTTTGTTAGGATGGAAAAAGTATTTGCTACAAAATTTTTATTTTTTTTAAGAAGGAAATTTCATGAGGCGAAAGCTAGCATTAGAGATGCAGAGAGAGAATGTTTATAAATTTTACTTTATAAATTTTACTTTCTTATAAATTTTTCTTATAAATTTTACTTTACTATAAATTCTTATAAATTTATACTGCTTTTAAATTTTGCTTTGAAGCATAATCTTTAATTATTAGAGATAACTTTGAAACATGGAGCCAGAAGAAAGCCAACTCCCCATGTAAAATATGGTAAAAAGTTTTCATGGAAAAGTTGCTTATACACACTTCAAAAAATTAAAATTCATTAGGAAGAAGTGGAAAGTTTGTTATCATAAAAAATATGAAAAAGACTGGTTTGTGTGAAAGGGCCTATTTTGGAAATCATCACATGAACATAAGACAATTCTATCATTTTGATAATTAGCACATTCTCTTCCTCCTCAATGACTGCATTACAATTAACACACCTAGACATGTGGACCTCTGTGTTGTAGTGTGTGTCTTTATGAAGGATATAGCAGAGATGACAGTGATTTTCATGGATTTTTTTTTTTTTTTTTTGCTGTAGCTTTGTACTAAGTTTATTTTTTAAATAATTTTTTATTATGTTATTTTGGACAAGCATACAAAAATATGAAAGTGTTCACTTATTTTGTATGGGAACCTAATTTTGAACTTTATTATGAAAAGCCCTGTGTTTTGAGGCAAGCATGAACACCCTATCTTAAAGCCACTGCCCACTTCTTCAACAAATCCAACAAAAGCTGTAAGTTGAGACAGAATCCGTGTCCATCAAAATTCTCCCCCTCTTTCATGCTACTGGAATTTAATTGAGAGTGTAGCTACCAGACAGACCCATCCCCCAGATCCCATGCGCGTGGGCATTCAACCAGGTGCTTGCTGACGCACTGCGAGGGGCACGCACACCACCTTCGCATCCGATCCTTCACGCCTCCCGCACGCCGCTTCCATGCTAACCCAGCCGCTGCTTCCAGAGAGCTTCCCTCTGCTGCAGGCCTCACTGGCTGCCGTTCGGCCTTCTGAGACCGAGAGGACCAGGGAGATCAGAGTGTGGGAGAGGGGAAGACTTCTTCCAAATGGAGAAGGCCCCAGCTTCCTCCTTCGCATCCTTCTAAAAGATACCAGGGACTTCCACATTTTCCTTCCATTTGCAGGGGTCTCCAGACTCACAAGAATATTTCCCCTCTCACTAAGTGAAGCACTGGAAACTAAAATAGAGAGGAAAGGTAAATGCAACCTAACACAACAGAAAATGGCTTAATTTTCTGAGCAGTATTAATTTCAGTGTTTTCATGAATAAATTCAAAAATCATTATAAGTACCTTCTATGTTCTCTAAGTACTATGTTGAATCCTAGATGTAAAAAGAGGATTTATGTATGGAGCTGACCTCAAGGGAGCTGAAAATAGTAGGGAGGTTAGTTACACGGCGTTACAAATCCAAGAAGAGAAGAGTATATATGGTGTAGACCTAGTTCACGGAGAGTGCTGAGTAAGTCTGTCTTGGATGGTGAGCTAATCAACTCCTTCTCAGGTTACAACCTGAATCTACAGATTTCGAAGGATAAATTGTGTCTGTTGGGCAGGCAAGGGCACATTGCTGCATTGTAAAACATGCAACAGGGACTCACGAAGCCTGACGCTCAAGAGAAAGGCGGGGCCTGGTGGCAAGGACCCCTAAGTGCTGCACTGAGTTTGGATTTTATCCTGAAAGTGATTAAAGGCTGCTGTAGAATTGTAAGTGGAGCGGTGGCAGGAACTGCAGGACCGCAACTTTGTTTCTGAAGTGCTTCTTGGTGGCTGTGTGGAGAGTGGATCGGAAGCTGAGAAGCAAGAGCAAGGAGACCCACTAATTACGCAGTGAGTTGAGTTAGTGGTCAGGCTGGGGTCGGCGGAGGCAGTGAAGATAGAGGGAAAGATCGGAGACACGTTGGAGAGGCAGGGCTGGGAGTGCTTGGTGCTGTCTGCAGCGGAAGGGAAATAGGGATGGATCTGTGATTGTTCAAGTGGCTCCCAGACTGTAGTGCCACTAACAGAGATGAGGGATCAGTTTAGGGTAAGTTAGGGCTGGAATATTCCCGTGAGAATAAAAGCGATCACAGGTAACAGATCACAGTCCCTGCCAGGCAATACATCATCTTCACAGCCAAAACCTCACTGGGTACTGTTATTATCCTCGTCGTTCAGATCAAAAGACTGGGAAAGATAGGGGGTGTGTCCAAGCACCCTGAACACAGGCCACTGGGCTCCAGAGTCTCTGGCCCCGATCATGACACATATCACCTCTCTGCCAAACAGCTGGGTGCTGGTCTGAAGTTCAGGTGGGAAGTGTGAGCTGAGACGCAGATTTCAAAATCACTGAGATGTAAATGATCACTAAAATCCTAGGAGTGCATAAAATTCATTCTCGCGCCAGCCAACCAGGTCCTGAGCTACCACTGACCTGGAGACGTGACACAGTACCTCCCCTCAAGTAACTCAAATCAAAGGGCTTAATTTGGGGGGGAATCATATTGTAGTATGATAGTGTTATAATGTAATACACATATGGTTCAAAGAAGCACAGGGGAAGAGATCTGTATGGAACTAGTTTAGAATAAGAGAAGAGCAGGGGCGCCTGGGTGGCTCAGTCGTTAAGCGTCTGCCTTTGGCTCAGGGCGTGATCCCGGCGTTCTGGGATCGAGCCCCGCATCAGGCTCCTCGGTTGGGAGCCTGCTTCTTCCTCTCCCACTCCCCCTGCTTGTGTTCCCTCTCTCACTGGCTGTCTCTCTGTCTGTCAAATAAATAAATAAAAATCTTAAAAAAAAAAAAAAAAAAAAAAAAAAAAGAATAAGAGAAGAGGAGAGAATGCTGGAACTGACTCTGTAGGAGACACCAGTGGGAAAGGAGGCCACAGGGACATGATCTGGTCCAGAATGAAGGGTGAGAATCAGGAGGGAACAGCGAAAGAAGCTGCTGTAGATGGAGTGTTTCTGCCCTTCACCCCAAAATCTGTATGTTGAACTCTAGTCCCCAGTGTGGTGGTATTTGGAGATGGGACCTTTAGAAGGTGTTTGGTCATGAGGACGAGCCCTCGTGAGTGGGGTTAGTGCTCTTATACAAAGGACCCCAGAGAGCTCTGGTTGCTTCTGCCATGTGAGGACACAGCTAGAAGATGACTACCTATGAACCAGGAAGCAGGCCCTCTCCAGACAGGACCTTGGACTTTCTGGCCTCCAGACAGTGAGAAATCAGTGTGTGTTGTTTAAGCCACGTAGCCCATGATATTGTGGTTATACCAGCCTCAATGAACGAAAACTAAATCCACAGAGGGGAGCCTCCAGCAGTGCTGTCCTGCGTGCCAAAGGCCACCAAGAAGCCTGATTGACCAAGACTGACCACAGGCACCTGCAGAGTAGAGGTCACATGGATTGTGCTGGCAGTTTCATTGCTTGCTAATGTCACTGGGAAGGGCACATGTGCGGAGGTGCAAAGACAGTGAGCTCTAGTTCTTTAGAGAGCTTTGCTGAGAAGCTAAGGAGAAAGGTTGAGAAATCTGCAGAATGTTTTGCACTCGTTTGCTTTCTTATTTTTTCCTCCTGGTGCGTAAATGATTTAAGCACACTAACAGCCTGAGATAAAGAGCTAACAGAGAAAGTAATGTTGAAGTCTCTAGAGAGAAGGGCAAAACAGAAGAGAAGAGTCCCCATAGGGAGGGGAGTGTCATGGACTAAAATGCAAGATGACCTGATGAACTCAGAGGACAATCCATCCTCCTGGTCTTCTGAGAGACTCAACTAATCAGCCAATGGCAAATCCCATGGGCATATAGCCCCTGCAAGAACTGCAAAAAGGTGAAAAGTGGAAAGAATTGTAACAATAGCTTTCTTTTGAGTTTGATATATGTTTCATGGTCTCCATTACCCATGAGATGGCATAGCGGAGCATAGGTAAGAAATAGTAATTCAGGTCTAAATCAGCTATGCCTGGAAAAATTCAAAAGCAAATGAGAACTTTGGGAAAATCTTATTTCAAAATGAAATCTAGGGCACCCAGGTGGCTCAGTTGGTTAAGCATCCAACTCTTGATTTTGGCTCAGGTCATGATCTCAGTATCGTGAGATCAACCTCCCCGCCATACCCAGTGTGGACCCTGATTGCTTCTCCCTCTCCTTCTGCCCCTCCCTGCCACCTCTCTCCCTCTTCAAAAAAAAAACAAACAAACAAACAAAAAAAACCACCAACAACAACAACCAAATCAATATTTGCTCAATGTGTTCCTCTTAGAACGCCTTTTCAGAGGACACTAGCCTGAATGCCTCTAGCCACAGCATGTCAACAAAGAAGGAAAAACGTTGGAAGTTACAGGTATAAACAGTGCTGGAGAGAAAGCCAGAGTCTGAATTATAGCCCAGATGCTTTTCCTTCTGAATTTGGTTAGGTGAAACCCTTGTATTTCATTCCACTCTCCTAACATAGATCTGTCAGGAGGTCTGTTCTCATTTCACTTCAGACCATGTGGTTTAAATATAGAGTGTTGGTTCTCTTAATTTCCATCTGATTATAATTCTAGTGTTATTCAAGTGAAAATTTACTGGTGATCAGAGTATGTCTGTTCTAAAGATGGAGTTCAGTGCCAAAGAGATTCCTTGGGTGGTCTCACCTTCAACCAAAGTCTTTCGCTCCTGTGAAAGTGTTCTCCGTGCTTTCCAGTGCTATATTTGAGACTTTATGGGTTATTTCTTTTAAACAATGGGAGAACAAGAGGCCCTGGGTTAACAAAACAAAATATCATATTAGGCCCCATTCCTTCATTGAATTTATGTTAACTATGTCTCTATTTTGTGTTTTAACCATAGTTTTCCTTTTAGTAAAAACAAGTTTTTCTTTGTTTGTTTGCTTTGCTATACAACATTGTACCTGTAGTTGGTAACAATATATTGTGCACTTAAAAGTTTGTTGAGGGCAGATCTCATGTTAACTGTTCTCCCCACATTAAAATTTTAAAAATTAAGTGTTAATTTTTTCAACTCAACAGAAATTTCCCTCTTCTCTGTTTTTAGTTTTTTTCGGAGTAAACACAAGAACAGCACAAAAGTTGGTTTTAGCTTTGTTTTTCCTTTGTTCTCAAATCTAAATTTGAACTCTATCCCCTGACAGTGAGACATTGTAGAAGAGCTTAATATGGCGATTTCTTTAGTTAAGAAACAGGCAGTATTATTGTCATTATTGTTAAGTTTCATAGGATTGCTAAGTTTCCTTACCTTTAAACAAATCCCCATGTGCTTGGGGATTCAACAATGAGTGCCTTAGGAAGTTCCTAGGATTAGCAAACCTTAAAGAAAACCAACTGAAATTTATGCCAAATGGGCAGGAAAGAAGAGTTATTTAAAAATATTAAAGGTGCCCTTTTGGCCCATTTATCCTGCAGTATTTTCTATTTTACTAACTCCATAAAATGCCTAGATGTGAAAGTGGCTAAAATTGGTTACTACACGCTGAGCACAGGGACAGTTTTCCCCACATGGGTGTGTCCTCACTGTCCTTCAAAGCGCTGCCCCACCCCCAAGGGTGCATAAACAGTGCCTCCAAGGCATCTGTATGCAGAGCAGGTAGTCCCCTCCCCAGTGGACCACATGACTTGTTGAACTTCCGGGGGAAAATGTATTTGCCATCCCCCGGATCCCAGAATTACTTTATTAAAATACTTTTTTTTTTTTTTTTTTGGCTAATGACACGGCCTAACCACAACAACTTGCATTTATTCAACTTACTCTGTGCCAGACAGGTTAAAATCCCTTCATAAGCACTACCTTATATAATTCTAACGAGTGGCAGGTCCCGGGTGCCAGCGTCCTCAAGTGTGTTGACTGGGGAGGGATAGATGTAGGAATTGGGGGCAAGGAAGCAAGAGCAGAGCTAAATTGTTCTGTATTAAAAATGGGCGAAATTTGGAAAGACCTGAGGCGTTAGGACTGGATGCAGGGCAGATTTGGAGCCTCATGAATTGAGGGGCAGGTGAAGGATGGAGAGCCCCCCAGTGGTGGCAACCCAAACAGAGAGAAACCAGGAGCAAGTCCACCTGTCGTCTGTAAAACCAGTACTGTTTATTTATGCTTTGTGAGGTGATTCTGAGTGCTGGAGGGAGTACTGCTCACGGTCATGAGAGCTGGAAGAGACACTGTTGTCGAGAGAAGTGCAGGCATGCCAGACAGTGTGGCCTCTTTGAGTTTAAAAAAGCTCTCAGCTCCACCTACTTTTATTAATGATTGAGGTTGATGGGAATAATGACATTTCTGAGTAAGTGGGAAGACTTTGCACTTTGCCAATTTCTTTAATGAAAGTATGGGACTGGTAAGGAGAAATAGTTAGATAACAGCATTTATGCTCAAGTTGTGATTTGGGAGATCCAAAAGAAATTTTAAGGAAGCATTTCAAAATTCGTATTTCTGTTAAAATCTTCCTTTATCCATCAGGAAATATTGACTCATGGATGTGTAGGATTTTGCTCTGTTTTTGTTCTAAGGCAATGCTCAAATGAACAATTTTGTTTAGGTTGAACATTTCCCAAATTGATCTCTGTAATCATAAATTATCCATGGCACATATTGCATGGAGCACTGGGTGTTATACGCAAATAATGAAGCATGGAACACTACATCAAAAACTAAGGATATACTGTATGGTGACTAACATAACATAATAAAAAATTATTTAAAAAATAAATAAATAAATTATCCATGGTGAAATAGCACCACTATGAAGAAAGGGGTTGGAGCATGAATACATGTAAGAAGCAGGGGTCTTGCCCAGAAGAGGTGTGAATTAAGTCTGTGACAACCTGTAAGAACTGCAATCATGAGTAAGAATTTGTTTGTAACTCTTTGACCCTGGACCCAGAGCAACATCCAGTCATCATCAACTGGGGCCAACCATCATCTGTAGGAAGACAAAACTAAACAAAGCAGATCCTAGGAATATAAAATAAGCTGAAGGAAAGCAATTATAGGGCTTGAAAGGGTGGCCAAGGTTAATTCTGCCCAAAGAATTCCAGTCTGAAAATCTGAACTCATCAGTTCTTGCCAGATTTTATCAGGTGTATGTCCATCCTCTCCCTATGGGTGTCCTCTTTATAGACACACAAGAAAACGTGTTAAGGAGGAGAAAGAGACAGATGTAGTAGTGTTAGTAAAGATACAAGGGTCTACAATGAAGAGAGTTTAAAATCTGATCGGGTAGTAAAAAGATTCCTAAGAAGTGAGGCCAATTGACTCAACATTTGGGAGTTCAGGCTTATTGCCAGACTTATTTCATTGTCGGGCTCCTTACTTCTGAGTCAAGGGTATTAGGTCATGACAAGAAGGCGATTGAGAACTTGAGGATTGTCAAGTGTCAACTCTCTAAATTACCACAAGAAATCTGGTGAACAAGCCACAGTGAATCAGACTCCGTGCAGTGAAGGGACTGCCGGACAGAAGCAGGAGACAGCACACTGCTTCAGAGGCGGGATGTCAGAGCAGGGGTCATGTGACCTTGTTAGTAATTATAGAAACTATTTTGTCTATACTTCAGTGGTTTAAGGTGCACCCTCCGAGGCTGAGAACTGATTGAGACTGAGGAATTTTATTTTATGCTACTTTAGGAGTCATGTCCGCAGCAAAGCAAGGATCTTGAAAGGAATCCTGTTTTTTGTCTAAGTGAACGACCTATAAATTGGAAAGCTGCTTGCCCAGATGGACAAACTGTTCACCAAAATAAAGTTTTCAGGAATTTTTTAAACACTGATTTGTTGTTTCACAGCCTTATATTGTTAGGCAAACTCCTTGGAACAAACATTTAGGTAAGGCTGACCCAGGGGTCTCAGCATCCCAAGTCCTCCTTGTGTTTCTCCCCCTCGCCTCAAACTCCCACTCCCCAGAAACCCCACCTTCCCAGCTGTCCCTCACTCTTGATCATCCATTCCAACCTATCAAAGATACCAGCTGGAGCCTTTTTTAGGTGGTTTAATAAACCCTAAGAAGGGGTTAGTGACCAATAACTTCATAGTTCTTCCTAGGGTTATTTACATTTAAACAAAATATCATGATGCATTTACCATTTAATTTTCCTTGTTTACCTGGCAATTTCTGCCTCTTCACTTCCTGGAAGCCCTTGTTAAAAATCCCAGTCTCAGCTCTAATTAAATACTATGTTTATCATCTATTTGGCAGTTAATAACATTTGGCCATGTGACAGCTCTTGCAAGATTACCTTAGACTACAGTTTAACACTATAAAGCAGTATGCCTACAGGACAAAGAATTCATTGAAACGTGCTTTTGTAACATAATTGTTACACAGACTCACAATCTCATTATCCTATTGCTACATCCACCATCACCCCAAACTCTGAGCTACTTGAGGACACTCACCTAAAGGATACTAATAAATGCGTGAAAAATGAAAGAATATAGGAACATGATGTCTTTCAGTTAGATTTTTTTAGCCCTTTGAGGAACTTGATTGCGTTTTCCACACCTTCAGATTGTCCTTTACACATAATGAGCACCTAACAATTATATGCACATTGAATAAATAGTGAATGTATATATGAAAAGATGGGGAAAATATAGATCAAAACATTACAGAGATGATCTCAGAAAGATGGAAGTTTAGGAAATTTTAATTTTCTTTGTGTCTACCAAGTTTTCTGCAGTGAACATTTATTATTTCCATGATTGGGGGGAAAAAGAATTTAAAAGAAACATCAATGACAACCTTATCAGATGGAAGTAACATCAGAGTAAGAAATGATCCCAGGTAGGGTGGAAGAGGGAACAGTGAACACGTGGATGCTGGAGCGCAGGTTGCCTGGGCAACGCAGGCTCCTTGGGCAGAAGCACAACTTGTGAATGGCAGGGCAGTGACTACATGTGTTGGGACTAATGACTGGTCTTCAGAAATGAGGTCCTTCCATCTACTCAGAATTCCTGTGTCACAGGGGAACTGAGATTTTACTGAGACAAAATAGTTTCTATAATTACTCACAGGGCCACATCAACAAATACTAGTGGTATTTCCCTAATAAGATTCTATCCCATAAAACTACTCAAGCTGCCAGCTGAGCTCTTGTCACTGGGTCTCTGGCAATAGCTTCAAATTATTCACATTGCCTTTGTCTAAAAGTTTATGGGATGGGTAGGCTGGCTTCGGGTTTTATTGGCAAGCCAGTGGGCATTTGTGTGTTTAATTGTACATTTGGAGTACAGAAGATGAATCAATATGGGGCGTTCACGTTTATGTCAAATCAAGAAAATAAAAGGAAGCGTACAGGAGTGATCTGCTGAACAGGTCACATCCCAGGAACCAGGCCTGGCCTCAGGGACCCAGCAAGACCTACAAACTCAAATTTCAGACATCCTCAGCCTCTGGTCAACGCAGGGTAGAGGTGGGTTTGTATTTTGGAGTCGGGGGAAGAGGATGTGGTAATAAGTTAGAGAGTGACTTGAAGGGGAAGGTGAGGACCAGGAGCCATGTGGGTCCTGCTCTGGGCTCAGGGCACCTGCCTGAAGCACAGAAGAGGACTTAGAAAATTTGGAAGAAGACACTCAAAGCATGGGGTCCCTGAGTACGATTCCACCGTTTTCCCTGAGTTGCCTTCTTAGGCTGCACCAAATGAACTGAGTCCCTTGCACTTTGGTCGCTTACAAGGGCAGCGTGAAAACAAGTCACTAACCCATATCACCTCCCAAATCCCTACCTCCTAAGACCATCCCACCGGGAGTTACAGTTTCAACATATGGATTTGGGAAGGACACAAACATGCACTCCACAACATGTACCGGTGAAACAGAATTGGGAGTCCAAAAATAAACCCTTACATTTAAAGTCAATTTCTTTTTGACAAGATGTCAAGAAAATTCAATAGGGAAAGAATAATCTTTTGAACAAATCGTTCTGTGACAACTAGGTATCACCGATATTGATATCTACCCTTATGCCAAATTCACACTGTCTTGATTACTGTAGTTTTAGTAAGTTTTTGAATTCTCCCGCATTGTTCTCCTTTTTAAAAGATTATTTTGGCAACTCTTGATCTCTTGCATTCCATATGAACTTTAAAATCAGTTTTTCAATTTTTTTTTTATTATAATAATATTTTTTATTATGTTAGTCGCCATACAGTACATCCCTGGTTTTTTATGTAAAGTTCGATGATTCATTAGTTGCGTATAACACCCAGTGCACCATGCAATCCGTGCCCTCCTTACCACCCATCACCAGCCCATCTCATTCCCCCACCCCCTCCCCTCAGTTTTTCAATTTCTGCCCAAAAAAAGCAACTGAAATTTTTATAAGGATTGCCTTATCTATAGATCATTTCTGAAGTATAGTCATCTTAATTATATTAAGTGTTCTAATATATTAACATTACATATCTTCCCATTTATTTAGGTCTTTAAACATTTTTAAATGTGTTTTAGTTTTCACTGTACAAGTGTTGCACTTTTTTGTTAAATTTTTACCTAAGTATTTTATTCTTTGCGATGCTATGGTGATGATGAAGGGGAATTGTTTTCTTAAATTCATTTTTGGATTTTTGTTGCTAGTTATAAAAATATGATTTATTTTTTACATCAATCGCATTATCTAATATCCTGCAACCTAGCTGAACATCTTTATTAGTTATAATAGTTTTCATGGATTTCCTAGAATATTATATATACAAGATCATGTCATCTACAAATAAGGATGGTTTTACATCTTCCTTTCCATTCTGAAGGCCTTTTATTCCCTTTTCTTGCCCAACTGCTCTGGTTAGAATCTCAAATACAATGTTGAATAGAAGGGGGAAGATCTTGACTTTCTCCACATCTTCTTTAGTTCTTCGAGCATCTTTAAGATAGTTGTTTTAAATTGTGGTTCCGGTGTATCTGCCATCATCATCAGGTGATAAGCCTGAGGCATAAAACTGAGATCTTCTCAGATGATTTCTGAGCCTACACCTTTCCCTGGGCATGCACCGCCACGTTCTAGTTTTTCCCTATATATGTTTTGTTGTTTTTGTTTTTTTGATTTTTTTTAAAGATTTTTTTTATTTATTTGACAGAGATAGAGACAGCCAGTGAGAGAGGGAACACAAGCAGGGGGAGTGGGAGAGGAAGAAGCAGGCTCCCAGCGGACGAGCCTGATGTGGGGCTTGATTCCAGAACGCCGGGATCACGCCCTGAGCTGAAGGCAGATGCTTAACAACTGTGCCACCCAGGCGCCCCTGCAGTTGTTTTTGAATGTCCTAGTCTTTAATGTCAGGCCCCCAGAAGGGGAAAAACAGAAAAATGTTCAAGCCTTCAATAAGCTCCAGAGTTCTAAACTAGTTACGTCAGACAAATCCTGTCCGTGCAATTGCCGTCTGTGTGGACAGACAGATTCCTGGAGCTCCGTACTCCGCCATCTTCCCAGAACCCTCACTGAGTCCCTTGCGATACTTTTCGTCTTTCTAGGAACTTGTCCACCTCATCTGAAGTATTCAGTTTGTTGGCATACATTTGCTCTTGGTACTCCCCTGTACTACCTTTTATTTCTGAAAGGTCATTCATCTTAACCGCAGTAACCTGAGTCTTCCTCCTTTTTGTCTCAGTCAGTCCCCCTGAAGGTTTGTCACATTGTTGCTCTTTTCAAAGGCCTGACTCTTGGTTTTGTTATTTTCTTGACTGCTGTGCTGCTGTCCTGATCTTTATCCTCTCCTTCCTTCCACTTCCTTTGCATTTATTTCCTCTTCTTTTCTCTGTCGTAAGGTGGAAGGCCAGGTTATGGATTTGTGATCTTTCTTTGTTTTTCAAACAGGCATTTGCAGCTGTAAATTTTCCTCTAAGGGGCGCCTGGGTAGCGCAGTCGTTAAAGCGTCTGCCTTCGGCTCAGGGCGTGATCCCGGCGTTCCGGGATCGAGTCCCACATCGGGCTCCTCGGCTAGGAGCCTGCTTCTTCCTCTCTCACTCGCCTGCTGTGTTCCCTCTCTCGCTGGCTGTCTCTCTGTCACATAAATAAATAAAATCTTTAAAAAATAAATAAATAAATAAATAAATAATAAATAAATAAATAAATTTTCCTCTAAGACGTATTTTACCTGTCATAAGTTTTGGTATCTTGTGTTTTCATTTTCATTTGTCTCAAAGAATTTCTTATTTCCCTTATGACTTCTTTCTTGATGCATTGGTTGTTTAGAAGTATCTTCTTTCATTTCTACACATCTGGGTATTTCTCAAATTTCCTTCTGTTATTAATTTCTAATTTAATGCCATTGTAGTTGGAAAAGATGTTTTGTATAATTCTATCACTTTAAATTTATCGAGGCTTGTTTTATGGCCTGGCGTATGGTCTAACCTGGAGAATGTTCCATGTTCATTTGAGAAGAAGATGGATTCTGCCGCAGTTAGGTAGAATATTCTACAGACGTCTATCAGGAGTAGTTGATTTACAACGTTGTTCCAATCTTCTATTTCCCTCTTGCTCTTCTGCCAGGATGTGCCATCCAGTGTTGAATGTGGAATACTGAAGTCTCCAACTATTATACTTGAATTGTCTATTTCTTCCTTCAATTCTATCTTTTTATATAATGTATTTCGGAGATCTGTTGATAGGTGTCTTCCTTGGTGATTGACACTTTAATCATTACACAACATCTCTCCTTATCTCTAGTAAACTTTTTGTTTGTTTTAAAGTCTGTTTTGTCTGATGTTGTTAGAGCTACTCCAGTTCTTTTATATTCCTTGGGTGGTGTATTTTCAACCATTCTTTTACTTGTAACCTATTTGTATTTTTCAATCTAACGTGTGTCTCCTATGGGTATCATATGATTGGATCTTGTTTTTTTATCTGATTTGACAATTTCTGCCTTTCCAATGGATTATTCAATTTTGATGCTATCATTAATATTGTTGGATTTATATCTGCCATTTTGTTTTTATATGTCATATTTTTTGTTCATATATTTTTCCTTTATTGCCTTCTTTTGCATTAAGTGACATTTCAATTCTTTTATTTATTTTTTAAGGGGGGAGGGGTTGAGGGAGAGGGAGAGAGATAATCTCAAGAAGATTCCACATCCAGGGTGGAGCTTGACGTGGGGCTCGCTATCACAACCTGAGATCATGACCTGAGCTGAAATCAAGAGTCAGACGCTTAACTGCCTGAGCACCCAGGCGCCCGTCAATTCCTTTATTTTTTAAAACACAATTTTTGTGTTCTTTTCTTAGTGATTCCTCTAGGGCTTACAATATACGTCATAACTCATCAGATGTATGATGATAAATCTACTTCAGATTTATCTTAGTTTATACTGAATTTATTCTAATGAAATACAGAAACTTTTTTCCTATATAGCTTCATTCTTTTCTTTTTTGTGATTATTAGTGTTATATATATTATATGCATATGGTACGAGTCCAGCAATACATTTTAGTGATTATTTCTTTATATAATCGTATGTCTTTTTATTGAAGCTGAGAAAAGAAAGAAATACAAGTACATATCTGTAGAGTTGGTCATATGAACCTTTTTGTTTATTCTTTTTGGTTTTCTTAAGTTCTCCCTGCAGATTGGAGCTACGGTTTGGTGTCTTTTCCTTACTCCAATACAGCATTGGCCTACATACTCCCCCACAGTCCAATGTACAGCTAACGTCCAGTAGGTTACATTTCAGTATGTTATTGGCTCAAAAATATAATAATATACTCATATTATTTTATGCAATTATTTTTAATCAATCAAAAGAAACATAGAGAAGAACTATGCAATGTTACCGTATTTTGTATTTTCCTATATAATTATCTTTTTTAGTTCTCCTTTTGCACATACGGATTTAAAATACTATCCACTATCACTCATTTTCAGCCTGAAGAACTTATTGCAAAAAATTCTCTCAGTTTTTGTTTATCCAACAATGTCTTTATCCTGACTTCATTTTTGAAAGATAGTTTTACTGGACTTTGTTTTAGTTTCCACACTTTGAATATGCCAGCATGTTTCCTTCTGGCCTCTATTGTTTCTGAGAGAAGTCAGCTAGTAATCTTACTGGGGTTCCCTTGTTCATGATAAGTCATTTTTCTCTAACTGCTTTCAAGATTTTGTTGCCTTTGGTTGTCAATATTCTGGCTGTGATGTCTCTGGGTGCGGGTCCCTTGGCTTTTATCCTTCTTCCATTTCCTTTAATTTTTTTGGATGAGTAGATTAATACTTTTCATCCTGTTTGGAAAGTTGTCAGTTAGTATTTCTTTAAATATTTTCTCATCTCCTTTCTCTCTCTTCTCCTCTGGTAATCTCATTGCATGCATGATGGTGCATGGAGCCCCGATTTCTCTGCAGCTCTGTTTATTTTTCTTCATCTCCCCCCTCTTCTGAAGTTATATAATCTCTACTGACCTTTCGTCAAGGGTGCTGATTCATTTTTCTGCCAGCTCAGATCTACAATTGAGACTCACTACTAAAGCTTTCATTTGGGTTATTGTAATTTCATCTCCAGAATGTTTATTTCATCCTTTCCAATAATTTCTCTCTTTGTTCATATTCCTTATTTAAGGAGACGTTGTAATGTCTTCCTTGAATTCTTTAGGCATGGTTTCATTTAGTTCTTTGAACATCTTTATAATAGCTGCATTGAAGTCTTTGCTAAGTCGACCATCTGGGCCCCTTCCGAGGTGGTTTCTATTGCCTGTTTTATTACCTTTGTGTATGGGTCACACTTTCCTATTTCTTTGCGTATCTCACAAATTTTTTGTTAAAAATTGAATTTTTGTTTAAAAAAGTTCTAAATACTATGTCGCTGCAACATTCAATACTGATTTTCCCCCCTCGGGCTTGTTGTTTGTTGTTTACTGCTTAGTGCCTTGGCTGGACCAATTCTCTGAAGTCTGTCTCCCAGCCGAATCACCCCCAATGTGCAGCTTCTGGGACCTCTACCCCGATGTTCCCCCCATTGTTTTAATCTTCTAGCCTTGTTACCCAAGTTTCACCTCTGGGTAAATATAAGCCACTTTTTTTTTTTTTTTTTTGTAAAAGTCTGTTTTTAAACCCCCTTAGTCTGTTAGATTTTAGGATATTTGCTTTATGATTTCTTCAAGTTTTTATTTCATAACTGGCATGTCCCAGACTCTAGAAATCAACGATTCCATGAGAAATGATAGATGGGTTCCTTCTAGGAAATGTAAAATTTTCCAATGGTTAGGTTTAAGGATGACTTGCTTTAGCCATGATTCAAGTTTGGACTTAGGTTTCAGTTATCTTTTGCTGAGTAACTATCCCAAACTTAGTGATACAAAGCACTTTATTTTGCTCAGCCATTCTGTGGCTCAGACTGTGGACAGGGTGTAGCATGTATGACTGGTCTCAGCTCATCCTGTCTGGAAGGACCTCAATGGGAAGACTCAAGCATTTGGGTTGACTTGAAAGTCTGTGGGCTGAAACCATTGGGAGCTTTCTTAATTCACATATTTAGCACCGGAGCTGGATTTCCATGTGGCTCGAGGTTCTCACAGCATGGCAGCTGGGCCCCAAGAGGTAACGTGCTCACAGGGGACACCAGACAGAAACTGCATGGCATTTTATTACCCAGCCCTAGAGGTCACATCTGTCACTCCCACTAACTTTACTTGGTCACAGCAGCTACAGCCTGCTCAGATTAAAGGGGAGGAAACATAGATCTCACTTCTTAATGGGAAAGACATGGAGAATTTATGGTCATATGTTTAAAACAGACACAACTTGTTTAATACTAAGTTCCCCTGAGAATTATATCTGTGTCTATTACCTTTACATTAACACGGTAAGAAAAAAGAACGCAGAGGAAGTTTCAATCACTGAGGCCCGTGCCAGTTGAGGCTTAATCAGAAATTATAGTATTAAGCGTTATCAGATGTTTGTACCTCAGCCATGATTGCTTTTGCAGAGGGTTTGCAAGCCGGTCACAGTTTTCTAAAAAAAAATAAGATACAGGACAGATGAGTTTTGGCAGGACACCCAAAGAAGGGAGAGGGGAAGTGAAATGGGCAGACCGGCTTCCCTCAGGGACAGCATGCCTTGGATCGAGGGCCCTCAGACAGTGAAGTGTGCACCTGGGGTCCCGGACAGCTCAGAGAGGAAAAAGCAAGGAAAGAAACACAAGAAGTCCCAACGACCTGCTTCAAAATTGTGCCCACGACTGACCCTGGAATAAATGGAGACTTCCCTGCATTCTTGGATGGAAAATCTGCAAATGTTAAGAAACTAGACTTTCTTCTGTCTGGAACATAAAATTATAAACCCTGGCTGTGCCTGTCAGTCCACCCAGGAGATTCAGAGCCATTTTCTTTGGCTTTGTGTGCAGGACCTTCTGGCATAGAGCAGGGCTCCGGGATGATAGTGCTTTCCAGTGACTCCTAGTTATGCAGGAAGAGGGGAAATGCCAAGACTCAAACCTCTTCTTTCATTAAAAAGGCCCAGAGAGGCAAAGTGACTTGCTGACAATCCCTCGGACATGAGGCGCCAATTCCAGCAAAGTCCTTCAGTCTGTAGAGCAAAGGGGTGGAGCGGCGTGGCACGCAGCCGGGGAGGACATGTGGCCTTTAGGCTTGAGGCGCTTGCTGTTCAGTAGAAGCCGGCTGGATGCAAGTGGGCTGGTTAGTACGAGAGGGATACCAAGACCAAGGGGAACATTTGAAAAACACATTCGCAGGGATGGGAGGGCTAGCCTCCTCTGTCCCTCAGTAGCTTTATTTATTTGTTTGCTTGTTTTACTCACTCCTTTGGGTTAAACCCTTGGAGGCTGATACATAAGCCAGAAGTAGAAGGTCACCTGACCACCCATTACCAGCTTAATGCTTTGTGAGATTGAAGCTTGCCCAGTCGAGGGATCTTGGGGAAGAAGACAGGGAAAGGGAAGTGCTCTGAGAGAGTCGGGGGTCAGTGCAGGGAAGACCAGGCTGGCTGGCCCGCAGGGAAGAGATGAACAGGGGCAAGAACAAAGGTGGAGACAAAGAGCCTTCAGGGGAAACTGAACCGTGCCAGCAGCAGAAGAAACACTACCACCAGGAGCAGCTAATGCCTACTGGGTGCTTGCACTGTGCCTGGACCCATTCTAGATTTTCTGTGTGTTTCATCTCATTTAATCTTCACATTAACCTGTGTCCGTGACACTATTATCATCTTCAAGGAGCTGCTAAGGACGTCTTCTGCCTTCTAAAGGTTAAGAAAGCTCAGCAAGATCACACGCAGGGACCAGATAGTGTTGGGGATAAACCCAGGCTGATGCTCTGGTCGAAAACTATGTTCTGCTGCCAACGCAGTGCCAACTTGCTGATTTCCTACTGCCGACCCCGTGCATTATAGTCTTCCAGAAGAAACCTGTATAAATGACTCTCCCTGACACCCGTGTGATAACCAATGCCATAAGAAGGGCAAAGTGGAGGACTATTTTTGGCTGGTGCAAACCCATCTCCACTACTAGAAAATCATACTTAAGTACCAGGCTTAGCATCAGACTGGTTTCAGTTAGTAGATGTTTCTCCAAAATGTCTCCGAGGATGTGGCAATGCCAGGAATAGACAACGATAAATCTCCTAGGGCCAACAGCCACATTCCTGCACAGTCCAGCTGCCCAAACGTCTTGTAGATATTGGCCGGAAAGATGTAACTTCCAGAACAGTTGCTTCCACGTCTTAGTCTTTTCCCCTCGGCCCCTCTCCTTGCCAGACATTCCACAAGGAGGGCCCTGTGCTGCGCATAGCATGCGTTTGGTGTCTGAACTGAGCTTGGCTGCAAGCTCAAATAGAAAATAATAATAATTTCTTTGCAAAATGTCTCTCTCTACTGGAAGTAAATAAAACTTGATCTTGGGAGAAGGTCTTCACTGAGTCCTAACAGTTTAACCTTGTTGTGTGAAACTGAAGGGGCTCTGAAGAGAATAAGACCCCAAAGGGGAGAAAAAAGTCCGACTACCCCCCAGTAAGTGAGACGTTCAGGAAAGGGTTTCATCTGAACAGAAATCAGTTAGTTTCTTACATCAGGAGTCCAGAGGTACTTTCTGAAACACCTGAGTGAATGTCTCCACTTCATTTTAGTTTTAAACACCAGATTTGTGATGAAAGAAAAGTGCTAACGGGGAAAAAGAATCTATTTTGATTTTCAAATGTAACGTAGAAACAATCCTGATGCTCTGAGCACATGCTAGATAGGAAACACCATGGGGTCCCACCACACGCCCTCAGCATGCACCTCTCCCGGGCATGCCTGCCTCAAGCCATTCTAAGGCTTCACTTGGGACTCTGGGGGAGTCCCTGCCCCAGGAGCACCAGTGGCCCGTGGGACCTAGAAGGCGAGTGCTCGGCGTCCACACCCCTGGATGAGACGGTTGTGAGGTGCGCTCTCTAACACCTCCCAGATATGCCCAGCAGGACTGAGCCCCACTTGTCGACAGCAGCGATGTCCTTGTAAATGACCTTCTGTTCCCTGTCTCTGGTCCCCACTGCCCTGCTAGCACTTCAGCACCTCCCAGTTAAACCCTTGCTCAGACTTTGCTGCGTAGTTACTTGTGATGTGGAAAGAAAGCTGTAATCCCCACTGATGGAGCCACGAACGTGCTGCTAAGAAATGGTGCCTGCTGTTTTCTTCAAGGAGTATTTTGATAGGCTTTCAGTTTTGTAGCATTTTCACTGTCCCTTGAAGTCATGTGAAATGTCTAAAATATAAGAGAAAATCCACCAACTGATTGAAAAGAATCCAAAAAGTTAAATGTTAGAGATCTTAGTCTTTCCCCAAATGGACGTCAGTGTAAACCATTACCTGCTTCTGTTCATAAAGAACTGTCAGGAAATGGAAATATTGAAAGAAATATTTTTTACTCAAAGGGAAGAGAATGTGAAGCCGCAAAACTGCATTAATAAAGGCCATATTAACCCGTTTTTAATGGACTTCTTTAATCTCCTAAATCTACCTTTAATTTACTCTGATTCCCTTTCCTGAAATTAAGGGGCTTGCCACAGGTTGGTTCATCCATTTGGGTGCCCATGAAATCAATGGTTCTTTTTTAAAATAGGCCTTTTCTTCAAGGGAAGGAAGGAAGGAAGGAAGGAAGGAAGGAAGGAAGGAAGGAAGGAGGGGGGAGGGAAGGGGGAAGGGGGAAAGGAAAGAAGGGAGGGAGGAAGGAAAGAAAACAGGTTTATGGGGGCGCCTGGGGGCTCAGTCCTCAAGCATCTGCCTTCAGCTAAGGTCATGATCCCAGCGTTCTGGGATCGAGCCCCACATCGGGCTCCCTGCTCAGCGGGAAGCCTGCTTCTCTCTCTCCCACTCCCATTGCTTGTGCTCCCTCTCTCACTGCCTCTTTCTCTGTCAAATAAATAAATAAAATCTACAAAGAAAGAAAGAAAGAAAGAAAGAAAGAAAGAAAGAAAGAAAACAGTTTATGGTATTTGTAGCAGGCTGGGCTGGACCTTGTCTCTAGATGAACAAATGACATGTGTTCTAAAGTATAATATGGTCTCTGGATAATTGAGGTTTTCTTCTCTGATGACCAGGCAAGGACTTGAATGTGGAGTCCTGGGATTCTCTGTCCCCTAGAATAGACGAGACCAGGGCCTGGCAGGGAGGCCCCAGGCTTGGCCCTTGCTGGGCAGCTCGCTCCACAGTTAGTCTGTTCCACATTTACCCAAAAGTGGCTGGATGAGCCTGTTGGGTGTCAGGGTCAGCTCCTCTCCCGCCCCCAGCTTCCCTCTGGTCTGTCAGAGGGCAGAGGTCCAGTGGGCACCGTGTTAGATTGCCGGCTCCTGCCTTTCTGAGCCCCAGAAAAGAGACATCTTAAAACAAGGAGGGAGTGTGAGGTAGGCATGGGAGTCATAGTCCCTGAAATGAGGTGATTGGGACTCTATATTAGGCCCCACCGCCTAATTTCTGAGTTTCTTACTCTCTTCTCAGTTTCCTTGTCACTAGAACAGAAATATTAATAACATTTACTTGATAGGGTGTATGGGGTTTATGCCTGACTTTCTGGCTCTCAGGCGGGGCCTGAGGGAGGTGGCCTGGGAGAGGCAGCAGGTGGCTGGGGAGGACGGTCCCCTCTCGGAAGGGTGCTGCCCTGCTCTGCACCTGCCCGGAGCTGAGATGCTGGCCTCAAAAGTCCCCGTGAACGACATCTTTGAGCACGCATGCTGCCGCTCCTTCTTGCCCAGAGCAGAAATTGGTAACTCAGCGTAGTCCTTGAGGGGTCTTCAAATCCATTCAACACAGCCTTCCCAGAAGCTGCCACCTGCCAGTCACAGACGGCAACAGCAGAGAAGATGAAACCTTGGAGAGTCGTGACTGTCCTCCAGGCCCCATGCCCCCACAGTCAGGCGAGCGGGCGGCACGGGGCCAGGGACGTCTGTCTGGAATCCTGTGCTCTCCCGAAAGCACCTCACTCATCAGCCGGTGGGGGTCTGCACCGTGGCGGCCCCTCGGCCCAGGGACTAGTTATCTGGTGGTGCTGCTGCAGAATTCCCGGGGGGACCTGGGACAGGTGACAGAATCAGGGAGTCCACCAACCTCGAATAATCCCACTACAGCCACCCACACAGTGTCTCTGGAGCGAGAAAACAAATTACCTTTCCCCAGACTGCCTGCCTGCTATGGACGGCGTGGGAAAATCAACACAAGGGCAATTTAATCATCCTCTCTGCATTTTGCTTTTTCAGGAACTCTTCCAATTTCTCCACATTCTATTTTTAATCCTCTCAAACATATTCAACAAGCTGGAAGGACAGTACACTCCATAAAGAAAATTAAAGCAGGATATGACCTGTTTGAAGGATGAAACATTTTAAGTAATCAGCTAAAGTGCTCTCAATTATAAGAAGGAACATTTTTCAGGAGAAATATGGGCTGATTTGTGGATTAACAAATCTTCCCTTTCTGCAGTCACAAGGCGTCCAAGTTGATGCATTTAGCTGTTGTATTGACCATAAAGCATTTGAGTTAAAGCTCAATACTCGTTTTATTATCTACTCACCTCGCTAGCTGTTCATTCTGTGTAACGGGCTAGTTTGTGGGTTTCCTGCAATCATCGGGCGTCTGTCCTCCCCTGCAGACGGTAAGCCCTGTGGGTTCTCAGCAATGTCCTTCACACATCCTGGGTTAATACCTCCTCATTAGTGAAGAGTCGGTTGGACAATTGGGTTTTCCATCTTGTGTGATCATCTGAAGACGGGCTGGTAGGTGGTGGAATGTTGCAGATTAACTCACAGCAAACATGGCCATATTGAAGCCTCTACCTGGTACCACAGGGGGGACAGAAATGTGGGTCATGACCCAAACCTGACAAGTTTACAACCCAACTGAGAGGTGAAGCCATAAAACAGACAGCTCTAGACACATCAGCATGTGATGAAACATCAACATGAGTGACCCGGGCTCCAGCTGTGGTCTCGGTACCGGACAGTCATTCAGACCAGGCCCAACCAGTGTTCTACTTGTGGCCACATTGTAGCTTTGACACAACCGTGCTGGGTGGTGAGACAGGACAGCCGGGACGGGGTGCCACGGAGCCCCCTGGTTTCTGGAAATGTTCTAGCTGGTTCCACTGGGGCATACATATGTAATACACAGTGTGTGCAACGTATGGCTCAGCTTTTGAGAGTAAAGAGGGAAAAGGTGCTTCAAAAAACAGACATGTGCACCATTTAGTTGAATCCAGAAACTTGTGTATTTCTGGAGGTAAAGCCTTGCAGGCACCTGGCAGGATCAGCATGAGCTGGAGAAGGCAGGAGACAGAGGTGGTTCTGGAAAACACTCCACCAGGCGCTTCTTGCCTAAAAAGCTCGTGTTTGCTCTCTTGCCCATTTGTGCAGGAAATTTTTCATCTAATATTTTTTTTAAGATTTTATTTATTTATTTGAGAGAGAGCACGGTGGGGGGGGGGCAGAGGCAGAACAGACTCCCCACTGAGCAGGGAGCCTGATGCAGGGCTTGATCCTGGGACTCCAGGATCATGACCTGAGCTGAAGGCAGTCTCTTAACCGACTGAGCCACCCAGGCGTCCCCTCATCTGATATTTTTAAGCTCCAAATTTGTCACTAAGGGAATAATTAAATACCTGGAAGATAAGTCTTGCCTTCTGACACTTTTATTCTTTGACCCTCTTCCAGTGAAAACATGCAAGTCCCTGTTTCCTACAATTTGGGACTGAAGAACATTGTGTCAGCTGGAAACGGGATGTCCCAACATCTTCTGAAAATCTCAGCACGAAAACGAGGGATAAAATTGTCCATCTTCTCAATGCGGCATGTTGTGTATATACAAGTGTGTCCCCGCATGTCTTCTCCTAGAAGGCTGAGCTAGGCCCCAAGGCGCCCGTCCCTAAAAGGCAGAGACAGGCCCCTGGCTATTCGTATTTCCTAGGACCCGGCTTGGTGCTCGGCACGGCAGACGCACTAACAAACGTGCAAATATTTATGAAACTTGATATAGGTAGAAGCTAAGTAAGAAACTAAACCCAAGAAGATGCATTTCTGCAGGTATATATTGTTCCACTAAAAATTTCAAAAATGACTTTTATTTTTGTTTATAAAGTAATTCCTTAGAAGCATTAGCAAAAGTACACAGAAACAGAAAAAAATACAAAAGACCCAGATTAGAGCTCTGCATTTTAGTGTATAAAATTAACAATCACAAAACTAGCTCAATTGAGAGTAAAGTCACAGCAAAAAATTGAAGTCAAAGTTGACAAATTTACCCTCAGATCGTCTATGTCCTCATCTTCTTCCCGCTCTTCATGGCTCACTCCCCACTTTTCTGCACGACCCTCCCCTACTATCCAATATAAAGCTCCCGCTCCCCACCCAACATCTATATTTAAATCCTGACATACAGTTTGAGGGCATCTTAACCACATTTTTAAAAAAAATGTTCTCACTTCTCAGCTTTCTAAACGTACCATGCGCATAACGTTTTCTCGGTTCTTCAGCCATGCCTTCGAGACTATCCCATATTGTCACCTACGTACAATGACACCCCACCAGCATTGTCTTTTAGTTCCTGTGTCATTTTTTAAAATTTAACATATGCTCCTCTAATTTGTTATGATTGTTTATAAACTTGACTCAAAGTTTCTAAACTGCTTTGAACTTAGCTACCAGAGAGTCAGATAAGCAAGCTTCAGATCCAGTTAAAACGGAGAAGGCAGACCTGAGCGGGCCCCCAGCCGGGCTGCAGAGAGGCATTCACCAGCTTTCCTGCCGTTGGCATTTGCCGTGCAGCGATTCTCCTGGAAAGGTCATCTTTGGGTAAGTGAATGGCCACCGCGATGCTTTTCTCTTTCGGATAAAGAACGGACACTGGCTTGCAGGCGAGGGTAAGACCAACCACAATAACAGACTGCTTTCACTGGTTCCAGGTGTGAAAACGGTCCTGAGCTTTTGTCTTCTACAGATGCCTAATATATAAGAAAGGGAATCAGTTCTAGCTCTGGCAGCAGAGTAGGTAAAAAGCCTCATTTCATTTTGCTCTTTCAAAGACCGCAATAAATATGAAAATGCAGCTAATTTTTAAGTATCAGTGTAGCTTGCTTTCAGAGTTTAGATGTAGTCAGAATAGTCTATTAGCTTGTTCACTAACTCATTTTACAAATGAGAAAACTTGTGTCCCAAAAAGTAAAATGATCATGCAGGGTCGTGTGGCAGGGCTTTGGCAAAACCTAGGTTCCCGAGGCTCTTTTCCCTCAGCTACCACAGGTTAAGAAGTGCAATCGGGTGCCTGAGTCAGAGAGAGAAGTTTTCCTCAGCTGCTATTAGGTGACGTCTGGGGAAGCCTCACCTCAGGCAGCATGGCGCAACACTCGGGAGCGCTCTGTGCTCAGCGCAAAACCCGTACACTGGCTCCTGTGCCCTCACCCCCTTTCCAAAGCACATGTGGAATTACAGAAATGACCAACAGAATAGATGAAAAGTATGAGGGAGACTGAAGGACGGAGGTTACTCACCACTACTGTCATAAAAGGGCGGGCAGAACTGTTTGGTATTTCCACTAACCCCTCTGGCTTTGTGTTATAAAAGGTGAGCATAGAGAACCCCTCACTGTCATGTGGTCCGTCCACTGCTCCTGGGGGACATTATCATTATTCAAGGGCACTGGAGTCATTAATGATCCTTCCCCATTCATCTTAGAAGAAAACTTTTAAATTAAGTTCCATTTACCAATTTGACTTCTTAATTCTCATTTCTGCTGAATATGTGGTTAGAAACAGGAGATCTTTATTTTGTTTTCCTTCAAATTTGTTCATTTTCTTCTCTTCTCCCTAAAAAACAGACACAAACAGGCACATTTTGAAAGGCAACACAGTCTTTCAGATCCTGACTTTGGTAATCATGCAGAGTTCCCTGTGCATGTAACTTCTCTTCACGCTGTGGCCGCGGCTGCCTTTGTAAAGAACATGTGAGACGGGCCTCAAAACCTCTGACACCCCTCACTCAGCCCACACCATCATCACCCTAGAAACACACCGCCTATGTTCTAACTGAGCAGGTAGTCCCAAGCCATTTTGTTGACAGTCTGGTCAGGGGAGTTCTTTGTGGTAAAGAACTGCTGTGTGCATGGCGGGATACTTTGTACCTGGTCTCACTGGCGCTCAGTGTCCAGGAGCTGACAATCGGAAACCCTTCTCTGTTCCATACACCCAAGCGGGGGCAGCACCACCCAGAGACAGCACTAGTCTGAGGCAAGTTTTGCACGCTCCAACAGCTCACAGTCAGCTCGGGATTGTGGAGGACAGTGGGAAGCAGAGCCCGGTCTCACAGGGTGGAACCTTGAGGTGCGGGGTGAGGAAGTGAGGGCTGGGGGAGGGGAAGCATCCAGAACAAGTTTTACCTGTAAGGACATCATGCATCTGAAAGGCTTGCCCTGCCCCCTGGATTCACCTTCCTGGGTATAAATGGCATTAAATCCTTTGCTGGCTAATGATGTTGAACATTTTTTCATGCGTCTGTTAGCCATTCATATGTCTTCGTTGGAAACGTGTCTGTTCATATCTTCTGCCCATTTTTTTATTTGATTCAACATCATTAGCCATCAGGGAAATTCAAATCAAAACTACGTTGAGATACCACCTTACACCAGTTAGAATGGCAAAAATGGACAAGGCAGGAAACAACAAATGTTGGAGAGGATGTGGAGAAAGGGGATCCCTCCTACATTGTTGGTGGGAATGCAAGTTGGTACAGCCACTCTGGAAAACAGCATGGAGGTCCCTTAAAAAGTTAAAAATTGAGCTACCCTATGATCCAGCCATTGCACTACTGGGTATTTACCCCAAAGATACAGACGTAGTGAAAAGAAGAGCCATATGCACCCCAATGTTCATAGCAGCATTGTCCACAATAGCTAAACTGTGGAAGGAGCCGAGATGCCCTTCAACAGATGAATGAATAAAGAAGATGTGCTCCATATATACAATGGAATATTACTCGGCCATCAGAAAGGATAAATACCCACCATTTGCATCAACAGGGATGGGACTGGAGGAGAAGGAAGGGAAAAATGAATCAGAGGGGTAGATGAACCATGAGAAACTCTGGACTCTGGAAAGCAAAGTGAGGGTTTCAGAGGGGAAGGGGGTGGGGGATTGGGATAGTCCAGTGATGGGTAGTAAGGAGGGCACGTATTGCATGGAGCACTGGGTATTATACGCAAACAATGAAGCATGGAACACTACAACAAAAACTAATGAAGTACTGTATGGTGAGTAACAGAACATAATAAAAAAAATTATTTGCTGGCTGCTTTGGTCCCTTAGAACAGAAATACATGTAAGTCAGGCATCTAAACCACTAAATGCCATTTGTGAGGTTTTTGAAAAGCCAGGGAAGAGATGAAGCACTGGGAGATTCTATCTTAATGTGGAAGAAACTGTTTTGTTTGAGAGCGACCTGGGAGAGGTATGAGCAGAAAAGGACACGACAAGGAGGGGCCACGCCTGAGATCTTGGGCTGTGCCCTCTGCGCTCACTGCTGGAAGTTAAAGCAGCCATTAGTGTCACCTCGGATGTGAGCAGGCAGCTGCTTTGAAGCAACGACTCCACCATTTAGGGATAATTTATATCAAGAGACAAGAGGAACGCAGAGCAGGATTGCAGAGCGTGGGCTGTAGAAGCCAAACAGAGTTAGAAGGTGTGTTGAAATGTTTGCTCTGTTTTTTCCCTTCACTTTTGCTGGAATAATGCACAGCCTGAACTAGTTCCAAGGATTCTAGACCAAATGGAGTGAGTGCAGCAGATGTAAAAGGCATCATCGAGTGGAGGTCACTCTGCTCTCCAAGCTGTTAATCTTCAGCCTTTTGGGTTGAATTTATCAGCTCTGTAAAGTCAGCCTGGCATGTAAAATATTAAGGTTATAACTACTGAGGCTTTCCTGGTTTTAAAAAGTACAGACAATCTTGTCATTGATTTATCAGCTAACGTGCTGATCAGTTAATCAGCTGAATTATTCTCCCTGAACTTAACCACATATTGAGTAAATATTAGAGTCCATCTGATGTATACTCTGGAAAATACTTTTAAAAGTAATCCAGTACATGTATAAAAATATGCTACATTCCACCCTACCTCTGGCTTGTTGTTTTTGTTTTTGTTTTTTTTTTTAAGAAAACAGCTTTCAATAGACTTCTAATTTCTAATTCAGCACGTGAGGAACTTGGAAGGCATCACTCCTGTCTTCTCAAGAAGAAAAAGCTCAATAAACTGAAAATAAAAACTTATCTTAGATTCATCACAGAATTGAGGTCAGAAAACAAACCACTGCTCCCAGAATTGGAGGTTGAGAATGCAGAGAATCACAGCTCATCGGAGCAGAATCCCAGAAGCAGAAACCTTTGCAGGAACCAGTGTGGGGGTGAGAGACCCTAGGCTGCAACTGATTAACTGATGAATTCACTATGGATAAATCTGCAAGTTAGAATCTGCAGGAGGACCCAGGCCTAGGGGGCCTCACAGTTTTATGACTTACCTCCACGAGTGGGCCAGGTTCTCACAGTGAGTATCAGAGAAAAAGCCTTTCATGCTTCCAGCAGGGGGGGGAAGGGTAGAAACGAGCCCATTTTTAAATACACAAGAGCACTCTAATCTTAGTAAGACCTGCCTCAGGGGGAACTAGTTAACCTTAACCTGCTGTTGTCTTATCAGAGCCTAATCGACCCAGAGGAAAGGGAAACACTCAACTGCAGCCTACTCTAGCCATTCTGTCCCACTTAAGGGGAAGAAAAAACCGAGAAGTTCTAGAGTAGAAGTTCGTGGTCTGGAGACATAGACTCACCAAAAGACTGAGACCAACACTAGGACTACAGAAGCCCTCCCTTGCCCCACCTCACCACTGCACATCAGTATGATTCCTGTGTAACTACAGGGAAAGACACTGAAAGAACAGCACATCTCAGATCTTATCTGAGAAGTCTCTAAAAAATCCAAAGACAACAGAGCAGAAAATAATAAGGAAACTAGAGGAAATTGTAGCCTGAAATATCTATGGTTACAGCTAAAAGCAAATACAACCTAACTCCTGGCCAGATAAACATAAAAACTAATACCAAAAGCCTGTTCACCTCAGTTCCTTTTACCCACCACATCATGTTCAACTTCTAATAAAAAATTACAAAGCACACTAAAAGACAAAAATCACAGTTTGAAGAGGCAAAACAAGCATTAGAAACAGACTCAGATATGGCGGAAATGTTGCAATTATTAGACATAGAAATTAAAATAACTATGATTAATATGTTAAGGATTTTAAGGGGAAAAGTGAACAACATAAAAGAGCACACAGACAGTGTAAGCAGAGAGTGGATATTCTAAGACAGAGTCAAAAGGACATGCTAGAAAATTAGAACAATCTTAACAGAAATGAATGCATTGATGGGTTTATCAGTAGACTGGGCATGACTGAGGGAAGAATCAGTGAACTTGAGGAAATGTCCATAGAAACTTCCAGAACTGTAATGTGGTGAGAGAAAAGAATGAAAAAAACGGAACAAAATGTTTAAGAACTGTGGCACAATTCCGGAAGCTGTAACGTACACATAGTGGGGAAACAAAGAAAAGGAAAAAGAGAAATAAAGAGGAGAAATACTTGAAAAAAATAATGACTAAGAATTTTCCAAAATTAACGGTGGGGACCAAAATCCAGGAAGTTCAGAGAATACCAAGCAGAATAAGTACCAAAAAAATCTACACCTAGACACAGGATGAAGTCGGGGCAAAGGAGACACATGCAGCCCACAGCCCTAGTGAATGTTCAGTCTCCTTGATGGGAGGGGGTGTGAGGGAGAAAGGCTAGGTGAAATAAAAGTAACAGACTATAAGGAAGGGAGGGGGCACCCGGGTAGCTCAGTCAGGTAAGGTCCAACTCTTCATTTTGGCTCAGGTCATGATCTCAGGGTTGTGAAAGCCCCACATTGGGCTCTGCACTGGGTATGAAGCCTGCTTAAGATTCTCTCTCTCCCTCTCCTTCTGTGCCTCTCTCTCACAAGGAAGGTGAGCGTGACTTCTTTCCTTTCATAGCACACTCAGGAAGCTGACACTCAGAAACCTTAAATAGTTAATCCTAGAACACTCAGCAAGCCAGCAGGAGAGGTAAAGTCTAGCATCTAACTCTGAAACCCACACTCTCCACATTGCACCATACGTCTCCCTAAGCCTGAAGAGGTATTGAAGGCCATGTCCTGAAGAGCCTTAGTGTTGCCGTAAGGAGCTTGGGCTTTATTCTCTAATGAGTGGAAGTACCCATATTCAAATTGCAGAAATTTAAGAACAGACAAAATCTTGAAATAAACATATAGAGGAGAAAGAAAGAAAAAAAAAAAAGAATTGATTTCAACTTCTCTCCAGAAACCATGCAAGCAAAAAGAAAAGGAGTGAAATGTTTTAGCGTGCTAATGGAAAAAACCTACCAATATAGTATTCTATATCCATCAAAATTAACCTTCACAAGTGAAGGAGAAATAAATACTTTCTTAGGCAAATATAACTGAGGGAATTTATTGCATGTAGACTTGCCTTGCCAGAAATATTAAAAGAAATTCTTCAGAAAAAATGAAAATGGTATAGGTTAGAAACTTGGGTCTCCATAAAGAAGATTGTTAGAGAAGGAATAACTGAAGGTAAAACAAAATCTTGGTTTTTTTAAATTCCTAGTTGATGTAACAGATAACAATTTGCTCAAAATACTAAGAGAATAGTGCATTTTGTGATAACTAGGGACACATAAATTGAATGACGAATTATAAAGAAGGATTTATTGGGGATACTCTGTTATAAGATACTTGTCCTACCTATAAAGTGGTATTCTGTGGGGGTTTTTTCACGTTTTGTTCACCTTAAAGAAAAATTTACTCAACAAGATATTTCCATACATTAACAGATTCCCCAAAGACATATTAAAGTCTCAAAGTGTTAGAACCAGAGGAGGGCTTGAGAGATTATCTTGGCCAACTTCCTTATTTCACAGATGGGGACTTTAAGGCCTGAGAGAAAGCAATGCCAGTCCCAGCTGGGTTGTAAATCCAGAGAAGCTGAGTTCAGTGGTTTTTCTTTTCCTGCTCTTTGACTGTCTTGTCACTACATATACACAGGGATGTGCTCTCTTTTACGGGATAGTTTTATTTGAACATGGACTTGAATCCAACTAATCAAAATCTGTGGGATACAGAAAAAACAGTGCTTAGAGGGAAATTTATAGCATTGAATGCATACATTAGAGAAGATGAAAGATAAAAAGTCAGTCATCTAAGCTTTCACTTTAGGAAATTAGAGGGAAAAAAGCAAATTAAGTCCAAAGTAAGCATAATAAAATAAAGAATTAGAGCAAAAGTCAATGAAATGGAAAACAGGAAAACATTAGAGAAAAATCAATGAAACTCAGAGCTGGTTCTTTGCAAAGATCAATAAAATTGATAAACTTCTAGGCAAGTTAACCAAGAATAAAAAAGAGAAAACTCAAATTATTAATATCAGAAATGAAAGAGGGGTCATCACTACTGATCACTATTAAAAGGATAATAAAAGAATATTAGGAATGATTTTATGTCCACGAATTCAATACCTTAGGTAAGATGAACTAATTCTTTGAAGGACACAATTTACTAAAACTCACACAAAGAGAAATAGAAAATCTGGATAAGCCTATATCTATGAAAGGAATTAAATCAATACTTAATAACCTTCCCAAACAGAAAATACTGGGCCCAGATAGGTTTACTGGTGAATTTCACCTAACATTTAAGGGAGAAATTATACAAATTCTCTACAATCTCTGCCAGAAGATAGAAGTAGAGGGACTACTCCCAACTGGCTCTATGAGGCCAGCATTACTCTAATACCAAAACTGGACAAGGACATTGTGAGTAAAGAAAACTACAGACCAATATCTCTCATGATCATAGATACAAAAATACTCAACAATATATTAGCAAACTAAATCCAACAATTTATAAAAATAATTACACAGCACAAACTCGTGGGATTTATTCCAGGTATGCAAAACTGGTTCAACATTTAAAAATCAATTAATATAATCTATCACATCAACAAGCTAAAGAAGAAAAATCATGTGATTACATAAAATAGATGTAGAAAAAGCATTTGACAAAAGCTACCACCTAATTCATGATAAAAATTCTCAAGAAAGTAGGATTTGAGGGGACCTTCCTCAATTTATAAAAGAACATCGGGGAGGGGAAAGCCCTACAGTTAATATCATACTTAGTGGTGAGAAACTATATACTTCCCTGCTAAAATCAGGCAGGCATGGATGTCCCCTTTCACCATTCTTATTCAACATCATACTGGAAGTTTTAGCTAATGAAATAAGACAAGAAAAAGAAAAAAAAAACATACATAGACTGGGAATGAAGAAATAAAACTGTCTTTGTTCACAAATGACATCATTGTTTATGTTGAAAATCCCAAAGAATTAACAATACAAAAAAACTCCTACAACCAATTGGTGATTATAGCAAAGTTGCAGGATACAAGGTTAATATACGAAGGCCAATTGCTTTCTTATATACTGATAATGAACAACTGGAAGATGAACTTACTGTTTACATTAACACCAAAAAACCCTGAAATACTTAGCTTTAAATCAAACAAAATATGTACCAGGTCTATGTGAGAAAAACAACAAAATTCTGATGAATGAAATCAAAGGAGAAATAAATAAATGGGGAGATAGTCCATGTTTGTGGATAAAAAGATTCTGTACTGTCAAAAGGTCAGTTCTTCCCCCAGTTAATCTATAGATTCAATACAATCCCAATCAAAATCCCAGCAAGTTATTTTGTAGATATGGACAAACTGATTTTAACATTTATATGGAGGCAAAAGATCCCACATAGCCAACACAGTATTAAAGAAGAACCAAGTCAAAGGACTAATACAAGTGTAGCAAGACTTCAAGACTTATTACAAAGCTACAGTTATCAAGACAGTGTTGAAAGAATACATTAAAAGACAAGACAGTTAAAAGACTAGACAAATATATCAGGGGGATAGAATGAGAAACCAGAAATAGATCCAGGCAAATATAGTCAACTGATCTTTGACAAAGGAGCAAAAGCAATTCATAAAGAAGGGACAGTCTTTCCATCGAATAGTGCTGGAACGACTGCACCCACATGCAGAAAACTGAGTCTAGACACACATCTTACACCTTTCACAAAAAGTAACTCAGAATGAATCATAGGCCTAAGTTAATGTAAAACTATAAAACCCCTATAAGATAACATATGAGAAAATCTAGATGACCTTGAGTTTGGTGGTGACTTTTTAGACACAACACCGAAAGCACAATCCAAAAAAAAAAAAAAATTGGTGAGTGGGACTTTATTAAAATTAAAGACTTTTGCTCTGTGAAAGACACATTAAGAAACTAAGAAGACAAACCACAAACTAGGAGAAAATGTTTGCAAACCACCTATCTGATAAAGGACTAGATACAAAAATGTACAAAAAACTTTTCAAACTCAACAGTAAGAAAACAAACAACACATTTTTTTAAACTGGCAAAATATCCAAAACAGACACTTTACCAAAGAAGATATACAGATGGCAAATAAGCATACAAAAAGATGCTCTTCGTTATATGTCCTCAGGGAAATACAAAGTAAAACAATGAGATACCATTACACACCTCTTAGAATGGCCCACAGCTGGAACACTGACAATGCCAAACACTGTCCAGTATGTGGAGAAACTGGAACTCTCATTCACTGCTGGTGAGAATGCAAAATAGTGCAGCCACTTGGGAAGAGTTTGGCAGTTTCTTACAAAACTAAACATACCCTTACCATATGATCCAACAATTATACCCCTAGATATTTACCTGAATGAGTTGAAAACTTATGTCTACACAAAACATCTACTTATAAATATTCATTTACTCAGATTGCTAAAACTTGGAGGCAACAAAGATGGCCTTCAATAGGTGATTGGATAAACTGTGCTACAGTCAGACAATTGAATGTTATTCTGCGCTAAAAAGAAATGAGCTACCAAGCTTCAAAAAAACATGGAGGAACCTTAGATGCATGGTGGTACGTGAAAAAAACCAACCTAAAAAGACTACACACCGTATAATTCCAACTGTGACATTCTGCAAAAGGCAAAACTATGGAGACAGTAAACTACAGATGTTAGTTAATCATAACGTTGGCTAATCAGTTTCAGTGATGTCCCTCAATAGCATAAGATGTTAATAAAGAGAAAACCGGGGTGCCTGGCTGGCTAAGTCGGGTGACTATTGATCTTGCGGTTGTGAGTTTGAGCCCCACATTAGGTGTATTTTGACAACCTTGGAGGAGGAAATGATGGAAGTGGGAATTACAATGATTTTGGAAACTATAACCAGCAACCTTCTACAGATGGTCCAATGAAGAGTGGAAGCTTTGATGGTAGCAGGAATATGGGGAGACCATACGGTGGAGGAAACCAGGGTCCCAGCAGCAGTGGAGGAAGTGGGGGTTATGCAGGGAGAAGCCGATACTAAGCTTCTCTCACTGTATGCACAGGAGAGGATGAGACCCAGAGGTAACAGAACAGCTCGGGGTATCTCGGTCATGCGTAAGTGCCCAGTGCTATGGCAGACGACACCAGAGCAGAAGCAGAGAGCCGTTCTGTGAATGCACTGGATTCATAACATTACCTTACTGTGAAGGAAGGGTTATTTTTCTTAAAATGCCTTTGAGACAGTTCCTTTGCTTTTTAATTGTTGTTTCTTTCTAGTGATCTTTGTAAGAGTGTAGAAGCATTCCTTCTTTGACAATGCTAAATTTGTATGTTTCAGGTGACATGTGAAACATTTTTAAAGCTTTTTCTCAAAGTTTTGAAACACTATTAGCCAGGATCATGGCATAATAAGACATAACGTCTTTCCTTTTAGAAAATATAAGTGCATGTGTAGAGTTAAGAAGCTGTTGTACATTTATGATTCAATAAAAATAATTTTAAAGGAAAAAAAGAACACTGGGTGGAAGGGTGAGGGGACATGGGGACTCTGTCCTTCCCACTCAGTTTTACTGTGAGCATGTAACTGCTTGAAAGAACGCACTCTTTTTACAAACCACACCTTTCCAGACGCATCTTACACACCACCACCCTGCTTCCTTTACTCTGGGGATTCCCAAATGACAGACCCCTCTCCAGATGCTTCTGAAGGCCCCTGGGCCAGGCTCAGCCTAGAGCTATGTCAGAGAACATCAAAGGCGACTCAGCCGGTTATGTCAGCATTTAAACCCAAAGGCTAAAAAGGTATGACCAAGTACCCCGCATTCCAGAGTGAGGTGCTAGACCATCAACAGAGGTCTGCCAAGGGAGTGACCCCAGAGGTTCTGCTCCAAGTTGAGTCAGAGAAGGAGGCCAGCAGGGCAGGACTTAGAGGAGAGACCCCACTGTGCCCAACACTTCCCTTCCCCACCAGGGAGCCAGGGCGTGCTTCCCCTTCCTCAACCCAAGTGAAGCCCCCAAGATCCATTTGGGGAGCTTGGCTGTGTCCTGTGAAGGAAACAGGAGTGACTGTGATGCTGGGGAAGCCTGACGGTGAGGCTGCACCTGGCTGGCTGCCTCCACCTGGCAAAAACAAAGGGTGCATTTTTATTCTCATGAGCCAGCTCTGGATTCCCACGGACCGTCTTCAAAATCTTTCTTTCAGGAGGACAGTCTGCAGAGGAAAGATAATCCCAGCAGAAGGGAAACCTGTGGAAGCTGCAGGCGTCCTGAGAGGCATCCTGAAGGCTCTCCAGGACTGCGGGAGCAGGGGAGGCCTGCGGATCTCACAAAAGCAGCCCGTGCTGTGCCAGTAAGTAGGGCTTTCCGACTCTTCCCACCCTCCCTCTGACCTGGAGGACGCCCGGGCTGCAGTGGTGAAGGGGTGTGGAGGCAAGGCAGAGGGAGAGAAGGCTCCCGCTCTGCCGTGCTGTGCCCAGCTCCCAACCCCAGGCTCAGCGTCCGGGTACAGGACTGGGCTGGAGGGGGGAGGGTCGTGAGACCTTTTAAATTAAGCAGCTGAGAGTTTGGCTATTCCACAGCACTGGGCCTTTGCTATCTGGAAAAAGAGATTCTCACCAGAAAAGGACCGAGGACTGCCAGACTCTCACAAAGCCACAGGCATAAGAGGAATCTACTCGAACGAATCCATCTCATTGGACAGGTTGGTCACGGTTGAAAATAGGAAGGGCCGGAAACGGCAAGGGCAGACTAGCAGCCCAGATGCCCCATCCTGGGGCCAGAGCCTGCATTGTGTCTGTCCTCCCAGGAAGCCGGAGCCGGAAGTGAGGCTCAGAGGCACAACCGTAAGGCAGGACTTCACATCCATATACTTTTCAAAATGCTCGTGAATGCTCTCCATGGCTCATATTTGATTTTTGAGAAGTAGGCCACACACATATTAGGAATTCTACTCCATAGCCGGGGAAACTAATGCAGTCTTATGTGACACGATGCACTGAGCATCTGTGCTCCGGGGTTCCCTGAGTATTGGGGCGCCAAGGGGCCAGGCCGCTATGTGCCCGTGGGAACTCAGAACACAGCCACAGGAGATGTGCTGTACCCCTGAGGTGCAAGGCCAGCGTTCAGGTCCAGAAGGGCGTTCCTGTGAGCACCTGCTGATCCCCCAACACACAGGTGGGAGTGCGCAAATGACAAAGTGTTCCCCAATACCCCCAGGCTTTTTTTAGGAGGGAAGAAAAAGTACAGGTTTTATTGAACTCTGGCATTCAGGCTTTTATATGACACATAAATTGGGATACAGCAAATGGTGAGTTTCCTCACAGGTACAAATTAACAGTGCCCGCATGGGATGCGGGCAGGACCCTCTACGCTAGCAGATGTGGTCCCCGGAGTTACTCATCTAGTTCCGGCAGAAGGACCAGAAGGACTTCAGAGTCATGTGTATTCAAAGCTTACTTTTCTCTTTAGGAAAGTATTTAGTTTTGAGCAATTTCACTCTCTTCTAACCACAAAGCCCTAAGGCTTCCCTTCACTAAATCAATAGGTTTCTGAGCTTCTAATCTGCTCGGCTTCCACCATGGGAGATTTGGTTCTGTCCACTCAGAGCTGAGCCAGGAAAACGCAGGGAAGCCACCAGCAAAAGCAGTGCCGGGAAGTGTGTGCTGTGCGGGCAAGGGGGTGCTGGCAGAAGGGGTGTCCAGGCAGGAGGTGGGGAGGACAGCTGAAAAGTGTCCCACACTTCCCACACCCTCCCAGGCATCTCAGATCATAGGCAGGTGCAGGTGCAGAGGGCGAGTGTGGTCAGAAGAGGTCTCAGGGAGCAGGAGGCAGCAGTGGGGCCTTGTGACCAGAGCCCAGGGCAGGGACCAAGGCTTCTGCAAGATGTCAGCACAGCACAATCAGGGCCTACCACACCTCAGCAAGGCCAGTGCCAGAGGCCCAGAAACAAGGCCGCTGGTCTACCATATCAGGCACCCACAGAGGAACCCTTCCTCCAGCCCTGAGAACACAGAGGCCCCCCTGCAAGGCAAGTAGGAAAATTCCTGGGAGAGTGGGGATTTACCCAAAACAGACAGTACCGCCCATCCCAACATAGTGGGAATTCAAACGAGGTAAGAACAGTCAGAATTAAAGAACATTTTGTTGTGCTTTCCACCTGCAGGGCATATACTTCTGACTCTCATACAATACAGATTCTGTCCTCCACTGGGTCAAGACGATCTTTCAGGTTCTCAAGCCTCCCAAATTGGCCATACTTCTTGATGTCTCTGATGCTCTCGGCACACTCATTGTTCCTTGGTGCTTCTGAAATGCTTCCTCTCTCCATCCTTGATCTCTCACTCATAACAATTCTTCTTAACCTGTCACATGAAGGCGTCTACTCCTACAGAGCCTCCCAGAGGAAGCCAGCTCCTCCTTCTCGCATTAGCCTGTGTCTCATTACGGTCACACTTACTTCTTATCATATGAACTCCTACACGGGAAGACACCTTGTGTCTTGCCCTGAACCCACTGTAGTAATGTTTAGAGTGGGGGCCCTAACAATAAAACATGCATGCATTAATGACCTTGATTCTTATAGCCACCTCCTTGGTGGAAGGCTGGTATCATCATTCTCATCTACAAATGGAAATATAGCTCAGAGAAGTCCGTTGACTTGTCCAGAGTTGAATAGTGAGTAAAGGAATCTTTATCAAGTTGGACCCAGGGTCAATAAGTTTCTAGACCCCACGCTGCACCCCTAGAGCCATCTGAATCTTGGCCTCTAATACTGCTCCCCACCAGAGAGAATGATAGATGATAGACAGACAGGTAGACAGATGATAGATAAAGGACTGATAGATATTAATCGATACATGGGGTGAGGGTTTAGAGTGGTCAGAGAGGACACAAATGATAAAAAGCCAATGAGGTAAAACTTTAATAGCTGAATCTAAGTAAAGGGTAAAAGGATACTCTTTGTACTCTTCTTATTCTAACTTTTGTATAAGTTTGAAATTATTTTCACACGGAAAGTTAAAATCACAACAAAAATTACCTGTTTCATTTTTCATTTCTAGGTGCTTTTTCCATTTGCTGGATAGCAACCAGCTCTAATGCTAAAATAACCCTTTGGGATGTTAACAGCTGACAGGATGCTTCGGAAATGCCCATTTCAGTCTCAGGCCCCCCTGCAGATGCCAGTCTGGAGGACAGAATGGCTTTCCTGGTTTGACTCAGGCAGGACACGCCGCCACGGGGAGTCGGCCCACACCCCAATGCACTCTAACCCAGTTGCCCCAACCCAACCCCACCAGCTTCGAAGGCAGCACACCCACCCTAACTGCGTTTCTTGACATTTTCTTGGGCGTCCTTAGCTTATTATTTAACAAAGAGGACATAAGTAGGTGCAAACCCATGGGGGTTCACGCCTTAAGTCCTATTTCCCTGTTCCCAGAGGGTCACTCCCAAGTCGCTCTTCCCCTGACCTCTCCACTTGGAGTCTGGCGGGCAGTGCAAGCCCTCCGCCTACCTGTGCTCAGCTCCTCACTGTTCCTCCAGCCGCTGAAGGCGCGGGGTAAGGCTGGAGCAGGGCGGTATGGCGCAGGAGGGGGCGCGGGGCGGGGACGCGGGGCGGGGGCGCAGGAGGGGGCGCGGGGCGGGGGCGCGGGTGTGCGGGAGGAAGCGCCTGGGGCCAAGGGTAGAGCGCGCGGAGCTGGGAGGAGAGGAGCTGGGGGCGCAGGGAGGAAAGCCAAGGGAGAGTGGGGGACCGTGGGGAGGAAGGGGCGCGGGGCGGGGCCGCGGGCGCGGGGGGCGGAGCCGCCGGACGCGGGGTGCAGCCAGGGCCGGCGGCCCGCGGGGAACCAGGCGGCCGGCCCACGCGCTCCAGCAGCCCCGCGGCAGCTGCAGGGCGCACGGCGCTGCGACCGCCGGAGCTGGGGGCGCGGGGCCGGAGTCGGGGGTGCGCGCCCGCGGCTCGGCCCATGTTGGCATCGGCGGAGCCGGGATGAGGGCGCCCGCGCTGCTGCCGCCCACGCTGCTGACCTGCTGCGGCTGGCTGCTCGCCCCCGTGAGTGCGTCCTGCGACCCCTGCTCTGCCTGCGCCTCGGCACGCGTCCTCCCTCCGGGGAGAGGAGCGCGGCTCGCGCCGGCTGCGCGTCCCTCCCGCGTGCAGGCGCGGGGCACGGGGCGGGCCCGGGGACCCTCGCCGGCCGGGGTCCGGTCCGGGGTCGGGAACGGGGTCGGGGACGAGGTCGTCTGGGGAGCTCCGGGACCCTTCCCCGCGGGTCAGAGCTAGGACTCGGGCAGGGAGGCGCATGTGTCGGTCCCGTCCGCCGCCCGGGATTTGCTAGAAGCAGGATTCCGTTTCCTCCAAGACGCTGGTCAGAGGGGAGCTGGTCTCGGCCGCTTCTTCCAGGCGGGACAGGGCTGCGGCCACCTGCGCGGGCTTCAGGTGCCCGCGGGAGTCCGGAGTTGGCCGTGTCACTGAGTACCCCTGCCGCCGCTTCCTGGTGCTCGTGCCCGGTCTGCGTGCGCTCGGGGAGACTCCGGTTCTGTGGGCACCGGAGCAAATGACACCGGGGCCGTGGTTTGTCGGGGGCCGCACGGCTGCGTTCTCTAAGAGTTCTGCCGTGTATTCGAAGGGAATCGTCAACCCGGTTTCTTGCTTCCCTCCCCCAGCGAAGCCGGGCTTGCTCGTTTGTACGGATTGCGGCCGAGGTCGTGAAGCCGCGGGCAGGGCTGTGTGGGGAGGTTGTCTCCGTATCTAGGGGCTGAGAACCTACAAAGCTCCCTTGTCTGGTATGAAGGTTACCAGGTCTGTCCTCCCTCAGAGGAAGGGGGGTTTAAGAAGACCCTCGTTAGTAGTTTTAATGCTTTGAAAGAGCTAGTTTCTTAGAAGGACCAGGAATTATTCTAGCGAATACAGCTCTGATTTCTAGATGTCCCAAAGTCAGCCATTGCTCTGCATGCTACAAGAATGTCAGGAACCATAGTGTCTTTTTATACCTTGACGAACATTTTTTAAGTCAACATAATTTTCCTAATTCTGAAATTTGAAGGCCATTGACAAGCGCGTTCTGTTTGAAACCAGGAGTTTCTACAGTTGGTGGTTGGCTAGTAATGAGCTGAGGGGGAGGAACTTTGTGTCTTTTTAAAAATGAAGGTAAATGTGGCAAAAGTACCAGCCTTTACTTCTTTTAATTCTGTTTAGAAACTTTATTTCTGGTGAGAGCCCTAATTGAACATTTTGATAATATACCCAGAGTATGATTGTCTTACAGTAAAAGTAAAATTTTGTTCAGACACGGGAGGGGGTGTGCAGCTCCAGCCTGCAGTACGAGTACTTGGGGTGGGGAGAAATAAAAAAAGAGAACATTGGATTTTCATAAAAACAGAGATCAGAGACTTTTTCTTCTAAGACTGAAAGGTGCAGTTCTGTCTTTTGCACACATAATAGGCAATATTAATCACTGTCTGTGGGGCAGCTTTAGTTCCTAGGACAGATCCCCCACCTCTAGCTTAGTGGCGGCCATAGTGATAATACCCCTCCCTCTCCTCCTTTCCCAACTTACCCCTCTAATCTTTGTAAAATCTTCTTCGTACCAAATTCTAAAGTTTCAGATGTGACCTGCAGGCTCTACAAATAAAGTTATCCTATTAGAGCTCTGTTCAGTGAGTGCAGAGGCTGTCCTTAGATGAGGCGTGCTGGCGTCTGGGAATAGCATGTGGTCATTAATAGTCTTATGAGTGGACATGTATGTACTTTAATTAAATCAAGGGCTATGAAATGGAAGAGTCAAATATTGAAAGATCATTGGATTAAAAAACTCGATTGCTGCCAAATTAGTACTAACAACATACAATGTATTATGTTAGTAAGTTGTTTTCCTGCTCAAAAAAAAATATTCTATTAGGTTTATATTTGTGTTGAAGGTCCTTTACAAAGTAATTTTTTAAAATAACCATGCTAAAAATATGAATGTGATTGCTTTTAAGTGAGTGTTATTTGGGAAGCAGTTTAGAGCCATGAGCTGTTTTGTTTTGTTTTGTTTTGTAAAAGTGTTGTTTGACTTTCCTCTTACGGTGAAATTTTTAGTTACTTCTGTTTTTTTTTAACCTTGACCAGGTGAACGGTGTTCACCCAGAATGTCGCTTTCATCTGGAAATACAGGAGGAAGAGACAAAATGTGCAGAGCTTTTAAGGACTCAAACAGAAAAATACAAAGGTAAGGTAGCAGCTTGGTGAGTACAACGGTCTCAGCTGGATACGCTGGCAGGCAAATAGTCCATGCTTCACTCTAAAAATTGATGTTTTAACGTCACCTGCATCTTCAAAAAAAAAAAAAAGTCTGTTTCCATTGTTTTTTAATGAACTGCTGGTAAAACTCATATGAATATTGGGGGCCGGGGAATCCTTCCCATAATAACCCTTTTAAAAGAAATCCTTAATCCTTAACAGTAACAGTATTCATGGTTCGACATAATAGCAACAGTTACTAAAATGATTTCATGGGCATTCTTATGCTTTGCAAAAGCAACTCTGTTATCATGGAATGAGTGCTTATCTGATTTCTTGTATTTAAAAATTTTAGTCACATCACAGATGCTTTTAGTCCAGTTAAGAATGGTGGAAATGGTGACACCCGGGTGGCTCAGTCAGTTACGCATCTGAGACCTTCGGCTCAGGTCATGATCTCAGGGTCCTGGGATCGAGTTCCGCGTCGGGCTCCTTGCTCAGCGGGAGCGTGCTTCTCCCTCTGCCTGCTGCTCCCCTGCTTGTGCTCTCTCTCTCTCTCTCTCTCTCTCCCCCTTTCTCTGATAAATACATACATACATACATACATACATAAATCTTTTAAAAAAAGAATGGTAGAAACATCAGAAATCAAACAGGGAAATGAGACATTTGTTTTTCCTGAAGACAGACCTATTGTGAATACAGTGAATTTGCTCATTTTATTTTCTCCAGTTCAAAGAGCACATGCTGGGACCAATCACTCCAGCTAGGCACATTCACAAGTCTATAAATTCAGAAGGCTCTATGATAACACCCAAATTATAACAGTAGCAAAAACCTTTTGTCTTTTATCTCCACTCATTTTCAAGACAAAAGTTAAAATCAAAGTAAGACTACGTGTTAAAACAGTTCAGTGTCCTGCAGAGGGCCTTGAGACCAGAAGTTACCCACATAGCCTTTTTTCTAGACCAGCGCTGCCCAGAAGAAATAGTATGTGAACCACATAGATAATTTTTAATATTCTAGTTGCCCCATTAAAAAAGTGAAAAAAAAGTGAGATTAATTTTAATATACTTTATCCAAAAACATCCAAATCATTATCATTTCAACTTGTAATCAATATAAAATATTGATTAGAAATTTTGAATTTTTTTATACTAAGTCTTAGAAACCCAGCGTTTGATTTGCCCTTCCAGTGGACCCACCACGTTTCAGGTTCTCACAGCAGCCGGTGGCTCCCACGCTAGACAGGCCAGCTTCAGACCGCTACCAAAATAGGCATTCTGTGCCCTTTCCAGTCCCCTGTGGAGCCTCCACTTCCTCAGCTGAAAATGAGGTCTCTGACTCCAGGATTCCTCCAGCCTTAAAGATCTGTGATTTTTGTAATGCATACACTGTCCCGAGCCGCCTCTTCCCAACGGTCTGATAGAGCTCTGACCAGAGAAAGGCCAGTGAAGAAGCTCGGCTCCACAGCTAAGGTGGACCGAGCGTCGCTCCTGTGCGCAGCCACGTGCTGACCATTAATAAGCCGGGTGTGAGGGAAGACGGGACGCAGGCTGCCAGCCAGGGCCTCAAGACAAAACAACCGTCATGGCCACCAAGGTCTGTTCTCTTCAGTGAAAATGAAGAGATTTAGGAAAAATAAATGCAGAGAGGAGCCAGACTTCAGAATCAGCTGGTGAGTGGCCAGTGAACCCAGGTCCCAGCAGCACCGTCCACGAGACCTCCTGCACGGAGACGGGTGGGCCAGCATGCTGTCTGCTACATCCTCAGTAGGTGACCCTTGGCCACCTGAAGACTCCTGGGGATTGGGAATTGTACCCCTCATGCCATTACTGCGTGGTCAAGTCATTGACGTGTTCTGAGGCTGCCCACAAATGGCCTTCACTCACTGGCATTAATTGTTCTCCTGGAGCAGCAGTGAGCAGAGCCACTTCTTTATACGGGTTCACCTTGCAGTGTTCACGGGGCATTCGGGGGCTCCGTGGGGCCTAACACTTCCAAGTCCTGCTGCCTTCTTCAAGACCTACTTCCCAGGCCCTCTGCCGCAAGCCGTGGACACACACAGACACTCCCAAATTGGGGGAGGGAGGAAGATTGCCGTTGACATTGCGGGCACGTGGTCATAATGAAACAGCAGACCAAGCTGTACTCAGTTTTATGACTGTTGGATTCCTCACGAACGGCGCACCTGTCCCTAGCCTGCGCCTGGGCGACTGCTCCCCTTCCCCTTGCCCCTCTCACAACTGATGTTTTAAGGAAAAGTTCCTGGGATACTTAGTGCTTCCTTCTTGTCGCTCTTTATTCCTATGTCCATTAAGAACGCGTTGTTAACAGATAGAACACTGGCACTATTTCAGTGGCAGCCGGGCACACTTAACAGTGAAAAAATAGCATGTGGCTCATGACTTGCCCTCAGAGGAAACCCCTCACAGTTGGCCTGGGGTTGGCTGGATAGTGGACAGAGCAGGGTGGAGGCGCATCTGTAAGCTAGTGCCTGTGACTCACCTGACAGGTGCTGTGTGATGAGAAATGGGACTAGTTCAGGGAAGTTAAGTTTTCTGCCATTATGAGATAGGATGTTATGATCACCACAATCAGGGGCTTTTATACATATACCTAAAAGATTCTTTATTACTGGTTATCTCACATAGATGGAGTGTGGCATTAGTTCATTCAAAACAATGTCCCTTTAGTTTTACTCTGTTCCAAAGGCACAGGTCTCACCCCTAGTCCCTGGCCAACCCCTCATGAGGATAAGGTGTTGGCCTGAGGGAGAGCTGATGGCCTTGTGGCTGGGCAGGGGCGACACACAGGGCAGTGGGGGTGCTGGGGACTGTGAGTGCCAGCTGCTACCTACAACCCTTGGTTGTTACTGTGCGGAAATGCACATGCCAAATTGCCCAGCTTCCTATTTTCAGAGAATATCAGAAATGCAAACTTTACCTAAAATATTCCAATTTCTTAAAAGTTTACACCTAGTTCTTTAAAAAAAAAGTTTTGTGGGAGACAGGCAGACCTCCCGCGGGACAGGCAGACATTGCCTGTGAGCTGCCGGATTGTTCTCTCCGTGATGGCTGCACCGCTCAGGCCTGTCCCCATCATCGGACTGCACCTCATAGTACAAGGATGGGTCAGGACATCTTGAATATTCAGTAGGGTCTCCTTCACAGGTACCTCCTGCCTCAGTTCAGAGTTTCTCAGGGGTGATCTGTACAAGACCCACATCAGACGGCTGGACGGCAGTATCTAAGAGCAGAGTCTGAAAATCACTGGTTCCCCTTGACGTCAGCTTGAGCGGAAAGAACATGGTAGTTTTGGATGAAGGGTGTAAAAGATCTTCCTTTTTTTGGAGTGGTAGATAAAGATGTCACTTGGTTTTCCTGCAATGACAAGTATCAGTCCTGGACATTTTCTTATATTGAAGGCTCTTTGTATTAATATTAGCTCGATAGCAAAAATATCTGCATGTGACTCATTTCACCTTTGACTTTGCAGGAAGAGCTGCTAACAGGCCAGCTGCCCTTCAGAAGGAACGTGGCCATGTGACTGTCTTAGCCTGGCCACCCATCAGCTTTCTGTAACGAGGGACAACTTGTGTTCTAAATTCCCTTTTTTTTTCTTTTTACTCTTTGAAATATGCATGGTTCAAATGCCAGAGATATAAATAGTAGTAAGTTAGCAGAATAAAGATACTGCAGATGAGGAAAACCAGAAGCAGAAGTGAAGGCACTCTGACCGGATGAGAGGAGAGTGCACATTTGCTTCATGCAATTAAGTGAGAGGGTCTGTGGTGTCTACTTTTAAATTCTGTAGGATTAAGAAGTTGGGGTGAAAACAGAAACAAGGAAAAACTAGTTTTCAATTTAGTGAGGTAATGCATGTAAACCTGATGAGGAGTTCTTTTTATTATGTGCTGAATCTAGAACAAATGCCAATGCATATATCCAGACAAAAGACAATTTCAATTCTAAACCCTTTTAAAGAATTCACTGTGTAAGAAAGAAAAGCTTAGGAGGTATTTATAGCTTTGTCATTAATATTGATTCATCGATAAGAGTAACTTAATCCTACTAATAGAGGTATGAGGCGCTCTGAGGCCACCGATGCCTAAAAATATAGCTAAAATCCGGCACCGTTCCCTAGTGGTGGCCTGTGCTGACCTGCATGGGGGGGGGGGTGAGTCAGTCACTCAGGCTTTGCCCAGTTTTCCTGCCTGTGCACAGAGTGGAGGGAACTTTTACGTGACTTCGTATTACTTACGCCTAGATCTGGGGGGTCTGTGGCCCGTGGGCAGGGCAGAGGTGGGACCTGTATTTTCTTGATAGCTCCACACTCTGAGCTGTCCCATTAAGGTGCACAGCTGAAGCGGGTACCGTGGCGAGTGTTAGCTTAGGACCAGGGCCATGGGAGGTGCTAGACTGAAAAACTTCCTTTTCTTTGACTTCGATCTGTTGTCAAGAGCTGTGAAGGGTTTGGATTCCCCCCACTTGCAAGCTGACAAGTTAGCTCGCACGGTTTCATAGGTGCCTGCCAAAAACTCGGGACCGTGGGTCAGAGGCAGACTTGATTGCTCCTGGCACACAGACAGCCTGGGGGCCATGTTCACATAGCTCCCTCTTCCCACGTCGCAGGGGAGCCATGCAGAACGGCCACGTGATTCAGTGCCCACGGCAGTCTGTGTGACGGCTGAGGAGCCCCCAGTGTCACAAGGAGGCTGCTGGCACTCCTGCCCAGCCTTTGCTCCAGAGAAAGATGCTATCTCATTTACTCTCAGCCCAGAGGAAAGCACTGTCACTGTCCAACAGCCTCTTCCACAGACGTCCTCAAAGAGTCTGGAGCAAAGCTGTCAGCGCCTCTTCCCAAGACCCGCCCAGGAGAGCTGCCTCCAGCTCCAGGACGGCGGCTTCTCGGTGGGGCTGGATTCCTCCTGATTCTCCACAGCATGACTGTGGTGACCACAGCTCCCTGTCCCGTGTCGTGTTCGTCAGGGGGAGACGGCATTTTGTTCCCATCACAGCCCCGGGTCTTACACAGCACTTGGTATTTAGCAAGATACTGAGTAAGCTTTTGCTGAACGCATTAATGAAAATTTTCACATTAAAGATTAAATGGTACATATGCACACGGGAAAGAGCCGTTCAAACACGTCTCTGATGACGGATACTTCCCCCCGCAGACCTCCAGTCCCCTCCCTGGAGACCGTCTCTCACGTCCCCCCGTGATGCACGCCCAGGGTACACACACACCCTCCTCCCTTCTCTTTCTACAAATGGAAGCTAAGTACCATATGCCCTACGCTCCGGTCTGCACTTTGTCTTCCTTTTTTGTTTTTAACTTCAGCAGTGCATTTGGAGACGATTCTTTATTGGTTTAAATATTCTGTTAAGAGCCGTGTGGTATTCTGCATATTTCCTTAGTCTGCCCCAGGCTCCTGGGCTTTGAGGTAGCCTACAAGCCACGCTCTAGGGACTACATTTGCTCACCAGCATTCGAGGGTGGGCTTCAAGCCACGGATCATGAAGTCATATCACCAAATAGCACCATTTTCACAACTTTCTTATTTCTGTGATGGCTGTGTCACATAAAACAGAAGATTACATCCCATTTTACATCCTTCTCATCACAGAGGGAACTAGATAGTTTCATGAAGGGGTTCCCTCAAGTGGGAAGACGGCTCCTCTTCTGCAAACGCTTCTTGGATGCCCAGCCAGTCGGGGTGGCTGATCCCGCCGCCGCGGCACGTGCAGAGCCCCACGGCCGCACACTCATCCGCTCGGAGACCATCCTTCTCCCTGCAGAGCGTGAGCTCTTGGAGAGCCAGCACTGTGTTGATAGCTTTCTATTCCTGGTCCTCGGCAGACACGCACGTCGAGGCGTAAACAGAGTACCCACCGTCTTCTGCTCACGTGGGTCTGAAGGGAGCCGCTCTGGAAGTCGGCGGCACAGCCAAGGAGTGGGCAGCTCCCTTCTGGCGTCAGGGTGATGCCAGAGGCCTGCTTCTTCCCTTTCACTTTCTTCTGATGTAAGTAGGCCCTTGTTCTAGTCCAAACATCTCCGTGGGCCGATAAGTTGAATAGCTTGATCTGCTTTTTCCCTTAGGACTGGGTCTTTTTTTTTTTTTAAACTAGATTTCTCCTAATTCTAAACTCCTTAAAATCAGCTAGTAGCCTTGGATATTTAAATAACCAATAATTATTTATCGAGTTTTCTGAAAGTAATGACTTAAAATTTACTTTTTACAGAAAATGAATCTACTGAAAATATATTGTACCCTGCATTAAATTTTTGTGTTTAGGTGCCTACCAGGAATCATAAACAAGAAATCCGTTTCTAGCAGATAGGGCAGATCAGATAGGGTTGGTCTTGTTTGGAAGGAGAAAGCTGTAAGCTGACACTCTGTTAAATCACAGGAACTTTGAAGTGGACTCACGTTGCCCTGATTTGGACCAAGTTAGCTTCTCTGTCCTTTCTTCTAAGACCGGCCAGGCCTCTGGTGCCTGTGACCCCAAGACTCAGCTCCGTGGCTGGCTGACCATCTCCACTGCTCCTGCCCCTTTGTTTTGTGTGCTCCCCCTTAGCTCAGATCTCCTCTCCCCCCGGATTCTCACCGCAGTGGGGGCGTGGTCGGTGGGAATCGGGTCTCTTCTCTGGATGAGCCCTGGTGCACAGGTTCTCGTTCCACCCATGTTTTGTGATCTCCTGTGCTGTGTTTGCAGGCCGGAGCTCCTCCAGCCTGCCGTCTCTGGGGCCCCCTCCCCTGGCATGGGAGCGCTCTGTGGAGGCTCCGAGCCCCGCGCCTGTGCTGTGTGCACACCACACGGCAGACACAGCCACGCTCTCTTCCCGGGCTCCCCGGCCAACGTGGGTGTGGGGCTGGTGCTCCCGGGTGGAGGGAGGTACCGCTGCCACGTGACCCCCTCACCTTCCTGCTGGCCTTCGGCCTTGCCTGTTTTCGGTTGCTTGGGCAGGTTGCAGCCCTTCCTGGCAAGGACTTGGAGATATGCGCTGTACCACTGTCTGGAGTTCTCTGGGTCAAGCACCAGTTCCAGGGACTGCCTCGAAATGCTCCGTAGCCAGAGCCTCTGGTTTTGAGTGTTCGCCTGTAGCACAGGGTGAGTGAAATGAGGCTGTGCTGTTGTCATTTGCTGATGCATCAGCTGTTTCTCTCATTAACTTTTGTAGCATGTTTTTGTTAAGTGTATGCCAGGAAGAAAGGCGTGAAGAGAAGTTGGTCGGGGCATGATCAACCCCTGGGAACCCCAAATCACATCCTCAGTGGCAATGCTGTGGGTGAGCAGGGATAACAGGGCTTGGAGTCGAGAGACAGTAGGATTTCTGAGGGGAACCAGGGAATGTGAACATACAACAACATCCGTTTACTTGGAGCCAGAACCAGTGATAGGAAGATGCCTGAGAACTTAGGTTATCTTTCCTCCGAGATAAGGCAGAAACAGGATGGACGGGAAAATGACCAAGAAACATGGGTGCTTTTTGGCCGTACGCTGATCGGGGATCAGAACCGTGGTGCTTTACTATAAACTTCTCTGCACAGCCGTTCTGCTCAGTGACCTGGGCTTGGTTTCCTTTTGGCCTCATGTGTCCTGTGCTCAGCCCCGGGATGGATTCACTCCCACCTGGCCAAGCCCTGCGGTCTCCCCTCCAGCTCCTCTCACAATACCTTGGTATTGCTTTTGTCATGACAGAGAGCACAGGCCCTCACACACGTTAGGCGTGGGGTCCCGTCTCGGGTTCCTCAGCTTCTTGGCACACGGGCCTCTGCTGGAGGGACTCTTCCTGACGGGCACAGACGGCACACCCCACACAGCGCCGAGGGCAGAGGGAAGGCACCCAGTGTGTCGTGCCCCTGAACGGTGGTGAGGGTCCTGTCTCAGGACAAGGGAGGGAGATGTGCACACGGCTCTTGTTAGGGGAGCCCGCCGTCTTCATCTGGAAAGTAGTCATCAGCCACCCCGTCAAGACGCATCGAAGTACAGAAATTCGAGAGAGCGTTCCAAGCATCTCATCCCAGTTGGTGGCAGACAGAGCCCAGGTCCCCGGACTTGTACGCAAATACTCTTTGTACGAAGGCGTATTTGGTACCTTAGAGGAGAGATGCTTTAGAAAAGGACTTCCTTCCTCTTTAATGTCTGCTTCAAAGGGAAGGGAAGACCCTTTGACAGTCCACCGTCTCTTAGCTGAGACGGTGCCTAATCTCTCTTGCACGTTCGTTTTTAATTGTCAGCACGCTCAGCCTAAACTACCTCTTTGGGTTAGGGTTTTCATTCGTTTACTGTCCCCTTTGTGAGGCCAGCATTCCCTTTCCCCAGGCCTACGGCGACGGTGTTGAAGTGTCAGGACAGGACCGTGACGGGTACTTTGTACTTCTGGCCCCTGGTGGGGTCGAGTCAGTTCTCTGCTTTTCTGTGTGTGAACACGGACCCGTCACAGGCAGCCGTGGTTTATCTGCAGGTGGAGACCACTCAGTCGGGGACGATAAATCGGTGGCCCAGATCATTCTCAGACGTCTGCACCCCCCTGGTGTCAGACTGACTGTGACTGCAGTCAGCAGTGGTCCGGGAGCCCGAGAGCTACTGACAAAGGCACCTTCCTCCCATCCCAGGGCAGTATTAATACAGCTTTTCAAATCTGTGACTTCTTTGCAGCTCTGTCCTTCCTGCAGCAGGACCTATTTGAGAAGGCCTAGAGGCCTATTTGAGAAGACAGCAGGGGTGAGGCCAGGCACTTCCCCCAGCACTTCCACTTGATCCTGCGAGACCCTGGGCTCAGTGCTCCGGGGCACTAGAAGATCCAGACAAGACAGCCTCCTGGCTCCCGAACACACTGCAGGGACACAGAGCCTTAGAGCAGGGAGAGGGGGGGCGGAGGGACTGTTTTTGTCACAAGGCCCTGCAGGCGGGAGGAGGTGAGCCCAAGGGCAGACCTGAAGGAAGAGGAGGGCAGGGAGGGCAGAAGGAGGTTGGAGAGGGCTCTGTGCTTGGGACCCAGGAAGCTGCACTCCTGGGTGGACGGGGGCTGGGGAGGTCACTAGAACCAGGGCCCAGGGCATTGACGGGTGGACCCTCTTGGGGCCCTGGGTGACTGTGCCACCCCCGTCCTCTTGTCCTGCAGACCTTGGTCGCAGCCGTGCCTCCCACCACTCCCAGGAGGGCCTCCCACAGGGGCGGGTCTCAGAGGGAGCCGGAGATGCCCTTGGCCCAGAAGTGCAGGGCCGGGTGTTTCTGCGCTTGGGTGGTTCTCACGCACGGGGTCACACTCTGCAGCACTTCTGCTGGGCTGTATGACCATGATTTGTCACACTCATCATAACACTGGTAGATCTATGTCCTGGAATGATGCTGGGAAGTCACCCAAGTCCTGATCATAAATCAATGGAAGATTATCCTGGGAAAACATGGCAGGATTCCCTCAGCTTTGAGTCCCAGCACATTAGCCTCTGCCGCTCGGCCCCACCCGGGCATTCACATGGCCCCAAGTTGTCACAGACATTGGGTGGAAGGCTTTTGAAAACTTTGAACATTTAAGGAAACAGGGTTTTTGGGGCGCCTGGATGGCTCGGTCGGTGAAGCGTCCAACTCTTGGTTTTGGCTCAGGTCATGGTCTCAGGGTCGTAAGATCAAGCCCCACGTTGGGCTCTGCACTCAATGGGGAGTCTGCTCAGGATTCTCTCTCTCTCTCTCCCTCTGCCCTCCCCCACCATGTATTCCCCCTAAAAAAATACGGAAATAAAATCTTTAGAAAAAGAAGAAGAAACAGAGGAGGTCACATGGAAGGTCACAGCAGCAAACATGTCAGTGGGGAAAGGCAGAAGCATGTTGCACACAATTCAGTGCATTCATCAGTTTTCCTAAACGGACACCGTTTTAGGGCCTACACAGGCTTCCCAAGGCCGGCCGCGTGCACGGCTGTCTGGGGAGGGGTGTGGATGCCACTCCTGCCTCTGAGGGATTGGCAGTGGACCCTTGGGCAGCAGGGCTGGCCAGGAACCCCACACTCAGGCATCAGATATGCTCAGACCCACTTGGAAGATGTTTTGATGTTTGGGATTTATTGGGTTTGACATGTTTTTTTAAATACATAGGTTCAGACTGGATCTCTTTTTTGAGAAGAGATTAATTCTGGATTTTGAGTCTTGGTTTCATGTGAGTTCAGGTCCCAGAATATGACTCTCACCGGTGGAATCCGCCTGTCCTGCCGTCCCAAATGAAACTTTCTTGCTTCCAGATGCAAAATTTCAAAGCGATCCATTTTCAAAGTGCCATCCAGGGGCGATGTCCCAGCAAATGGTATTTGCAGACCCTAGTTGTGGCTCACCTCCCGGCTACTGACCGGGGATTACTGCATGCAGCACCCTAATTGGGCAGAATATTGGGGCTCCCTGGCATTGCCTGTAAAGTAGTCCTTGCAGCACCCTAAACATCTCTGGAGTCCCAGGTCCGCTGCGGGACCTGGGTTTCCCGCTGCCCGGGTGTCTCACAGGCGCCCTGAGGAAGCAGCATGGTCCCGGGGCCTCGGTCCGGGCCTACTTAGTTGTTTCTCTCGGGGACCCGTGTACGAGTCGGGGGAACGCGGAAGAGCCAGCCGCCAGTTGGTGTCTCTGTTGGCGTAGTTCATCTTCCTCCGTGCTCGCTGGCAGGAGGAGCTCCCGGCACAGGTAACCCGTGACAGTGCAGCCTCGGGCATAGTAGGTGCTCAGTAAACACTGGTTGAAGAAGTGAGTACTCATCACTGTGGGCGCTAAGAGGGCCTGGGTCCTCTCAGCCACAGGCTGCTCTACGTCAGGGGAAGCGCAGTTTATGATGGGACAGTGCTTTGTTTGGTTTCTGCCCCGCGGACAACTCGGTTGTCACGACGCCCCAGGCGTGTTCTATGAGCTTGTCTTGCAGAGCCTTCCAGCAACACCTTCCAGCATGCGCTTGTCTTTCACCCGCACGAACGTGTCCGAGAAGAGCACGTTGTTAGTTCTGATGTGTCACTGTTGCGTATCTCCCCCAAAAAGGCTCCTTTCTGCTCTGCTTCTGCCAACAGCCATTAGTTTCATCGTTCCTGATTGCAGCATTTTTAACGCCGTATTTGGCACCATCCCCAGCTCAGTGAATGCATGGATGTAGCTGGCCTTATCTCACCGGTAAATATTTTAAGAACAAATGATGTAAATACACATCTTTAGAACAACAGGAAGAAGGAACCCCTCATCTGGTGGGATTTGATCGTCACTGTTCACGTTCAGATTACCTGGGGTTCTTGGAGTAACAGGAGGTTAGTAACTGGCCGCCAGAACAGGTAGCCTACAAAGGTACCCAAAGAGGAAACTCAAAGCCAAGGGTGGGACCGGCAGGAAAATTGAGGCATGTGAGTGTGTTCTGGAGGGGTTCACAGTGACCCTGCTCACTGTCACCACGCAGCTCCCCAGAGAGCCTCACTGGCTTCAGTGGGGAGTCTTGTTCACAGTAACCGCTGAGGCGGAGAACCTGGCTCTCTGGGCAGCAGCTCCTGGCAGCTGCCGCCGCACGACATCCATGTCTCAACCCCATGCACCCTGAGCTCAGGAAACAGAGACCCTGGGGTCCTTCTTATGCTGTGTGCTCAGCTCAGGCCACCAGAAAACCATGGCCTGCGTGTGCAGGAATGGCAGTATTTTGGGGTGGTCTCTGAGCAGAAAGTCAAAGCAAGGTAGGGAAGAGAATATTAAGTTCTGCCAGTTGTAACTGCTCCAGGAAAGCTCCAAGAGCAGACTTGGGGCTGAGAGCAGAAATTAGAAGTAGCCCAACTTTGACCATAGGACATGTGACAAATATTACAGTGAACTGAAGCCTCGAGGTTAGAGAGTTGCTTCAGTTGTGCTGACCACCACTGGGAGAAATCAGAAGGTCCACGTCTGGCCTTTTGAATACTGGGTGTCCACCAGTGTCTGCATCTAGAGTGAGGGGAGAACTCTGGCCACAGAGTCATCCTGGCTCTGGGGCCCGCAAAGACTGCTTGTGTGTTCACCTGTTTGTGAGCACCTGGAGGCGAAGGGTAAGCCAGGGTCCCCTCAGGAAGCCCGTCTGCAGCATGGCCCTGGGGCCAGCTCTTTAGGGCCAGCAGGTAGGGGTTGGGCAGCGGTCGGCTTGTCTGGGGTTTCAGGTCAGAACAAATGGCTGGGTCACAGACAAAGCTCGTGTAAAAGGGGTTTTTTCCAACTCAGTTGGTGAGACGTTCCGTCGAGCATTTAGTTCTTTAATTTGATAACAGGCATGGAGGGGGGCTGGAAATGGGAAACAGGTCAATGGCTTTGATGACCAAAATGAAGATAATTCATTTGCATAAAGACCATTAAATTAGAAGTTTAGAGCTCCGAGGATCCATGCCCAAGTCCTAGGTGGTAGCAGAGCTACACCTGTCGGGCTCCTCTGGTTCTTAATTCAATGGGAGAGACTGAGAATACAGTTCCCACCATCCAGACCTTCCTGGTGGCAGACAGTGTGGTGAGAACACCTGCTCTGTGTTGCTCCTGTCTCAGTTTTTATCTGGTTCATTCTTCTCCTACAAGAACACAGAGCGCCAGGCGGGGGTCCTTGCCTTCAAGTAATAAAAATCAGGAGCCGTGTGAAATAGAAGGGAGTAACTGCTTCAGAGGCATTTTCGGGGCCTCTGAGATCAGTTCCCGTCAGGGCACCGGCCAAGACCTCATCTCTCATTTCTGACTTCGTCCTTGTCCTCTGCCCCGGAGCCGCCCACAGAGCAGGGGCCATGCGGGGATCGGGGGCTGTGGCTGGGAGACAGAGGCCTGTCTAGTTGCACAGCCAAGAGAAGTTGTGGGAAGACCACCAGTGCCTCTGAAGAGGTCAGCTCTGAGTTCCGCAAGCCCCAGAGGGAGTGTGGGCAGATCCCCACCCGAGCCGCTGAGGAAGTCTCCCTGCCCACCTTGCCCTCCCAGCCTCCACCCGCTGTAGGCCGCTGGCTCAGCGTGAGCCTACGTGGAGCGAGACACATCGGATGGAGAAACCAGACTATGCCTGAGCCCAGCATGGTCAGAAACTCGAGGGGCACAGCCTGCGTCTCCTCCAGGGACACAGACCTGCCCACGGAGCAGGCGTGAAGGGACCGCGCTCTTTCAGATTGGATCTGGCACAGACATGTTGGCACACAATATAATAAATGTAGCAATCGTGGGTTTCCCTGCATGTGCGGCCGGCCGCACTAGAGGTTTCCTGGGGCAACGTCTCCGTGCTCCTCTTGGGTGAGCCGATGCGGCGTGGAAATGTGCGTCCCGTGGGCGGTGTCGCTTTCGTTATTTAAGAATGAACACTTGGGAAAACATGCAGAATTTTAAAGACATATCTCGGTGCAGTGCTTTTATTGTCACTGTAAGTAATGAGAAGTTCCGAGTGGGCAGATGGCGGGGCAGCGGGATTTGGCGAGGGCTTGGACGTGTTTCCAGAGGGTCTCACGACCTGAGACAATCTCGCAGCCTCCTGAGGCAGGACCTCCCGTTTGCAGAGTGTTTGACTGATGAGCTGTAGTTTCTTCCCAACTCGGAAACTCTGCTGTCTTTAGAACAATCGCCCGGCTGACCCTGTGAATCGTCGCGCTCCCCACTTCCTTTTCTCCCTGGCAGAGCACTGGTGCTTATTTTAAGGGGCTGAGGAAGGCGATGGCAAAGGGAGTTAGCGTTGTTCGAGTGCTTCTTCCTATTCGGAGATGTCCAGGGACCCCAAACCAAAACACAGGCCACAGGGGCCTCTGTGACACCGAGCCCCCCACCCTCCACCTGCGATGGGCTGGGACCCAGCTCCGGCCCCACAGGGGGCAGCCCCTGCAGAGGCCCCAGTGTGACCAGAGGCTGGGCCCGCCTGCCTGGCACTTCCAGGGACCCCAAGCACAACAGCTGCTTCACGGGCTGCTGCTTCCAAGGCTGGGTGGCCTGGCGTCTCCACCCCAGCCACGCTGGGTGAATCACCCTAGAGGCTGTGAGGGCCAGGGGTTGGGGCAACACACAGGCCATGAAATCGGGCTCCTGGGCCGGCCTCGTCCTCTGTGAGATACGCACCAGTGGCCTTCGCGTTCTGGGGATTAAATGAGTTCTTGTATCCAAAGTGCTGAGGGCAGGGCCTGGCCCATAGGAGGTGGTATTTCTGTCAGTCGGCCACGATCAGCATTATTACTCTGGCACCATCTCTTTTCATGGTCCCATCTGAGGGGGCTGGTTGGGCAGAGCTCCTGGGCTCACGGAGGGGCAGAGGAGGAGCAACAAGTGAGGGGTCCCCTCAGCGCTGAGATGCCAGGCGCTCCGGCATCCTCGGGAGAACGTGAAGTGCCACCCCCACCTGTCCAGGGCTCACTGGCGGCTCAAAGTTGTCTGCTCCGTTGCTGACGGGGATCTCACCGGCACTTTGCAGAGGGAGAAGCGGACGTCTGGAAAGGGTGGGCACGTGCTCACGCACAGAGCTAGATGTGTGGTTTTTCTGGTCTTTCTTGAGCAAGGTTAAAGAAAAAAAAAAGTAAATTAAAACTCGTCTATAATGAAGGTCCTTGGACTCGATGGTGTGTTTTCACCGTGGACGGAGGGAGGCCTGTAGAGCTGAGCCGATCCAAGTTGGAGGCCTTCACACTTTCTCCTCCTGCCGCTAAATAGCAGTTACTTCTCAGTGTCTCCCATCCACCCCCTTCCATCTCCTTATTCACGTGAAGACGCCCCCACTGAACTCTCAAGCCACCTGCACGACAGAGACAGGGGTCAGCAGGGAGGACAGGCAGGCGTGTGCGGGGCTCTCCCGGCCGGGCTCTGTCTTGCTGCAGCCAACTGTGGCTTTGGCGTCTTCACCGAGACGGACGTGGCGCATCTGAGTTTCACGTGCGGCTCCTGGAAACCAGTACGAGGGTATCTAGTAGTTATCCCTTCGCGCCCAAGCCATGGAAACCCCTCTTGTGCGACAGTACTCGGCTTTCTTCAGGACTCTGGCTGTTACCGTCCTGCAGGAGCTGCCCTTGGGAGGCACTGACCTCCCAGGGGCCTGGCTGAGCGGTCCTCAGGAGCAGGCAGGGAAGAAGAAAGGCTCCTTTGTCAGCACCTGAGGTGGCTCTGGGCGGACCTCCCGGGCACTCTCGGCTTCCCTGCTGGTTCTGGGAGAAGCTTTGCCACTTGTGACTTTAAACTTAGATTAAGCTTTTGAACGGAGGAAGTTATTGGTAATATTTACTCTTAAATGTGGAGGGAGGCCCACTGCCAAATCCTGCCCAGCCTGACACTTCAGCGCCAGAAGCGGTTTTCTCTCCATCCTCTTCCCCCTCACCTGCTCCTATGGAGAGCCAGGAGATCCAGATGGCGAGGACGCCCGAGGCAGGTCTCCCAGCCTCTCCACAGGCCGGGCTGCAGGAGCCGGGTCCCTCCCTCCCTGTCACGGGTCTGGGCCTGGCCGCTGCCCGCGGGACCCCGGGATCCTCACACAGACAGGGCAGCATCTCGGTGGTCACAGCCTTGCCTGAAACACAAGCCGGACGTTTGCTACGTGAGCACTGAGAGTCGCCCCGCTGTCCGCACGCAGAGGTGTGGGGGGAGTTCTCGCCGTCACTCTTGAGGCTAAAGGAGGAACCTGGACTCGGGTACATGCCTCTGGCTCCGTGCAGGGCTGCCATCACGAAGTGTCTTGAACACGGAAGACGGAAGGGATGGGAGCGTATCACCTGAGGTCCTGTGAGGGCCAGTGAGGCCAGCGGCCTTCCAGGTGAGAGCAGTGACAAGCAGAGATGAGCACGTGTTGTGGTGCCGGCTCTGGACCAGTGAGCCTCACCGTGGACTGCAGGGTCAGGGCCGTGAGGGGGAAGCTCGCCGTTCACAAATCTCTCTCCTACAGAAAGTGTAACATGGAAGGAACGAGGTTCGTGTTGTGCTTTGCCCGAGAATTATTTGCTGTTTATGTCATTGAGATACTGAGAACAAAACCCAGAACCCAGAACAGCACATGCAGCGGCGTCTGTGAGAGTTCTGCCTTGCCTGGAAATATTTTGGAGAGAAAACCGGGTACAAGGGGATTAGTTTCCTTTTACTTATGGCAGATTCCTCCCCAGTTGGTGAGGCTCCCCCCTCTGACAAGATGAGCTCAAGGAGGTCGAATGACCGCTGCTTCCCTCAGAGTTCTGTCCTCTGCGCCCATATTTCCGGTACATTCATAGGAGCAAGTTCCCAGAGTAGCCTTTCCTGGACCCTATTCATCGGGGTCCTGTGTGTGCTGACAGTGCCGTGGGTTTAGGGAAGGTCTGCAGGCCGCACACGCAGAAGGCTGGGTTTTCTGAGCCTGGGGTGTTGTTTACGCTGGGCACCCGTACTTACTCTTCCCTTGAAATTGGCAGGTTCACTCCAGGCAGCTTGGCCAGGCTCCCGGAGAGGGCTCTCCCTGCCCACCCCACCTGTCGCCCCCCCGCAGCCTCCGGGAGACTGTGTAACACACCGATGCCTCCCAAGGCCAACTGCTCAAACAGTGTGCAAGCTCCCAGAAAACTAGTGAGCGCTTTGGGAAAACTAGGAAAAGCAAGTTGCCGCCGAGCAGCTGTCGAGCTGGAGGTGAGAATGGGCCCGGGTCGCTCTGGACATCTAGCCTGGCCGGAGCCTGTCAGCACACGCCCAGACTCTCCAAGTGGGAATCCGAGACACGGCTTGTGTGCAGCAGAGAAGCCCCGAGAGGCCCAGTCAGCAAGTCCACACGCAAGGGAAAGCCTCTGGCTTTATGTTCCAAGTTTAAGCAATAAACACACACTTCTGTGTTTAAATTAACAGACGTTTAAGGCATTTTTTTCTGGCTTTTCAATTCACCAAGCTACTAACCACCATTTAAATAAGAGGGTTTCTCCTCCATCTTCTTGGTGGGTTTTGAAAGATAGAAAATATTTGTGTGATAAGTGAAAAGTACATTTTTTACCAAAAAGTTCTCACTTATATTTATTCATAAAACATCTTAGATAATTTATATGGGCATTTTTAGCTGATAAACCGCCACGGGGAGAAAGTCTCACCCGTCTGGGCTGGTTTACCCTCGGTCTTGGCGCAGTGACGACGGTCGGTGTGATTTTCTCTCTTCCTCCGTGGTGATTCGTGAGAGTGTCTTGTTAGTTACTGTGTGTGGGGTGTGTTAGCTCAGGCCGGGGGGTGCCGTCCGCGAGAGCCTCTGCGATGGTGAGGTGCCGCGGTCGGAGCCGTGCTGGCATCGCCACAGACCACGCGCGGTTACTGCAACCGAGGAACTGCATTGTTACTGTGCTTAGTTTTCATTAATTTAGATTTCAGTTGAAATGGCCACATGTCGCTAGTGGCTGCCATATTGGAAATGCGGTGCGAGGACTTTTTCCCGGTTTTATATCAATGTATCCCACTTGGTTCGTTTGCTTTTACTACTGTTTTAGCTAAGAGTTCTGGCTTCCGTTGAGTGACAGCAGTGATAGCAAGGGTCCAGTCGGGTTCCTGACTTTGTTGCCCACTGTGTTTAATCATTTCTAATCATACTTGCTATTTTAAACAAATGGTCTTTGTGATGTTAGAGCAGTCTCATTATATTATGTTCTTGCTTGGAGTTTAAAAATTAGGAATGGCTGCTAAATTTTGTCAGCTAACTTTTCAGCGTCTGTCGATATGAACAAGCTTTTTCTCCTCCCAGACCGACTCTGGACCTCGTTATCACTGTCTTAGATACCGAGGGTTGCTGCCAGGGCATAACAAAACCAAATTCCTCCCGCAGGCCTGATTGCCTCACCGGACCACGTAGTCTTAGACGACCTAGACTGCTCACCGCTTCTCAGACTAGCCTTCTCTCCCCAACGTGATGTCCTTGCTCATGCTGGTCTTTCATCAGCATGGCCCCTGCCGGTCGCGCTTCGGTCCCTCCTCCGGTCTGCCCTCCAGCAGAGTCACGGCACAGCTGTTGGCTTACAGTATTAGGTCACGGTTGTCCATACAACAATCACTGTTTCCTTTCTTGTATAACTTGATGCTTTCCTGCCACGACAAGTGCCTGATGTTTCTGTCCCTTCATTTTCCGTGTATCAGTAAGTACGCATCACACTTCGTACCAAAACAACAAATTACTCTCAAGACGAGCGGGTACGTGAGGTCATCACAAAGTGCTGTTTCTTTCTTACAGCATCTCCTCCTGGGTGCTCCGTCCTCCTGCCTCAGTTGGCCTGGCTGGTCTGGGGCCTCCCAAGGCTTCTGTTCTGGTTAGGGGCCTACGCTCAGCCTCCAGGAGAACCTGGCAAGGGAAGCAGGAGGGAGGTCTCAGTGCTCAGAATTCAAGTTTGACCAGGTGCTCTGGCATTCCGTCCAGCCCGTGCTCGGCGCCCTGTGTCCAGAGCCCTTCCGGTGGGCAAGCGTCGCCGGCCTCTCGCTCTTCACGCTTCTGCAGGCCTGGCAGTGTCTCCCTCTGCTCTCCCTCATTACTTAGCACAGATGAATGCTTTCTATCATCCGAGTTTACTGCCATCTCTGGGTGCTGCCCTTTCAAACGTCTTGATGTCATTTTCGTGGGATTTGGGAAGTGGAAGGGAGGAGCTTATGGACTCCTGATTGGCTGTCTCCTGCCCTCAGACTCGCCACATATCCACACACACCGCTGGGCCGGGCATACTGCTCTCCCTGCTGGACCGCCAGCAGGAAGGCTGGTTACCCTTGAGTAACCTCTGAGTAGCCTCTGAGTCCTGCACGACCACTACCTGTGGGTCCAGGAAACGCACAAATAAAGGGAAGGCTTGCCGACGATGGAAACGGTGATCCATGGGACTCTAGGGACTTGAATCAAATCCTGCTGTAATACGAAGATTGACTGAAACAAACCTGTGGGTTTAATATGTCTCCATTAAGGGTTCGTCATTAAAGCAGAAATTATCATTTTTGTGGTGAAGACAGCTGAACCGTCACAAAAACCAATGGCCGGCGCTCAGAACGCGCTGCTTTCCCGTCGGTGAGAGTCTCAGCCTCCGCTTGTGTTTCTCTGGAGACCTGGGCACCTTTACCGGCCCCTTGGTGGCTCTCTGTTGGAAACCCTGGCCCTGGCGGGTCTCGTCCAAGCCTCAGCACCCACCTGTCTCCTGCGCTGACGTGGGACAGTGTCACGTGTGCTGTCACCGCGGGGCCCCTCCCTGGCCTGGGCTCTGCTGCCGAGGTGCATACCTGGAGAAGCGTCACTCACTTGTACTTCATGACTTGCTCTGGATATTTCTTCAAAAGCAGTATTTCTTTAAATATGTAAGAATGTTAACATGGTATGAATTTATGCACTCATTTAATCGTTGGCATGTAATTGAAGTTTTAGAATAAATATATTTTCATTTTTATTTTAAAACCTTTAGAAAGCATTTTCACCTGCGAAACTTGACTTATGCCCACTTTATCAGAGGCATCCGCGTCGTTGAAGTAAAACCCTGCGGTGGTCACACCAAGACTGCAGATACCGCTGGTGTCTGCGTGCAGCTGCCGCTCGGGCTGGGGGCTCGGGCTGCGGCTCATTGCTTCTACCGAGGCTGGCCCATGGCTCCTCCGATACCGAAGTTTAAACGAAATACAGCACCTTAGAGGTCACAAAATGCAGTAGCAGTACCTTGGGCTTGCAGTATAAAGCCCTGGGTTCGAGTGTGGGTTCCATCACGGTCTGTGTGCGGGGTCACTGCCTTCCATCTGGGATGACGGACACAAGGTAGGCCTTGCACAGGGTGGGGTGGGTGCTGAGACCCTGTAAGAGAGCTGGAAAATAGCTTCAGCTATAACATTATGCAGACTAGGCTATCTGATAACTGCATGAGGTAACCTGAGATTTCATGACTTAGATGCCATCTTAACTGTTAAAATCAAGTAAACGGATCAAATACTCAAACTTGCAAATTACCCTTGAAGTCAGATGCCCTGAAAGCACAAGTAAGTGTACGTGCATCCCGGGGACCCCAAGCCTTCAGGACTTACACCACCCCAGGTAGTACCCATGTGATCACGCCGGGGCACGCACATCAGCGGAAGAATAACTCGCCGTTCAAGAAAATTCAGCAGCACGGTACACAGCGGGACACTCAGTTATTTCTGCCACACATCTGGTTATTTCTCCAAACCTGGTTCAAATGAGCACACAAGCTAAGAATATTCTCAATAACATTGTTGGTGCAAACTTGTTCCACAAAAAAAAGTAATTTGCAAGATAACCATCTAAGTACTGGGCTATCTACTTGCAAAGCTTTTAAGCAGATGTGCTCCTGTCAGCCTGGGCTTCCCGCAAGCTGCAACCCCTGAGCTTCCCTTGTGCGCGTAAGTCCTTCTCACACTTTCTCTCTCCCTCCAGCCTGCACTGGTGTCTGGGACAACATCACCTGCTGGCGACCGGCGGATGTAGGCGAGACCGTCACAGTGCCCTGTCCTAAAGTGTTCAGCAATTTTTACAGCAAACCAGGTACGGTCAGCATTGTGCCTAAGCTCCTGCAGAGGCTGTGGGCTCGCTTCCCCTCAAGGCCACAAGCAGGCTTATTGGTTTCCTTTACGAAGTGAGTCAGTGAACAGCTGTGCCATCGTGTGCTGAGCTGGCTTTGGGAGCAGGAGGAGGAGAGGCTTCTTGCTGGCTCAGCCACCTGAAACCAAACACCGGGGAGAGCAGGTCTTAGGCAAGCGTGGACGCATGAGCCTGATACGTGACAGATGGGGCCTGAGCTCCAAAATGGGGGGAGGTGGCAACAGACACGAGGGCCGTGGCTTTAGGCACCGAGAACATAACCACGCTTCCCTGCCGTGTGTGGCTGCCCAGGAGCCCCCAGAGAGCATCCCCAGAGGTTTTGAGGAGCCCCGATGCTCGGGGACAGCGGCCAGCCTCCCCTGGAGTCCAGACGCAGCTTCTCGTGCACAGGAAACGTCTTGCTCATTGGACTGACTCTCCTCAGCTCCCAGCCCCCACTTTCTGAACTAGCTCCATGAGGCCCGAGGACCCACAGTCTCTGTGTCCGGGGTCAGAAGGGGCTGGCCGGGGCGGGGGTGTGCCACCTGTCCTGTGTCTGCTCTCTGCACAGCACTGCTCCTTCTCTTGGCTCGTTCCCAGGAGGTGGCTCTGCTGTGTTGTCTTTTGTGTTGTTGTAAATAATCCAGATTCTTATAACATGAAGAAATCTGTCTGGAAAAATAGAAGAGAGAAGATACATCTGGAAGTCGGAGAGGCATGGTACTTTGGAGTACTGTAGAGAACTTATTTTCTTCTTGAGCCAACGTTACGGGGTAAAAACTCTGAGAGCTACAACTGTTGTAGTGCCCCAAGCAGAATGCTGTGGCTCAGATCGGGATGGAGAGAAAGGGGACTCAAAAGGAAAAGGTTTTGTTTCATCCTTGTGACTTGCACGGTGAGACTTGTTCTCCGTGAGTTAGTCAGTGAAGCAGTCTGAGCAGACTGGTCACGCCTGCATAAGCATCATTGGTCATCTTCAGCTCAGAAAAACTAAATCATTTTGGAGAATCTGAACTTTAAAAAATATCCTGTCCCATCAATAACATTTCTACCAAATGGTTTGGGCTGTAATATTCTCCCAGAAATCCCAAATGAACTAGCATAGACCTAGGCTACCCCGAATCAGATGGCTGGGCTCTGAATGCTTCCGGGGGCAGCCGGGGGTTTCCCACGGACAAACGCAAGAGCTCTGGCTCCTGGGCCATCTGCTGTGAGCACCCAGCCTGTGCCAGACAGGAGCCATCAGGGGCACGCAGCGCCCAGGTCGGCTCAGCATCTGGCTCTGCTTAGAATCACTGTGCACCCTCTCCTTTGGGGATGTCTTGGGTTAGATGCTTGATGCTTTCTTGTCCAAGCAGGGAACATGACACGGCCGTGCTATCGCGGGGAGCGTCTCCACCACTGGGAAGTCTGCTGGAGTTGCCCTAAATCTGCGTATCATGGCTGGACGATCTCAGGTGGACACGCATCCACTTGTTTGGTCACAAAAGTGTGAACCGGGAGGTACTTACACAGACTGTTGACAAACTGCTGTCCACAGGGAATGCTTAGAATGCTCGTGTAATTACTCAGAGAAACGTGGACATAGTCCAGAGGTGGGGGCGGAGTAGGGCTGGGGCCGGGGCCCACAGGCATCAGATGACAATGGGCTGAGGCCCCAAAGGTGAAATTTGGCAGAGATAAATGGGTGGTCTTGAAATACAATGAAGAACCAGCAGGGCTTGAGTCTGTGAGGTACTTTCCAGTTTACAGAAAGCTTTTACAAATATGGTAGTCGCTCCTCCCAGTGACCTGTGGGGAGCGCCAGGCCGTAGAGTGACATGTGATCATTTGGTCCACAGACCCAAATGTTCAAGAAATAGATCTGTGTTTTTATAAAAAGTTGTTTTCTTTACTGGGTTCTCATACCTCCAGTAAGTGGGAAGCTGGGGGCCTCTCCGGAGAGCCGTGCATGTGGTCATGGCAGCCAGCACCTTGCTCTCTGCTGTCTTCATGCTGGGGAGGCCCCTCTGAGCTGTGCTAGGGTATGGGGTGCAAGTCCATCCCCACAGGCAGGCAAGGGCTCTGCCTCCAGTGTGGCAGCAAAGCTCTGGGGACTCGGTGCAGCACCGAGGAGTCCCAGCGGGAAGCGGTCAGGTGAAGGAGCAGGGCAGGCTCGGAGAGGAGGGAGGGTTGTTCTGAAGAGCACCTCGGGGTGCCGCGGGTGCCTTCAAGCGTAGCATGGAGGGTGGATGTGCCCTGCATCTGGACAAAATGGTCCAGAGCACATGCCCCGTAGCCAAGCAGCCTGGGCTCTGAGTTCTGGCCATGCGAACTTGTCCTGCAAGGACGTGAGCAAGTCCCAAAATGAGCTGGGCGTTGGAGTCAGACCCTCTGCAGAGGGCTGTGGAGCTTGCCTAACACAATGCCTTCGACACAGAGCTCACACATGGAGCTGCTCTCACTCGGACTGGGTTGTCTGGAGGGCAGGGGCCTCCACGCCCCGAAGGACACACTGCTCCGTGCAGTGCAGGCACGCCCAGCCTTCCTGCCTCAGGGCACAACCAAGGACCCTCCTAACAGCCACACTCAGATTTACACTCAATGAGCAAAGGACTGGAAGCCTGTAATCAGCCTTGGGGAACAGAGGAGAGAGGAACCTGTCAACAGAGGGCCCCCAGGCACTGCGGCTGAATTTAGGGCTACAGCAGAGAGAGTTCACGAGGATGGGGGGTCCCCACAAAGTGGTGAGGGTTCCCATAGAGCAGATGGTCCCACAGGTAGAGGAGGGCTCACAAAGTCAGGGTGGGAAGAGATTCCTCTCACCGAGGAGGGAGAACAGGGTCCAGGCTCCTGAGTCCTAAAGCTGTCTTTTCTTCCTTGGTCCTGCTTTCACCAACCAGGCCTCCCCTCCCCATCACCTCCGAGGTCCCCCCTCACCTCCCCAGCACCCCAACACCTCCCTGGGCCCCCCTCACCTCCCCAGTCCCTCTCTCAGCTCCCCAGCCCCTCTCTCACCTCCCCAGTCCCTCTCTCTCCTCCCTGGGCCCTGTCTCACCTCCCTGGGCCCACTCCCACCTTCCCGGCCCCTCTCTCAGCTCCCCAGCCCCTCTCTCACCTCCCCAGTCCCTCTCTCACCTCCCTGGCCCCCCCCTCACCTCCCCAGTCCCTCTCTCAGCTCCCCAGCCCCTCTCTCACCTCCCCAGTCCCTCTCTCTCCTCCCTGGGCCCTCTCTCTCCTCCCTGGGCCCTCTCTCACCTCCCCAAGCCTTGTCCCTTTCAGGACTTTGTCTTACCTCCACTACCAGCTGTGGTCCTTGCCCTCCAGCTGCCCCCAGTCTCCCCCTGGGGCTAGAGCAGGAGGAGGTTTGGGGCCTGAAATCAGAAAAATGCAGGGGACAGCGTGTTGGAGGGTGGCAGGGCAAGCCTACGTGATGCCGCCGGTGGCTTTGCTGAGCCCCTAACCCCACTTTCTTGCCAGCAGGGTCAGGGTCTGGGCCCTCCTGCCGCCTCCACACAGCACGCCAAGAATCGCTTACACATGTTATCACCTCAACGTGAACACGCCTTCTCTTGATTTTGTTTGATTAATCAGTCATGTAGGCCACCTGTGTAGAAAACATAAAGGGTTTTTGAGTGAGAAAACCTGTTTCCGCCACTCAGGCATTACGGAACCTTGGGCGTGTTACTGAGTCTCAGTCTCATGTGTAAAGTGGGAACAGTAGTGCCCAACAAGTCTGCTCACAGTGTCAGTCCCAAGCAGAGAGAAGATGTGAGTGAAAATATCTGCTATTCTGACAGCCTCAGGGGCTGTGAGTCAGGGAGGAAGCTTGGTGGGTGGTCAGCTGCTGAGCCTCCCAGCGCCAAGGGCAGGAAGTGCCTTCCCAGGCCTGAGCTTCCCGAAGCCCCCCCTGCAAGTCTCAGCTCCATCACAGGTCAACAGAGCCCCCACCTCAGGTCACTCATCACCATTCAGCGCCTACTGTGGTCACCGACTGAGGCCACTTTGTTGTTGTTGTTTATTTATTTATTGGAGAGAGAGAAGGAACGTGGTGGGGGAGGAGCAGAGGGAGAGAATCTCAAGCAGACCCCACATGGAGTGCAGAGCCCAACGTGGGGCTAGATCCCATGACCCCGGGATCATGACCGGAGCTGAAACCAAGAGTGGGAGGCTTGACCGACTGAGCCACCCGGGCGCCCTGACACGTTCTTCTAAGTAGAGGGAACATTGCATTCCTGAGTTCAACACGCATGTTTACATTAATTAGGAGCAAAAAAAAACACAAAAAACAAACAAAAACAGACAGTGCTATAAGGTTGAAACTGCCTGTATTTCATGCAGTTTAAATCTTATACCCACAGTCTCCTCCTCCGATGTCACTGACCCGTGCTGCCTGCCTGTGCGTGCTGGCCATGCCCAGGGCAGCCGAGCGAAGGAGCTGGCACAGAACAGGATGGAATAGGATAGCAGGCTCTGGAATGGTTGGGATCTGGCGATCACTGTCTCCCTCTGGACAGAAGAGGAGTCTGTTAATTTTCATTGTGCTCCTTAATAATAACAACACAGGCCATTATAGCCATTACCACTGCACCTGGGCCTCATGACACAGAAGCTTTCCCGCGAGCTACTGAGGCCCTGCAAAACCCGGTTCTGTGGGTAGGGAGCCCGGGGGGGCTGGGGGTGAACGCACACAGCGTGAAGTGGCTGAATGGGTTGAGACTCAGCTCCTCACCGACCAGAGAGAGGAAGCATGCGGGGCCATGCCCCTGCAAGCCGCACATCACTACTAAGGCCAGCAGTTGTGGGCCTGCAGGCCTAACGCCTACACTTGATCTTCCAGGAAACATAAGCAAAAACTGCACGAGTGATGGGTGGTCAGAGATGTTTCCAGACTTCATAGATGCATGCGGCTATAATGGCGCCGAGGACGAGAGCAAGGTAAGGGTCCTCACGCAATTCCCGCACTCTCTAGTCCCTTTTCTGGAGCAAGGTAAGGGCCCCCGCGTGATCCCGCACTTTCTAGTCCCTTTTCTGGAGCAAGGTAAGGGCCCCCGCGTGATCTCGCACTTTCTAGTCCCTTTCCTGGAAGTGCGCACGGACAGCGTCAGTGTGCTGCCTGATGAGAATTACGTGCATTTCCTTTCCTCCGAAGAGCTGAGCTGCTTAATGGCCAAATTGGGCGAAGTCCCTATTTCAGATCTGTGCCCAGAATTTGGCGTCATTTCATGGTTCTGCCACTTTGGAGGCAGGAAAGCCTCATTCTCTTCGCCTTCCGGTTGTCTGAGTGGCTCTGCTGCCTGAAATGAGCTTTAACGGGCATCCATTCGGCCGACAGGTTTCTTTGGCCTGTTTAGGACTTTGCCACAAAGCGGGCGGTCCAGAAGCCGTGCAGTCATGTTTTTAGCTGTGAGCCAGCAGCAGGAGACGGGACTAACAGTGGAGCGTGTGTGCAAACTGAGAGACTGAGTGCATCCCTGGCCGACAGTGCCCAGGGCGTGTTGGGGGCTCCACTGATGGCTAGGGCTGCACTGTTGGCCGGCGTGGTGTAGGGAGGCCACGGAGGTGTGTTCAAAATGGGAATGTGATTGTTTAAATGATGTGTCACATCAAGTCTGCTCAGCTCTGCTCAGCCTCCTGCACGTTCACCCTGCAACATTGTATGATTGTGGTTTCGCTTTGTTTACCACCAGAAAACCAGGTCGCCGTCCTCCCTTTGGGCTGCGTTCCTTCACCCCCAACGCCATATTAACGACAGGTGAATGCTGTATACACCTGAAGTCAGGTGTGTTTCTTGCACCCGTCCCCTGCAAACACCTGCTGTGTGGGAACCTACTCGAGCCCCTTTTAAAGAACTTGGGGAACACCTAGCTACTCGTGCACATTGGTCTCACTTCCCACCAGCCCTGGGCCCTGCCATCCCACCACCAGTGACACTGGTACCGATGTCACTGTCAGACCCATTTTCCTGGGGGATTAACACATCTTTCGCGTTCTTTTTTATAGAGGGACTGTCTTTGCTCTCCTCACTAAGATTTATGGTATAAAGCCAATTCTTTTACCACCGAATTATTAAACCCTAGAAAAGGAAGTACCTTGCATTTTAGCCAGTATCTCACTAATCGAAGGTAGGTTTCCTGACGTCTGGCCAACAGTGAGCACGATGGTGGTGGGGTCCAGTGCATACTGTGAGCCACGTCCGTTACCACTATCGTCTCACGTGGTCTTTTTCTGTTGCGGTTGATTGACATACGAACATTGTCTGTATTTAAGGTACAGGCCTACCTCGCTTTACCGCACTTGGCGACACTGTTTTTACAGATTGGAGGTTGTGGCAACGCTGCACTGCCCGTGGGGGACATTTATCCAACAATATTTGCTTACTTCGTCTGTGTCACGTTTTGCTAATTCTGACAATATTCCTGAGATTTTCGTGCTTATTCGTTACAGCGATCTGTGATCAGTGGTTAGACGCACTGAAAGCTCAGGTGATGTTTAGCATTGTTTAACAATAAAGTATTTTTAAGTAAGGTACGTACGTCATTTTCTTAGACACAATGCTGTTGTACATTCGGAAACTACAGTATGGTGTATGCATAACTCTCACAAGCATTAGGAAACCAAACCATTCGCTTGACTCCCTTAATTGCAATATTTGCTTTACTGCAGGGGTGTGAAACAAACCCACAGTGTCTACACGGCATGCCCGTATGCAGAGTGAGGTTTTGATGTGTGTATATACGTGTGTTGTAAAATGATTCCCTCAATCAAGCTAATTATCCATCGCCTCACATATTTACCTATTTTTTTTCTTTTTTTGGTGAGACACAGACTTTATTCCTCTTATAACTGGAAGTTTTTACCCTTTGACTAACATTCCCCATGTTCCCCAGCCCTGTCTTACTTAGTCTTGGTGATAGCCCACCCTGCAGATGGAAACACTGAGGTTCGGGTATGACAGGACGTGGTCAGAGGCCCGGCTCTGTTTCTGTTGTGCAGTCATTGAGACTCAGCTTTTCTGTCAGTTGTATTCACCTTCCCCCTCAGGGTGCAGTCACCTGAGCTCCAAGTGAAGCCTGGGGTGGGCCTGCATTCTCTCTGGCCAGTGGGGAGCCCCTTGGGGCCTGTGCGCACCTGGCACTCAGGGAACGTGTGCGGCTGCACTCCGTCCTGCACGTCCCAAAGGACACACAGGGTGGTTGACACCCTCAGCCAGGCTGTGGCCAGGGAAGCACAGATGCAGAGCAGCGCCCAGGGCGTCAGTCAAAGGACACGTTTTCAGAATCTAACCCACAGAACGCCCTCTCCGTCCCTCTGCCTTCTCGCCTGCCTCTGGTCTTTCCTCCGTCTCCGGATCAGAGCCTCAGCCTGCTGGTTTTGGAGTCTCACCACACAGGGCTTTGCACACTGGCCGGGGGCTGCCTTACACGGCAGATGAGAGTTCATGTCGTTCTTCTTGTGTGGACTGGACTCTGCAAGAAGGCCCAGTGAGATGCCAGCCTCTCGCGAGTCCCCTCTCGGGCAGGACACCCACGGTGGTAGAGAGCCCTGAACACTGGGGCTGACGGCTCCGGCGGCCCCTGAGCTGCCCCAGCTGGAAGACGGAGGGTTGGTGCCACAATCGCGGCTGCTGAGACTCCAGGGTGGAGCCCAGGGTTGGTGACCTGCGCAGGTCGAATTCGGAGCACGTTTTCATGGGAAGATACCTGTGGATTTCAGGTTCTAGACCAGTCCCAAACTGCTGTTTCGGTATTTGATATGACCAAACCAGGAGACCATCCTGTTGGCTTTCTAAGAATAAGACTTGAACTGGTTCAGAATCTATTCCCAGCTTCAGGACTATTTCTGTAGGAGGAAGAGTTCACAGGCCCCGTTCTGCGGACCCTACATTCTGACCAGGAATGGTGATTGCCCTTCTTCACAGTGATCAGGACCCCAGGAGTGGCTTCAGGGCAACCTGCCACATGACGTCTGCCTCCCAGGTGACCCTTACGGATGCCGTCAGCCCGTTTCAGGGGCAAGAAGACAGGCCCCAGGGACCAGGACAGTCCTGGGCCTCTGTGGTCGGGGGTGAGGGGGTAGGGCTCCGACACCCATGTTCACCCCCCCACACCTCTCGTTCCACTGTCTGCAGGCATCCTAGAGGCCTGTGTGGGGTGGAAGCAGAATGTCCCCAGAGCTCCCAGTAGCATTTATTCGAGGGTAGGCCCCTCCTCATTCATTCGTTCCACAGTCGTTTCTTGGGAATCCCGGTGTTGTAAGCCTGTCCTGCTGTCATGAACCCACTGTGGTCGTGGGCAGGTCCTGAGAGCGGACATTTGAGGCAACGTTGGCACGCTTGACAAGTCAAAGCCGGCAGCTCTTTCCCTGCGTTTCCCCTGGATCACTCTGTAGGTGGCATTCCCAGGAAAACCGATGGCAACTCTTCAGGCTCTCAGAAGGGCGTGTGACTAAGCCCGGCCTGCGTGAAGCAGTGTCTCTGCTTTTCTGATGCTTTTCCATCCAGTCTGAAGAGCTATTTTTCTTCTTAATTAAACATTTCAGAGATTCTACAAATATCACGAATGCATATTCCCTACTAATGGATTAGAAAGTCAAAATATTTCAACGTGTGGATGTGAAGAGAATGACGGCACAAAACCAAAGTGAGTAAGTCTTCTTCCTGATTGCCGTTTCCACCATTCACATACTCTGAATACTTGGTTGTTTAAGGAATCCTGTGGAAGACGAGAACCACGCGGTGTGGCGGACGCACAGAGGGCCCGGCGGGTTCGCGGCCCCAGCTGGGTCTCCTCGGGCGGCGCTGGAGGTGAGCCCAGTGAACTGCTTGCAATGTCATTCCTCATCTCATCAGCAGCTCACTGTCCGCCCGGTTGTATGATTTTAATTGGATTTCCTGCTCTCACACAGCCAGACCCTGCTCTGGCTGTTGTGTGTGCAAACTTGGTTGGTTTCAGAATTAATTAAATTCCAGAAAAAAATTAGCCTCCACAAAGCCACAGGCTTGGCTATGTGTGGTGAGTGACTCAAAAGAAAAAATGAAGTCAGGAATGGGGAGTCCCGTGAAGGAATCAGTGTCCGAAGACCCCAGAGACCTCTGAGATGATGGCGGGAAGCACTATGGTGAAGCTGCTTCTCGCTCTGGACCAGGGCAGCCCGAGGGTCACAGGGGGCTTTGGCGGTGGTCTGGGCCTTTATGTTCTGGGTCTCACAAGCCGCAGTGAGACCATGCAGCTGGAGGGCTTGGCTCAGACTCTGTCACCAGGTCCTGGTTTCCGTGTCCAATCTTCCTTGTCTATGACCCTCTCCCACCAAAGCCCCCTTTGGACGTGTGCCTTGGTGTACGAGCATTTTCCTCTCCGGCCTTTGATCTTTGAATCATCGCATGAAGTGCTTCCTCCCATTAAGGGGATTTAAGGAGCACAGCCAGGGGCCCACAGGGGTCACACCAGGAGCTGCCCTCTGTCCTTTCCCATGCCCCAGCCTTCCAAGCAGCACGTGGGTGTCCCCACTCATGGGAGCTGAGGGTCTCCTGGGCTGAAGAGGCTGTCCTAGCGTCATGTTCTCAGCCTCCGGTGGGACGGCCAATAGGGGTCATTCTACCTGGAGTCATCTGCCTGGTGGTCCATCCCTCCAGGCCTGGCCCCCTACCCCAGGGCTCCGCTGAGCAGACCAGTCTCTTGGCGTTTTTCCTGCAGTGAAGGCTGTCTTGAGGCTCCAGTGCAGGGCACTCCCTCAAGCCAGGCTCCCTGCCTTAGTTTCCCATCCCATCTCCCAGGGATGCTGAGAGCTGGGGAAACATGGAAACACCTAGAAATTTAGCCACCACAAGTGTCTGTGGGGTCAGAGGTGCCTCCCCTCCCTGAGTATCAGGAGTTTTCCAGGTGAATGTACAAGGACCCAGGCCAGCACCCGCGCCCTTGACCATGTCTCAGTCGCCATGTGTGACTCTGCCCTCCAGCTGTGCCCCTGTCCCGCCAGAGGACAGCCCCCTAGCGACACCGGAATCCTGTGTGCAGTGGACGTGCAAGGCTGTGCACTCCATGTGTCTCCTATATTATATATTTGCTAACACGGTTCTTAAATAAAGAGTGCTTCAGCTAAATTTAGCCAAGAGAACTGTCTGGCATCTCAGCCTCCCCATGCATCAAGTGGACACATTTCTTCCATATTATGCCATATTCCTAAAAATATTTTTGCACTCTCCTCTCAGCTTTCAGACACACCAGTAACTCTTTCTGCCTAACCGCTGGTGTGGCCTCCTCAAGGTTCCCCAGCCCGACAACGGAGATCTCAGCCACCGTGGTGTCTGCAGTGCAACCGCGTCCAGTGCACTTTGGCATTTCACTCGGTCCTCACGAGGACTCTGCGAGCCTGCTGCTGTCCCACTGCTCAGGGAGGGGTCCCTCAGAGATGTGCTGAGCAGCTGCCTGTGGGACGCAGAGCCGGGATTAGAGCCCTGAACGTGGTAAAGTGTGCGCCCCCGGCTCTGCCCGCTAACCCGAGGTCTGGGGCATCCCCACCCCGTGTTTGCTTCTGTTACGGTTGCCCGTTTGGTCCAGCTTCTGAACCAGCTCCAAGGGCTGTGTCTGCCTCGTCTCACATCAGGTGGCAGGAGGGAGCTTCCCACTGTGGTGTTGAGGGGCACCTGAGTCCCGCACAGGGGGACAGCTCATCAGCAGTGGGTGACACTGGGAGCTGGACAGCGAGGCAGGTGCCGACAAGACCGGGCTCAGAGATGCAGCTAGGACATGGAGGGGACAACGTCGGCAGGAAGCCTGGGTCAGAAAGCCGTAACCAGAGCACACGACACCGTGCTGCCCGTGGTGGCAGAGCCTGAGCTCACATGAGCCAGCCGACTCAGCTGACCGTGAACAGAGACATGATTCAGAAGATTCCTGAGACAGGCACAGTCATTAGCTCTTTTTATGCTAGTTTTAGCTGAACCTCTGACAATGATGTGTGGTACTTGCCCAATAAAGGAATGAGTCTTTCCAAAGCCAAAGAAGAATCTGGATGAGGAGTTTAGAAGGAAATATAAAGAAAAAACTGTCACTGGGGAAGGAGACCCATGGAGTCTCACAGGGGTGGGAAGGCTCCACCGTGAGCCCAGGGCCCTGCTCTGGTGAGTGCAGGGCCTCTGTTTCTGGTCAAACAATGGTGCAGACTGGGTGTGTCCACAGACCTGGGCACATCGGGCAAAACTCGGGGCTGCAGGCTGGGGCCCCGCAGAAGTTTGAACAGCACGAGACTGGCCTCGAGCCAGAATGGTGCTCTTGAGAAGGGTCTGACTCCCTGATGCCCTCCTTTCCTTGGGCTTGTCTGTGAGCAGCCTTGCCCGGGGAGACAGGCATTTGGAGCTCAGGCAGCAGGCAGTCTGCAAGGCTGGGGATGCTGGCTGCCCTGGCCGGGCCTTCAGGTGGGGACAGGAGGGAAGGCACTGGTCTTCTCGCGGGTTGGGGAACAGCCAGGCTATTCACGGAGTAGTCCGACTAGTTTCTCCATTTGATGTGCAAATTTGGGGACTAATTGAAATAATTGAGGAAAGGTTGGAAACTAGCAATATTTGTTTTACTGGGGACTAGAGGGCTCTGTCAGAGACCCAGCAAAAGGAAGACAAAGTTCTGACAAAGTCCCCTGCTGACAGTCAGTCACCGGGTGTGCTTTGAGGGATTCGTGGCTAGACATGGGCTAGAGAGCCTCGAGAGCCGCTGACAAAGGACAGAAGCTCCTCGGAACTGGGAGGTCCTTGTAATAGCTGTGTTCTCCCTTTAAAAAATCTCTTTGTTATATTTACGACTTTCTCAGAAGTAAGCATATTTTACTTTTGTATTCTAATAAAATCTAATTTTAGTCCAAAAAAAAAAACCACTTAAATTTATGCCAAGTTTGTCAAATCATTTCTCAGTTATATTTGCCTTCTAACCCTGGACGTTGTCGGGACAGTGAAGAAACCCAACTGTCACACTGTGTCTCTGTGGTGCCCTTTGTGCTCGAAGGGTGCAGGGGACACGCACGTCTCCAGCCCGATTCTCCAGGCAGAGTCTCGCCACGGCCGCGGCGCTGCCTGCGACCCGGCGAGCTGCGGGTGTGTGGGCACGTGGCCACCCACCGCCAGCTGCGTACACACTCCCTTTCTCCTCTTAAAACGTGAGGGTGTGTTTTTTGAAAGTGAGGATATTCTCTGCTGTGACCTGGGCACTGTTACTCAGTTTAGGGAGTGTAACGTTTTGCTGTCACCGCACCTGCCGTCTGGGCCCCAATCCCGTCAGCGTCCTGGTACAAGCTCGTCATGACTCTTCAGTGGTTTCCAATCTGGAACATTCCTCAGTCTTTCTCTTGTGTTTCTGAAGAATACAGGCCTGTGATTTTGTAAACGGCTGTCTGCTGGGCTCGTCTGATGTTTCTCACAATGACATCCAGGTCTCAGCGGGATCAAGTGCTCCGAAATACCTATGGCTGTTTATCTCAGAAATGTCGTATTTAGATTTGAAAAGAAAGTCTTTTTTCCCCTCTGAGCCCTCCACACCAACAAAGGAACGTTCCATGTAGTGACTTAAACTAAGGGGCGGCCCTGCGTGCTGAGTGACGTGGCGCCCCTCCCCCCGGAGCCTCTCCTCCTTAAAATGTCACGCCTGCAGCCGTGCTTGAAGAAGCTGCAAACACATTGCTGTTATTGCCGCGGCTCCGAGCGAAATAACAACACAGAGTTTCTCTGGGAAAGCGGCCTTTATTCAGATAAGCGTCTCAGACCATCTTGGACGTCACCCCCCCTCCGCAAGGCATCTGAGCTCTCAAGAGGCGTTTCCCAGGTGTCTGCTCCTCAGGAGAGCCGGTGACTTCACAGAGGAGAGGAGGGTGTGGGGTGCTGGTCTCACACGCATGCACGCACACATGCACGCGGCAGCTCCTCGATCACCAGCGCAGAGCTGTCGGCCGTGCCTTCCTGTGCCCTCTGACCTGTGGAGCCCACCTGTCCCAAATGCCCAAATGTCTCCGATGGCTACAGGCAGAACCAGTGCCTGTCTCCCGTTGACTCGGAAAGTGAAGCATCCCCGACTAGAGGGGCCCCTAATGTACAGCTCAGGGCTCCCCCACTTCCTCTGCAGCCTGGGGTGTGTCTCTGACCGCTGGAAGCACCACAGGGGGGCTCTGGCTTGGGGCTCCTGCCTGGCCCCCTCCCCTGCCACTGCGATGCCGGTCTGGGCTGGGTGGGGAAGAGGAGACCACTGTCCGCGTGTCTGAGTTTCTCTGTGAATGCAGCACGTGTGCAGAGAAGCTCGAAGAGTATTTCTTCACCTGAATAAGGAGGACTTGGGTCATTGGGTTAATAGTCTTTAAAACCTCTTTCATGTATTATAAAATCAAACCAAGTCACATGAACCGCTTACTAAGAGCGTTTCCTAAGCTCTGTGTGGACTGTCTCGTTTAATCCCGCAATAAGCCGTGAGACACAGCACGGTCGTGGTCATCATTTCTGGCCGGGAGAAGCAGACACAGAGGGACGAGCTGCTGTCTCGTGTGTTCGTGGCACGTAGGCCTGAGCCGGAGGGAGAGCTGGTGTCCCGTGTGCCGTGGGCGTTGGTGGCAGTCCCACGGGTACCACGCCCGTGCCCTCCCGCGGGGCAGCCCTCCGTGAGCTCACCCGCCATCTGTACATGGTCTTCAGTGAGGCATCTAGGAAGGTGTTTGGCCCCTGTTTTTAAATGGGGTTGTTTCTTTTCTTACAGTTGAGTTTCGAAAGTTTTTCATGTGTTTTGAGTGACAGCCCTTCACCAGGTGCAGCTCCGGCCCGGGCTTGTCTGCTGCTCACTGTCTGACGTGGTCGTTCGCAGAGCAGGAGTTTAGTTTTAATGCGTCCGGCGCACCGACTATCTCTCTCACGGACCGTGTCTCTGCTGCTGTGTCTGCGAAGGCATCCCCACACCCGGGGTCATCTCGGTTCTCTCCTCTGACATCTAGCGGGAGTTTCCTAGGTTTGCGTTTTACGTTCGGATCTGTGATCCACTCTGCATTAATTTCTGTGCAGCTGTGAGGTCCGAGTCTCGATTCCTGTTTTGCACGGGGATGTCCACTGGCTCTGGCCACATGTGACGGGGAGACTTTGTTCCCCCACTGAACTGCCTCTGCTCCTTCGTCAAATGTCAGGGCCGGCACTTATGTGGGTCTCTGTCTGGGATCTGTTCTGCTCCACTTACCCATTTGCCCACACCCTCCAACGCCAGGCTGTCTCAACCGCTGCAGCTGAGTCAGTAGTAAGTCTCGTGACTCTGCCCTGGCAAGGGGTCTCCCTGTGACCACCGATCTGTCCTCCAGCTGTGGGGCAGCCGCTGGTCCTGTGTCCTCCCCTGTCTTGCAGATCCAAAAAGACTGGTTGATTTTTCAGTTTGTTCAGACTTTCATTCGTTATCAGGATGAAGTGGCCACTTCCAAGCTCTTTACATGCAGAACTAATTCCTCTTGAAGAGTAACTGTGGTCTCTCATCAGGGGGATGACACCGTGGGGTCGGGGCTGGAGTCTCGGCTTCACAGCTTGAGGCCCCCGTGTCCTTAAACTGGCTTCTCCCCTCCTGGGGCTGCAGTTCTTTGTCTGTTGACGGGAGCATGATGGTCATTTTCAGTCTGCTTCCTTCCCAAGGCTGTTGGGAGAAGTGGATGAATTTTGTGTGACATCTTGTAAACTGGAGAACACTCCGCCGTGGTTTCGAGTCCTGCTACAGTCCCCAGAGCAGAGCGGCTGTAGAAGAAAAGCTCGGTCTTCAAAGATACGGCCAGTAACTAGCAAGCAGAGGACTTCGACTTGCTCCGTTTTACGACGGGATTGTGAGCCTCGTCTTGCGTCTTGAGACAGGGTTCTGATGTCTTGCCGTGCACTTGGGAAATAAGAGGAACCTTGGACCACATTCCCCATAGACAAGTGGTGGTTTATAACGATCTCTAACACATTTGTTTTAAAACAAACAAAGCCTTGGGGCATCTAGGTGTGCAGTCGGTTAGGCGTCGGACCCTTCGTTTTGGCTCAGTTTGTGATCTTAGGGTCATGGGACCAAGCCCACCACTGGGTTCTGAGCTCAGCAGGGAGTCTGCTTGGGATTCTCTCTCTCTCACCCTCTGCCCCTCCCCCTCAAACAAATAAATAAATAAATAAAACACGAAAGCCTCAGGCTTCCACTTTTTACGGAGAGAACAGGTGCCTCCTTGTAATCTGACAGAGGGCTACTGGGTCACGGGCTCCCGAAATCTGCCACAGCCCCAGAAGCCTCCCCAAGGTGAAGGCCCCCAGACTGGGCTTCACACTCCAGCATGTCCTGCAGCGTGAAGCAAGCACAGCCCTCAACCCTTGCCTGCTGCCGTAGGGGGAGATGGACTGCGCAAGTCCTGGAGTCGGGGAGAAGCAGAGTTGGTGTCACCAGTGCTGGTGTTGTCTCTTAGGGGCCAGATGCCCCTGCTCCTACTGGCCAGCGGCCCCCACCCCAACCCCTCCAGCCTGGACCAGCTCTCCTTCCCCTTCCTCCACCAGCTCCCACCACCCAGCTCTTCTTGCCCCTGCTCATGCCTTGGCCGTTCAGTCTGAATTCCGATTTAGAAATGCAGGTTAGCACTTCCTCGTCCATTTTCCAGGTGTGTTTTGGTCTTGTTTACCCAACAGGACTCCATGCACCCTGAGGACAGGAGCTGTGTCTTCTCATTCAAGTGGGAACCATCCTAAGACAGAAGCTATCTGAGCTTCCGTGGTGTTTTTTCCTGCCCCTGATGCAAAGGGCACTTGTTGATAAGCAGGTGAACCACTACTAAGAAGGTTCTGGGAGAAGCCATTGTTTTCCAGACAGTGGTGCATGTGATGAAGGCATCTGTAGGGTCAGAGGAGAACACCGCTGAGTGTCTGTCTCTTGAGTTTGCTGAAGGGAGAGGTGATAGGCGGGCACGGCTTTTACCAGAAAGCTTCTAAGACTGTGCTGGGCTGAGTCAGGAGTCTCTGGTCTAGCCAACAGTCTTGCAAAGCCTTCGGTTAAAGTGCACAGCTGGAAATCCATTTCACACTGCAATCCAGCACACACATTTCACAAAACCACATTTTCTGTGCTACTCTTCTTTAAATGTTGGTTGCTGCCCGCTGAATTGATTGCATAACCTGCTAATGGGTTATAATAGGGTGCCTGTATCCTATGTCAGCCAAACCTGGCCTCTTGAGAGAGAAAGGAGGAGCTATTAATAATGACTCCGGACACCAGATGCGGGCCTGGCCTGGGCAAATCGGAGTGTGTGGTCACCCTAGTTATGACTCAGTGTTTGGAAAACATTGTCTGGGCCCTCAGTGTTCCCTGAGAAGGGTTCTGCCTGCGTTGCAGCTCCAGCACAGACGTACGCTCACGGAAAGTGAGAAGAGGACGTAGGCATCACCTTGTCCGACACACTTGCTGGGCGGGTCAGGAAGCAGTCCTCCATGACGGGCTGGCAGGGAAGGGCCACCTCCCAGGCAGGACCACCAACTGAAAGCTGAGCATAGAGCTTGCCTGCCCAACTCAGAAGTGACTCAGAGAGAGGATCCCCACCACCTGCCCCTCCAGGGCCTCAGGGGCCATGTTGGTTTCTCAGAAGTACTGAAAAGAAGTGGTCCTGGACTGTTCTGTCTTACTTCCTGATTCGTGATGGTGGTGCTGAAAGTCTTTCCCAGGTAAATCGGCCTCAAACATGTGAACACATGGCTCTGTACCCGCAGGGGACCCAGGGTTGTCCTGTCCTCCTGCTGAAGGGCGTGGAACTCGGGCATCTGGTCACCCGGTGCTGTGGCACTCAGGACCTGAGGAGTACTGACAGCCCTTTCTGTGTAGGAAAGCATCACGACTTCATTGCTTGGGAGCAAATGCCTCCACTGGCCAGGCTCCCCCTCCAGGCATTTTCCCTCCACCCTGTGAAGGCCGTGCTTGGCAGGACCTGTCCAAGGGGGAAAGAACACAACATTAAAGATACCAAATTACATGTAAAAGCGAATGCTTGTTTATGAGGGAAAATGAGATCACAGGTTCCTGGAGTGACAGACATCTATCCCCCTCACTTGAGATCTCTTTAAATGAGATGCCCCCTTGTTGCTGACCACCTGGCACTCCCAGGGTGGCAAGCCGGGGCCCTGCACCCTCAGCTGCTGTGGCACAGCTGCCACAGACACGGTCACAACCCTCACGAGGTCCCTGACCCCCGGCTCTCGCTCTGCACCAGCCCAGGCTCTTCTGTTCCAGGACTGTGGCTGCAGCTAAGAGTAGGAAATCCATTACGTCTATTCACTGGAGGAAAAACAAAGTCAGTTAACCCACCCGATGGACCCACAGTGGCTAGATCCACGATCTGACTGGGTTTTTAGGGTTCAGCCTTGTCTTGGGGTGGCAGGGTTTTAATAATGTAGAGGTTATTTTCCTGGAGCAATACCATTTTGTCCACAGACAGAAACAGAGGCACCATCCTTGCTCTCCTCTCAATGCCCTGTGAACAGAGGCCTTCGGGGAGCAGAACTGCAACTGAGCGGGCCTGACCCCTCCACAGTCGTAGGAAAATGTGGAAGAGGTGCAGGAAGCAGGATCTGAGAGATCAAAGCCCCCGAGAGACATAACCTTGTTCTGGAAGAAGTCTGTTCCCACTAGGCCAGGGGAGGATGGCCTCGTCAGAGGAACCAGCAGCTCTGGGCCCCTGTGCCCTGGGGTCCCCACGCACAGTCACTTCAGGCCAATCTGCCTGCTGTTTTTATGAGTTCTCCATTCACCCCGACAAAACCCCCAGACGCTCCTGTGGGAACCCTCAGGGAAAGCCCCAAAGCTCAGCGCCTTCTACTGTCAGCTTCCCCGTCAAGTGTTAAGGAAAAAGTCCTTAACCAAAGGGAGTGGTGTTGCTATTGTCTTTCCCATTGACGGGCAAGTCAGAGACATGACATAGCTCCAGGGATCCAAACCGGGATCCCTCGAGCGCTTGGTTTTGCTTTCCCCCTTACCCACTGCCCTTAAACGGTGGCTTGCCTTTCTGCTAGACAGAGAACATCACGCTAGCCGCCTGTTTCACCTCGGTTTGAAGATCAGATGACGGTAAGGAGAGATTTGAAGACTGTCGAGCTTTGCCATCTCCGGTTCCCAGCAGCCCACTGGGGGCTGGGTGGAGAGGGGACAAGATTGGTGCCTGCTCTCACGGAGCTCCAGCCACCGCAGTGTGCCCTGTGAGGGCAGGACAGAGCCTGGAGGGCGGCTCCCCAGAGGAAGGACCCCTGATAAGAATGCTGAGCGGTGGTAGGAGAATAAGGATGGAAATGCTAAGACACGTGTGCGGACGGCACTGAGGGAGCAAGTGGACGCCGCCGTCTTGTTTTAGGGGCCTCAAGTGTGAGGAGGACCATAAGCACCTCCTTATGGCACACAGCTTTGCTCACAAGCCAAGCACTCTGTGGAGGGTTTTACTTTTATTTTTATTTTTTTATTTATTATTTTTTAATTACTTATTTTTTTATAATAATTTTTTATTATGTTATGTTAGTCGCCATACAGTACATCCCTGGTTTTTGATGTAAAGTTCCATGATTCATTAGTTGCGTGTAACACCCAGTGCTCCATGCAATACGTGCCCTCCTTACTACCCATCACCGGCCCATCCCAGTCCCCCACCCCCTCCCCTCTGAAGCCCTCAGTGTGGAGGGTTTGAAGCAGGCACAAGAAAGGTCACGTGTCCATTTTAACCCTGTCTGCCGCGTAGATCAGAGGTTCTGGAACAAGCCACATCAGAATCACTGCAGGCTCTGGCTCTGGGGCAGGCAGGGACCGGTGGGGTCGGAGAGCTGGGACAAGTTCCCAAGTGATGCTGTTACTGCTGGTCTGGGGGTCACACTGGGAGAACTGCTGGTATGGGTCATAACATCGTGGCCCCACCAGGACCAGGTCCTGGTGGGACCACGATGTTATCAAGCAGCACCTGGGCACAGGCAGTTCTCACCTGTATCCAGGCTTGAAAACCGCTGGTGTGGAAGCCGGCTCTGTGGGCACCAGGAGCAGTGCCCATGGGATGGACAGGACACAGAGGGCATGTGCCTCACAGTTGGGGAGGAAGCAAGCTCAGAGGAAGACTGACCCTCCCTGCACCGTAGGGTTTGCTGACTGCTTGGGGGTGTGCGTGGCAGACAGTACACAGAGATGACACTGAATTTCTTGTGTTGTGACATTCAGTGCATGGTGGTGTCAGGAAATGGGGTGCGGATGTAGGAGGGCCAGATTTAAGGCCAAGTACCATAGAAAAAGGGTATCTTTATGCATTAGGTTTCAAGCATGCTGAGCATGAGATGCCTAGAAATGCATAGGTGGAAAGTTCTAGAAGGCCAGGGGACAGAATGCCTGAAGGTGCTGGAGAGGTAGAGACTGGCGTTCTGATCTCCGAGTCATCAGTGTGTGTGGCAGCTGAGACCCTGCAGAGAGGTTGTGTAGAGTGGGGAGAGCAGGAGCCCAGATGGACACCCATCAAAATTTGGGGAAGGAGGTAAGGGACAAAGAGGGAATGATGCTGAGGGGCCCCGAGAGGGCTGGTGGATAGAGGCCCCAACAGACACAGAGGAACCTCATGGCCCATCCTGAGTGGCGGGATGGCAGGGCGGGCGGCTGAGACATGGGGCGCAGTCGGCCAGTGAGGTGTGGCCAAGGCCACAACGGAAGGAGGGAGAGCGTGGTTATTTGTGGTTTTTCCTTCCGTAGATGTAAGTGAAATTACTCTATGATTTTTGTTCATTTTTATTGTTTCAGTATATTGTCTGGTTTACCATAGTTTCATAACTAAAATGTTACGCTCCTCCTGTTTGTTACTATGCTCGGGAATGATTTCTATATCCCAGGGACAATTTGCCGTCGATAAGACTGAAGTCACCTGGTGGAAGGACTGGTGTTTTTACAGATTTGTTGTGCCAACTTTTAACAATTTCTTCACTGGTTATTGATATTTTTAGGTTTTTCTCAAAGCTGTTGTGATCATTGTTACACTCTCAGAATATTGTCTGTTTCCTTAAAATTCTGACTTTGTTAGCACGGAGTTTAGTACCTTAATTAAGCCATGTGAGTGTGTGTGTGAAATACAATTTAACTATTTGTTTCTCATTATTTTTCTCCTCTTGATACTTGGCAAATGTATCTATCATTTTGGCCTATAGAGAAAAAACTATCCTGTGGTTTGTTATAAATCTGACCATTTCCTAATTTACTTCTGTCATCAAGTATTTGTGGAGTACTCGCTGTTCTAGGCATTTCATATTTATGTCAAATAAAAACTCAAAAGCTCATGGCCTCGTGGGCTTGTCTCCTAGGGAGCCCTGGTCCCCAGACTCCGTCTTGCTTCTCTCACGATTCCCTTCCTGCTTTACTTGGCGTGTTTTCTTCTTTTTCTAGCTTCTGTAGTAGATGCTTTATCTTGTTACTTATTAACAAAGGCATTTAAGGGTGTAATTATGCCTCTGATTATAATGTGACACATTTATTATGAAAGGCTCCCATTTAAAATTTTTCAAATGCATTACTATTTTTCTAGTTCTAATTTTATTCTTTAAGAGTGTATTTAAGAAAAAAGTTGGATATCCATTATTTTCATTGCTCTTTTCAATTTTACAATCATACACATTATGTCCCATGATCTTTAAAAACAGGATTTTATATCTCTGATTATTTGTGTCTGTTCTATTTACCTATGCTCTCTTCTCTGCCAATTGCAATCATTCATTCATCCCACAAATATTTGATGATTCCCTGTAATGTGTTGGGCAATATAACTGTGCTTTTTGTTGCTATTTTTTATATATGGTGAATTCTAATTTATCAGTGCACACTTGGGAGCTCATACGACTGCTTTCATCTGTCTTCTCTGGATCTAGAGTGAAAGGGTAAAGCTTTCCCTCTGTCCTCTTGTGAATAATCTTTCTAACATTGAGGGTGTCCTTCTTATTGGCGGAACTCCCTTCGGGGACTAGAGGGAGCCCAGGGCCTTGGGTAAAGTTGGGTGTGAGTGTGGGTCTGGAGATCACTTACGAGCAGCTGGAAATCATGCAGATTACATGCAGTATTCACGGCAGAGATAGGCCAAGGATCGCAGAGACCCCCAGCACCAAGCATTTGCTCTGAAGGCCCTCAGTGGGACTGGGCACTCTCTAAGGGGTCTGAGGCACAGGGCCTAACTGGGACCCTGGGGAAGGAAGCTAGATTGGGAGACAGTGCCTGGGAAGGTCCTGGCGCCTAGAGACAAAAGCGCCGTGTAGACCCGCCGTGCCGTTCTTGAAGCCGTGAAGCTGGTTTTAGCCCCTTGTACTGAAAATAGATTTAAACTTGCGTCAAAGATGGAAAACTCCACCCAGTTCTTTAGGGCTCATGTTCTAAACATTAATTCTTATTCTTCAGTTCTGTCCACATAGGTAGTGATACAGGAGATTAGATGTACGCAGGAAAACCCCAAAGTTGTTCATCTGACCTCCTCCAGCAGAGCCCCCAGACTGTTCTCTTGTGATTTGCCTCATTCTCTTAAAAGTTGGCTGTGAGAAAGTTTCCTGTCTGTGGAGCACTGCACGTAACTCTGTGGTCGTTAGCCTCGGTTCTGGCGTTGCTCCGTTGTTCTGCGGCTGTCTTGCCTTCTGTTCTGGTAAGACTTCCCCGGTGCTGCCTTTCGTTTGAGGTTTCTAGCTCGGCCAGGAGTGGGCTCTGCTGTGCAAAGCCCCTAACACAGGCAATTTGCAAATAACCAGATTAAGCCCTCTTAAATGATTGAAAACATGAGATATGTAAAATCTAAACCAGCTTTAAGCAAAGTAATATAAACTGAAATGTGAACTTTTTTTTTTTAAGTGAACACAGAAAGAATGTTTTAATTCATACCTATCTCAATTTCCAGCTCATGCTTTGTCTCCTGGGACAGTCAGTCCAGGGGTGAAAATACGTCTGTGAGCTCTTCGTGGGCGGACCCCTTCTCTCACTCATCCTAGTCCCAAGGCGCCTTGCTCAGTGTCTGGTTCCAATTAAATGCTCAGCAAATGTGTTGAGCAGAATGAATTAAATTAACCAGTAATACCAAATGTGTTTAGCAAGAAATAAAAATCTTCTATAAGAAATTGGAGGTAAAAAATTCCCAGTACAAATCACTCAAAAATGCTAAATAGAGTATAACAGTGTTGCTTTAAAATGCACAGTGGAGATTTCAAGAAAATAAAAAATCTCAGTAAAAGAGCTGAGAATCAGGTGCCAGGCAGCAGGGACGGCTGGTTCCCGGGGCAGCTGCTGGCTCTTTATGAAGAGCTGGGATGAGCGGCATGCAGGTGTGGATGGTGCTGGGCGACTGGAGGTCAGCGCTAGACCAAACTCTGACCACGGAGGTAACAGGGAACGTTTTCTTACCCGCGTTTGCTTTCCAGGAGGAAAACCTAAAAACCCGTCACCGCAGGCATGCCCCCTGCAGGTTGGGTTTTCCCATTTGTGTCTTGCGCGTGGGATGGCAGCCCTGAGCTGAGACATTCGTGTAAGGCGTCCTGAATGGGACAGGGGGAGGGGGTACCTGGCAGAAGCGAACACAGGTGCTCCTGGAAGGAAGCGTCTTGGCCAGACCTTACAGATTTCCATAGGTCCACTCTGAAGACAAGCTTATATGCCAAATGCACAAACCACACAAAGAAAAAGCCACTGTGAGTGGAAGTCAGCAGAGGACAAACAGATTACATCCTCAAAACTTCGGATAATGGAGTTATCAGGCGTAGAATGCAAATAAGTGCATTTGAAATGTTTTTTTTATAAAACTGGAAATTAAAAATATAAACCTGGAACAAGATGCTCTAACCAGACCTTATCTGGGAAAAAATAGACCTAGAAATGAAAGTCAAGAAGATACATTACACAGGAGCTCAGACGTGGTACAGGGTTCTGTGTTGGGGAGTGTGGGCACCAAGAACACAGGACCGGCTGCAGCAGGGAGAGGGGAGGGCGGGCGACAGCACAGCTCTGGGGGGGCAGGAGGTCAGTGTGACTGCAGGCTTGGCCGGAGGAGATGCAGTGGGGGACAGCTCAGCGAGGCACCCATCCTGCGTTCGGAGACCCTGAGCGTCCCACACGCGTGGAGAACCCCACGGCCAGGCAGTGTGTTGATGCCAGAAGATGCCACAGACCAAGGACCCGTGGCCCACACACACACGCAAGAGCCTCAGGGCGGACAGAAGATGCCTTCCCAGGGCTCGGAGAAGAGGACTGTCCACTCAGAAATGCAAGGGAAAGAGACATCTCAGCAAAACAAACTGACAGGTCCACAATCAGCAAGCCCTCATTAAAAATGCCCAGGGGATGTGCTTCAGGGGAAAAAACTGAGCCAGGAAAAAGCACTGAGAATCAAGAAAGGACGTAAGCAAAAATCAATAAACATGGGAACCCAGCAGAGACTGTTTAAAGCAGTGGTAAAATTAGGCAGAGGGACTAAAGATGGTGAAGCAGACACTGGGCAGTAAATGTCACCGTCGATGGGACGGTCGAAGTTACATGCAGTCGAGGCGCAGAAGAGGGGTCATCAGAAAGGTCGGAACGGTGCACACGCGGGTCCCCGCGTGCCCGTGCCCTGTGCAGGCGTCACGGGGCGCCAGGGAGGCGGCGACGGGGTCTCCCCGCGGTCTTGCTCGGCTGTGCTTCTGGCCGGCGGTTGTCGGTAGGAGTATTACGGGTACTATCTGTTGTGACGTGTATGATGCATGTTACATGCCGTGTGCACGTTAGGTATCTGAACATGCTCATTAGATAGAAATATAGATTATTGTGCTGTTCTCTACGCGTTCGGTAGGTGTGAAGTACTGCCTGTCCCAGTCATTTAACGTGAGTTCTGATCACAAGACGAGATGGCGAAAAGCACTCAGGGTGCCCTAGTCCTATTTATAATCCCTCACTCAGAACAGAACATAGACTATGGACAAAGGTTTAAAATTAGAGTTTTCAAGGACGTTTTCAGAATGTCAGCATGACATCTCCTCTCTTCTTGAGCTAAAAAGAATGACAACAGGGCCTTGAGGTTCAACAAGGAAAAATCCTTCTGAAATCAGATTAATACATTAGCTTGCTAGGTCAAGCTTCATGCTAACCTTAATTGCCCGAACTATTTGAGAAGCTATACCAATTAATTTCATTTTCTCCTTAAATATTAACTAGAAACTCATTTTTTCCAGATTTTGCAGTTTACTTCTGAACTACATCATTACTCATATCAAGTCTTCAATAGTAAGGGTAATATGCAGAGGGGAAGCGCTCCTCAAAAGGGCATCACCTTAATGGTAAAGAACAACACTGGGGCTGGGCGGTGGGTGTGGACCAGCTAGCAGGGTCCACTGACCTGCGGACGCTGCCAAGCCCCAGGAAGCTCCAGGAGCAAGGGTCTCGCCGGGCCGCCCCTCCCGCCCCAGCCTGGATCTGTGTTTGCTCCCTGACCCCAGGGCAGGGATCGGCTCGGTGCATCCCTGGTGGGCACCACCCCCTCTCTAGAGTTGGCACTAAGCTGGCATGAACAGGACTATGGAGAAATCAGAGCCAGTGCGGAATGTCCCCTGGGTCCTCACTCTTCTTGGGCCCCAGTGCAACATAAACCCAGTTAGGTCAGGGCATATTCGCAAAACCAGCCAGTCCCTGTGGTTTCTGGGGCTCTCTCATGGGAAGCACCCCCCAAGCCCCCTCTGGTTTCAGCAGCAGAATAGTGATCAGACAGCGAACTTGGGGACACCCTCAGGTCCTCCCTCTCCCTGCTCCACGCAAAGTCATTCAGAATGAACTGTAAGGAGATAGGTGGGCGTTTAACGAGGGGAATAAAATGTTTGGGTTCAGAATGGAGGTGGGCCGATGCTGTCTGGTGCGCCCCGAGACGGGCAGCGAGGGCCCCGCGTGAAGGGAAGCATTGCTTCGTCCAGTGCTGGCCAGCGAAGGCTCACAGCTGTTTCGTTCCCTCTTTGCAGATTACGTTTTACGTTCTGGTGAAGGCCATTTACACGCTGGGCTACAGTGTCTCTCTGGTTTCCCTGACAACCGGAAGCATAATTCTTTGCCTCTTCAGGTAAGTGTCAGAAATGAGCAATTCTGCAGTCTGAGACCAGAAATTGTCCATTTAAGCCACGTAGGCCCGTCAGAGGAGGAAAGAAACTCACTGTCTCCAAGCCCTCTCTCTCTCTGTCTTAAACCAATAAAACTCCCTTGGAGAATGCCAGCGTGAAATATGGTGCTAATGGTTACATTTTTGTTTAAATACTCTTAGGTAAAGAGATAATACTGACTTTGGATAAGAATTCAGTTCAACTGCTCTTTACTAAATACTCAGCCATTATGCAAACCCCTTGAAAATACAGAAGCAAAGTGGTCTTGCCCTTGCCGTTCAGAAAGCCCCTACATTCTGGGCATTGGCGTTAAGAGTGTTAGGAGACACTATGATGTGTTCAAGGGTAGAAGGCAGGAGCCAGACTGCCTGGGTTCAAATCCCAGGTCAGTCTCTTAGTTGCTGTGTGACCTTAGACAAATTACTTACCCTCCCTGTGATCTGCAAAGTGTAGGTGCTGATGAGAACACCCTCAAATGTAATAGTTATACGTCATTCCAGGCATCTCAACTCCATCAGGAGGGTGGGAACCCTCAGAAAGGGTACGGCAGAGTCTGTAACGCAGAACTGTACTTTGGAAGATGTGAGGGCAGTCCGTCATATTCTACTTCTGAGAAGAAAAGAGCAGAAGCTCTGGGGCAACGTTAATGCCTATTCTATTCTACTATGTTCTGTATTTTTCTATGTATTTTTAAATCTTCCAATTGTTGAAGAGGGAAAAATAAAGGAAAAATTTAGGGAGGTAAACTGGCACAGGGTAACTTGAACTAGAAAAATTTCGGCTTATTTTTAAAGAGCCCCCATATTGAACAGTCCATGTTCTTGACATCAGCATTTTATCTCAGATTTGCGATGCAGGATATAGTTAATTAGCAGGCTAATGGCATTTGGGAATTATTGCAAATGTGCATGTTGGTCTGTGAGAGAATCTCAAATGCTTTCCTTCCATACGCACACGTCCTTAGTCACCTACTGGTGACACGGGGTTAAAAAAGGACATGCCCGCGGTGATGTCATTCTGCCGTGCTTCGGTGTGTCCTGGCTGCTGGAAACAGTGCCCATGCTGGGGTGCGGTTTGCGGGTCTGCCTTCCTCTGGGGCCACAGAGACACTAACCTTCCTGCCTCCGTCCATCAGCTGTTGCTTGTGTGTCTGATGCCACAAGAGTCAATTCCAAACGCCATATCCTGAAAATAACTTCTCCATCGTCCTGGATATTCCTCCCGGAAAACAACGTTTTACAATCATGAGACATCTACTGTCCATAATAGCCCCGTAGCTAAGAAAGCATGAAGTAACCACATTCCTATTTTACACACAGAGGAACAGAGCAACTCGTCCCTTAGACCAGGTCCAAATCTCAGCATAGACTTGGACCACAAACACACCACCTGGTTTTGCGTGGGGCTCGCTGGGCGGTCCTTGCCGCCACCATCTTTGATGTCTGGGTGCCTGACAACACAGCTCCGGTCCCCACAAGCCCAGGATTGCTAACAGCACATTCCGCACTGCACACTTTATAGGGGTTTATGAACCTGGTCCCTACAGCAGCCCCGTTCCTGTCAGCGCCATTCCTGTCCCCGTATTAGTTAGAGCAGGGCAACCCGGAGAGGCGCCCCACACCGCAGCTCGCGGAGCTGGAGAGAACCGAGCCCCGATTCGCCACCACCCACACCTTTCCTTTCCTCCGTTCACATTCTCACCTTTGGGAATTGGTGTCCGTATCCACGGCCAGGAAGGAGCAGAGATTCCAGCGTGCCTTTTCCAGAAGCCACGGTTCCAGCTCCGTCCGTCGTCCTGCACTGATCCATGGTGGGAAGTGAGATTTTACAACGAGCACTGAGTGATGAAGGGCATAGCTCAGAAACTCAGCGAACATAATTTATTTGGATGGCTTGCTAGCTGGAGTGAGTGTGTGCTTAAGTCTGAGTGACCGCCATAAATCCCAAACCCCACTCAGGGGAAAGACATGGGCGGGAGAGAGTGAGAAGGAGAAAGCAGAGAGAAGAGAAGAGGTGTTTGAGAGGTGAGCATGCAGGCACCGTGAGGAGCAATGGGAAGAGGCCCGCGTGGGGACAGACACCGCCTTCCTGGGGAGGGGGCAGACACCGCCTTCCTGGGGAGGGGGCAGGCTTTCACACTCACGTCATGTTTCCTTTTATTATTCCATTCTTCCCCTTTCAGATTGTCAGTTACACATTCTGTTCTTCTTCTAGGCATCTCCCAAAATTGCAACACGTCCTTGTCTCGTAGGAGTTAAACTCCAGTCACTATTTTTACTACTTCCCAGTCAATCCAAGACGTGACAACATTTTTATTCCATTTACCCCCTCATGCCTTTGGTGTTGTTGTTCTGCACTTTAACCCTACGTCTGTTTTCAGGCCATAAGGGTTACAGCTGTCTTGACCGTCAGTGGTTACTTGGAGATGCCATGTGTTCATCTTTCCCAAGGCCCTCCCTTCCTCCCGTGTCTCCATCGGGTCATCTTCCTTCTGCATGAAGACCCCCTGTGGGATTTCCTTCAGCACAGACCTACTGACAATGAAGGCTCATGGTTTTTGGTCATCTGAAGTCATCCTAATTTTGCCTCATTTGAGGATATTTTTGAGAATATTGGATTCTTTGTTGGCAGTTTTTCTTTCATCGCACTAAAAATGAACATCATTTTTCTTTTTAAAAGTCAGTGGCCTGAGGCGCCGGGGTGGTTCAGTGGGTTAAGCGTCTGCCTTCGACCCAGGTCATGATCCCAGGGTCCTGGGATCGAGCCCCGCATGAGGCTCCCTGCTCAGTCTCCTTCTTCTGGGAGTCTGCTTCTCCTGCTCCCTCTGCCTCTCTCCCTGGCTTGTACTCTTTCTCTTTCTCTCTCTCTCTCTCTCTCTCTCTCTCATAAATAAATAAATAAATAAATAAATAAATAAATAAATAAATAAAATCTTAAAAAAAAAAAGTCAGTGGCCGGTCTCACCACTGTTCCACTGAAGGAAGGTGTCTTTTTTCTTGGGGTGCTTAGAAGTTTTTTTAGTTGTCTTTGGTTTTCAGCAGTGACACTATCATGTGACTTGATGGGGTTTGCTTTGTCTTGGTCCTTCTTGGGGTTAATGGCATTTCTTTAATCTCATTATTTTATTCATTTCCAAAAATTCTTAGCTAGTATTCTCTAAATGTCGCTTCTACCTTATTGTCTCTCCTTTCCTTCTGAAACTCCATTCTCACGTGTTCAGCCGTGTTTTCACCACTCCCCATGTATTTCCTGCTCTGTTTCTATACTTCCTGATGTGGGAAACCAGGGCAGAAGAAAAATTACTAAATTTCCTTACCACCTACAGCCCATTGACAAGTCCTTGAAACAGGCAGTGACATTCCTCTAGGGATGCCTGGATGTTAACACTTTGCTAACGGCAAAGGCAATCTTAGCCCAACACCCAGGATCCTGAGTCTACTTGAATGTATAGAAATTACTTTGGATACTTCTTTTATCTGCAAACCCCTCAAGATACATGTTAGCAATCATCCTCCAAGCATATGGCCCACCAGTGCACATCTCTGCCCGCAGGTCCTGTCCCCATGCTTTAATAAAATCACCTTTTTGCACCAAAGACGTCTAGAGAATTCTTTCTTGGCCATTGGCTTCAAATCCTAACATCTTTCCTACATCACTTTGCATTATTTTGTTTCTCTATACTAAAGTCTATCCGTATTCTTCTGATCTGTTTTCTATTTCATAATACTCTCGTTTATTGTATCTAATGTTAGACTCAGCCAGTTTAATTGTTAATTTCAGGGTTCTTTTTGAGTTTTCAATTTTCCATTTGATTTTTGTAATCAATTTCTTTCTTTAATAAAATTCTCCACCTCTTCATCAATTTTCTTGAATATATTAATCTGAGTAAGATAGTCTGTATCTTAAAATTCCAGTATCTGAATCTCTTTCTATTCTCTGGGGTTTTTTTAATTGCATTTGATCATTTGCTCCTGTTCCTGGCATCCCTAATAATTTATTATTGAAATTACAAATAATTCAATATTAGAGGCTTTGAGCGAATATCTTATGATAGAGAGGATTTAAGTTTTCCAGCAAGATGGTCTGACCACCCTGAGCCTGGCAGGGGTTGAGCTGACTTGAGGCTGTGTTTCAGGCCTAGGGAAGTTTGGCTTATTTCTGATTCGTCATAGTTCCTACGTCCCAGCTCTTCACGGGTTTCAGAGAAAGCCCGGGTGTCCCTCTACTCTTGCAGTCCCTGAATTCCGGTCATTGTCACACAGCGACATTTCACTCTCGAAGCCCCTGCTTTGGCTTCGTCCCTCAGCCTCCCGCCCAGCACTGCACACCTTGTGTGAGTAGTGGCCTCACAAGAGGAGACCAAGGAGGAAGGTGGAGGGAAGGCACATCTCGGGGCCCTTCTTCTTGCCGGGGTCTCGGTGCTCTGGCCGCTCTCCAGAGCCCTTAGGCAGCTGTCGAAATCACGCTGGCCCCTTGCGTAGAGGCAGTCAGATAAGCTACCTCTGCGAGTCCTCTCGTGGAAGTCTCCTGCAGTATGTGTTTTACTGTCCGTCAACATTTTCTAACTTTGTCGAAACTTTAAGAGCTAGCATTCACTGGTGAGGAAGAGCTTGTTTCCTGATGGCTCTGAATTAAAGGTCCAAGTCCAATCAAATACCAGTCAAGTCTTCTCCAGAATTTAAGTGGTACAAGCGAATTAGAGACAAAATGCTCCGAGCACTTTTTAGAGAAGCAAGATGTCACATGAAGTTAAGGTCAAAGGCAGATCATTTGACATGGGTCTTGTAGGAAATTTGCTGCAAAGATGTTCAGTCTTCACATCTGTGAAGTGGGCACACGCCGTTGCAGACTCGGAAGTCAGCGTCGTCTGCTTTACACTCTTACCCTGAAATCCTGTTCCAGGACTCCAACCTGAGGAGACAGAAATAAAGGAAAAGGTTTACCTACAAAAAACAGTTATCATTATGCAAACCTGAAAACATCCTAAATATAGAGTAAGGAATAGTAACTTCCATAAAAAAAGAAGAAAGCCCGAAGATTAAATCCCGTTATTAAAGTGTTCATCCCTCCTCCCACCCCAGCCGGTCTCCCCCCGCCCCCTCCCCTTCTCATTCCTTCCTCCCCCACCTCTCATCCCTGACTCTCCCCACCCCCACTCCACCCCACCTCACCCCATCCCTTCCCCCATCCGTCATCCCTGCCTCCCCCGCCCTCCACCTCTCACCCCTCCCTCTCCCCGCCGCAGGAAGCTGCACTGCACCAGGAACTACATCCACCTGAACCTGTTCCTCTCCTTCATCCTCCGAGCCGTCTCGGTGCTGGTCAAGGACGACGTGCTGTACTCCCGCTCGGGCACGCTGCACTGCCCCGACCAGCCCTCCTCCTGGGTAAGGCTGTCCCTGCGAGCAGGGTCCTCTCACGGAGGGAGGGTGGCCCGTGTGAACTGCAGCCCCGTGCACCTCCCCGCTTACCGTCCCCGGCCGTCCGTCTCTCCCCACCTCGCGCCGGGATGAAGACCAACAGCCAGTGCACGGGGCTAAAGGCAAGGCTCAGGCCTGAGGAGCAGAGGGGCCTGGTCAAGAGGCTGGGGCTCACAGCGGGCCCACGTTGGCAGGTGAGACCGGGGTGGTGTCCCAGGGCCTCCAGGGGCTGGGAGGTCATGGGCCCTGAGGCCTGACCCCAGGCAGAGCCAGAGCCACACGAGGACGCTGCCCCAGTGATCGGCGGCAGCAGCTCTGGGCTGAAAAGTCCTGACATGGATGGAGGTGCACAATGCCGCCGTCTCACCCCAGATCGCCCAGATTATGGGTAACAGACGCCCCCGCGGATCGCTGGGAGGAAACCCCTGTGCGGCGAACGAGCCCCGCTGCCTGTCTGTGACTGTGGTGGGCCCAGCTCTCTGACACGAGGAAAAGCCGTGCTAATTGTTCTTACGAAGGCGCTGCCGGAGCCGCTCTTCACCCGGGCTGTGCCGGTGGCATGAGGGGCCCTGGAGTGCTCCGTTCGTTTCGCACATTGACCGCGCCTCCGACATGCAGCTCACTCTCCCCGGTCTTTCCCTGCCGCCGTGTCAGGCTACAGCGTCCGCAGGACCTTTGGCAGCCGTCCGGGCTGCGGTTCGTGTGGGCTCTTGACCTGACCGTGGCCTCTGAGGGCGGCCGGTCTCCGCAGGAGCCGGGATGCGGGCTGCTCTCCGCCGGAGCTCCAGGCGGACGGAGTCACGCGCTGGCACTGCGGCTCTGGCCTGAACAGACTTGAGTTAATTCAGTTGGACGATAGTAAAGCCTTCCAGAACACCACAGAACCTCAGCTGTTTCATAGGCCTGCAGGGAAGCGATTTCTGGGGATAATCCGCTCACGACAGGCTTGCGCTGGATGAATACAGGAGTTTGTTGTAGTAATAAAAGTAACACAAACCCCCACCCCCAAGGGGAAGTCAGAGGCCCTGGGGCTCTTGCCCCATGAGGGAGTCTCCCATGTGGGTGACGAGGGGTGAGCCCCAATGCCACTCTGGGTTCTCCTCTTGCTGAGAAAACTTTCACTTCTCCGGGGTGGGGGTGCAGGGGGTCTCAAACCTCTGCTCAAAGAAACCCTCCTTCCTTAGCTTCTTATTAAAGGGCTAGTGACCCTGGTGGGCCCACAGACACCCGCCATCCAACCCAGGGCCATGCTTCCAGCCACACAGACAAGACCTGGCAGGCTCCTCGCTGAGGGGCAGAGGAGTGACAGGGACCCAGGGGAACAAGCACCCTGCCATGCCCGCCCCGCCCGCCCCTACACTGGAAATCACTAACCCTTCTGCCCACCCAATAGTTGGGGCTTCGCCTAGCCATTTCTTGAGGGTCTTCCAGTGCCAGGCTGGACCGTGTTGGTGAGTGTCCAGTGACCTTCAGAAGAGCAGTTTGCCCATTTGTGAACAAGGACACAGAGCTGAGGAAAGCCCTACAGCTCGATGGGCCCAATGGAGCTACGGTCAGGGTTCAGACTGCAGGTGCATGTGCCGAAGATTCAGGTGTGAGGACTGAAGTGTGAGAAGGAGGGAGCTGTGCACAGTCTCCCTGCCCGGTCCCCAGAGCCATGGGAGTCAAGGGGAGGGGGCCCAGCTGCTCCCCTCCAGCAGGATGTCCCCAAGATGTGTACCAACAGAGGAAAGAAGGGTGGGGGGACACGTGGAAGATGAGGACAGAAGGCAGGAGGAAAGGAGGCAGGAGAGAAAGAAGGAGGACTAGGTCTTCCCTCTTCTTGTCCCCAGAGAAGGCAAGGTTTTGAGTAAGTTAGAGAGACAATCAGACCTCAGCATGAGCAACAGAGAAAACATCTTTTCTTACAGCTGCATTTTTTGGACATTTTTGTTCTCAGCTGGGTATCAAACCAACATTATTCTCCCAAGCAGAATGCTGGGGGCATCTCCCCCAAATAGGTCCAGGGGTCTGTGTCTCAAGACATTTGGAGAGGCCAAGAACTCAACAGAGTCTATTTCCTTTCAAGAGAACACGTCTCACTTCCACTGGCCCCCTCTTCCCACATACTCTGGAAGTAGCAGTGAGCCCTGGGCTCAGTGTGTCTCCTCCTGGCTGCCCAAGAGGGGCTGGGACACCGGCGGTTTACTCTCACTGAGACCAGAAGAGAGGACATGTGGGGTCTTTCCGAAGCACTCCCAGAGAGCCTGAGTGCAGCCCACCCCAGGGAGGGCTCGGGCGGGGGCATTCCCGGTGAGCTCCGCAGTGAAGGGCGGCACCCAGCCCAAAGCTACACGTGGCACCGGTGCGGACCCAGGGCACATGAAGCCCACAGGCGGGCGTTCCCACGGCCGTGCGGTGAGGGCTCGGGTGCTTAGTCCTGTGGCCCTCTGCTTCGTGGTGTTCTCGCACATCGAAGCAAAATAGCCTGGGTTTTTTTGTTTTTAATCAACAGCTACAGATGCCTCTGTCTTCCAGGGACTAGGGAAACACCTCATGTTTCTGCAGGGTGTGGGCTATGTTCCCCGTTACCTTTGACGGCCTACAGGTGGGGGCAGCCTCTCCTCTTCTTTTCCGGGAGTGAGTGGGCCTCGAAGCCAAGTGTCTTGTCTCAGGTCACAGCACCACACAGGGCAGCACCCCACTCCCGGGTCCCCACCCTCGCCCAGCTCTGTGCACACTTGGTGTCTTTCCCTGCACTGCTCTGGTTGGCTTTTCTCTGACCCTGGAAGAGCATATTCTAGTCCAGAGAAAACGCACGGCCAGGTAGCCGCCTGGGAGCCGACCCTCAGCAGGAGACCCCAGCTGAAGACAGAACTCGATCCCCTTGACTCTGGCTGCGTGCGGCGGTGGGAGGCTCCCAGACCAGGGCCCGGGCCTCCGCCATGGGCCGTCTGTTCGGCAGCAGGCCCTGGAGGCGCTCCCGCCATGCTCTCGACCCTGAGGGATGCAGTTGGAAACCAGCAGCAGAAGGGGAAGTCAGCGGAGAGCTCTTCCCACCCCAGAACTGTCCTCCAAGTGTGCCGACGGGGAAGGAACAGCTGGGAAGACACGCACGGACGGTGTTTTCACAGTTTTTCCAAGAAAATGGAGTCACCTTTAACAGCCGTGTCTGCCTCTTCCTCCCTCGTTTGTCAGGACATCGTGGACTCCTCCACGCCAACTGGTGTGTTCGTTTGACGGCCTAGCGTGTGGCTGCGACGTGATGTGTCTAACCGTCGCAGCGAACACGGGCGCCACGAACACCGCTCTATCTCCGCGCACTGCTCTCGTTTCCGTCCGCTGGAACTCACCAGAGCGTGTTGCATCGAAAGGGGTGTGTGTTTCACAATTGCAGTAAACATGGCTGCGTGGCTTCCCGAAGGTCGGAGCCGCCGGCAGCCCGGCTGGCGGTGTGCGGGGCGCGGCCGTGGCTTCTTCAGAGCCTCAGGGTCGGGTGGGCACGAGCACCCCCCCCACACCCAGCACACGCTTTGTGCTCGGAGGAGTGGCGATGAGTCACAGGTTCACCGTGGTTCGCTGTGCCGCTCCCATCGCCGTGTTGTCAGTGCCGCTCTCCGCTGAGGGTGCCCGGTCATGACATTCAGGGGGCGGCTTCCACGTGCCAGCCTTGCTCCCGGCCCGGCGGGCGTCGGGCGCTCGGCCTCAGTAAACGGTACCTGGTGACCGTGCAGCACCTTAGAAAGATAAACGGCCTCGCCCCACTTAGGAAAGAGAAACCTGGAACAAGGTCGGGGTGGGAGTGCAGCGAGCACGGTGGGGGGCAGGTTCCGTGGGCTGCCTGGCGAAGCCCCTGTCGCCCTGGGCGCCGGCTGGGAAGGGCTGCCGTGAATCTCCTGTCAGCACAGCCACCCCCACATGTGCACGTCGGTGTATCCACACACACGGGCAGAAGCATACGTGCATACATGCGTGTGTATATGGCACCCCCACGTGTGTACCCACCTGCATAGATGAGTGTGAATACACACGTGTACGCGTGTCCACGTGTATACAAATATATCACAGCTACACACAGCTAGTCACGTACATGTATAAAAACACACCCACGCGTGTGAAGGTGCATCGACCCACAGGTACGTGTGGCTGGATACCTGCCTGTGCACGTATGTATCTTGGGGGGGCAGCAAAGATACAGGAGAACCGAAGTGAAGTTCTGTGCACACTCACACAAACTTGCTGATGAGAGGCTCAAGTTCGTGTTTATTCAGAGGCTGGGGTCTGAGAGACTAAAATATATTTGTTTCTATACTACCTGGTTTCTCCCAGTGAAAACTCTTTCAAAATGCCTGGGGACATAACGCGCTTGACGGTTTCTCTTGTCGTGCCCTATATTTTTCTGTCTCTCTCTGAGTGGGTGGCGAGGCCGGAGAAGGAAAGTGGGGTGGGCTGAGGATGAGGTCACGGACAGTGGAGCGGCAGGGAGAGGGGGGCAGGCCTGGTAACCGCCACGTTCCCACAGCCCGCTGCTGTCAGAGGCGGCTGCGTGCGGCTGCCTCCTGCCCGTGCTTATCTTCCAGTGAGTTCTGATCCAAGGGCCTCACCCTAACCCAGTGCGCGTCTCCAGCGAACAGCACCGTGTGGTGTCCTGGGTCCTTACACAGACGCGTGCACGCCTCTCGTCCCAGAGCCGCTCTGCCCGCCGTGGGCTGTTTTATCCGATGGGGCCGTGCCCTCTTGCTGTGTCTCTGACGTGCAGGTCGGCTGCAAGGCGAGCCTGGTGTTCTTCCAGTATTGCATTATGGCGAACTTCTACTGGCTCCTGGCGGAGGGGCTGTACCTCCACACCCTCCTCATGGCCATATTCTCCCCCAGCCGACGTTTCGCGGCCTATCTCCTGATTGGATGGGGTAAGGACTCCCTCCCCTGCGTAGGCCTGATGCCCCTTCAGGTTTCCGATTTCCACCCCTCTCACCTATAAATGCAGACCTTTCAGCTCAGAAAAACTCTTTGCTACCCCAGTAGGATGCACTTCTGGTCCTATTAGGAAGAGCTTTTCTAGCACAACTAGAGTTTTCTATAGGCAGCACCCTCCTATTTGTAGGAACCAGGAACCGAGTCCCATTCCGGGGCATACCCTGTAGTGGGAAAGTCAGAAAGAAATGGCATGGAGAAGGACAGGAAGCCCTTCTATCAGGAGGGCCTGGTAACCCGCCTGTTAGCAGGACCTTCAACGGCCAGCACTGGAGGGAGCGTAGGCAGTGGGACCCTCAGGGTCACAGTGAGGGGCACCCCTTGCAGTCCTTGCCATGCTCCCACACCCCGGCAACAGCGCTCCCGATGCACAGTGACGCCTTGCAGGCCTGTGAAACTTTAGCTCCAAACACACGTTTACCTCCACTGCTTTGTAAGGCGTGAGCGTGAACTTGTGTGTGTTATGAAGCATTTCCTCTTGATCCTCCCTTCAGACAGCCCTCGTCCTTGCTGACCCTTGTGAATGCGGGTGCACACCTGTGTCCCTGTGGGCGCCCCTGTTCACTGGCGTGGGGTTGTGGGTAACCGGTTGTCTCTCTGCAGGCATCCCCACTGTCTGCATAGGGGCCTGGACTGCAGCCCGGCTCTCCTTAGAAGACACAGGGTGAGTGCTGTGTCTGTGCCTGTGCCTTTAAAATGAGACCGAGCCATCCTGGCTAAGGGCTGGCACTGTGGAGTCTGCGAAGCCAGAAGGAAGCTTACTGTCTGGTTGCAAGGGAGCTGTGCATGTGTGGCTGCAGCCGCGCAAAGAGTTACACAGGCAGCCTTTGAACACCCCACACAGGAGAAGACCTCGAACTTCACGATTCACCAATCGGGGGGCCAGAATTTGGATAAGATCCATGTGAGGGATGGGAACTGAACCAGGTCCTGCAGCAGAGCTGGGATTCGGATAAACCAGGCAGAGAAGGGATCAGCACCTTGGGTGGGAGAAGCAGTACTTACAAAAGGGAACCAAGCAAGATGCCTGCATTGTTTGCCTGGAGCCAGGTGCGGAGAGGCGAGCAGTTGAAGACCGGGTTAAAATGGCCAACAGGAGTACAGCTCTCTGAGATGGTTCTTAAAATGCAGCCTGAGCAGGGTCCAAAGCTCTTCTGCTTTATGTAGACAGCTGGATCACGGTCCCAAACTCAGGCACCAAGTTCCCACCATGAATGTTGTGCTTCATAGAGGCTCTCGGGGTCTACCAGTTATCTACACTGGTAACAACCCACCCTAAGGCTCAGTGGCGTGAATGACTGCAGTTCATAGGGTGTGTTTCTGTGCGCTGGCAGCTTGGGCTGACTCACGTGGCAGTCTTCCCGCCTCGGCCTGGCTTGCTCACACACTGTGGGCACCTGCTGGGTTGGCCAAGGGCTGGCAGGTCTGAGACAGCACCAGCCGGCAGGCTCCTTTCTATCCTGCAGGTTCCAGGCGCTCCACACCCTATTGCCAAGACCAGCTAGGATTCAGAGGCGAGGGCTGGTCTCTGCCCTTGCTGGGAGGGGCTGCAGGGCCCCACTGTGGGGGTGTGGGTAATGGGGGGAATCATGGAGACATTGTAGGTGCCTTCTCCCAGCTTCCTACTGGAGACGGCCCTTACTCCGGAAACCAGGAGTGAAAACACTGCTCGGCAGACCTTCCTAGCTGTGCCTGCCTCAGTGACTCCAAAGACAGGTTAAGATACAAATACAAACCATTTGGGAGGAGAGAGGAAATTAGTTTTCAGGAGAAAAATTCCCCTTCGTTGCTGTTGGAGTGAACATGAGCTAAAGCAATTCCCAAGTTATGGGCCTTCCCGGGACTTGGTCTCCCCTTCCCCCACCTCTGCAGTTCTGCTTTCGCCTCGCCTCTCCATTAGCAGACTGTCCCGTCAGGAAGAATAAAGTGAAACAGAGTCACTGGACAGGGACGGACTGCATCGGGATCTGTAAGTGCAGAGCACCTCTGCTCTTACAGCAGCACACACGGGCCACCGGCGGGGCCCTGTGACAACCCGGGTGCGCGGTGCATGCAGTGGGAGGGGCCGGCTTCGTGCTGCCTGCACCGTGCGAGGGGTGAGTCCACAGGCAGCGCACTTGTCCTCATGCACGTGGTTTGTGGATGGGTCAGAGGTAACACGATTTTCCTTCTCTCTTTTCCACAGTTGCTGGGATACCAACGACCACAGTGTTCCCTGGTGGGTTATACGAACACCAATTTTAATATCTATTATAGTAAGTAATTTCTGTATTGAAACATGAGCTATGCATTGGGTTGCACACTTGGGAAGAGAGGGAGCCCACTTCCCTGTATGAAATATAAATAGCCCCATTCTACTCGGTCTTCTGAGAGAAGAACCACACGCAGAGGCCCAGCTGCTTCCATCAGTCCTAGACTTGGTCCCCCTTCAGGACGAAGGCTCAGTGAAGGGGGAGGGAGTGGAGAGAGAGATGCGTGTTCTCCAGCCCAGGGAGGAACCCTGCAGGGGAGTCACAGCCACGCACCACACGATGTTGGAGCTGAATCACGTTGTCATTTGTCCACCTCCCATCTCAGAATTGACTTACTGCTGTAGCCTGGGGCCATGAGATACATGGTGCTGTCGGGGGACAGTCAGCGCCAACGTTGGGGGCAGCCCATGCTGGGCAGGGCTCCCGCGCTTCTGTGACAGAGGCGCCTGGAGCCCTGTACAAGGCGAGGCGAGGCGATTCAGGCAGGGCTGAGCCACAGACATCCCGGTCACACCCACCTCCCTGCAGGGAAATCACAGACAAACATGTGGTCTCTCTTTGTGCAGGTCAATTTTGTCCTTTTTGTTAGTATCATACGAATTTTACTACAGAAGTTGACGTCCCCAGATGTCGGCGGCAATGACCAGTCACAGTATAAGTGAGTATGTGTTTGGGTCTGGGAGCCGAGCTGCCCTCACTAACCTGCCTCGGCCTGGAAACCTACAGTCAGGGAGGACATGGGTGTGCGCAAAGGCCCAGGTTGGCCTCCTTTGGGTGCGGGACTGTGCTTGTGGCTAAGGCAGCCGTGTCTCCTCCAAGGGAGGGTGCTGCCATGGCGGCCATTCCCCTCGTTTCAGCATGGATATCCTCCAGTGAGCTTGCTCACGGGAGTGCTCTGCCCCCTTTCCTGTTTTGTAATCCGACTTTCCTCCTTGGCCACATTATTTGTATTTTATGCTTACTTCCTTTCTCCCCGTAGACCACATGGTTCATGCAGGCACCTAACACCAGGCCTTGTACTTAATAATAATTCGTGTTTATTGGCTGAATGATTACATGAAGATATCCATTCAGTGGGAAAGAGAACAGAGGTTAAGTACCACGCCACAATCATCCAGCTAATTAATGAAGACCTGAAGACTATAAAAGAACCTAAAGATTCTATAAATTTCTGTTGAGAATTTATAAAGAAAAAGCAAAGCCCACAACTTTATTATTAGAACTAGTTCAGTGTGGGGTGGTTGTTCCAGCCGGTGGGAGCCTGGGGTTCAGATAGACCAGCCGTGGAATCACAGTCGCCTGGAGTTGTGTGACCCTGGGCAGGTGCCCTTACTGCGGCCAGGGGTAGACCTGGCAGCTGGACAGGCAGCATCGCCCGTGGCCAGCAGCCCAGTGCTGGGCTTACACACCAGCTGGAGGCCTGGGGGACGTATCTTCACAGCTCTGTGCCTCAGGTCCTTATCTGTAAAGTGGAAGTAATAATCATTATCTCTCAGGTTAGGAGGGCTTGATACAGTTAATATGCGAAAGACATTTAGCGCCAGCTATAGCAAGTGTTGTGGGGAAGTCTGGTGCACAGATCCTCTGACCGAACCCTGGGGTACATAAAACCCAAGGCATCCCTTTCTCTGCTCAGTCCACTAAAGGAGGCTGCACAGAAGGCCAGACGTAGAGATGGGATTCCACGTCAGACTACGAAGGACAGAACCGTGTCACCCCATCTGAGCCCACTCGCACCTGCAGCTCAGGGACAGGACAGCTCTCAGCTGCTTTTCAAACTCAAGTTTTGATTTTCGGCTAGTGTTGTTTAGCTTCCATGCTGACCTTTTCTTTGGATTCTTTGGGAGTGTTCATTCAGTACGTCTTAGAGATAGATGCTTTTATTTTAGAAACAAAGTTAAGTAGGAAAATAGAATCTGCCCTTTTTCCAGGATGACCAAAAAAGCAGAGTGTGTCTGTGATGCTGCCTTCTGGTTGTATCTCGATGTCTTTTCTCTGGAACTATCTTTGTAAGAGTAATAAGTACCCCCAACAGGGTCCCAGAGGTCCAGCCTCACTAGAAATCCTTCTCTAGAAATGAGCATGACAGCGGATTCCAGACGTACATAAGGGAATTCAGGCAGACTCTCTGTCTCGCACTGAACTAAAGGGCACAGCTCCCTACACAACCCACCCTCAGTTCACCAGGTGAGCGCCGAACGGGATATGAAATGCAGCAGCTTGTAAGGTTAAATGTTTGGGTCTGTGGGGGCAGCCGTGAGATGCTCACTGACGGGTCTCCTAGCCGACGAGGTGCAGGTCGTGCCCTGCTGCAAAACGGCCTGGTTTCTGGGGTGTGCGCACATTGCCTGAAACAGGGCACATCCCACTTGTTGTAAACACCGCAGGACATGGTTTTTGTTGCGAGGGAGATCAGGAGAAATGGACACATTTCTAGAACTTACAGCCCAGGCTCTGAGTGCTAGGTTTGAGGTGGGTGCCTCAAAAATAGGTCAAGAATTCGTGACTTTCTCTAAGCGTTGAGTAGGGTCAATGAACAAACAGAGTGGAGCCTCCTTGCTGGGTTCCCTCAGGATGAGGCTGCTAGGTCACTGCAGAGGCTACCGCATGTTCATTTAGGACGTGCACACACGTCACCGTGTGGCCTGCCTCAGCCTGGCGGCCAAGATCCTCCTTCCTGACGAGCCCCCAGACGACCCCAATGCTCCCGTCCATGCGGAGTGGCGAGGGTCTAATCGGGCCACATGTTGGAATCACCCAGGAAGATGTCGAGCTACCAGCACCGGTCCCACCACAGGGACCGATCGAATTGGAGTGAGGAGGCCGGCTGGACTGAGGAGCTTTAAAAGTTCCCTGATGATTCTAACGTGGAGCAATGAGAGTCCCGGGCTCAGAGCAGTGGTTCTCAAAGTGGGGCTCCCAGGCAGCAGCTGCAGCGTCTCTAGGAACCTGATAGACACAGCCCAGACCCACAGATCCAGCAGTCTGAAGGTGGGGCCAGCGGTCTGCCTTCTAACAGGACCTCCAGGTGGTCCTGGTACAGCTGAGGCTTGGGAAGCGCTGGTGTAGAGAACGGGGACTGTTTGGGGGTGCGGGGAGAACGGCTGCAAGAAAGCTAGAAGTGAGCTCAGCTGTTTTACTTTCGAGCACAGAATGCGACGGGCAGGAAAGCTGCCTTCTGATCAGGGAGGGTAGTAACTCTCATGGGCGGAGCAATTACACCTGGTCCGGGTCACCCAACTCCACAGGGCTCGTGGGACCCCGAGCGCAGGTTGCCTCCTGCTGCCACACGCTGTGCTCAGGGGCTGCACCCGCTGAGTCCGCTCTCGTGATTGAAAAGTCGGACTTGCCTCTGCCCTGACAATGCCGGTGACGGGACACAGCCCTCAGACCAGTGGCCCTGCTGGGGACCCTGTCGGGGTGTCTTGTCAGAGCGTTGCCGCTTTACGAGGGACAGTCGTTTTTATCACTGCGTTGGCACATTCTGCGCGTCGTTGGGCCGGGGGAGGTTGGTTTTACTTCAGTTTTCGAGAAGCAAGGCTCAGCCCGGTGAGGCCCTGGGCCTGGGCCAGCCTGCGAGACTGCAGAGCCCACGGGCTGCCTGGCAACGCTCAGCGTCTCTCTGTGCCGCAGGAGGCTCGCCAAGTCCACGCTACTGCTCATCCCGCTGTTCGGAGTTCACTACATGGTGTTTGCCGTGTTTCCTATCGGCATCTCCTCCAAATACCAGATCCTGTTTGAGCTGTGCATCGGATCGTTTCAGGTACGTGTGGGAAGGGACGGTTCCTTCTCCCCGCGTTGGTGAGTGGCCCCTGACAGCCCTTTCTCACTTGCAGGGCCTGGTGGTGGCCATTCTGTACTGTTTCCTCAACAGTGAAGTAAGTGCTTCGTCAGACCTCGGGGAACATTCAGCGCACGTGGGATTCCCTAAAGTGCTCCCCCCGACCTGAAGGAGACCTCAGGTCTTCTGTCCGGGCAACCCCGCTGCCGTCCCTTCCAGCCCCATTCACAAAGCCCGTCTCTCCACACCAAGCAACGTTGGTCGCCCTCCCACAGGCCGGCTCAAGAAAGCTCCCCGGCCAGGTGGTGGAGAGGGACCCTGCCACTCGGCACGGTCACAGCCTTGCTCCTTAACCCTAGATACCGGGCCATGCAGACCCCAGTGGGGTGGGGCAGACACACCGATGGGAACCCTGCTGCCTGAGCTCCCGCCCCACAGCTCTTCAGGATGTACGTGCAGGAGTCCCTCTGAGCCCTGCCCTGTTCTGCTCATTTCCCACATGCCCTCACCCGCCCAACCCTGTGGGGCCAACAGCCCCCTGATGCATCCTGCCCTGCACCTCTGCCCCCTCAGTTCAAATGCCCTTCCCGAGCCTGCTTCCCTTCACCTCCTTCGTGGGCTCCCAGTATCAAGTCCCCACCTGACTCAGGAAAAGCCTGGCTCCTGCCCCCTTGTCATCTGTCTCCTGGAGCTGCTCGGGCCACACCTTCTGTTTTTACAGAAGCCCTAGAGGAGAGGGCTCGGCCTGAGACCTGAGCCCTGCCCCTGAGTTTATGTTTGCAAACTCCCACTTCTGGTTGCCTTGCCCTCACCCCAGGTGCAGAGTGAGCTGAAGAGGAAGTGGCGGAGCCTGTGCCCCAGCCGGCCCTGCGGCCAGGACTACAGGCTCCACAGCTCGTCTGTCTCGAGGAACGGCTCAGAGAGCGCCCTGCAGTTCCACCGAGGCTCCCGCGCCCCGTCATTCCTGCAGACAGAGACCTCGGTCATCTAGTGCCCACCACCCTGCAGACAGACTCCCCAGAGCCCTCGAAGGCGGGCCTCCCCGGGCGGGAGTGCCCTGGCGGGTGACTCAGCGGTGACACGATAGAGCTGGTCTCTGCTTATCCCATCCGCGCAGCTGGGGTTGCTTTGTAGCTGACTGGGACTTCGATCTGATTCGTGTTAAACTCCAGCACGTAGGTAATTTTGCTCAAAATGTTGTCTGGCCAAGTAGATGGACCCGTCTTCAAAGAGAATATGGAGACAGAAATGATCCCTGAAATGAGGTACAGTGGCCCAGAACTTGGGTCCAGCCATCATGGAAGGAAACCAAGGCGGTTTTCTGATCTCAGTGCCAGTTCTGGGCAGGGCGGCAAAGGCCTGAGCTGGGGGCTGGACGCTCCCTCTGCGTGACCCCCAGCACCGGCACCCCCCCACCTGGTCCTCATTAGGGCGGCCCTCTTGTCTGCAGGACACGGACACAAAGCATCAGAACCCACCCCTGCCGGGTGCCCCTGCTTTTCCTCCCTGCCCTGCCCCAGGACCTCCCCTTCCTGCTTGTCCACCAGGACAAGTGCAGAGAAGGGTGTCAGATGATAATAGCAGGAGTGGCATGTCACCCTGCACTTTATGAGGGCCCCTCAGCCATCGAAGTCTCCCCCTGAGACTACTTCAGGCCTCCTCCCCCGAGAGGGGGGAGAAGGTTGGGTGACCTGTGGCCAGGCTTGTAGGACCTGGCCGTCAGGGCAAAAAAGACACCAGACCTTTTATCTGGGGGGAGCAGAAACCTATCCTCCTTTTAATGAAAATAATCTTAAAGTCATTTCTGCTTAAATGGAGAATTATCCTAACAAAATACAAGAAGGTGTTGAGTGCTTCTGGCCAACATTGGCCAACAGCGGTCCTAGTTCCCAGTTCCCTTGATGTTTGCAGATTTGGGAGCTAGGTCTGAGTGGCTGAGCAGCGGCAGAGGCAGCAGGAAGCCAGCGAGGAGAGTGAGCCCACCCCTGTCCCAGGCCCGGCCCTGCAGCACGGGACAGACAGAGGTTCTGCCCAACCCCATGCAGCTGCTCTCCCACCCTTTTATGATACCCCAGAAAGGAGGCCATAATGTCCTTGTCCTGAGGCATCATAGGACCTGGCTGGCATGCAGAAGCAGGTCTGGCGGGCAGGGGTGGCCAGAGCGGCAGCCACCAGGCTCAGGTCCTATGGCTCACGGTGTGTGACAAAAGCCTGGACAGACAGGGACAGCAGAGCGGCTGTGTTCAGAGGCCACCCGGAGCCGGGGCACCCACCTCAGATGAGACACTGTAACCAGATCCCCATGACCAACTGGAGAGCCAGACCAGGGCTGACGGGGGGCCGTGGGGTGTGCTTGGGCGTTAGTCATGCGTCTTCCTCATGGGCATGCGCCAATGTCCAGGGGGCTGTGGACTGGTCTGTCTTGCCTGGGAAAAGGAAGGAGGGAGGGAAAGTGAATGTTTACTAATAGCAGGAGCAGGTGGTCAAAGAGTCAACATGTCGTCTTCAAATGTTGTAAATGTGTATGAAATGTCCACAAGTCACTGTGTGTGAGCACTTCAATAAAACCCGATTTCCTGTCTGGAGGCTGGAAGATTCACTCTGGCCTGCAAAGCCTGCGGTCCTAGGGTCTCCTACTGAGGACAGACTCACACTCGTTAGCTGAGTGCCGTCACCGTCAGAGGAAAGCTCCCCACACGTAGAGCGGGGCTGGACGAGGAGGGAAAGGAGAAGGCACGTGGCTCCTTCAAGGCCACTGGAAACAGCCACCTCTCCCCAGGGCACTTAGGCCGCCTGCCAGGTCGTCCTCCTTGGAGCACCCAGGTCAGCGGTCACCGTGGCATAAGGCAGCTCTGGCAGCCCTAGCGGTGGGGACCAGCCACAGAACCTGAGCACCTGTCAGCTGTGCAGGGCAGACACACGTGTGCACACATGCGTGTGAGTGTGTGTCTGCGGGCGGACCCCAAAGCTGTGTGCCGCAGGCAGATAAAATCAATGTCCGACACACTCTGTGCTCCCCCAGTGCTTCCCTTCAGAAGGAGCACAGCACGCTGCGAAAATCAGATCCTCCAGAGCCAGGCCCGCCTCTGGGGAGTCTCCCGCGAGCAGAACAAGAGTCAAGAAGGAGAGGAGGCTCAGCGCACAGCCTCAGCCCCAGGCCTCCGGCAGTGGGGGCAGCTGGGGGCAGGTGGAGGGGTCCAGTGAGGAGCACGGTCCAGACGCTGAAGGGAGTAGCACGAGCAGGGAGGACAGAGGTGGGGCGTGTGCCGGAGCCATGCCAAAGAAGACCCTCGTCTCCATCCACAGCAGCAGTGGGCGTGCTCTTTCTGATCAAAAAAGGTAGGTTTAAGGGGCTTTTTCCAGGTTTTCAGGTTACAGAAATTATACAGAGGAGTTATAAAAGTTCAAATATTGCCAACAATGTGAAAAGTCTCTGAATCCCATCTTCCATCTGCCCCTCTCCCTTCTAGAGCTAAATATTATGAGTAACTGATACTCCCAGTATTTTCCTCTATGTTTACACAACCTCTCTCCCCTTCTCCCTTTCTTCTTCTTCTTCCTCATGGGAATTAGGTCATATTGTGTAGAAGCTTCTGCAACTTACTTCTCTAGTGAAGACAGGCTGTGTGACTCTTGCCTGACTACCCACAGATGTGCCTTATCCTCAACACTGCGTGATAGTCCACGGCACGGGGGTATTGGGTTTATCCCATCCATCCCTGCGGGTAGATGTTTGACTTGTTCACAAATGCTTGTGCCCAGGTATTCCCACAGAGCAAGCTCCGAGCACAGGAAACGCTGGGTGCAGCCACGCACAGCCATCTCTGGGCAGGGGCAGCCCCCTCTCGGCACGGCCGTGATGGCTCGTCACCCACCAACCCCAGCATCACCAACGTTGCCTCTCTTCCTCGCCCCAATCTGCCTGCCTCGAGGCACGAGGGACATGAACACCTCTTCCTTGGTTCTGATTTAATGCTGAGCCTGACATCACGGTCAGATGGCCAGCCCCCTGCCCTTCCTGGCAGCCGCCCCACCTGAACACAGGTCCTGCTGCAGTTTTACAGATTGACTTCTCTATTCCTGGGAAATGGGGACGAGACTCAGCAGAGGCCGTGGGTGATGTGTCACGACTGACAAGCACTTAGAGAGGCACCGCTTAGCTTGCAGACCTTACAAAGGATTTAGGGCATCTTTTATACAGAAAAGTGTTCTTTGGAAGGTGGGAAGAAAGACTCTTGCGTCCTCCATCCTCTCTAAAGGTTTCCTGGGGAGGTGGAGTGGGCAGAGGTGGTTCCTCAATAATGGAAAGAGCCCCCCTCCGTCTGCCGGGGTGCCCAAGACTGAACCCTGAGCGGCAGGTGGTAGCATGGACACTGACCCCTGAGCTAGCGCAGGACCTTCGCTAAAGCTGCTTCTATTCAACACCCAGAGCTGAAGAAACACTGGGAGAAGTAGACTAGTAGGGTATGAATTACAGAACCATGACATCAAGTAGGACCACTATCTCGTTGTAAGGTTCGGGTTACACATACCCTCGCGGGTGCTGAAGGGCATAGGTCATCAAGTCAAAGACAGCAGTCTATCAACTCAAGACACTATAAACACAAGCTTTTGTGGTTTAAATAATTATAATTAGGAATCTAGAATATGCAAATTTTGTTATTTTCAAGTCATAACATAAATAATTACAATTCCTTTCTGATTTGAACACACACACTACATTAAAGTCTCATTACAAAGTGACTCATAATTCTGCAGATTTTTACATAGCATGGGTAGATTATGGTCTCCCATATCTATCAACCTGCAGTGAAAAAAATCCTTATCTATTATTAGCTCTGTGGAAGCTGGGTGTATGTAAGACACAATCTCTGTAAACTTAATTCTAGTTTTTCTGTATGTATGTATGAAGCACACACACGGAGGCTTGGATACAATGCGTTCACGTGGGCGCACTCCTGGCTGCCTCCCCACTGCCCTCTGGAAAGGGCTCTGTCTGGCTTCCCACACCCTTCTCTTCCCTCCCTCCAAAGAGAGTGTCTCCTTGTGAGACAGCCTCTGGGGCTTTGAGATGGGGAGCTGAAGGGAGAGAGGAAGACCTGGAGAGGCCCTCCCCTGGATGGGGTTGACAGACACAGCCCAGGCTCAGCTCCAAGCTGAGAGCAAGAACCAAAGGGAGAAAGGGGACCAGGAGCTGCCAGAACCCACGAGGGCCTCCGTGGTGTAAGAAAACACGTGAACTATTCATAATTCCTTTGGATGCACAGACTGTGCTTTTGATCACATGTCACACTTCCCTGGAATGAAAGCACGGATCACGGATCAGTAAGTGGATCTGGTCTGCATTGTGCCTCTTTACCCACATGTCCATTGTCCGTCTGTCCAGCTGACCGTGTGACTGCTCATGGCTCTGCAGAAGACAAGAGTTCAGCAAGGGTAAGAAGGGTTTTGAGGAAATGCGGTTACAGGGGATACGTGGAAGTTATAAGAGGAAGTGACTTAAAAATAGGATGGATATAGTTCATGCAGCTTGCTGAGGGGCTGCTCGCAGCGCTGTCGAGGAACGCAGTAAGAGTGAAGTCAGACGGGCAGGCACCAGATTCTCCTAGCAGGGGAAGGGGCTTTCTTTGGAAAACTGGGAGCTTTCCGAGGCTTTTGAAGCTGGGAAATGACGTGGCCGAGGCTGTTTTAGGCGTGCACTGACGGCTGGGGAAAGAGAAGTGTCGTGGAGCATCTGTGAGCCTGGTCTGTGCAGGACGGGGAGGAGGGCAGCGGCTAGCGAGGCCAAGAGAAGGGAAGCCACACCTGAGGCAGGACAGTTTAGCTACGAGGTGACACCAGGATCGCAGAGGAGTCCCCGGATGCCCATATGGCAGTGATGCACGCTGTGGGCCAGAGGCCTCCACGTTCATGCCATTGACTCTACTTTACTTTCAGAATAAAATGAACACATTGCTTTTTAAAATATTAGTCTGGATTACAGAATGAGCAGCCTTCAGTTTTTCCTGTCCTATAGAAGTTTTTCTTAGGAGGGTGTCCGAGGGCCGGGGGGCGGGGGGAGCTCTCCCTCTGCTCTGCTATGTTGACACAACGGCATCTCACACCCACTTACAACGTAAGAGACACGGTGGAGAGACCCTGGAGATCACATGATTCGTACAACCCCAAACCAAACTGATTCTAAATATGCTTTTCGCCGATCTATGAAACCAAAAAGAAAGAAATCTGTGCATGAAAATCTACTCAGCTCTATCCAGCCCAGAACAAAGAGCATCTAGAATGAATCTGAGTCAAACCCAGCGAGCAGTTCTGGGCTTCACGTGCTCTCCAGTCCAACAGACCGCAATCAAACCTGGGGCCCCAAAGGGACCACCCTCCCTGACCCACACCCTGCTGTCAAGCTAGATACACACAGGCTTCTGTAAGCAATGTCAAAATGTGTTTTTATGGAAGTCAAACCCCAGAATCCTATTTGGGGCATTAAGGGTATGCGGGGCTGTGAGGGGAGGGGTGTGTCAGTGAAAATTACCCTCCAGGTTTAGTAACTAATTTTAAGGTCAGATGACAGGCCAATGTCGGGAACAGTGAAGTCAAGACAGAGGCAGTGGTGGGGTGGGGGTGGGGGGCAAGGGGTCAAGGCCCACAGGAAGGAGGAGCATTTGAGCAGGACAGTTATGCCTCAAACACAAGGCAGGCTGGTCCAGAACCATCTCAGAACAGCACCGTGTGGATGGGGGTACAGCACTGTGCTCCCTTGTGCCAAGCTGGGTGCTATTGAGGAAAAGCATGAGGCTGGGTCTAGGGGCACGTCAAGGGCCCTATGATCAGGGATTCCCAGCTGATTCCGCAAGAAGGGAACGCATGTCCTGTGTCCACATCTGAGCACATTTGCCCAGCTGGCCTGTTTACCAGCTGCTACAGGGGTCAAAGCAGATTACTGGGGATGGTGCAGAAAGCCACCCCCCATCCTCCGTACCCCCTGGACCTTGGCTCACCGGCCTCACTGCTTGGCATCTCACCTGATGACGTCCCTGCAACAGAGGGACACTTTCCACCCTGGGTCCGCACAGTCCGTGGATGCCCTTTGCTCAGGCCTCGCAGTGAATGTGCCCCCAGAGCTGGCACCACAGTGGCCCTGCTCTCGGCTACCCACTGTGTGCTTGCTATTGCAAGCTGCCTTGAATGTGTTTGGGGATGGATGCCAATAAAGCAATAAATAAAAACACCGGTCTTCCTGTGGCCACCCAGCCAGTCTCACACTGGCCAAGTCACGCTAAGGTCTTCCTGGGGTCCCCATGCAGTTCCCTTCTGTTTCGGGGCCCTGGCCAGGATGAATTCCATGCAGGATTTCTCTAGACGTGAACACCCAGCAGAGGAAATTAGAAAGGGAGACAGGCTTCAGCTTTTTCGGAGTCTGTGCTGGGGACCCTTGAGCAGAGCGGAGATCAGGTGGTGCTCCCGCTCTCAGAATGTCAGGACTGCTCTGGAGAAACACGTGTTTGTGGTGGTTTGAAGTAAATTTCTTGGGTAATCTGGACCTCAGCCATCTTCCCTGCACGACTGTGGCCTCCTGGCTGCCCTCCTGCCTATTTCAAGGGCCCTCACAAAACCATTAATGTGGCCCCAGCCCCTCCACCACACCCTTGCCCCACGTGGACAAAACTCCCTGTGAAGACATGTGCGTGGGCTAGTTTGCCAGAGTAGCTGAGGCCTCATCACTGCACGTCACTGCCGAGCTCCCGCCCGCCTGAGGCTGGTCCAGGTCTGGGCCAGCGGGGATGCCCAGGAACCCCCCGTGAGCAATGGAGAAGACTCCTGCTCCCACGAGCACGCCTGTCTGGGGAGGGTGTTTGGCAGGCCCGGGGGGGCAGCTCCATTGGGGCTGCCACAGAAGGGAGCCCCTCACTCCAGGAAGCCGCTGAGCCCTAGGGGAAAGCTCAGAAGGGAGCTCTGGCATGCTTTCCTGGCACAGAAGTGACCAGCACCAGACGGCCCATGGGGACTGCTTTGGGCCATGGGAGAGGAGCTGAGAGAGAAAATAACCTCCAGATGCCCCTGGGGCCCGGAGCACACAGGGAAGCGTCTCTTGAGAGACTTTTTAAATATATATATATAAGAGGGAGCAGAGGCTGCTGGGAAGACGGCAGGGTGGGAGGACCCTGGGCTCACCTCTTGCGGTGTGGCCACCTAGAGAACACCCACATCAGCATAAATGACCCAGAAAGTGACCCAAAGACCGGCGAATGGACTCTCCGCAGCCCGACGTTGACCAGAGGCCACCGTGAAGCAGATCCACCCACTCCAATATGCTCTTGGCAAGATCCCATCGAAGCAGTGAAACAGTGACACAAGCCTGGCAGTGTGCACGCAGCCCAGACAAGGGGTCTCTCTCCACTCCAAAGTGAGTCCTGCTCCAGGGAGAGGGGAAGATAACCACACACCAGTCTGACTGTGACCCCAGCAGTGGGGTGGGGGCAGGCAGCTCATCTAACTGCAGGCCCCGCCCACCAACAGAAGCTTCCCAGGGGACAACACAGGGAAAGTGCCCGCAGTTTGGTGCTAATTCATCTCTAGCAAGCACCTGGTCTTACTCAAATCAAGCCCAAGGCAGCCCAGGACTAGCCCGCTAACACCGCAGGCCCCAGACTGCCCACAACAGGCAGAGAGCCATCACGGGCTGGACTGAAGGCAAACACAGCCCCACTACAACAGCAAGACACCCCTGAAGCACCATTTTCTGGTGAAAAGGAGACATTGCACTGCAGGGCACTACAGGACCTCTTCTTCATAAAGCCACTACTTTCAAGTGTGGGAGACGTAGCTAACTGTCCTAACACATAGAAACAGACACAGCAATAGACAAAATGAGACAGAGAAATATGTCCCAAATGAAAGAGCAGAGCAAAATCATAGCAAGAGACCTAAAAAAAATGGAGATAAGTAGTATGTCTGATGGTGAATTTAAAGTAATGCTCATAAAGTTACTCACTAGAATTGAGAAAGGAGTGCAGGACCTCCATGAGACCCTCCACCAAGAGATAAGAGACCTAAAAAAGAACCAATTAGAGGTAATGAACTCACTAAATGAAAATAAAAATAGACCACCTGGAATAAATAACAAACAAGAGGAAGGAGAAGAATGGATCAGCCACCTGGAGGACAGAGTAATGGAAAATAATCAAGTTGAGCAGATGAGAGGGGGAAAAACATGCAAAATGAGAAGAGACCCAGGGAACACAGCCACACTGTCAAGCATAACAGTCACACGGTAGGGATCCCAGAAGGAGAAGAGCAAGAAAAGGTGGAAGAAGATTTATTTGAAGAAATAATAGCTGAAAACCTCCTGAATCTGGGGAAGGAAAGAGAAATCCAGATCCAGGAGGCACAGAGAGCTCCCAACGAGACAAACCCAAAGAGGTCCACACCAAGACACGAATAAGACGGCCAAAAGTAGTCATAAAGAGAGAATTTTAAAAGAAGCAAGAGGAAGGAAAGCAGTTACATACGAGGGAAACCCCATAAGGCCGTTGGTGGGTTTTTCAGCAGAAGCTTTGCAGGCCAGAAGGGATAAATTCCAAGTGCTCAAAGGAAAAAATCTACAGCCAAGAATACTCTATCCAGCAAGGCTTTCATTCAGAACAGAAGGAGCTAGAGTTTCCCAGGAAAACAAAAGTTAAAGGGATTCATGAGCAAAACCAGCCACGTCCCCATCACACATGATGCCATCGGCCTGTGAGTCTGAAATCCACAGTCCAGCCTCCGTCCTGCCCGAATCAGCACGCACTGCCTCCCACCTGCTCGATGCCGAGTCAACACGCCTTCACCTCAGACTGCCAAGGACTCACACTGACATTCTTCCCCTCAAATCCCAGCCCCTGTGCTCAACTTCGTGCACAAAAGTGGGCATAACTATAGCAGAAGAATGAAGCATCCCCAACAGTGACGCTATTTATGTGGAATGGATAAAAGGAGTGTGCTCGGCTGAGAACATCTCCAACAAGCACATCAAGGAACAATACATACAGCGATTCTGGTTCCTAAAAGAAACAAACCTGGGAAAAATAAAACATGATGAGATCAGAAAGGGAGACAAACCATAAGAGACTCTTAATCATAGGAAACAAACTGAGCGTTGCTGGAGGGGAGGTGGGTGGGGTGGGGGGGTAACTGGGTGGTGGGCATTAAGGAGGGCAGGTGATGGAATGAGCACTGGGTGTTACATGCAACTGATGAATCATTGAGCTCTACCTCTGAAACTAATAATACACTATATGTTAATTAATTGAATTTAAATTAAAAAAAGAAACACAAAAATATATATAAGAGCAAGTTGAAAGAATGCTTGATTTATAAAACGAACCAGAGAAGTGAAGCATTTGACTCTTAGTTCATCTGAACAAAGTTCCTGAGAACTTTATCCAGCCTCAGTCTCCTGTCCTTACCCCTTGGATGGGGCAAGGGTCCGGGTCCCGGCAGGGTCCGGTTAATGTTTACCACCCCAGCCCCCATTCTGGCACATGGCCTCAGCGTCGGGAGCTGTTGGTGTCCCACCCAAAGACAAAGTGGAGGGACATCATCTTGTGGGGTTGGCCAAACCTATCCTGCAGCTCCCTCTCTCCTTCCACGCCCTTCCAGAAACGCCCTCAGGCAGAGTCTGTCTCAGCCAAAGGAACCCTGTGGGAGGCACACGCCAGAGAACAAGAGTCATCCGGAGGCAGAAAGGAAACGGTTTGACCAGAAGCTCTGGGATTTTCTCAGGTGGGCTCCAAGCACAGCTTGTCCCTCAAATGACTGGGAATCTAACAGGTCCCCAAAGCCTGTTCACTCCCCCGCTGTCCAAGGAGTTCTTACAGCCTCCCTGACTCTCAGCCCTCCCCGAGACCCACCTCCCTCCAGGGGCAGCTAATCAGAGAGGGGTTTAAATGAACACTTTCCAGCAGACACTACTGCTAGAGCTTCCAGCAGTTCCCACAAAGGACGAGGAGGCCCTACAAGTGCATGGATGAGGGGCCCCTGTGAGCGGCACAGCCTGGGTGCAGAGCGCCCAGGTGTGAGCCCCAAACCCCCTCCCTCCTGCCAGACCTGTGACCAGCTCATGACTTCTGAGAAGATGGGCTTGTTAACCGTGGAAAGCCCTAGAATCAGGCCTGATACTTAGTAAGAGCTAAACGAGGGTTAGCGATTCCTCGTTTCTTAATTGAAGGAATGTCAATCTCCCCATGAGGAGCTTATATGTAAAAGAAAAATACCAACACTTAGAAAATTGACTAACAGAAAAAACAAAGATAATCAAAGATCAAAAATTTGTAAAAACAAAAAGAAGAAGGAAAAAGTTATAGGCCCCCATAAGTAAAATAAAAAAATTGATTACCTTAATTGCCTATAAGAATGGCACTATTCAGTGATGATGTGAGATTAATGTTATACTATGTAGTATGATACTATAAATTTTATATTTGGTGGTTTTATTATATACCATAGTATTACCATAACGCAATATAGCTATTATACCATACAGCATATTATTATCCTGTATTTATTTCCTCTATAAACATGAAACCTGTTATAACTTTAAAATATTCATTCCAGTTATTAATTTTATCTCTAGGGGTTTTCCCTAACTAAATATTCAGAGTTGTGCATAGTGATTTATGTACAAAAATGGTTATTACGACGTTATTTTTTAATATCAAAGTCAGAGAATTGAAAACAATAAAAATGTCGGGTCATTTACGGATGGTTAAGTAAGTTGTGATTTAGACCATTGAATGAAGACTCTGACACGAAGGCCCACGCCAGGAGAGGGTACTGCAAGGAACGTGGGTGCCACGTGCTTTCGCGAAGTACACTGAGTCAGGAATATACAGGCTGAGCATTCCTGAACAAGATCAAAAGTACAGGAAAGAGTCGGCTGTAAGTAAGCAGATGGAACAAGTAACAACCCTGTGTGACCTGAGTCATTTCCTGCCGAGACGGCTCTCTCGGATGGTCCAACCTGCAACACCCCATTGTGCACCCCGGTAGCGATTAACTCCACCAAGCAAACCATCACTAGGGCAACACAAATTATGTGATCCAATTACTCACCTAGCAAGGGTATTCAAGGATGAAATGTGGACAGCCACTTTTTGATCAAATGAACTGGAAAAGGAAAAGGCCAGCTCGTCTAACACAGGTGGTCTTGAGTACAACGAAGGTGAGCGCGTGTCTTTGCATACAGCTCGGTGTCTCTTCCTGAGGTCCAGACTCAAATATCCGATATCCTCCCTGACATCCCAGCCCACACTCAGCATCTTCTTCCCATTTCATAATGATAAAGAGTCGATTGGTCAAGAAGACATAAACAACCCTAAGTGTGCAGGCACCTAATGAGCTTTAAGAGGCATGAAGCAGAACGGACAAAATTAAGAGTAGAAATAGACAAATCCACAATCACAGCTGGAGATTTTAGCATATTTCTCTGTCTGTAATTGATAGAACAAGCTTTTAAAAAATCAGTAAGGATATAGAAAATTTGAACAATATCAACCAACTCGGCCTAAGCCACGTGGGTGGAGCACTTCATCCAACAGCTGCATAGTGTATGTCTTTCCGTGCACGTGTGCTCAGCCATAAAGCAAGTCTCGGTAGACTTCAAATGAGCGCAATCATGCACGGTAGATTCTCTGACCACAGTGGAATTAAAGTAGAAATCAGTAACAAAAAGAAGTAGAAAACATCAAATATTAAGTTGAGCAGCACATCTGTCTAAATAGATGAAAGAAGAAATCACAAGGAAAATTACAAAATATTTTGAATTAAATGGAAACAAAAACACAGAGCATCACAATCTGTAGGATGCAACTAAAGCGACCCTTGGAGGAAAATTTATAACTTAAAATACAGATGTTAGCAAAGAAAATTAGAAAAATCAATGATTTTGCTTCCACTTCACAAGAAGAACAGATCAACAACTTCTTCCCCCGTCTCGTATCCCTCCTGTCCTGTCGAACGAGAAGCCTTGGAGTCCTCCTCCATTCTTCCTCATCCAGCCGATACACCCAAGTGTCTTGTCACTGCTACCCCACCGCTTCTCCCTGTTGGCTCCTTTACGCTGTTCTGAATTCCTCTCTTTGTAGCCTATTTGTGAGTGGCTGAACCAGCAGCCTCCTAAGTGGTCTCAGCCGAACTTGCCAGCCACTAACCCGTCCCCAGATTGGCACAGAAATTGCTTCCCAGCATGCAGGTGACACGACGCTGCCGCTCCAGCCACACACCTCTCAGAGCTCTTACCGCATTCAGCAGCCCTCCACCACCATGAACATGGGAGTCTTGCAAATGGCTCACACGTGTCCTCTGCTCCCACCACACCGACCAGCCAACGCTCCTGGCGCCGTCACAGCTGGTCTGGCCCCCGCCAGAATGCCATCCTCCACCTGCTCCACAAGGAGATGCCAGGTTACTCTCGAAATTGGAATCGGCCTCCTGGGAAGCCTTTCTTCGCTTTTCCTGGTTTGTCGTTACCCCTATCCTGTGCCACTCTTCCTCCTGATGTCCTCTGCATACCTCCTTCATACCTGATGATAAGTTTCACCATGAATGTTCTAGTCTCCCTTTTCTGCTATACTCTTGAGTTCTTGAGACAGGAGTGACGTCTCGGTCACCTCTGCATCCTCAACACTGAGCAAAGTCGCTGCAGAAAGCAGGTCCCCGTTAACTTGCCCCATAATAATTTGCGGATGATGGTGGAGGCCAGCGAGCTGCCTCCAGAAGTATGCAGGGATCTGGCCCAAGTTGGAAGTTAGCCCCTCTCAGACACACTCCCTTGGGACATTTAAACTCATGAGGTGGATATTTCAGAATGCACAAAAACAAACTGGCCAAGGGCCTCCTGCTTCTTTTCTTTCCAGTGAAGTGCAATGTGCATGGACGCTTTCCTCTGCTCAGAGGTAGAAAACGTTTACTTAGTAATAGACTTCCTAAAGACCATCCCCATTACATCTTTCCAGATAAGATAGATCCCAGCAGTTTTGAACCAGTTCTTCAGAAATGGTCCAGTCATGGCGCACACAGATACTTCTGGTTCTGCACCTGGTGGTGCACAGAGGAGGCACCTGTGAGTTTACAGACAGGGCGGCTGTGCCTGATGAAAGGACACACGTCCCCCTGGGGAGGTCAGACTGGAGGAGAGGCCAGCAGGGCCCCTGCACGGAGCACCTGGGGGATCTGTGTGATAACCCATCCTTCCTCAAAGCAACCGGGAAAACAAGCGGCAGAGAAAGGGCATGGTGACCGCCAGCATGCGTGGCTCAGGAATGATGACGGCAGATTTACTAACATTCACATACGCCCTTAAGAAGGAAAAATGGGGCTCTGGGCGGTTCAAGATTTTCATTAAAATTTCCCATAAGGATGGTTCCATCATAGAAAGACACCAGGGGTCTTTGGCCAGTCTGGCTGTCGGTGGGCGGCTCACACTTGATTAGGCCAGGACTACATAAGCCTTGGGCTCATTTTCTTGGAAATACATTTGAAAATATTTAATTCTATGGGGGGAAAAAACCTAATTTAAAATAAAGTGACTCATTTTTTTCAAGCAAGTCACTTTGGCTCCTATCTGCCTTAGCACAAGATACTCGTTGCTATAGCAACCGGTATGGAATGAAAAATAATCCAGAAATTTCAGAGTTCTTCCTCAGAGAAAAAGTTTCTAGGTTTGTTTTGATGGGATCTTTCCGTTAAGATCATTCTGTTCTCAAATGGCAGACAGATCTGGTTTGGCGCCAATGTCAAATAAAGCACATATTTCCCAGCCACGCTGTCTGACCATAAGGTTTCCCTCCAGCGATCCAGCGACCCTGCTGCTGAGAACGGGTGTTAGCTGTTCGGTCGGAGTCAGAGACGCCGCCTGGACCAGAGAGCCTCAGGTGCGTTGAGCTGCCCGGTCCCTGCAGATGTCCTCCTCACCTGGTCACTCCGCTCTGCTCCTGCCTGTTGCCATAAATTGCAACTCCAGGCCCCACCAGCCCCCCAGGAGTGCAAGCCAGAGCCCCACGCGGTGGAGGGAAATGGTGCTGCTCCCCGGAGCCCTGGGGAGGCCACAGACCTTCCCGTGGCTCTTCACCAGCCAGGTGCTGAGGATGCCTCACACCACCAGGCCTTCCTGAGGTTCCTTCTCAGGAAAACAAAATCCAAGTTCACTTTTAAACCCAAAAAAGAAAAAACAAACACGTGTTAGTGCTTCACATTGTAGATACATATGAATCTCAGATGGATGAAGGAGTTATTAATATGCTACAAACCAAACCAAAAAATACTGAAAGAATATGAAGGTGAATTTCTCTATCACAGGTTGAGCAAGTTCTTCCTAATCTCAAAGAAAATTGCTGCATCTTACCCCACAAAAGTTCTTACATTGTACCACATTTTAAAGTTTCGCATATCAAAAAAAAGCCCAATATGCTAAATTAAGAGACAAATGACAATATAGAAAGATATTTGCAAGAACTATGAAAAGGAGTAAATATTCCTAAGGTTCAGTCAATAAGCAAGCTGCCAAGAAGCCATGACTAAGTGACCAGGTTACTTAAAAAGCCAAGTGAAAAAGCATAAATAAAAACACCTACTAAATATGTGAAAATTGTTCAATGTCACAAAAAAGTAAAGTGATGTACTTTTATTTCCCAATACTTACAATAATTTGTAAAGATAAGTAAGTAATATTCCACATAGAATGTTACTAATAGGACTAAACTGGTCCAAAATATCAAGAAAGCATTTCAGTAAATACAGAAATAACTTCAAAAATGTTTGCAAACTTCGACCAGTTTCACTTCTTATCCTAAGCAAATAAACCCGGTTTTAAGCAAATTTTTATGTACAAAGATGCACACAAGGCAAGAACTGGGAGAACAGGCTGGAACGGGAGGAATGGCTAGATCCCAGTGTGCCCGTTTACTGGGGTATCATGTGACCAAGGATGTTTGTGACCTTTTAATGATAAAAAATAATGCTTAGGAGGTTAAGTGGGGAAAAAAACAGCACTTAAATTGTATATAGAATCCTTCATTCATATAAAAACACATTAAAAATACTAAAAACAAATACACAAGATATTAAGGTGGCTACTCTTGGAGGCACTATTCATTCATGCTCAGAAATTCATGCTTCCTCGCTTTCAGCTAGCGCGTGTCAAGTGCGTTCTCTTCACCAGGCAGGGCTCTTACGGCACCGGGAACCCAGACGTGCGCAGAGCAAAGCACCTGCATTCCAGGGAGGGAGGATGGCTGGTAAGAGGCAAATCAGAACAGAGCGCAGCAGGTGCGGTCCACGATTGCTCTACAAGTCAGGGGCACAGGAACGTGTCCAGCAGGGGATGGAGGTCCCCTGACACTGGTATTGTGATGACAAGGAAAAAATATGATGAACACAGCGGAAATAAAACTTCTAGAAGTCTGGCTTACAGGCAATTCCCCATCATGTAAAGCACACACTGCCCAGAGGTGATGTTCTTGCCGTTTGCAATGGAGCGATGCTGCTACAAGTCTCAGCTCCTCCAGAATACAGCACCGTCTACCCTGCCTGACGTATTTCTTTGCAAAACTATATGTCATATTTATTCCCAGCCAAAGCCTTTTCATACATGAACTGGACAAGATGAATATTCAGAATTTATAAACTCAGAGACTCTTACTTTTCTTTCTTTCTTTTTTATTACTTTCAATTAGCCAACGTATAGTACATCATTAGTTCGTGATGTAGGGTTCAACAGTTCATGAAGACATATGCCAACTGTTGGACAAAGGAAGAAAATGGAAAATTTCAAGACTGAGAAAGTGACGGTGTTAAAAAAAACTGTAACAAATCCGTTGAAATAGAGACAATCTAAATAATCACACTATGCTTTTAAAGTTAAATGCAAACGTAAGAAAATATTGAATTGTATCACGTAAGATTCTATAAAATAGCAACAATAACCATGTATACAGTAGGTATTACTATAAATGCCAAGCAGCAGTATAAAGATGGAGAGCACATGCACGAAAAGGAGAAAGAGCGCTCCAAAATACATCTTCAACAGAGGGGATTCAAGAGATGGCATTTCACTATTGACTCTACCATTTAGGGAAACATAGGCTAAAAAATGCCTTTAAAAACTAAAAGTAATCACTAGTTAGAATTGGATATAGAAAATATTGCTTCTAAGACAGAGAAATTAAAGGACAGAAAATACGATTCATACACCAAAAGGATGAAGCAGTGTGCAAGTCTTCATTAAAATGATGGAACAATGTTGAAGTCAGACATAATTCTGGGTCATTTATAGGGTGATTTCTCCGTCGGAAGATGAATCTCAGATGGCACCTAACACGAAATTCCAACCATGTGCCACTTTTAAATTTACACCTAAAATAAATGACACTAAAACATCCCCGTATTTATATATTGGCAAAGTACACAGGCAAATTCAAGAAGTAATTCAGGGAGGTGGTGGGTGGAGCAGGGAGGTGTCTAACGTGATAGACCAGCTTTCCTGCCTCATTTTTATGCTTATGAAGCAACTTTCTGATTGCCAAGCAGCTTGACTGAGGAAGGAGAACCCACTTGTGACAAGAGGGGGAGTTGCAGCCCCTCCCACTGCCCCCAAAAGCCCAGCCCAGAGGGAATCCAGGCAGATCCAAGGGTTCAGTGAGCAGTAGAGGAAGACAAAGGGCAGAGGAGGGGAAACGAAGCAGGTACACAGCACAGGAGTCTGAGCGGGAGAATGGGGAGGAGAGCACAGACGCCAGGGTCAGGGTGGGGAGGCTCTGGGAATTCAGGGTGTGAGAAACGGGGGAGGGGTACAGGAAGCACAAGGATAGTTGCTGGAGGCTTACACCCAGGAAGGAATTGGTCCTTTGAGGAAAAAGACATTTATCACTGTTTTTGTGTGCCTGATGGATGACACCTCTTAGACACGCCCACGCGTTCTTGGATGTGAAGGGGCCCCTGGATTTGGGCTGTCCTGAGCACCAGGGAGAGTGGACACATGCTGGCTGGAGCAGGGCTGGCCCTTGAGCCTCTGAGGGGAGTTTCGCACTGTGGGTGCCCGAGGGCCTTTTTCCCGCAGGCGCAAACTGGGGGGCGTCAGTGAGGTCCATGTCCCAGTCCTCCGCAGCTCCGGCATCCCAAAGGCTTCACAGATGGGACGTCTGAGCACTGTGCCCTTCTGTCTGGAAGGACTATGGGCCTCTCTATTTCTCCCTGGGGGCTCCCTCCTGTCCCTTGTAAAGCTGAAGTGAGCCTGGTAGTTAGGAGAGCTGAGGACAGCAACAGGGGGAGGGACAGTACCAAGCTTGGGTTGGTTTTACGCAGCGGCTGACCTACTTAGTCTTCTGACAATATGAGAGTGTGGCAGTTTCTCGCTGTTGGGAGAGGCTGGGAAAACAGTTTTGAGTGGAGACTTAATTACTTCGTGCTTTATTTCTCTATTTAGGCGTCTAATGGTTGTGTTTTTTTTTTTTTAAGAGAGGAAGGAGGGGAGAGGCAGACAGAGAAGGAGAGAGAATCCCAAGCGGACTCCACTCGGAGCCCAGAATCCGACACAGGGGCTCAATCCCAGGAACCTGAGATCATGACCTGAGCTGAAATCAAGAGCCGGACGCTTAACCGACTGAGCCACTCAGGCAGCCCAAATATCTAATGATTATTAATCTTTGTTGAAAAAAACGTAAATTCTAGCTTCTCAGACGCCCCTTTAGAGCATGAGAGAGGGCGATTTCTGCCCGCGTGCCTCTTCCCCAGAAAGCAGAGAACGGCGCGGGAGAGGAGTGAGAACGTGCTGGAGTCTGGCAGCCCTGACGTGAGCTGCTCCGTGCAAGGGCTCCTCCCAGTCGCTGCTTCGGGGCAGGACACCGCCTACCCACCCGAGCGTGAAGACGGTGAGAGCAGACGGACAGAAGCGTTCGGTTCCCACGCAGGGCTGGGGCCTCCACCGCTGCGAACCACTCCCGACTCCGCAACGGCAGCACGAGCCGAAATCTGACCTTGAGTGACAGTCAGTGCTGGGGGCCAGGCGCCCATTCCGGCCCCGCGGGGAAAGGTGGCAGTCTCCACCAGTCTGTCAATCAAGAAATAAGCTGTTCTCGGGGAAACGCAGCCCTGCAGGGGCATCTCTACTGCGGGGTTTGTCTGCTTTGGTCTGTGTTTTCCCCAAAGACCCCTCACAACCAAACAAGGGGCAGGTCCTGAGGATGCGGTTCCCTCCAGATCATTCCAGAAGGAAATGTGGCTCCGCAGTGGCTGGGGCACCACCAACACTGCCCAGTCCCCAGGGCCTTCTCCCTGGCCTGTTCCTTTCCCAGGACAGCGTGATCCCCTCCCAGGACTGGAGCCCGGCCACCAAAGTCATGAAACTTCAAGACAATTCAAAAACTCCTCAGCTTGGTGAAGAAATAGAGCTAAACAATGCTTTTTCAAGCTTTCTTCATAGATTTAAAGGAGGGTTCTCTCCCAGAGTTCAGTTAATAGATTTTAAGTCAATTTCTAAAAGAAGAGAAGAGGAAAAAGGGAATGAAAAAAGAAAACAAACAAGGAAAGAAGAGAGAGAGAGAGAGATCATCTTCATTTACAAAAAAAAAAGACTCCTACTCATTACCTGGTTTACTGATGAAAGAATTGTGTTTTGTTGGTAAACCCACCCAAATACAAGTTCCGTGAGAGCAGGGACTTTGTTCTTTACCCTGGCATTTATAAGAGTGCCTGACACACAGTAGACACTCTGTTAATATTTGTTGAAGTAATTATACATTTAAATATTTGAAGCAGAAGAAACATTTGAAGATTTGGGTGGAAAAGATTCTCCTAAGTTTGGAGAAAAAAGAAAATGTGTAAGTCCTGAGGAGGAGGAGCGATGATTTTTCTGAAGTTTCCTTGTGTTTTCCTTACGCATGTATACCTCCCTCTGCCCCAGCTTCCCACTCACCCTTGCCCCGACTCAGAAAGGATCAGCGTCCTTCGGATCTGTGTTCCCTTTCTAAGGTCACGAGCCAGGACGTTTCCAGCAGTACCCGCCATTGTAAGAAACGGAAATCCCTGATGAAGACAAGGCAGGCATAACCTATACATGGCATCCCCAGAAAAAGGGACACGTAGGTGGGGACAGCTTAAGAGACTGCGGATCCCCTAAAGCCCATTTGTGGAAACAAGGGTAGGAATCCACCCTCCAGTGGAGTCCGTGAATAAATGGTTACCTCCGAGCCGGCCCCTTCAAACACTGGGCCCCAGCGACGCCCTGACAGGCCCTGCCCTGGCTCATCTCACTGAGCCTTCAGAATCTGACAGGCTGGCAGACGTGTGCACTTGGCAGGAGAGTTAGGAAGTATCCTGCGGCAAATAAGGGAGAAGACCCCAGAAGGTTTCCAGAGCAAAAGACCCATACAATCCTACACAAGGACGAGATGGCGTGATAGCCACGACTCAGATTGCTTAGCCCAACCCGTGTTAAACTCCACCTACTGACAGAGACTTCTGAAGCAGGATTTTAATGAAAATTTCAGAGGACAAGTTGAGAAATACTGCTCAGATTCTATTATCTGAAACTAAATATCTTTCCCTAATTTACTTTTCATTTTTAATTGTTATGTTCTCCGGCCGAAAACCACTTATCAACTTATCACGATAAACTTTGGTACACCCACGATAACATCATCAGGGATGTGATAGCAAGAAAACTGTCTTCCAGGAGTAGAAAGGAATTTATGCTGATTCTACCATGGAGGGTCCTGAGGGACCAACCAATTAACCCCTTATTCCCCACAAAGATCCAGACACAGAGGGGTGTCCACCAGCCTGAGGGCTCACAGCAGAACACAGCTCCCCTCTCACCTACGGAGCAGGGTGAGCGGAGACAAGAGGTAGGGGCCTGTGGCATTAGCATGCTCCACTAGTCCGGGCAGGTGGGCTGAGGTTCAGCCTGGGCATCAGAATTCGTAAAAGCTCCCCAGGGATTTCGGTGAGCATCCAGGATCGGGCACCTTGGTTGGAAGGGTGGTTCTGCACACTGGTCCGTTAGAATCACCTACGGGCTTCCTTCCTCCCTGTTCACCTCTTCCCTGGTTGATGCAGACTTTCCCCAACAGGGCGTCTCAATGTCAATGTGAGTGGACCCTCTGGGGACCCTACAAAGTCCAAAGGAAAGGGGTTAAGTTACTCTGTCACTCCAGATCTGGGGGAATGGCGTCTGCCGAACCCACCCCAGTCTATCGTCTCTCCATCCAAACCCATTTGCTTCTTATCTCAGGAAAGCTTGGCCCTAGAAGTAGGTGATTTCTATTCTGTTCAAGTATTATTTGAGTACTTTTCCTAGGATTTTGTGGTGTTGATTTTGGTATTAGTGTGCCCTATTCTAAGGATTATAAATCATTTTTTGATCACACAGAATTTACTAATTATAAAGTAATTTGCTCACACGGGTTTTGGCTGCGTTGATAATCACGAGATCACTCAACACAGGCCTTACAGAGCACTTTCTGGAACAGTGCATTTCATAACATTGCTGCCAGCAGTCCAGCTCTTTGCCCCACAGGTCTGACCTCTCTAGGTCCACAGAGGGCAGTTTATCGGAAAGGGGGGCCTGTCTTGCTTCCAAGGGGCTACAGTAGCTGTTCCTACAGCTCTCAGTGTGCGTCATCTTGCTCCATCCTTGGCCACTTCAACAAATGAGGGTGGGGCTGGAGGGTTGGAGGTGACTTCGTGTGAAGCTGAGTCTCGGGATCTCTTCTCTGCAGATGGGTCAGCATGGGGGGTCTGGCTTTGGGTCATTCAAATCATAGCAGAACAGTCAGAAACGTGTGGACCCTCTGGTCGTAGCTGCAGAGCACAAGTCGACCAGCAGATAGAACCCGATCCGTTTACTTACCTGCTGTGTTTACCATCTATAGTGGCAGAGGGAGTATTTCAAGGAATCAGCTCGTGCAATTATGGGGACCAACAAGTCCAAAAATCCACAGGCTGGGCCAGCAGACTGAACACTGAAGCAAGATATCCATGCTACTGTCCTGAGGAAGGTCTTCTTTAAGGAAACCTCAGTGTTTGCTTTGAGGTCTTTCTACTGATTAGAGGGGCCCATCCACACCACTGATAATAATTTCCTTGACTTCACATCTGCTAATGAGAGAAGTTGACCCAGTCTACAAAATACCCCCTTGACCTTGTCTCTTCCTGCCTAAGACACGGACGTGAGCATTGGAGCAGTCACTTGTGATCACATGGGGGAAATCATGAAAACCTTAAGGGGATTTGGCCCTGGTGTCATCAAATCACTGAGCCAGGGCCTGCAATCACCTTCTCCTGGACTTCTTTCCATATGAATAAGTACACCTCCCTAGGCAAGTAAACTAGAAGGGTTCTAGTTGTTATATCCTGTTACTTGGAGCCACAGGATCTGATGGAGAAGATTCAGTCCACTTCTGAGTTAGGAGCTACCTTGGTGGCAAGGAATAAACACCTGCTCAGGGTCTCATAAGAGGTTCACTGAAAGGACAAGGAGATTAAGGGCAGAAGCAACCTCGACAGCCACCAGCCAGGTGTGACAGGAGCTCAAACGTGGCTCATGGGCCATCCAGCATCGAGGAGGGCTCGGGAGCCCCGCAGCAGCTGTGGGGACCGACAGGAAACTCCAGAACCCTACCATACTGTGACCTCATCATCTCTGCTTCCCTTCCTACCATTTACTCTACTGGCTCTGCAGCCTGATAGGCTGTCCCCCCTCATCCCCGCTGTTGGCGACATCTACACCTAGTTCCACATCTCAGCTTCTGGGACTCCGCTGTCTGCAAACTCCATAAGTGACAAGCTCTGTTGGGGTTGGCCAGTCATCACCAGATACATTAGTATCTGTCAAAGATAAGAATCACCCGCAGTATTTGAGAACACTGTGGGTTCCTGGGACCTATCGTAGACTGACTATATCACAATGGAGGGAATAGATGGGAATTTCCATCATTAGGAAGCCACCCAAGTGTTTCTCATGTGCTATGACACTGCCCTCTAAAATGCTCCCGCCCTCTGCAGGCCAGGCCATAGGCCACTGACCAGTGGAGGAGAGCTTGAACTTCACCCAGAAACAAGGCTTACCTCCAAGAGCCATAACCTGGGTGTCTGGCAGAATATTTCAGGACAGGAAGATTCAGAACAGAGACATGTTCTCATATTCTTGGATGAGGAAGTACCTAGGAGAAAGCAAAGGTTCTTACAAAAGTGCAAGCGTTCACTATGGGAACAGATGACAAAATGACCAAGAGAATTTATTTTTCCTTGAAAATTTCTTGTTTTCCCACAGCAACCGTGAGTCATGGGATTTGCTAGCCGAGGGTTGGGGGATGGGGAGCTTGCTTAAAGCTGAGAACCAAAGCCAACTAGGTTTCTAAATCAGTTTTTCAGATCTTCTCTCAGACTTTTGGTCTTGAAATACAAGGCTTCTATTGCAAGAGCAGGCTTCTTACAAGAGAACAGCTTTCTTGAGATGCACAAAGAGCCTAGATGATCCAAAGCTTTGAGCTTGTGCCATAAATCACAGTGTGAAGAGAAATATAGAATGGCATGAAACAATTTTCCATCCCAAAACAAGACAAAAGCTTGTTGTGGGAAGAGGGCAAGCTGCTGCTAGGATCTCAAAACAGCCCCTGGAAGACCTTGGAGCAGAAGCAGAGACCCAGAGCAGAAGCAAGGCCAGGGAAGCAGCAAGCAGTGTTTGTAAATAGAACCAGGGGCACACCCACACTGCCCTCCTCCCAGCCGCGAAGCCCGTGCTTCCGAGCTCGCCCACTGCCCTCTCTGGCGCTCAGTGCTCCAACAGAGCCTTGCAAACAGAAGGCGTCTATCTGGATTGGCTGAATGGGTAAGAGAACAACAGCAGACCATGAGCCTGCGTACTGTTCCCTCGCTGGTCCTGGACAGTGCGAAGCCCCAGGGACTGCCGGCTCCTCGGGATAGAGCCACGTGTACACCGTCCACCGTCCGCTGGGCTCCACGAGAATGACAGCATCAACAGTCACACCCCCCAGGGCATCTACGTGCCAGGAAAGACACTCATCATCCCACAGCCTGTGCTGGAGGTGTTGTTATTACCCCCATTTTACAGGCAAAGAAACCAAAGCTCCGAGAGGGCAGCCTGCACCCCTAGGAGCATCCAGCCAGCAAGCAGGCACAGCCGGGAGCTGAACCAGGCTGTGCTCTCGTGATCTGCCTGGGAGTGAGACAATGAACGTAGCAGAGCAAGAGCGCGGCGGCCGGAGTCGGCGTGGGGTCCAGGGGCAGCTCCACGGGAGGAGCAGGTGCTGGGGTCAAAGGCTCTGCTTCGTGGTCGGGGCCGGTGACTCTCTTCCAGGGGGACGCAGGAGCTCAAGGGTATCCACGCACCGCACGCAGGCCACAGGCTCACCGAGCTAGCTGAGGCCTCCCACTGCGGGGGACGCGGGTTTGGTAAAAGGCCAGCTGCAACACCTGGGAACCGCCGGCTTCACGTAGGCGCGGAGGACTGTGAGCTGACCCCGCTGCCAGGCTTGCCGACCCGAAGACAAAATAACGTATCACAACAACCAAGTTATGGTGACCAGTGCGAAACACACACGTGATCGAAAACACGAAATCGTGCTGTGAACCACACACAACGAAAGACCCTTCCCTGCTGGTCCCCGGAACGGACACTGGAAGCCATGTCCAGGATCCTAGGGGCTACCACATTTCTGGATGACCGCCTTAACATGGGGCTTCCTGACCGACCGATAGTAGACCTCCATCCGGTCCACACGCACCCCTTTCCAACTGCAGCTGCCAGGCTGCTCTCCACCCGTCCCACCCTGTCCCCCCATCCCGATCCTAACCCTTCACACACCTAGACACGCAACTTGTCCTCCCGAAACCCCTCCTTCTCTTTTACCCAAGCGTAGACGCCCCAGGTTAGAATGGGGTCACCGGGGGCTGCCTTCAGGGGACGCGTGTCAACAGGTGTCTTCTGCATGTGACAGATCATGCTGCCTTGACCGCACCTGGGGAAGTACGAAGGGTCGGGGACCAACTTTACGTGTCCGTAAGAAACTCAAATGTACTACTTTGGCTATTGAAACGAGGCTACGCCTTCTTGAAGAAACCCCGCCTCCCGGCCCGAGAGGGCTCAACGTTCTCTTCAGACCTCAGAACAGGTGAGGTGTACCGAGCATCTGGGGTCTCATCCACTCCAAGCGCCAGGGAGGGACTCACAGGCTAGTCCACCCTCTCCGTGCGGTCGACACCATCCGACTGCCTGTTCGTCGATGCTTTCACTGTTTAGATGCCTCGTTTCAAGTATCCAGCACTGCGGGACCAGAGCACGTTGCCCACCTGCCTGTCACATGCCACCCTCCCCACCCCAAGGCCCTTCTGAGCCTGGTGCCTGTGTCACTCACGGCCCGTCCTAAAGAGCTCTGCAGGGACACAGCCCCGCTGGCTGGAAATGTCCTCGGTGCTTCCACACCAGGACAGAAGTCACTGAGCAGCTCCCTTGGCGGGAGCCCTTACAGAACATTCCGGCTCCCTTAACCTGGCCCAAGAACACTGAGAGGCCGCAGACTTGAGGCCACAACTGGGCAACACAGCCTCATACACTAGAGTCCCAGGCTCCAGCCGGCTGGCCCCCTGGACCCTGGGGGGGCACCCCTGCTGTTGCTCCTGCCCCATCCACTCCTCCCTCCCCACCCCACCCCAGGCCCCAGGAAGACCTGGCCTCTCGTGCAGATAATTATCTTCCTGTCACTGTCCCCCTTCTCAGTTCCTGATGCTTCAGTGTCTCCCCGAGTTCTCCTGCTGCCAAATCTCGATGCACTCTCTTCAGCTGCCCTCAGGGGCTCTCAGCGGCTTGAGGGCAGGCAGGCGTTACGAGAGCCCTGCCGGGCTGAGTGCTGGCAGGTGCGGAGGACAAGGACAACGGCCCTGGAAGGCCACCTCCTTCTGAGGTTCAGATACAGAGGAAGAAAATCCTCCCACAGGAAGGTCTGTCCAATGATTTCAAGCACGAGGCTACCCAGAGATCAAAGGACTTTGGGAGCACTTTCAATCCACAGCAATGGGAACTGCAGCAAACTCAGGACTCTCTCCCTATTAGAAATCTCCCCTCAAATTCACAAGACAGCACACACATCTAGTCCTAGTAAATACCTGGACCCCAATTGTGTTTCAGACCACATACGAACAAATACCTCCTGTGTCTGAGTATGGACGCCTGCCTTCCTCACCCTCCACCCACCTTGTCAGGGGCCTCCCGGGACTGTGGCTCCTGGGGCACAGCCAGCCGGCCCTTCGGACATCATGGACACCCGAGCTGAACGGGAGTGGCGGGAACCCTGTACCAAATTTTCTCATCAAGAGAGAGAAATGCATGAGGGAAATTTTTAACAGGTTTTGTGGTTTCGGCAGAGCCCTGTGACCCCTGAGGCCATGGTGAGGCTTTGACCGGATGTCTGTCCACAGCCCCTGGCCCTGGGGAGCTGGTTCACCGGGTCAGATCCTCCCCGTGCCTAGCTGGCCCTCTTGCCAGTTCCTGCAGAGCAGGAATTAGGGGTGACTGTTCTCCTTAACTTTCTAAGATGGAAGCCATCTATAATTAAATCAAAAGGCAGTTCTTCACTCAGCAGAAGTGAAACCTGGAAATTCCGGAACCAGCAATTTGCAACTACAAAATCATTCCAAATAAAAGAAAAAACCACCCCCAGGATATTTCAGGCGCAAGGGGCAGAAGCGAGAAAAGGGGAAGACTTTAGAACACATGTCAGTTTTGTGCTGACAGCTTTGCACATTTGCTGCCGTGGTCCAACGTTTCTGTTAGTCTCACAAGACGCTCTGGCATTTTCCATGTAGCCTCTCTGGGACAGAGGTGCAGGAAGGCCTCGCTAAGCCGAAGGACGCCTCCGCCCCCATCCCTGCAAGCTCACAGGCCAGAGGAAGGAGGGTGGAAGGAGGGTGAGCAGAGCAAGTCACAGAGCATTCACCTGTCACCAACGCCCAGAAGAGAGTGCGGAACTGAACGGGGTGTCACGCTCCTCGTCAGTTAGAAGGTGAAATAATGTCACGTCTGTGTCGCTGGAACAGAGGTGGCCAGGACGTCACAGGAGAAACTGCACCGTGACCACCACCCCCAGGGAAGGGAGGGACGGGTACAAACTCTTCCAGCTGAGGCCCCAAAAGAGTGTTCAGGGTTGGTACCCATCTTCTCAGAAAGCCGGCCCGGCCACCGATGCCTCTCCTGGTCACCCTGACACGCCACCGTCCCTCTCCATGGGCGGCTAAGGACTCCCCGGCGCAGGCTCACGCCTCGCACGCTCCTGAGCGGGGCAGGGCAGGGCTTGGCTGAACGCAGGAGGCTGCGGCCGCCTTCATTAAGGTGATTCAGGAAACGCGTAACCAAATGAGGTTTCGTTCGTAAACACGACTTTTTCAATAAGTAAAGAACAAGAAAAGGTGTTTCCTTCAGACCAAGGGTTCCCTCCTTTGGCTTGGAAACTTGGTCAGTACGGCTAACCGCCTGGCCTTGCCCATGACCACCTGTGCGACCCCAGCAAATCATCGAAACCTGGCATGGTTTACCGGCCCATTAAACAGGAACATTATCAACTTCCCTGCCCACCTGGTCAAACTGGGACATACGGGAGGACACTCCGAAACACAGAAGCCATTCTTTAAATTCAACTTTCTGTCTGCACTGTTCCAGACTGGGTAGCAAGGCACTGGATAGAGAATTACATCATCTTAACGGATGGCCACTTCTTGAGAGCCTCAGAACGGCCTCCTGGAAGAGGGATCCCTGGTCTGCAGAGGGATCCCTGGTCTGCAGAGGGACTGGCTAAGGGCTTGTGAGCCCCAGGGGAACAGGCCTGTTCTCGGGTCCAGAAGCTCCAGGTAGGGCCAGCCTGATCTCAGGGCACCCCTCCTGTCTCTGCCCTTCACCCCGGTCTTCCTCGGGGCCATAGTCCCTGGGCAGAGGAATGGCACGGTGTCATCACCTCTTAACATATTCTTTGGGTGAGATTTGAAATGGAGCGTTCTCAAGACATTTTCTTTATAAAATAATCTTTAAGGTCTTGAACCAGCTCAGCCTGTCAGACACATTCTGTCAGAGCACGTTGGCCCCACAGGCATCTGGCCCTAGTGCCAAAGGGTCCACGAAACTTCAGAAGGCTGCCCCCCCCACCCAAGGAGATCAGGTTCCCATTGCCACCAAGGCCTTTCTGAGGCCTGCGGACTGTTGGAAGGACGCGTGGCACTGCCTCCTCGCAGCCCACACTGGCCTGCTCTGCTTCCACTGGCTACCTCCTGCAAGACGCTGTAGGCGGGTGCTGTCGGCCTGTCCCACTAAGTTTTTAGTCAGAAAGCTGGTGGGCAAAGGCTCGGTCAGCCCTGCTGGCAGCTCCTGACACTCATGCTGCCTTTCAAACAGGTGAAGTGACACTCGAGACCCTGCAAATTGCGTGTTCTGCATGTGCGTGTGAGGCACAAAGTGTTTACTCACGGAAACGCACGGTGCTTGGCACAGAGATCACCAGCCGCATCTCACTCTGAGGGACCCAGCTCGGGGGCCTGTTCCTGGAGGTCCACCCTGGGCCTGGGTCCAGCCCGCTGCTTCCAGAAACCATCTGGGCACACCAGAGTGAAAAACGCCCTCACAGCCGGACCACACTAACCAGCACACACCTCCCAGGGTCCATGCACGGGCTCACAGCCCCACGTCAAGAGTCCAGAAATCAAAGACAGATCCAGAAAGTGACGGCTCTGACCCAAAGCTGGTAGGCCTCAGAAGTTGAGAGGGGCCTGTAGGATGTAGGACCAAATCCTATGGGCAGGTGCAGACAGGGCAGAATGTTCTGGAATGGCACAGTCTCCATCACTGAGAATTTGGACATCCTCACCCTGGTACAGAAGACATCTCGGTATTGGAATCTGACCACCAGATACTCATCCGGGTGTCCTCTTCCTCCCTCTATCCACGTTAGTCCCAGCGACTTCTCTTGTTCCAGGACACAGAGACCTCCAGGAGATTTAATAGGCAGGAATGACTAACCCTAACCCTCAAACCTCCTCGAGCCACGAGCCTGGAGGTGCTCAGAGATGTAGCCTCAGGCGCCGTCTGGATGCGGGTGGCCCGTGGGGAGGCCTGTGGACAGCAGGGGCCCGCTCTGGGCACTCCGGCAGCCTTGTCAGGAGCAATGTGACTTTCCTCTGCCCAGCATCTAGCTGTGGGTGGTCCGAAGAGCAAAGTGCTATCAGAATCTTTCCCCTAAATGCTGGCTTGGCTCTAAAGGGGAGGCTTGGTCGACACATGAACCCACCCTTCGTCCCTCGCAGGAGGTTAAAATAGCTCACAGACATGTAAACTCTCAGAAATCCAGAAGATTAGCCGTTCCCTCATCAAGAGTTAGGAGGATCGGGGCACGGAGAAAACGGTGTGGCTGTCACATTGCCCACGTGGGGCAGTAGCTAGCTTCTTCCAAGAGAAGCTCAGCCAGTTAAGCCTTGTCCGTTCCTGAAGCTGTTGATGTATTTTGAAATCTGGTGTGTGGTGCCTCCAGCTGTGTTCTTCTTTCTCAAGATTCTCTGTAGCTATTCAGGTCTTTCCTGGGTCCAGATGAATTATAGGATTTTTTTCCCATTTCTAATAAAAACATTAGTTCCTAAGTATTTTGGTCTTTTGGATGCTATTGTAAATGCGACTGTTGCCGTAATCTCCTGGTCAGGTGGTCCATCGATGGTATAGAACCACACAACGGACTGCTGTACCCTACAACTTTACTGGATTCATGTATCGGTTCCAACAGTTCTCACAGGAGTCCTCAGGGTTTTCTACGTATAGAATCATCTTTACTTCTTTTCCAGTTTGGATACCTCTGATTTCCTTGTCTTGCCTGCTTACTCAGCTTGGACTCCCGGCACTGTGTGGAACGGGGTGGTGAGTGTAGGCACCTTCTCTCCTTCCCGACCTTGATGCCCCACCGTTCAGTGGGACGTTAGCTGTGAGCTTTCCATATATGGCCTTTATTAGTCAAACTTCTTCTATACCTAGTTCGTTGATCATTCTTACCATGGAAGTATGTTGTGTTTGGTCAAATGCTTTTTCTGAAAAATATTCCTGGCCTTTGGGGCCTTCTTTCTTATTGTCCTATGAAGCCCAACCTTTCAAATGGAGGGAGCAGATGTCCTGAGGCGTCTAATGCTTCACACTGTGACACACCCTCACCATCAACTTTCAGAAATTTGACATTTTCTGACTTTGCCTGATTTCTGAAGACAGAGCAACCACATGGGCCCATCGGAGACTCTTGTCACATGTGAGCAAAACAGCAAACGGTGCAATCTCAGCATGACTCTCCTGGACGGGGACGTGAGCTTTCAAGCCGATCGTGGTGGTGGCGACCATGAGGGGGCTGCAGGGCGGAGACCGGAGAAGGTGCACTGGGACAGTCACTTGGGTGCCCTGGGACGAGAAGCTTCCAGGGGCCAGGACCTGCTCCAGTGCAGAGGAGGGGGCCCACAGGCTCGACTCCCCACGTCTGTCTCCAGCGAGGGAGGGCTCAGGCCCGCTGGCCCCAGCATAGAGCCGGGCACCAGCCAACGGCTGATTTCAGAAATTCCTCTTTCAAACCCTCAGATTCCATCACAGTACTGAGATACAAACAAACAGTTTTCATTTTTTAAAGACACGAAAAAAGCAGTATGTAACTTAATCCCCCTCGTGGTTAACTGACTGCATTTTAGACGGAAGACGTCATTCGGGTACACCTTCACCTTGTGCTCACAATTCATGCGGAGGACCTGTCTCCCTGGAAACAACTCTTCCCTTCTCCATGACGCCACAGACTTTCCTTCCGAAAGGGGACTGCTTTCTTGCCAGTGGACTGCACTGAGGGCCTGACCCTTGCTTCCACACCTGCGTGATAAAATCATTCCAAAGCCCTTTAACGAGCAGCCTCGAGCCTCGCCTTGGCTCCAGGACCGCCATGCCTGCCCTCCCTCCCCAGCCCCCAGCCCTGCCTCACCGCTCCACCCTTCATGTCCCCAGAGGGGCAGTCCGTGCACTCATCCCACCCTTGGGATTTCCATGATACTCTCTGTCCCGTAGGGTTGGTTGCTGTCAGGGTGTATGGGGATGCCACCATCACTCCGCAGCACATCCTTGTCCCAAGAGCCATAGAGATTCATTATGGAGATCTTAAGTCTCTGGGGATGGGGCGATAACCAGGAAGAAGAGACAGCATTAACTAAAGGAATAGTGCGTTTCTGAATCAGAGGTCAGAGTTGGGTGGGCCCTTAATGACCTCCCCAGTGGTTTCCAAGCTGGTGGGATATTTTGTTCAATAAAATAGAATAAGAATCCCAATATATAAAGTGGATCCGTTGGTTCTTGTTGACGGAGGCATGCATAGCCCAGCAGCCCATGAGCCACAAGCCTGGACTGTTCCCAGCCGAGATGCTCAAAAGCAATTTCAAACAGAGCACTTGTTCTCCTGCGCTTTTCACATCACCGGAACCGACCTGGGAGGTTAAGCAACCTGCCAAAAGCCAGGCCCTGAGTCTTGGGGGAGCCTTGATCAAGGCACAAGGGCTGCTCTGCCCCACGGCTCTCTCTGTAATGCATGAGAGCGAAAACAAAGGCAGAGAATCATAGTTGGTCCCACGCCAGCGAAGGCAAGGAGCCAGCGCGGTGCTCAGGAGACCTGGCACCCCTGGGCTCTGGTGGCGCTTCCGCAGTCGGAAAGCCGTTAGCTTTCTTCTCAAGAGTGTAATGCAGCAGGTCAGTGGGCATATTTAAAGCAATGCCAGGTTTTGTAAATATATTCGGAATTACTTTTTTTTAAATTTCTTTATTTATTTTGGAGGGAGAAAGAGAAGAGCATGAGCAGAAGGGGCAGAGGCAGAGGGAGAGAATCTCCAGCAGACCCCCTGCTGAGCACAGAGCCTGCCGTGGGGCTCGATCTCACGACCCCGAGATCACGACCTGAGCCGAAACCAGGAGTTGGACACTTAACCGACTAACCTACCCAGGTGCCCCATATTGGAAATCAGTTTTAAAAAGAGGATGAATAGTGTGCTTTTGAGAAACCATAAGTAAAAACTCTAGAGTATTAGGTTTCTAGAAAACAGTCACAAGTAATAAATCAGGAATTTGTAAAATGTGACCATCTTCAGCTGTCACAGAAAACACAGTCTCGGGTCTTTAGCTGCCCACCCTTCCTCAGAATTCCCACCCTGAGAGCACAAACCCAGCTGCCAATAGACACTCGGGTGAGATGCCCTCGCGGGTGCACCGTGTCCCAGGCTTGGAGCCATGGGACCGGCGCAGGCCAGTGGCTGGGGGCGGCAGTGGCATGTGTCCGGATCTGCCCCCCTTTTCCTTGGAAGTCACATGTTGAGATGCAGTGTTTGAACGTGCAGGACACCTGGAGCTCTGAGTCACTTCGTGGAGGGAGCCCCACCTACTTAGGGTACGCGAGAGGAAGGAGACTCACCGTGCTGCCAGCTGAGGATTTGAGTTTTGTTAATGAGTGTTACCCTGGCTACTACAACTATTCTTTTACATACGCGGCTTAAAAATACTTGTAAAACCTCTCCTCTGGGTCCTCATTGCTGGGAAAACACACACACACAGATACACACACATGAACACACACCTAGCTCCTCTTGGCTCTTGGGTTAATTTCCTTCAATATTTCAGTAGACTTCTTCTCTTAATCCCACATTGACCACATTTTCTACATTTCCACCTCAATGTCATTCCACCGCCATCCCCAAATCATGTACAGATACACACACACACAACATACACAGAGCATGTGAGCTCCTGGAATTCTAATTCACAGGACTATGCATTCAGCAATTTTATGTTCTCAACTTGAGAACTTATATTCTTTAAGGGTGAGTTGGGGTTTGGTAGACTTACTTCCCACTATAAATTATTAATGGTTCATTTTCCTACAATAAATAATGGTTCAATATGCTATCTAGGCTTGACATTAATATAAAAACTTCTAGATTAAGGGAACCTTGGCTCCTGGGCCAAAATCCGACCCACGGGAATCTTATCATTTTCATCTGTGTCTCATAGTTATGACTCACACTAGTGCGTATGTGTTACTAGTTAAGGATGAAACTTTGTGAAAGTTACCAGTCATGTGCTTGGATTCCCTCCCCAGGTAGTCAAGCAGCAGCTGTAACCATGCTGCCCCCTATGCATTATGAAGATCAAAGTGGGCCCCCCACATCTCAGGGCCCTTGAAAGCTCAGTGAGAGCTCAGTGGATGTTAGACACCCCCTGCCATTTCTCTCTGTAGATCTCGCTTCTCCTTTTCATTGTCCTGTCTTTCCCATCTTTCTCTCTTCACAATAGAAAGCATATGTTTTATTATTTGTTCTATTTGCCAGAAAGAGCTTTCAATGTTTTCAATTTTAAATACAAATAACATTTTTCTGGTTTAAGTGTTTAAATTTCATTGTTTTTAGCTTACACAGACCACAATTTATTTGCCTCTGTGGTCAGGGTCATTCCAAGCAACGTGGCCTCCCCTGTTGTGAACGAAGAGTCTACAGACAGCATGTGCCCCGGGCTCCTGTGCCCACCCTGTGCCGCTAAGTAGGCCACTGGGCAAGTCTGACTTGTGAGAAATCTCAGACACACACCGTGGAGACCTGCCTTCCTTGAATTGATCTCTGACCCACACCTGCATGGCCCAGATACACAAGCTTCAGGCACTCTTGCACAATACACTTCAACTCAATTTTTCCATTTCTCCCTGGAAAAACTAGGACAGAAACAATTGCCACCAGCCTCCCTCCCTGGTCGGAAGGAGGGCTAACAAAGATTAATGTGATAACATTCAAAGAAGTACCTTAAGAACTTGGAACACAAGCAGGCAGTACACGGAAAAATCCATAATCGTATCTCAAAGTTTGGCTGGTAGATGGTGTCAGAGTCTATGTTTTGCAAATGCTGGTTTTCTTCATTATTGGCGTTTAGGGATCAAAATAGGAGTGTAATTGTTTGGGTTCATTTGTGAAAGAGAATGCATACAGAAAAATGTGCACTGGGCGTTATACTCAACTAATGAATCATTGAACATTATATCAAAAACTAATGATGTACTATAAGTTGGCTAATTGAATTTAAATTTTTTTAAAAAGAAGAAAAATGTGCAGCTTTCCCCTGATATAGGCTATATATGTCCCTCCACAGAGATGTTTATCATGGCCAGGAAGGAGACAGCTGGCAGACATCTGTCCTTTCCCTGTCCCTCGAGGGCACCCCAAATCAGCACGGACACCTCCCTGAATATTTGCTTTCGATTACTTTCTATTTTACTTTTCAGAAGATAGTTGAGATATTTTGGACAGAAACAGACATCACCTACACAAACCTGCCCATTTAAAAGCCCAGATGGGCTTAGCAAAACTTAGCAGAACACAGGTCCCAGGACCAAGTAGCCCCACCTTTGACCACATTGCCTTGTGGTCTCTACACAGGGGACAATGGTTCCACGGCCTCTCATGCTCTGAACTCTGGCCAGCTACTAGTTGTTACCACAAGCTGGTAAAGATGAGAGGCTTATATGGGTTTACATAAACCCACAGCACACAATGGACATGAATTTCATTGACTCAAGGCTCAAACCCTGCTGGCTGATAAGCAAGACCATCTCCCAAGGCGACACCGTAACAAAATTCCTGCCCCTGTACATGAAGTTTAGCTTGTTATCTCAGTTTTCTTGCAGTGCTTTTTAATTCAAATATTAAAAAATCTTAAAATAACAAGTCAAGTCCTTCATGACCCCATCCTCCGGGGATAACCAAACATAGTGAACAGTTTGGTTCATATTCAAATATCCATGCCCATAGTCTGAATATACCTGTGAAAGTTTAACCGAAATTCTATTAATATACAGTTCTGAAAATTAATTTCTTGAATATCCGTTAAGCAATCATATGGTAAAATTGACTTTTTTGGTGTAGCACTTTATAAATTTTAGCAAATCATATTTTAACAAATGTTATTCAAAAATCAGAGTGTTATTTCTGAAATAACTGCTCTTTGCCCTGCAGTACTCAAATACTCTGATTCTCTCCCAATTATCGAGGATTGCCAGCCTGACTGCACCACACCACTTCATCTGATTTTCCTTGATGACACTTCCCTCTGCCATCCTCAAAGTAAAGGTAGGCACCCTCTTCTGTCTTTACTCCTGGAAGGATGAAAAGGAATCCATGACTCAAGATAACATGTAGACTAACTAAATGGTATGTTCTCTTCCAAAGCTGGCATTCCATCCTTTTAGACTCTCATTTCTTCCATAAACCTGGTATACCTTTATCTGGCCATTCAAGGCCACAGAAAACTGCCACTTCACTTATCAGATAATTTTGACTGCCTGTGACTATTGCCATTTGCATTATATTTTATCTTTTGAAATATCTCAGTGACTGACTAAACTTGTCTAAAATAAATGTAATAATGAACACAGAATTCAGTTCTGTAAAAGTTCATCTCTTAAAACAGGGCAGTGATGCCCACAATCTCCACTACCAGCCGACATCTTGCTAGAAATATTACTCAGGGGTGCCTGGGTGGCGCAGTCGTTAAGCGTCTGCCTTCGGCTCAGGGCGTGATCCCGGAATCCCGGGATCCCGGGATCGAGCCCCACATCAGGCTCCTCTCCTGGGAGCCTGCTTCTTCCTCTCCCACTCCCCCTGCTTGTGTTCCCTCTCTCGCTGGCTGTCTGTCTCTGTCAAATAAATAAAATCTTTAAAAAAAAAAAAAGAAAGAAATATTACTCAAAGCAAGTAGATAAGAGAAATAAATTGGAGGCACAAAAATGAGTCAAGAAGCAAAATTATCCCTATTGGCTGATGATACGATGGTAAACCTGGGCACGTAGAAAGATACCCCCATTCTTAAATAGGATGATTCAAAATTACAAAGTTTAATTTATAAATTTAATGCAATTCCAACAAAAATACTGACTTACAGAGTTGGACAAGTTGTTACTAAACAAACATGTAAAAACAGCCAATAACCTCTGAAAAAGATAAAGCTCTGAGTGAGAACAGGCCCAGCAGACATTACAACGTGCTTCAAAGATAGCTTAGAGCTTCTGCAATGAAAGCAGTATACTACTGGAATGTAAATAGACAGATCCGTGAAATGGAAATAGAGAGATCCCAGAAATAACCTAAGCACACATGGAAATTTAGCAAATGGCAAATGTGATCACGGGGGCAAAGATTACCTTCTTCATAAATGGCTCTGGAATAGCTGGTTAGCCAATATGGAAAATAAAACTAGATCCATACCTCACACCATACAAGAGAATAAACTCCCAACCAATTGGATTAGAGACCAAATGTAAAAAATGAAATCATACAAGGCCCAGGAGAAATGTGGGTAAATTCCTCTTCAACCATAGGAGAAGAATTTCTAATTGTGACTCAAAATCCAAAGGCAATGCCAAAAAAGGATCAATAAATTTGGTTACAGAAAAAAAAATTGTAATTAAATGTTAAAAACACCGTAAACAAAATTAAAAGGCAACTGACACCCCAGGAGAAAATATTCACTGCACATACCAGATAAAGGGCTGATACACATAATATATCAAGAACTCTGAAAAATAAGGAATCAAAGGACCAAAAGCCCAATAGAAATGTGGGAAAGGGCAACAAACAATTCAGGAAAAAAGATATAAATTTTTTTGAAGTGTGACAACACATTTCTTGGGTGAGGCCGTGGGGAGACAGCGTCTCTCGTATGTTACTGGCAGGAACGCAAACTGGTACAACCCTTCACAAGGATGAAATGTCAGTCCTCACGAAACTGCGTCCACACTTACTTTTGACCGACCCAGCAAACCCACTTGTAGGAATCCACCCTAAAATATACCTCCACCAATACAAAGATGCTTAGACACAAGATTATTCACTGAAGTGCTGTTTGTACTCGCAAAATAGCGGAAACCACTTGCAGACCCAGCGGGGTCCCATATTCCCCTCAATGGAGTGCCTGATATGATGTAATGAGAAGGGAACATCACCTCTGTGATATTCTTCTTAAAGACACCAACTTAGACCAATTGTGGGGAGGTACCAGACACACCGGAATCGAAGGATGGTCTACAAGACATGCACGTAGTACTTCAAAGAGCATCCAGGCCCTGAAAGACAAGGAAGGTGAGGAGGGTCGCAGCCTGAAGGACAGGAAAGAAGCAGAACAACTGGGTGGTAGGGAGTCCTGGATTTGATCCTGGCACAGCAAGGACCTCACTAAATAAACTGAAGTTCCAATAACACCAGAGCCCAGGGGCGCCTGGGTGGCACAGAGGTTAAGCGTCTGCCTTCGGCTCAGGGCGTGATCCTGGCGTTCTGGGATCGAGCCCCACATCAGGCTCCTCTGCTATGAGCCTGTTTCTTCCTCTCCCACTCCCCTTGCTTGTGTTCCCTCTCTCGCTGGCTGTCTCTATCTCTGTCAAATAAATATATAAAATCTTAAAAAAAAAAAACAAAAAACAAAAAACACCAGAGCCCAGTCAATAGCCCTGCACCAATAGGACTGCCCCGCTCTTACAACTGTTATAATGTCAATGTGGATGTTAGCATCAGAGGAAGCTGAGCGAAGGCTACAGTGACTCTGTATTCTTTTTTAACTTTCCTATAAATCTAATATTATTTCAAAATTTTTTTAAATCTCACAACTCCATAAACCCATCTGAAAAAAAAAAAAGAAATACAGAAAAAGAGAACATCAGAGAGAGCCTGGTTTCCTTGGCTTGCTTGTGTTTGTTCAGTTTGCCCTTATCAGCTGGTGTTAGCCTCCGGGAGCACCAGCCTCAAGGTCATCCCAAGTCTCTGATCCCCCGAGACGTGTTTGTCTGGCAAGGGAGGAGGGGTGGTTTCCTATATTTGCTTTAAATTTTGGGGATTCAAATCCCTCGAAAACAGAAAGGTAGTTTCTTAAATTATAGAATTGATGCATATAAAAAGAGGGTTGAGTGGAAAGAACAGAAGCCCCTCCCGCCCACCAAGACCGCCACCCCACAAAGGTCACCTCTGTTGACAGCAGGAGGGTGTTAATGTTTAGATACATGAGGTCATACCGTGCTACTGCAATTAACCTGCTGTTTTTCACTCTATTTTTCGAGCTTGCTCCACGTAAATAGTTTCTAATGGCCACACCTGCTCTATTTCATGGTCGTAATAAAACGCATGGAACTGGTCCCCGACTGACAGACACCTAAACTGCTGTCGCACAGAATGCCACCAGGACCGAGGTGAGTGTACGTGGGAGCGCACCGCTGCGTGTGCAGCCTCAGACGCAAACCCAGCGGGGCAGCTGCTCCTGCCGCAGTGACGCCTTTTAAATTTTGAAAAACGATGTAGAATTTGAACTTCAAGGAGCGGGGTCAGTTAGCCCCCACCATTGGCCGACTTGAGAGCTTGTTTCCCATAGAACTTCCAGCATTAGGTTGTATGAAGCTTTAGCATTTTTGCCAATCAGATGGATAAAAATGGTGTATTGTTGTCCTTTTGAAACATTCCCGGAATTATGAGTGACGTCGTGAATTTGGCCATGCTGCTTGGTCATCAGATTTCTCTTCCTGAGCTGTCTTTTCCACGTCTGCTGATTTTAGAGTGGGTTGTCCATCTTTTCTTATAGATCTGAGCTTTCTTTACATTTAAGGAAAATACACTTTTCTGTATTTTGTGTAGCATTGCAGATGTTTTTCGTGTTATACTTTGTCTTTTGATTTTATTGATGGCATTTGTGTTGTGCGGTTTTCTTTCATCGGTCAGATTTGTTTATTCATCTTCACATTTATGAGCTTCGGGGGGGTTGTTATTCTTAGAAATGATTTTACTGCATACAAAAAAAATCTTTTCTTCTAGAAATTGTTTGGTTTCACCTTTTATATTGAAATCTTTGGTCAACATGAATTTATTTTGACGTATGTGTGGAGGTAAGACCACATTTAAATTCACATCACAAAACTCTAAAGAAGCCCACGGGACGTGTTCCCGGTGCGTTGGCTCTAAGTCCGTGTGTTTTAGAGCCTTTCTCAAAGGCTCAGGGCGGCGAAAGGCAAATTCTGCTCTGGGACTCAGAACTGGGGACGATAAGTGTTTGTTTGTGTCTCCCCCAAATTCATGTGCTGCAACCCTGATCCCAAGGTGATGGTGTCAGTCACAGGATTTTTCGTTCCCTTAGTGCCCGCGGTTCTTGGTCAAGCCGCTTCGAAGAATGAGGACGTAGACCAGACAAGAGCGGGCGGCAAAGCAGAGTGTATGGGGTGAGAGTACAAAGGTCCCGGAGAGGGACGGGACCCGAGAGGGTTGCCATTTTGGCATTTAAATCCAGGGGTTTTTATAAGCTCTTTTGCAGAATTACCTTGAGCTCCTGACTGTGGGCCCCCATGGACTGGCCGCTAAGGTGGGCCGGTCAGGGCTCTGCTCACGCACCCGTCTCCTAGCGGATTATTGTTCATGTGTTGAGGGTCTTTTGGGCTGACATCTGGAGACTAACTGCCTCAACTCGTGACAGTGACCAATATTTTATGGTTAATTGTTTTGTGTCAGGATGTTTTGCAAAAGTCACTCCTGCAGAGGCTGCTAGACGGGATGCTGTTGTGGTCTCGTCTACGCTGTAAGACAGGATGCTAGTGTGGTTTTGTCTTAGCTGTCCCGGCTTTTTTGCTTTCTTGCTGGGAACGCTGGCCCTGACTACCTAAGTGTCCAATTAACTCCTAATATTAGGAGGTGGGGCCTTTGGGAAGAAACAAGGACATGAGGGTGGAGCCCCATGAGCGGGACAGTGCCCTGGCAGAAGGGACCCGAGAGCTAGCTAGCTCTCTCTCCACAACGTAAGGACGCAGCGAGAAGGCAGCTGTCTGCAGCCCAGAAGGGGGGCTTCCCCGGAACCCCACCATGCTGGCACCCTGATCTCGGACGTCCAGCCTCCAGAACTGTGAGCAATTCAAGTCTCTTGCTGAGACCGTGCTACTCTCAGGGGAGCTCCGTGTGAAAGATCTCAGCTCAGCGAGCTGTCAACGCGCACAGACTTTGCTACCAGCTGTTTGCTGGGCCAGTGACTTGCGTGAGCCTGCACGGCCCCTCTGAGAGAGCGTCTGGCCAAACAGACACACTGGGAATCCCACCTTTCAGCTCCTGGCTGCAGGAGGGAATCAAGTGTCCTCCATGATGGTGTGTACACGGGTGACGAGTGTGTAACAAATACAAGACGGTAAATTCATGCCACTTTGGAGAATGAAGAGAACCTAAAATAATGTGCCTGACCATCAGGGCAGACAGGGCAAGGGGTAAGTCCTTGCCCCACCCACACTTCTGGCCCGAACACTCGAGTTCATCCTCAGAAAGACAGAGTTCTGTCACGTGAGCTCCCACGGAAGAGTCTCCAGGGAAGACGTTTCCAGAAGTGTGGTGTATATGAAAGTGTAGCCATTTGTGTGTTTGACAATTGTCACTTACATATGCAAAGTCTACACCCATCCAGTGATAATACCCACCCGGTGACAACCCCATACATATCATTACATACCATAAAATTATCAAAAACAGCTGGGTTAGGGGTCTCTGGCTGTCTCTGTAGGTAGAGCACTCAACTCTTGATCTCAGGGCTGTGAGTTCGAGCCCCATGTTGGGTGTAGAGACTACTGAAAAAAAAAGCTGGTTTAACTAATAATATGTCTGATTTGGCAATCTCTGGAGCAACACTTATAATCTACATGCTAATTATAATCCTTAAATATCGATGGAAATCTTTGAGTTTCGGTGCCATAGAGAGATAGACTCTGAAAGGGTCAGAATTCAGAAGGTCAGCAGATGAAGTCATGGGGCCGTCAACCATTTTCACTGGAGATGATGTAGGATGTCCTAGTTCAGCCTCTCCTCGCACGGATGAGACAGAGCCCCAGGGACACGGGCACAGGGCCTCTTCCCCAGGCTCCTCCGAAGTGGAGCTGGAGTGAGGGCACAGGGGCTCTGGGGAACGCTGTGCACCAAGTCCCTTCAGTAAGCAAACCCCAGCACTTTTGCTCTGAGGACAGGGCATCATCTGGAGAAATTAATTCGGGTAATAGTCCAGGCACAGGGAAACGCCAAGTGGAAATAAGGAGGGAAAAGGTATCTGTCAAGCCTCAAGTGTAGAGTTTAGTATCCAGCAGGCAGTTTGAAACCACTCTGTCTCTCGCAGGAAAGCGTTATCCGTCACTGCAGGCAGGCCAAGCCCCAGAACAGACAGTAAAAATGCCTATTATCCTCATAACAAAAATCTGTCTGCTCCAAAATAGAACAACAACATTTTCAGAGGTGAGGCAGGTGTTCAGAAAGAAGAGCGATAGATCTCACGTGGGTATGATGAGAAGCTCAGCCCTTTCCGAAGCAGGGGAGGAGACCCGACCCAAGGACGGTGGTATTTGTCAAGTGCCTGACATTCGCTAGGGGTACACAAAGACGTGATGCCCTACACTTCTCAGAACAGACCTGCGCCTGAATACCCACCCTGCAGAGACTGGGGACCACTGCAGCTCTGAGCACCAGATCCAGGGCTCCGAACCCAGCTCTGCTCCATCTGGGGTCAGAATTATGGGGGCCGGGGGACTATGGGGTTAGGGGCTTTAAAGTTTGGGTCTCGGTTTCTTTATATGAATGGCTGATGGAAAACATTTAACAGCTTTTTTTTAACCCTAATCTTTTGCACCAAAATACCTGGTGACACTTTGAAAGGAAAGAAACCGTTTTAGCAGCTCCCTGCATATTCACTCTGAACCCAGTACCACAATGATGTAAAAGATCAGAGGGGCCACAGGATGCCAGGCGCCCCCGGGGCCGCGTTACTCCGTCTGCGCCGATCAGCACGTGACATCCAGCAACACTGCGAGGCCTCAAGCCAACACAACAGGAAGAGAGGGTGTCGAAGAACCACACCTAACAGCTGGATCCTGGCTGTCTCAGGCTCATACCAGCAGGGAAAAGGACATTTCATCCTAGTCTTAGAGAAAGCAGCTGGTGCTCCCTGTATCCCCGTCACTCAGGGCCTTGGACTCAGATCTGCACGCTCGAACAGCCAGCCCTTCCAGAGCCCCTTCTAAGAAGCCCAAACCACAGAGAGTTGCCATGACCACCACTTTGTACTTAAGCCTCCAGGTATCAGGGATTCCGTCCTGCTACCCTATTTCCCAAGATAGTGTCTATCACAATGTTGGTCACAAATATCCATAAAATTGAAGGGTGAAGAATATGAAGGAAAAATCATAAAACACTACCTCCAAAAATCAGAAATCAAAACTAACAAGAATCCAGGCAAGACATCTGACATCTGCAAGCAGCAATCTTCCCAAGGGTTGTGTCCTCCAGGGGCCTGTTTGAAAATGTGACCCATGGGGTAGCCAGGTAGAGGGAGGAATGTCTCTTGAGTATCATGCAACCCCATGAAATAACTGGAAACCTGTATCAACAAGCCCACCTCGGGACTGCCTCAGACCACACGTAGTTTCAGCGGTCACGAGTAGTACCAGGGTGAGCCGACGAGACTAGAATTTGCCATTCGTCAGTTTTCTGGCGTCATGGAAGCTTCAAGCCAGTGCATATGATCCTGTCTGTTTGTCAGAAATATTACCACAGCCCGTATCTCCCCGACTCCTCACTCAACCCCATGGTGGGGGGCGCAGGAGTCCTAAAGAGATCGCAAACTCCTGCAAGGCCATCTTCGTACTGCTGGGCGAAGGCGTCCGGGGATCCATAGGTATTTCCACATGAATGAGAAGAGCAAGGCCTTAGCAGACGCTAAGCAGCTTTCATACTTGACCTGCTGTCCCTATGTCAGCTAGCCTACTTGCTCTGAGGTTGTAGGTCAAGTAAAAGTTTCCTTTCCACATTTATATTTCGAAAGAATTTCAGGCTAGCAAGCAGCAAGCAATTTTGACTGTGCCTGAAAACCCCTGGGGAATTTATTCTTTCTGTTATTAGCAGAAAGCCGAGTTTTAGGGCTTACATTTTTTCATGAGAACTCAAGAAAAATGTGGGGAAACAATTATCTCTGTGGGTCAGGGAAGCATGAACACTCTTCCACGTGAAGAAGCTCTGGCAGGCCCCATGAGAGAGACTCACCTCAAAGACACGCGACAGGGCCCCTAACAGAGTGTCTGGGGTGAGGGAGCTCAGCGCACATTACAGATGACGCACAAGTCATTAGACGGTAAATACATAGAGAAAATTTTAAGCACTCGGGGAAGCCTTAGGAAAACCTGGAGCATGAGTGAAACAATTGCCTTCTGCCCTGATCCCTGCAGGACGTTTTCCCCAAATACAAAGTGAGACCCTGAGAAGACGGCATGTGAATGCAGGCGAAGTATGTGGGGTAAGCCCCTCCCAAATTTACAGTTCCTGTTTGCATCTCACAGTCCAAGTTTACCCTCTGGCTTTTGCCCTCCTTACAAAATCCCAAATGAGATTTACAAGAGACTTACATACACAAACCAGATTGCCACTGAATTAATTCACAGTCAGAATGGGGCAGGGCCCGTGATACACTCTCTGGGCTAATCCACAGGAAGGCGGACTGAGATTTGCAGCCAAGGACCTAAGCCAGGAGTCTGCAGGTAACCGGGGTGGCAGAGGCCAGCAGAGCCCAATCCTCTCCAGGGACAAATTGGTCCAAGAGCCAGGTACCGGCCTAGTGATCTCAGCCCCTCTCCGTGGACAGCACACTCACTGTGGGCTCTTTCCTTTACGCGGTTTTCTTGGCTAACAAGTCCCGATCTTTCCCGTTCTGACAGATGAGCCCTTTCTTTGGTTATAGTCGCCTTTAATCAACTTACACACAAATCTGTGCCTGGGACATTTTGTCTGTAAGGTCACTTTACGTGTCCTCACTCTGATCCACACTAAGGTAATTCTCAGAGAGCCACCAAGTTCCCCCCGGAGGGAAGTCTATCAATATGACATAATAAACATACAAAATCAATACTTGCCACGTATGAACTGTGGAACATGAATGTGCGTGTGGCTGGAGGAGACCAGAGGAACCACAGGTGTGAGAGGGAAGGTTCCAGAGGGGACAACTTGAGATTTGAGATAACTTGAAGCACAAGAAGGGGCTGTCCAGATGAAGGAAGCGGAAGAGGGTCCCAGGAGCACGTCCAGGCTGACGGTGCAGTAGAAGACTTCAAGGGATCCACAAAGAGTTCGACCTCTCAACTACAACATCTTTAAGGGCAGCAGTTGTCTGATTCACTCCTGCTCATTGTAGGGTACCTCACTTAGAGCAGAGGCTGAAAAATACTGTTGAATGTTGAATGAGTGGAACAGAGGAGGCATGTGGCAAATGGTGAAGAATGAAGCTATAAATATACACAGAATTCATTCATGAGGCCACTTGCTTTACAAGCCAAGCAGTCTGAATTTTATGCTGAAAACCATTGGAGATTTTAAACAAGGAAAGTAACATAATCTAATGTTGCTATGGGAATCTGTAGGACCAATGAGAAGGGCCCCAACTGGGTCAGTGGAGATGAGAAGACAGATTCAAAGAGTGAGAAAAGTAGAATCAACAGGACTTGTGTGGATGATAAGCAGAAGTAGTCCAAGATGATTCCTTAATCATGAATTTGGGCAGTTGGGTGGATAGTGGTGTCATTCATTGTGTCTAGGAATTTTAGAGCAAGAATCCATTACCAAAGAAGGTAATGGATACAAACAATAGAAAATGTAGGTATGGAGCTTAGGTGAGAAAAAGGGGGAGGGGATGGGATGAATGGATAGGTCATGGATGGATGATAGATACATCGATGGATGATGGGTGGATGGAGAGATGGATGGGTGGATGGTGGGAGGATAGGATAATCCTCTTCTTCCTCCCTCTACAAAAACCACATGTACATTTCTAAGCTGCCTTTTGTACCAAAGGTAAAGTCTCTTTCCCAAATCACAAACCAAATAATTCCTTAGAATATTCCTAGCAGTCAAACAGTTTTGAACTGTCATCTACTGAGCTTAAGCCTAGGTAAACCACTTAACAAAGACCATTTCAAGCATGATTATATTTCTTCTTGAGAAAACTCAATAAATATTTGTTTACTAAATAGCAAGCTGTCAGTTTTGCAACGACTGGAGCAGTTGGGTGCCGCACAGAAAAATGTTGGGCATGGCCCTAAACTCTGAGTAACTTGCTTTACGTCTCTCAGGGGAAAGCTGAAAGTACCAGAGCAGGAAAGTTTGAGCAATGGGTCCCCAAATGCTCCAAGAGATTTTCTAATTGCATATTCATTATGAACACTTAATTAAACTTGTAACAGTAATTTTTAATTAAAGAAGCACATTAAAGTTTCAGCTGTGTGGACAATTGTGTGGACACATTCCCTGAGTGATTAAAATCCAGGCTTCATTTCAGGGACATACGCAATCTTAGCTCTGTCTTAATAGGATAGGGCGGGACAATCCTGAGAGTGACACCAGCTTACAGGGAACCAAGAACCTTTCTGTATCTGGCCAGAGCTGCTCTCTGCCCTGTACCTCAGGGACAGCTCCCAGAGGGGTCAGCCCTTCACCCTTTTCTAACTAACCTGTCTTCTATTTGGTACTGACCACTGTGCTCACTCCTTCCTCTTTCAACAGCGTCTTAAGGAAATTGAGTTGCCATCCAGAGAGCTACCGTATGGAGGAAAATACATCACAGAAGACGCCCAGGCAGTCCAGAGCAGGCATGGAGAGGGAAACGCTGCTGGTCATGCTGACCAATGAGCCTGGTGGGGGGCCGGGATACAGAGAAGACATTGACTGTAGCCGAAGGCACAGTGTATGCTCCAGCAGCCTGAACCCCTGGGGAGACCGGGAGATCTGTCTCCTGTAGCCAACGGGGCCCCATGAGCTCTGAAGTGGGCAGGGGTCAGTTGTATGGCCTGGGAGCAGCTCAGATGCTAAAGGGACAAGCTTGATGAGGAAACAATCTCTTCCTATGGGGACATCTACCTCTGAGGCCCTTTCCTCTCCCTTCCAACTTCTCTTGGTCCTTCCAGGAGGGCAGTGGTGATGGTTTTGGAGAATGGGGCTATGCCACCTGTGTGGGGCTCTGGCCCAGGCCATGTCAGTCCCTTTTACATTGGCCACTTCAAGCTTTGGGTTCTTGAAAAGATTCTCCATGTAGAGTCTCTCTCTCAGCATCATCTGGAATAAATTCTTGGTACCATCTCTCAAGTGCCAGACCCTGTGTTACACCCTAAGGGTATGTCTCTAACCAGAAAAACAAAGGGACTTTCATTCTTGAAGAGTTCCGTGGACTTCAGAGCCTGCCTCATGCCCCTTAGAAGGATCACACCAACATTTACTTCACTCTCTCCTTACTTGGGACCCTTAGATTCTTTCGAGTTGTCATTAGTATAAACAAGAAAGCCGTCAATATCTCAGTGCAGAACTCTGGAACCAGAAATTAGCCTACATTCAGGGCAGCAGGAAATCCCATGAACAGCTGGTGTGGTGGGACCCGGTGTCGGGGGTGGCCTCCAGTGCAGATGGGGCCATGCCCTCGGAGTTACCCACAGTGTGGCTTCAGTATCCTAACTAGAAAAATCAGCAAGTGAGACCAAATCTCTAAATGCTCTTAAGCTAACATTCTGTGGTAAAGACTCTGCAATATCTTTTTTTAATTCCTCCACAAAATCTGGAGTTGATGGTTTTGGAAAGGGTTTTAGTGGATAGGGTATAGGCACCCTTAGATCTGCCAAATCTTCCAGAAAACTTTCTGCAGAAACTTCATGAGTCAGTTGGCCAACTCAGAATATCCACATGTGGACTCACTCTGAACAGAGGGCTCACGTGGGTGACGCTGAGGGCTGTCCTCAGGTCATCCTTCAGGTCCAGAGAGCAATGTGGGAGCACAGAGCTTCGGATATATACCAGGAAGACCACCTCGGTTGGGCAAACACTGAGCCAGCCTCTCCCCCTCTACACCCCCAGCAGCGCCCCCATGACTTCTCTGCTGGACCCCAGGCCCTGGGGCATACCCAGTATAGCCAGTGCCATGGGGGCTTCCAATATTGTCAGATGATCACTGGCAAGCAATCTCGGCATCACCCCATGTTGGTCTGGGAGAGGCTGTGAACGGGGGAGATAGGTGTCAGCCTGCAGCTTTCTCCTCAGAACAAGAAGCCTCACAATCTCCTCCCCAGTTCCTTCCACTGGGACTGGGTGGGCCTGTCTCGCCTCCACCTCTAGAAAGAGCTTGGGAAACTCCAGTCTCCCACAGCCTCACCATTAACTATCTCCCGAGGCCCCTGTCCTCAGCAGGGCACCAGACCCTTGGCCCTGCACACAGGTCCTCCTCAGGCTGCCCCTGCCTACCTCTCATGTCCGCACAGCTCACTGTTCCCTCACACTCGGGGTGTGGCTCACACACCCTCCAGCAACCTGGGGGCCACCTCAGAAGGTCCCACCAGTAGGAAGCAGCTCCTCGAGGCTGAGACAGAACCTACCACAGGCCCTCTGCACACCCATGCCCTAGACTGGCTTCCCAGCCAACATGGTGGCACTGTCTGCACTTCCTGTAAGTGTGTCTTGTCCTCGTGATGATAAAATCTGGAGAGTAAATGGCCTGGACTTAGGCATCGCAGTCTGAGGCTCGATGCTGCCATTCAAGGAGTTAGCTGGACACCCTGGACACCTGGTGGGAAACCGGGCCAATGCTTCTGCGGCCTGTGGCCAGGTGACCTAAGGAGAGCTTCAGGGTCATCCAACAGGACACTCCGTTCACTTCACCGGTTTTCATCCTGTGGCTGGGGGCCTAACAGCGCCCGGCTCACATCACTACATCTTTGCTCATAGAAGAATACTGTATTGTGTGACCAGGTCCAATGGGTCCCCTGTCCCTCTAGGAATGGTCCCCTTAAAATCTGTCTTAAAAGCTCAGCACCACAGTCCGCTTTGAGGGTGCCAACCGCAGCCCCCTGTCGTCCTTGGCAAGCCCACTCCACCCTCCACCAAGCAGCTGGCGCTGCCGGGCCTGAATCCACACTCCACAGGTGCCAGAGGGTCTATGTCTCCCTGTCAGATCACAGGTGCTCCCTCTTTGGACTCATTTGTTTCCCACTTTGGTTCAGGCTTTCTCTCAGAACCACGATGAGGAGTCTGAAAGGAAGGTCTTGGCAAAATACTTGCTTATAGTTTCTGTTTGAATTTACGCAAACTTGGGCGCCTGGGTGGCTCAGTCAGTCAAGTGTCTGACTCTTGATCTCAGCTCAGGTCTTGATCTCAAGGTCATGGGATCAAGCCCTGCCTTGGGTTCCATGCTGGGTATACAGCCTACTTAAAATAATAGTAATAATAATAATTTACACAAACCTCTGTGGATCATCCCAGGGCAGTACTCAGACAGGATGTTAGAGATAATTAGACTAATCATAAATGTCCTTCCTCTTGTTTGGCGTCCAGCAGCCGTGTGTAGAAAAACCATGCAAAGTTTGGTCTACAAGAGCCTCAGTGTGGATCACGGGGAGGAAAGTCGTCACGGAGCCCTCCTTTCATAAGTGAGCCTTTCAAAATCTTCAAGAACCAATCAAGGCTCAACAGGGGTGTTTCTAATCACCCTCTAGAGCTTCCTCCTCGGCCTCGGTTCTGGAGGTGTTCGATAAGCTCGTGAGAAGGGATGTCAGCATGGACGTCAGACTGCACGATTCACCCTCAGTGCCACACAGAACTTGATTTCCCCACCAATTTCAGGCAGGTGGCCTTCTCGGTTCCCGCTGTGCTCTGGCTTTCTTTGGAAGCCCACTGCTCTGAGAGCAGGTCCAAATGTCAGTCCCTTTGCTAACACTGCTTTACTCTTCAGTAAACAGCTGTGGTTTTGATGAATATCAGTTGATCTTATTGTGGGTTTCTTCTGGCTTCTAGCAAATGTTTATCGGATTTATCAAGTACACGGTATAATGTTGAAATGTATGACCTACTACTCTGCCATCACATGGGGTCCAACCTTTGAGAAGTAACCTCTGCACATCCAGGGATTTCTCACTATGCTTTAACACTTTACTCCAGGGTAGTACTTGGCCCTGGAAACACAAAAGCCAGAGATTTCACTGGGTTTTTTTTAACCTTCTGTTATAAAAAGGAAAATAAAATTTCTGTCATTTTAAAAGATGAACTCAAGTTAATGAATCTAGAAACATTGGCCGGGTCATCAAATGGGGACATGTTTATCCTTGCCAGTGACTGTGACCAGAAATAATGGTAGCATCTGGTCATATAGTGCCCAAAACTAGAATTACTGGACCATAAAAATAAGCCTTCAGGTCGCCTGGGTGGCTCAGTCATTTAAGCCTCCAACTCTTGATTTCAGCTCAGGTCATGATCTCAGGGTCCTGAGATCAAGCCCCACGTTGAGCTCTGTGCTCAGCACAGAGTCTGCTTGTCCCTCTCCCTCTGCTCCCATTTGCGTTCTCTCTGTTTCTGTCTCTAAAACAAAAAAAATTAAAAATTAAAAAATAAGCCTTCAACTGTATATAAGGAACTCTTACAATTCAACAACAAAAAGCCAAGAATACAGTTCAGAAATGGGAAAAGGACTTAAACAGACATTCCTCCAAATAAGAACTAAGGATGGCTCGTACACATGTGGAAAGATGCTTCCACGTCCGTGGTCATTAGAGGAATGTAAGTCACCTGCTCCCACAGAGCTCCACCTCTGACCCACTTCTCCACCCCCCGCCAGCCCTCACGAAGCTCCCACGACACCCACCACTCTGCGTATGTCCGAGGGTGTGATGAAGCAGGACACGGTCCCTTCCCTCCAGGGCCCCAGTGTTAATAAGGAGAAAAGGCAAACCAGAGAGACACGGCCCAAGCGCGGCGGACATTCAGGCATCAAGGGATCCTGGAGGTGCCTGGAGGTGCCTTTCACTGGGATTTGGGAGGGAATCAGCATGAATGAAGGCAAGCCAGAAGGGAAACTGGTGGAACAGCAGGAGGGGTCAAGGAGGGTCAAGGAAGGTCTGAGCCCTCTTTCCTCTCGCTCTGACTGGCTAACTCCACAGGCTGAGAGCGCAAGGAGAGCCCTTCCTCCCAAAGAGCAGGTGTCTCCCTGTCCTGAAGACCAGTTCCAGCGCGAAGCTGTTCTCTGTTCTTCTCCTTGGGGTCTTCTTTTCTTCTCCTGACACACCCTCCCCGCGGCCGTCTGCACTCCCACCGTGCTTCAGGTCAAGCGCACCACATCCGGCCCCTCTCTGTGACCTTTCTTCTGCCGCCAGAATGTACTCAGACCCGTGGAGATCCACACGTCCTACATACAACAAGATTGGAGATATTTGCAAAAGGAGCCTAGTTTGGGGCATTGGAAAATAGGGTCCTCATGATTTTTGTGTGGCTCATTCTGCAAGGAACTTTTCTAAACTTACAGTAACATAAAAATGGCTTGGAGAACGGGCAGGTGCTAACCTCTCCCACGTCCCCCATCTGCCCCTCCAGGCCTGCCCATACCTCCCCACCTGCTCTCTGCCTGGGGCAGCCAGTGTGAGCTCCTGGCCCCCCACCTGTGCTAAATTCAGGGCAGGGAAAGAGAGGTGGGCTGTTGAGTCCCTGTAAGATGGCCTCAGGCTGACTGTGCCCCTCACACAGGGGCCTCTGCACTTGGAAGTGACCCCTTCCCAAATGCCCCAGTGGAGGGTGCCAACTGTCCCTGCTGGGAACCTGACCTATTAAATAATGTGACCCACTCACATAAGGTTTGCATTTTATAAGCAAATGATCAGGCATAGAATTATACACATCAGCCAAGGGTTTGAAGGGAGACATTTAGAGAAGAGGCTATTTCCAGTGACTGTCTCCTCGACGCCACATTCCCCACAGCTGCTGCACCTCCCTTAGCTGTGGCAATGACCCTCTCCTACAGGCCAGAGCCAAGGACAGAGGGCTGGCTGGCCCACAGTAGCTTCTGAGAGATCTGGGCGAGCAGCCCTCTCCCCTCCGCCCCGTGCGCTGCTCCTGGAGGCTCCCTTTGCCCACAGGTCAGACCTTGCTGCCGAGAGGATGGGGGAAAGTGAGAAGGATGGAGAAGAGGAGATGTTGGCACACACCCAATGCCAGCTGCCCCTCCCCATCTTGGTCCTGACACTGGACCCATACTCAGAATCCTCTCCAATTTCCACAAAATTACCACTCACGGAAAACCACTGCAGGCAGTCCAGACGTTATTGGCAATTTTGTAGGCGGTTGGAGGCATTCAAGAGACATGAGTCTTGGACATAAGAAGGGTTGTTTTGGGCCCAGTGACCAGGGATGGAGCAAAATGGGGGAGGCCGGTCCCTCCCTTGCCCTACCACCAGGCCACACAGCTTTGGGGGACAGGCCCTTGTGGTGTTCTCCTGATGAGTGGGAAGCTGACAGAGGTGAACCCCCAGTGGGAGTGGGGTGCATGGTGGCCAGACAGGCCTCCGGCGGTTGGGAATGAAAGGAAAACAGCGCTCGGGTTAGACAAACTCGATGAGTGAATGATGAATTGTGGCAATCACGTGTGACATAGAGTAAACCAGAAGCCAGGAAAAACGGTCTTACTCCCAAAACAAACTTCTCTTTTCGCCTCAAAGACCAAAACAGGCAAGGGCCTGCTGATGATCAAAGGCAGTGTCAGCAGACACTCCGCCTTGGGCTCTGGACGCAGGGCAAAGCCCCGGGCAGTCTCAGGTCACTTCACCTCGGCTACCAGAGAATGCGCGTTCCCATCACGGAAAGCCTTCGAGAACTTCAGGTTCCCCTGAATCCAGACTCCCACTCTGTGTCCTTGCCTAGAGGCTCCTCAGACTCGCACGGCCAGGTTTACATTTCCCACTAATGCACAGTTTTAAAGGACACGGACGTGAAGAGACATTTATAAGAAGAAGATCAGATGCTTCTGTAAAGAGCGTCCCTGGCACCAACCCTCCCGTGACCGTCATGAGTAACACCAAATGGGGCGATTGGCACGTGCTCCGGCGTGTCACAGCCACTGTCAACAGGCGCAGTCCGCTCGGCAGGCAACGGGCGGCTCACAAAGGAAATGCACTTGCGCTGTTTCTGGGACCCACACCCTACGAGACAGAAAGAGCGACTGCACACGGTGCGTGACGTGCCTGATGCTGGCTTCACTGTGTGCCCGCTGTGTGCCCGGCTCTGTCCAGGCGTGCTTACAGGGACCTGCCAGGGCAGACACGGTCTGCGTGCTGGGGAGACCCCACCGCCCCCACACAGCTCACCACCCCCTGTGAGGGAAACCGGGAAAAGCTTAGCCCGAAGCGGCAGGCTGTGTAAGTGCCGTGAGGGCAGAGCCCAGGCACACGAACGGGAGGGTGGACAGGGGAAGCCCCCGGAGCAGGGGACAGCTGAGAGCTGAAGGCGGCAAAGGAACCAGCCATGCAGCAAAGGGGCGGGTGTGTGTCCAGGTGTCATGTGCGAGTGTGTGCACAAGCATTCATGTGCACGTGTGTGGATGTGTGCACACGTGTGTGTGTGTGTGTGTGCACATGTGTATAAGTGTGGAAGGGCACTCCAGGCAGAGGGAACAGCATGTGTGGGATGAGCTTGGGATGCCCCAGAAAGAAAGAAGGCCCACGGGACAAGAACGGGTTTTTCCTGAAGGCCCTGGGAAGCTGGTCCAGGAGCAACAAGAACTGCTGCGGTCTAACACAGTTACTCAAGCACCGTGCAGTGCAGGACGCGTCTCGGGGTCCCTCCGCCCCCGCCACCGTGCTGACACCAAGCACAGCTGCTCCGAGCAGTCTCGGCACCGCTGCTGGGGCTCCCGTGTTAGCAGGGAAGGAGCCCAGGTGCAGAGCGCCCATCTGAGGGCTGAAATGAGTTAAACAGTCTCCACTTGCCCTCAGACACCCCCATCCGCAGCCTCCCACGCGTCCTGGAATCAGCCCAGGGAACATGTCAGCCTCCCTCCTCCATCAGCACCGCAACCCGCAGGCCCCACTTAACTGGAGACACGTTCCCAGAGAAGACAACGTATCAATTCAGGAAGAGGTGGCAGCAAAGGGTGCCTCAGGGGCCCAGCGGCTCCCTGGCAGCAGAGGGGTCGGGCCGGGGGTGGGGGCAGGGGCTGTGGCAGGAGAGCCCTTTCCACTCCGGAGCTCTGACCGGCCTTTTATTGCCTCTGTGTTGGGACCAGGGCCACTCGTGAAGCCAGGTGGGAGCAGCCGGGAGGGGGCAGAGCCGGCGGGCTGGGGCGCCCGGGGCCAAGACGGTCAGCCCCCACCCTCGGCGTCTCCACGACAGAGGAGCAGCCTATGGCTCGGGCATAGCGGTTTCCTCCAGTGCTCTTAGGAGAGCAAAGCAAGGGGTTACCTAAGGTGAAGTGTGTGACCGCCAGGCACTTAATACCCCTACGTCACGCTGCCACCAGGTGAGAAGCTGCGGGAAGCCACTGGCCTTCCCCAACCCCAGCTGTGACACATGCGCCTGTTGTGTGAGCCCCCAGAGGCCGGGACCAAATCCCTCGGGACTGCCCTCCACTGGCCCTGGCCGTCCTTGCGCCGGCTTCCCAGATGTCGCCCTCCCGCACGCTACTACGACACTAGGGGGCAGCGCGAGGCGCCGTCCCCGCTTCTCACGTCCTGTGCCCCCCTCCCCCAGGGTTCCACGGCCTGGAAGGCCAACGATAGCCCGATAGCCCGGAAACTGCTGCCGGGAGAGTGTCCGCGGTCATGCAGCTCCGTCTGGCCAAGGACGTCGAATCTCCCTGAGGCAGGAGAAGGGGGTGGAATTGAAAAGCAGGGGAAGCTTGATCTTCTGTCGCGCTCACATGTAACAGGGAAGGGTCCGCTCAACAGCACATTGCCCTGGGGAGCCTGCGGCAGCGACCCCACAGCACCCCAGGCTCCGGTGGCACGTGCCTGGTGAAGACAGGTTGGGCCTCGCCCAGGGGCTGACGGATTCGGAGTGGCTCCGCTAGGAGACCAAGCGTCCCAGGAACTAAACGCCTGTCCCACCCGTGCCAGAACCAGCGCTGGGCGAGGAGGGAGGGCCGCTCTGCCCACTGGCACTTTCCAGACACACGGGAAACTGAGCGAGCGAGCAGCACCCTCCCCCCAGGAAAGCACAGCATTCCCGTCCTTTGCAGCCGGCCTCCCTGCAGACCTAACACCTATACCGTGGCACCTCGAGGTCCTTGAACAATTGCTTTTCGTCCCGGGAAGTCCATTGGCCTGCACCCTCCCCGGCCTCCCAGCCTCTACTGAACAGAAAGCGGCGCCGAAGGAAGCCCGCAGAGGCTCATCTTGCTCCGCAAGCCAAGCTGCTCTCTCCTCCGACAAAGACGCTTTGATCCGTGAGGAGAATCTCCAGGAAGGCACAGAGTTTGCTAAATGGCATTTGTGAGCTGGGGTCTGAAGTTGTGAGCCGTGCTCCTCGGGTCAGCAGCGTACCTCTCAGATGAGGTGTGGGCGATGCCACTCCTGAAACGGGTCCCAGAGAGCAACGTCTGTGAAGCTGGCACCCAGCCGTCTGCCTGGGCCTGTCTGGACAATGGGCATAACTAAAACCCTGACAATCTAGGGTTCAGAGTACGGCGGCCGCTGCGGTGGTCCACCGGCCCATCATTAGTCTTGACAAAGCCCCCAGGTCCTCGCCTGCAGAAACGTGACCCAGGCCCCTTTCCCATGGCTCTCCCTTCTCCCTGAGACCGCACTCCCGAGGAGAGAGGAAGGGCCCCAAAGCCACTTTCAGCTGCTTCCCCACCCTACCCTACAGCCCTTCCCTGTTGCCCTCTGCCCAACTGCCCCTGGGGACTTACCCTTGTGAGCCGTTTCAGGCCATCCGGCCATGGCAGGGACCCAGGCCCCCAGGAATGCTGCCCAACCACCCCCCGCCCAGCGCCCTGCCTCCCAGATGCAAGGCTTATTTCAAATGTGTCTGTCCACCCCTTCCTGGCACCTTCCCTTTCCACAGAGAGGAGGCAGCCCCTTCTCCTCCCAAGGCTGAACGTTTCATAGTTGGGAACATAACATGGTGGCAGAGTTCGAGATTCTAGCTGCTCTTAGCCTCTCTTTCCTTATTTGTAGAAAGGAGGTAATAATCACTCTCTCCAATGAGATTTAGGGTCACAGGAAAGACTGCATGTAACTGCATAACATAGCCTCACCCACAGAGCCCCATTTCATTTCACTGTCAACATCATTTCCTCTTTCCTCTTTCCCCCAGCTCGCTCGGACCTTCAGTCTCCTGCCTTCCGTCCACCTCTGGCTGAGGCCTCTGCCATGACCAACCATCCTGAAGAGCGGCCAGGACTTGCCTGCCTGTCTCTGGACGCCCCTCATTGCTACAATAAACCACCCTGCACTGACCTTCTCGTTGCTAAGTCCAACAACTGCTCTTCAGTCTCTCCCAGGCCGGCTCCCTAAACTACGGCGATGGTGAGTTCCGTGTGTTAACGCGCTGGTCCCAAGTACATGTCAAACACTATTCTAGATGTTTCTGAAGGTGTTTTTGGGGTGGGATTAACATTTAAATCAATGAACTTTGAGTAAAGCAGATTGCCCTCCCTGATATTAGTGGCCCTCACCCAAACAGTCCAAGATCTTCATGAAGAGAAATGGACTGAGGTCCCAGGAAGACAGAATTCAGGCAGCAGATGGCCTTCGACCTCAGGCTGCAGCACTGGCTCGCCGCCGGTCTGCAGGCTGCCCGCCACCCTGCTGCCTGGCAAATCTTTGATATTCCATAAATGTTTGTCATGCAAATCAGTACATTCCCAGGAACACAGAGGGCGTAGCATATATTGCTAACTCCCCCAACAAGCGGTTGTCAGGGGCCCACCACATATGGAGGCAGAGGTGTGAAGGTGTGAAGACGGGCATTTTGCTGGGGCTCGGGAGGGGAATCAGTGGCAGCAAGATGTGCTCTGGCCCAGAGCAGGGAAACAAAGAGGCCAGCAGAGCCCTCCCCAAGAGGACCAGACCGTGCTGCAGGCCAAGAGAGTGTGGTAGACTGAGAAGAAGCTCGGAAGCCAGACGGATCTAAACAGGAACCCTGGCCTCCTGCCCATAGGACTTCTCACTCTGAGCATGTGGCTTCATCTTCTGAGTTACAGCAAAGGGGGTAACCCCACCCCATAGGAATGGCAAGGATCACGCAGAGGCACCAGTGCATGGCATATGGTGGGGCCTGCTGAAGGTTAACTCAGCACCCCTGCCATGGCCTCTCCAGCTTTAACACAGAGAAGCTACAGAGGAAAAGATAAAGCCACTTATTGATAAAATCCTAGTTCTAAACTCATGAAAGAACAACGATCATCACCTTTAAATGTGTACAAAATAAATGTCCTGTGGCTTGAAGGAAATGATTGGCCTGTCCAGGGACTGACCTGCAAATGTCCAAGCTACTTAGGGACCCGCCTGCCTCAGCCTACTTGGGAGGCTAGGACAAAACACCAAAGTGGTGGGCAGACACCACAGACCGAGGGGCTTGTGAACAACGGAAACATATTTCCCACAGATCCGAGGCAGGAAGGCCAAGATCAAGGTGCTGGTGGATTGGGTGTCTGGTGAGAACCTACCTCCTGGGTTCATGGACGGTACCTTCTTGCTCTGTCTGCACATGGAAGAGGGTGAGGGGGCGCTCTGGGGTCTGTTTTATAAGGCACGAATTCCATCGTGAGAGCGCCACCTTCCTGACATGATCCCCTCCCAAGGGCCCCACCTCCCAACACCATCACCTTGGCGGTTAGGATGTCAGCATATGCATATGAATTTTGGGGGAGACATAAACATTCAGTCTATAGCACCATCAAATGTGTGGAGTTGTTGAAGAGAAGGTTTAGAGCCAGCCTGTATTAACAGGGAAATGTTTAAGTTGTAGCATTAAGTGTAAAAACAAATCAGTACACATAATTATATACAGAGTGCAATCCTGAGATGCCCAGCGTTACTGTGGGAAACACAGCCAGCTCTAAGCCACACACCAAACTATGAATGTAAACGTTGTCAGGAAATCAGTCTGCAGCATTTTCTCTTCTTTCAGCCATTCTAAACCTTCCATATTTCATGACCATGAATTATTTTTATAATGGAAAAATAAATAGTAAAACATTTTTAAAAATAAGTTGCAATTATAAAGAAAAAAATCAAGTGAGTAAAGAAGTCTCATTATATAATGAAATGGTGGGTTTCTCATCATGGAGGTTCGAGAAAAGTAAGTTGGGGATTTTGTAGAAGAGATTCACCAGTTGACTAGCAGGGTGCCTTCCAATGTTAATATTCTGAAATTTTAATATAATTTATTTTCCATTATCAGAAGAATCTTCAATGATTAAAACAAACTGTATGAATTAGAAATACCATTTGTGGACCATGAAAAAATTAAGTAGGGACATCATTTTTAATATTATGTTGTTAAGTTTTCATTAATCCAGGATATAAATCCCTTTCCTTTGCAATATCTCTTCCAGAAACTAATTTTGATTTCCTCCCACTGTGGAGCTTTTGCCCTTGGAGAGAGCTTATGTCTGTTACCAGCTGACAAGAAAGACGTCATCTCAGAACTGTGATGAACTTGAGATTACTTAAGAGTTTTGGTGCCCTTTTTTAAAAAAAGAATTTTCAATTATCGTTAGCAGGAGAGAACACATTTAAAAACACTAACAACAAAATTATCAACCTTTTGCCTTTTCTCTTTCAGATCTATACATTGCTGTCTTTGTTCTAAACAAGACGTTACCTCCCCATTCCAAATTTCACTTCTTTGTTCCTGTACCAGTATGTCTTCAGAATATGTTCTCCGGCATTTTAGGCTATAAGTGAAGAAACCAGTGTAATGGATTAGTTTGACTCAAGAAAATGGATGTTAGATCCCAATCACCTGAATTAGGTTCCTCGAAACACCACCATCTCTGATAGATTAGTGGGTAATATGAGGGGAAAGTGATAGGGGAGTTGTCCTGGGGTTTGAGGAATTTTAATTTATTTTATTACTTTTAATTTATTATTTACATATAGTATTATACGTGCATGAGTACATATAATTTATATATATATATATTTTTTTGCTACTTTATTACTCTATTTCCTTTTGGAGATTCACACTCCACATTAACCTGTAACAATCTCTGAGAAGTCCTGCAATATAATAAGCTCTTTAACTATCTTTGGCCCAGAACTTACAAAACTCACTGTATTTCACTGAATCTAAGAAGCTATTGCTTAAAAACATATGACTGTTTGTGTACTAAGAAAGGACAAATAGTCACTGCTTAGTAAACTACAACATGCATGGAATTATAGGACACATCATGACTTTTAAAGCACTAAGGTATTCAAATTAGCATCTTAGAATGTATGAAATATGCTCACTCACCATTTATGTCAGTTACCTATTGCTGCCAAGTGTATCATATCACAAGTGGCAAAAAAATGATCAATTCATTTTGCTCACACTTCTTTGTGTCAGTAGTTGGGTTTGGCTCAGTTGGCAGTTCCCTTGCTCTCTCTCCTGGGCCCTTCTCTCAGCTGCAAACCATGGGGACTCTGGAGCTCAGATCTCACCAAGTTCAGAGGCTTAACACACATGTTCCATGGAAACCCCAGAGGAACCAGGCTTTAGAAGCAAAGATTACAAGCCAGTGCTAAGGGATTTGTCCCAGAACTATGGGTAAAATAAAACAGGTCTGTCATAACAAATCGTGAAGCCGAGCCTCATAAGTTCATGATCCACCTTCCCCAGAACATAGTTCCACACTCTTCAGGGGAAGTTAGAAGCCAGAATCCTTATGACATTATTCATCACAATATCCAGTGTACAACCAAAAGTTCCTAAAGAAATAGGAGAATGTGCTTCTTAGTTAAGAGAAGAATCAGTCAATAGAAGGAGACCCGCCAATGACCCAGAGTTCCAATAGTAAAAAGGGCTTTAAAATAACTATGATAACTATATGTTTAAGATTCTACAGGAAAGAGATAGATATAATAAGCAGGAGATTTAGAAACTTAAGAAAAGGATATTCTAGACATGAAAAATACAGTATCTGAAATCAAAAATTTATTGATCAGGATCAACATCTGTTTAAACACATCAAAACACAATATTTGTGAACTTGAAAACAGGCCAATAGAAATCATACCAATTGAAACACACAGAGAAAAGTATTTCAAAATGAAGTAACTGAACATAATAATAATAAAAATGAACAGAACTCAAATGACCTGAGGACAATATCACACGATCCATCCACAGATGTATAATTAGAGTCCCAGAAAGAGAAACAGAGACAGAAACAAGAAGACACACAGAGAAAGACAGTGAAAAATGGAGAGAAAGAGACAGAGGTGGGGGAAAGGGAGAGAAATGGGAAGGGAAAAGACAGGAGATGGTGCATTTAAAAATATTGAAAGACTTTGTTGAAAAGATAAGAATATTCAATGACCCTTGTTACAAATGATGAGGCAGACTGTATTCAGGGCCATTATGATACATATAGGGACCATGTCAATGAAATTTTGTAATAAGGGAAAGAGATTGGGCTGAACACAGCATGGATACGGGCAGGTAGGAATTTATAGCCAAAGAGCAGGCAGTTTGGCAGGTGCAAAATCACTAACAGGAATGGGGGCACCTGGGTGACTCAGTCAGTTAGGGCATCTGCCTTCGGCTCAGACCATGATTCCAGGGTCCTGGGATTGAGCCCCACATCAGGCTCCCTGCTCAGCGGGGAGGCAGCTTCTCCCTCTGTCACTTGTGCTCTTTCACTTGTTTTCTCTCTCAAATGAATTGATAAAATCTTAAAAATCAATCAAACAAACAAACACTAAAAGGAAGCATCAGAGCTGAAGGGTTCTGGCTGAGCTGACCTGACACGATTCCTGCTAAGAGACTTCACCTGGGGGAAGGTGGGGAATGAGGAACCCAATCAGACTCAGATTTTGGTGGGGTGGTTCTGGCAAAATGACTTACCAGGGTTCTTCCTAAAAATGAATTTTATAAGAAAGAGCATATGTCAGGAACCTAAGTTTGGACAAGCAAAGAATCTTTGTCAAAATAATGTCCTAAATATGTCCAGATTTGACCATACGTAGCAATCCCAAGATCAAGGAAACCAGGCAAGAATAAGTCAATAAAAAATAAAACACCTATTCATACCAGAGTCAAACTGCTAAAATAAAAGGCAAAAAACAACAAAAACGTACAATTAGCCAGAGGGAAAAAAAGACATTTATACAGAGGGAAACAGTGATCAGAATGACCAATTGCTTTTTATCAGAAACAGTAGAGGCCAAGAGATCATGGAATAACAGCTTTAAAGTACTAAAAGAAAAAAAAATCTCAATCTAGAATTTTATATAGAGAAAAAGACCTTCCAAAAATGAAAGAATCTCAAAGATGGGCTGAGGTACACCGTTTCCACCTCCCCAAGTTACACACTGTAAGGGGGCTCCCACGTGCACGTCAGCAGCAGAGGGCCCCCGGAGGAGAGGAGGGGGCCACGCACGAAGGGGGCGCAGAAATGCCTCACAGAGGAACCCCACCACCTGTTATACCCACAGCGGTGCCTGCGAGCCCCCATCCACGGGGCCAAGAGGGGCCAGCACACCCTGTCTGGTCGCAGAAGTAGTTCCAAGTAATACTGGTGGCAAATACCTTTTGGAAACACCCATTTCACTTGAAGACACCAAAGAAACGAAATCATACTTCAATTATGAAAATAACATAAATCAGTCCGCAGATCTTTAAGGAGTGTCCAAAGCTCAGATTCAAATTATATTCAAACTATACAGGGTGGTTCACCCCCAAACCAGTGTCCACAGCTGGCCTCCTCACCCTGGGCGACACTACCTTTCCATCAGCAATTGTTCCAAAAATGTCTTGAGGAAATAAAAGCGGTACAACACAGAAAAGGAAAGAAGGAAGCCCAAGAGCATTCTGACACTGCCCCGTGCTGTGGACACCAGAGCTTTCACAAACGTAAGTCGCAGGCTCGGGGGCTGAAGGAAGCAGATGCAGCACTGGGTGGGGGTGGTTATGAAGACCTAGGACTCAGGTCACACGCCCCAGAGAGCGTTTCCGACACCTGTCCCCTCGGACAGCGTGGTAGCGGAGGACGGGCGCCGGCTGCTGGAGCCGTCCAGAGACAAACGATCGCCCTAACACTCCTACCCGCTGGACTCCAGCCTGGTTAGGCACCAAGCCCTCCCCCACGACGCCCGTGTTTCAGGTGGGGAACCGGGAGTTCGTGGCGGGAATCTGCCTGCGCATTTTGGGCCCTCCCCCCGGGGTGTCCTTGGGAGGTTGACAGGCTCCGGCTCTGCGGCTTTGGACAGGTGAGTCTCCCGCGTCCCCAGCCTCGACCTCCTCCTACACAGAACGCTCACGACAGGACCACCCCACGCTACCTGACACAGGGACACGACAGCCGCGGGACGTGGGGAGACGCTGACACACAGCCACCTCCGGGTGGCGCTGTCACACGCTCATGGCGCTTCCTGGTTGCCTGGTGTCCCGTGCTCCCAGAACTCTGCAAAGGTGCCGAAAATTAATGGCAGTTTCTCACAGAGTTATTCCTTTAGGCATCTCACACAGAAGTCATCTAGAAATTCAAGCTTTCCTCCCAGGAAAAACAGCTCCATTTTTAACCCCAAAGTAGAGTATTTTATTATTTTAATTTAGGGAAAAATCTGGATTCCGTATAAAACGCTAATTCTTACACCAGATACCGAGGTGCTTCCAGACGGCCGAGAGAACTTTACAAAATGTCCGCTCACACGTCACACCGAAGTGGCATAGCTCCCTCTCATTTCTAATTTTTCCTTACGTTTTCTCGTTGTAACGTTCGGTGACGGGCTGTCTGCAGGAAAGTCGGTGTCAGTTGGGCATTTGAAGGACCAGTATCACAGGCCAACAGCCAACCCCACTCAACTCTGTCCATTCACTCACTGAGCGCCTGTTTTTGCCTGATCCCGTTCCAGGTGCACAAGGGGACGGGCAGGACCCGAAGACAACGTGGCGAAGAAGCTGCGGGTATGTGAACCCCGCGGCTGTGGAGGATGCGCGAGGAGCACGAGCGCGGCGGGCGCGGAGGGCAGGCGGGCCAGGCCGAGCTCCCTGGGAGGATGGCATTGGCTCCCTGCCCCTGCACGAGGGAATCAGAGATGCCTTTAAAGGACAATTTTATTTCTGACTTTTCCCCTGTTTCTGGGTCAGTGTTTGTTGTTCTGTTGCCGGGGAAACACTAAAACTCTGGATTCCTTTTGACTAATAAGTGGATTTCTTGTGCATGACCATGAGCAGAACACGCGAATAGATTTGGTCTTTTGTTTTTTCAAGTTGACTAGCCACACGTAACCATGATTTAATCAAGGGCTTGACACGTGTTCAGAACCGACACTGAGTAAGGCTTACATTGATTTAGTTCTTACCATGTGCCGGGAATTGTGCGAAGCACCTCACATGGATTCTTAAACTTAACCTGCACCCCGATTCCTCGAAGGATCCCAGTTACGGACGGGGACACGGAGCATGGGAGGCTGAGGCCTTGCCCACACGGCACAACCGGACTCGCGCAGAGCGTGGCTGAACGGGCTGTGCCTGACTGCAGACCGCACTCTCATCCCCGTGCTGCTAGACACCATCTCGTGCCCTTTGTTCCCAGAGCAACAGGATGCTGGAGCACGACAGGCCAAAACTACCGACCTTACCAAACCCGTAAGCAGTTTCCCATGCAGCATCTGGTAGAGACAAATGTCCGTCACATCCGAGGGAGCATTTCATCCACTGACATCAGAAAGAAAGAAACATGGTGTGAGGGGTGGGGTTTCACTACAGCCCTGGACGGGGTCCCCTGTGACGAGGAGCTCTTACCAGGCTCCATACAAACCTAAAACTCTGGGCCGTTCCCAGAAGCCAGCCTTGAGTAAGAGGCACACACGCTCCTGCACACGGATGTCTATTTAAATCCATACAAAAGGACGGGCGCCTGGGGGGCTCAGTCGGCGAAGCATCTGCCTTCAGCGCAGGTTATGATCTCAGGGTCCCGGGATCGAGTCCCGCATCGGGCTCCTGCTCCGCGGGAGCCTCTTTCTCCCTCTGCCCCTGCCCCCTGCTCGTGTTCTCTCTCTCACTCACTCTATCAAATAAATAAATAAAATCTATACAAAAGGAAACACTATGAAGGTCACCAGAACCAAGCATGGTTCAAACATGAGAGAAGCCCTCCAGTCTGGAAGAGAAGACAGAACAGTCTAGATGGAGAACCGGCTACGTGGCAGATTATTGAGGAGAATCTTGCTCATAAAAACTAGAGGAGTTTCGTGGTCACCACATGGGAGCACACGGAGCGTCCAGCTCCACCCACCAGCAGGAGACAAGGATTTCGGAAAACCCCAAACGGCACAGGCGTGCACATGCACACAGCCGTCTGCTCCCCGGAGCAGGGGCTTGGGGACTGGCTGTGCAGGGGCCGTGGGCGCCGTGGCTCCATCCGTGGCACGACCGCGCAGGTCTGGCCGTGCGAAGGCCACATCTGCTCGTCACATCCAGCTGCCCCGGGTCTGCAGACGCATTGCTTCATGTTCCCTCGCCCAGCTCTCGGTCGGACCTGCTATGACTGTGGCTCTCTGAGGCCTCAGCGTGTCCAAGACACAAGACTCTGCAAGGAAAGGACTCAAGGGGCTGATCTGGCCCGACAGGCTGCCAGGGCTGAATTCAAGCACGAGCCCCGCCCATCCTGGCCCACTGTTCACGCCCATCAATTCCAGTTGATCTTACTCTGTAAACAGAACTTTTCCTGGAGAAATTGCTTGGTTTGTTAGGACAAAGCCAGTCTGCCTTTATTTTAAGGCCCGTCAGTTATGCACGCACCGCACTGGAGGCTAAGCATCTGCTCGGTTTGTTGTTTAGCAGAAAATGTGAACGGAGGAGAACCACTCCCCTGTGCCCTCTGTGACTGAGGCATCTGGGGGGATACTGCTGGCGATGCAGTTTAGGTCTTTCCTGTGTGGTTTGGAGCAAAAATCCTGACTTAGAGTTTACAGGAAAGAAACCTCTCTTCTCCAGCTTTCGCGCTTAAGCCTAATCAAATAAGGTTGGGTGGTCCTTTGAATATAGTGTGAAGAAAAAGAGGGAAGCGTCCTATTTTTCTGAGCTGTTTCCGGCTAGTGACAGAAAGGATGAACTATACCCACGATAAAGTAACCACAGAGAAGCATGAGCATTTCCTTTAAACACAAGAGCTAGAACACACAAAAGTCCAGACACTAGCCCTTGGAATACAAATAGATATGCCAAGTTCATGAGGGACTACGCAGCCACATTAAAGCACAGAGATAGAGGGTCGGGAAGGTGCGTCTCTCCGAGATGAATGGAGGCACCTTAAAATGGCCTGCAGGTGGAAAGGGGCACCTTCACGCCCCATGTGTTCAGGGTACAAGGTCCACGCACTTGCAACAGCTCTTTTCAAGGAGTGAAGACAAAATTCTCAGGTGTAATCTCTCATTCCTACAGAGACAGCCATGGAACCTCGCCCTATGTGTCTGGAGGGCAGCAGAAGAGCCCAGATCTGGGATATGCCTGCAGGCTACACATCAACCCTGGGGTCCACCCCTGCCCCCCACTCCCACCCAAGGGGAGATCCTTGTATCAGAAGAGCTGCACGTACTCCAGCAGTGAGGCCCGTGGGAGCGTGTGGTTAGCCTGCAGACGTGCAGGACAGGTGACGGTGGGAGGTGGGAGCTCATGCACAGCTGTTTTTGGCTGTTCTCAGGCTAGTAGAGGAAGCATGGAGCCCAGGCTGACCCCGTGACACACTGCCAGCCAAGCCCGCCATGGGCAACCCCCCCCCCTGAAGGGAAGGCCTCTGCTGGGCAGGGAGACCACAAGGAGACATGGAGACGGGTGGGGGGAGGGCACACGGCTGGCACAGGGGACACTGCACAGGAACGTTCATGAAGGAGAGGGACAGAGACCCAGTGAGCCAGCTTCCTTGTGACAAGAGGGCATTCCACAGACTCCGATGCTGCAACGGCACCGCCCGGGGGGCAGAGCTCCCCACGTTTTTCCCAGCCTGGGTCCTGGAAGAACCAGAATCAGGAAGAAGAAGAAAAGGGAGGAGAGGAATTACAGATCTGCACCCCCTTCCCCATCACAGATTAGCAGACCTGAGCAGGGCTGACCTGGAGGAAATGAAGGGTTTGGGCTGATTGGAGATGAAACCGAGATGGAGATCACAGCTGACAGCTCAGCCAGTCTGGGACCCGAGTCACCGGAAGCCGGCGGGATCTGCTGCAGGCATGCTCCAGGCTGGGGGTCGGGGGCCAGATGGAGCTACAGAAACACAGGGTGATTCCCCTTAAGTGACCTGCTGTCACGAGTTACCACCGGAACATTTCTAGGCTGTTTTGAAACTGTTTTCAGAGTCCATTTGTCTGTCTTCCAAGAACAGGAGGCTCGTGGTTTAAAGTCCCATCACCTGAAGGAAAACATTAATACCATGCCTGAGAACTCACCGTATTCACTAGACCTGATGCCAAATGTTCCCAACATGCTTCAAGGGCCACGGAGAGAGGGAAAGGATCAGTGGCTGGGACCCGGGGGGAAAGTGGCTTCGGGAACCAGCAGGGAGGAGGGAAACGGGGAAGGGAATGTCAGCTGGACTTCCCTCCCGCCGTCTCCTTCCCCAAATCTTCATTTCTGCAAATGAATTCTCCACATCCCTCCCCCATGGGCATCTCCTGGTGGTGAGAGTTCTCTTTCCCAAGCAATACAGTAAAAGCTAGTGAGGGCCTCCATTCTTTCACGTAGTATAAAGGAGTGGGGCTGAGCAGAAAACGAATGGTCACCACCAACAGTGTGGAGGACAAGGATCTGAAATCCCAGAGACATATTTAGACAAGCTTTAGAATAATAGCCATTCATAAACCCAGGATCATTTGCATATAAATAAATCAAGATGAATTCGGAAGAAGCTCTATCCGTGATAGGTTACAAAAAAAAACCTAACAAGTTAAAACTTGAGTCATCCAATTATTTGGCATTGGGCAGACAAAATAAAAGAACGTTTTAAAAGACACCAAAAAATGAGTCTAGCTTCTCGTGCGGACTCTGCAGTTTATCGCTACAAGACAGACACGGAGCCATGAGGAGGGTTTCCAGTAAACACTTGGTAACAGAGGCACCACACGTCGTTCTTACCAAGCACGTTCCGTGCAGGAACCATCCACGGAGCTCTGGGAACTGTCACTGCAACCCCCCAAGAACCCACAGCTAAGGAATAGATCAGGGCCTCTGCAATCTCCGCAGGGGAAGAAATTCCATTTTCGTGGACAATTTATCACAAAATAGCTGAACAGGGATGTTGGTGAAACAGAAAAAAATTACGACAGTAAACAGAGATGCTAATCACTGTTTCCTCCTTGCCAGTTTTTCACATCCTCGTCCTACCTCCCACATCTACGCAGCGTTAAGCTTCAACGACCCCCATTATTCAGAGGTCTTCCTAGAGACTCCAGCCTAATAAAACTGCAATCAGTTCAATGCTGGCTACTTTGCATATAAAGTGGAAGCATCACAGATACAAAGGGCCCCTCTGACTCTGATGCTGGGGGCTGGAGGCCAGGCTTCCATCATGGATCTTTCCCGTTGCTCTTTCTCTAAGCTTCCTCTCGCTCTAGTGCCTTTCCCAGGGTGTTGACAAAACGGCCCCAAACCTAAGGTCTCATGAGGGCGGCTCAGCATGCGCACCTGGGCTTGCTGCAGCCCCCCAGGGTTATCCAGACGGGCGACGCCCTGAGAAACCCCCTCAACCCAGCAGAGAGCCGGCCCGTGGGGACCCCGCTCCTGCTGACCGGAGCCTCGCCTGGAAGAGCGTGAGTGGCTCTCGGGCACCGAGGAGGCGGGTTCTGGCGGGGGTCTGAGAGTCCGTCACATCGGCATCAGTGGAGTCAAGGACAGGCCTTGGCGACACCGTGAGGCAGTGGTGTGCGTGGAAGAGCGAAACTGGCCGTCCTGCCCGGTGGGTGTGGGGCACCCGAGTCTGCATTCCCCTTCTTCTTAAAATGGGGAGGCTAAGAGCCAATTTCTGGAGCCAAAGAGAAGGCCCAGGAAAAGGCCACTTGAAAGCCCCTCCCCCCCAGAACCAAGCCTTCCTCACGGCGGCCTCAGACAGGAGCCACTCTGTTTGAGCCTCTGCCCCAAAACCGTGTATGGTCTGTAAGGACACACGACAGTCTTGCGTGGAGGAGCCCAGGAGGAATCTTCCGAAGAGGAATGACTGTAATTCGTCCTTCAGTGCAGCCCTGTGATGCCGCGGAGCTGGCTCCTCCTGGGCTGACCTGGTGAGCGGTCTAAATCGTGGTAAGTCGCCAACCTTCAGAGGCCGAAGAAAACCTGAAATCATCTCACTGTTCTTGCCCACGTTTATGGTGTGGAGTCTTTGCAGCAAAGCGGTCTGTGAGTCTCCGCGTGTTCCTCGGCTTCACTCACTCTCTGATTTTGCACTTACTGCAGGCCGGCCGGTGCTGAGGGCGCGGCTCCCTGCAGAGTCCAGCAGGCAGGTGCACAGGTCCCCGCCCGCCACAGCGATGAGCCAAGAGAGTGGGATGGAATCGCCCTAACGGTGGCAAGAACTAAATTCCGAGCAGGTGTTACGGAAGAGCTGTGTTCGTAAACACGTGTACGAGAGGCGAGGGAGCCTTTGGGGCTGAGTTAGAGCCCCACTCGGGTTGATTACGTAGACTTTCAGGGGTTTAGATGTATTTAAACCCGCCCCTGAGTTATGCTGAGCTTCCTGGGCACGTGAGGCCAAGATGCCGCAGGGCAGAGCCAGTCAGGAGGACAAGGCAGGGGACATCCGGGTCCTGTGTGCCCATGGATGCCACCAGCTAGTCGAGGCACAGAGCTGGCCTGTGGCCAGGAGTCTCAGAGCCAGAGAACAGCCAACACGGGGAAGAGAGAGGGACTGGTCAGCAAGTGTCTGGAAGCCCAGATGGTGGAGTAAGACGGTGACGTGATGTCGAAGCCCCGGCAGGCCCTTGCTCACGTCTGAGCCGCGGCCTCATTATGTTTCTGGCATCGAGAGGCATCTCATCATCAACGCCAACGGAAGTCAAGCAGGGCCGTGCTTGTCGCGGCTGGGCAAGTGTTAACGCCCACGCGCCCGGGACCCCCGTCCCGCGGCCTGTCGGGCTGCTTGGATTCTTGCATCTGTATAATTGTAATTTCAATTTCATTGCCTAGTTACAATGTTAACTAGTTTCAAAACATCTTCAGTCTGATGCAGTAAGATAAAAAGTGACAGTGCAATTGACTTCGTGTCGTGTGCCAGACAATAAAACTAAACAGAGTGGAAATCTCCAAATATCTCAGAATGTGTCACAAAATTTCCAGAATTAAAAAGGTTGGTGTGCTTACGCCAGTTAGAATGGCAAAAATAGACAAGGCAAGAAACAACAATTGTTGGAGAGGATGTGGAGAAAGGGGATCCCTCCTACACTGTTGGTGGGAATGCAAGTTGGTACAGCCACTCTGGAAAACAGTGTGGAGGTCCCTTAAAAAGTTAAAAATTGAGCTACCCTATGACCCAGCCATTGCACTACTGGGTGTTTACCCCAAAGATACAGACGTAGTGAAGAGAAGGGCCATATGCACCCCAATGTTCATAGCAGCATTGTCCACAATAGCTAAATCGTGGAAGGAGCTGAGATGCCCTTCAACAGATGACTGGATTAAGAAGTTGTGGTCCATATATACAATGGAATATTACTCAGCTACCAAAAAGAATGATTTCTCAACATTTGCTGCAACATGGACAGCACTGGAGGAGATAATGCTTAGTGAAATAAGTCAAGCAGAGAAAGACAACTATCATATGATTTCTCTCATCTATGGAACATAAGAACTAGAATGATCAGTAGGGGAAGAAAGGGATAAAGAAAGGGGGGGTAATCAGAAGGGGGAATGAAACATGAGAGACTATGGACTATGAGAAACAAACTGAGGGCCTCAGAGGGGAGGGGGTGGGGGAATGGGATAGGCCGGTGATGGGTAGTAAGGAGGGCACGTATTGCATGGTGCACTGGGTGTTATACACAACTAATGAATCATCGAGCCTTACATCGAAAACCGGGGATGTACTGTATGGTGACTAACATAATATAATAAAAAATCATTATTAATAAAAAAAAAAAAAAAAAAAGGTTGGTGTGACGAATTCTTGTAACACAAAGACCACATTCCAGCCACTGAGCAGCTGTCAGGCTTGTGGCTGATGTAGGCAAGAGCTCTTTAACTGTCCACCCATCCAGCCACAGCAACACGCGGAGCTTCACGAGAGGCAGGCAGAGATGCCTGGTGCTGGTCGACATTTCCCAGCGTAAGTCTTCCCACCTCCAGCAGGCCACAGAGGCCACGGTTTTCAGGAATGGCTGTAGAAGGAGAGAGGAGCCAAGGCTGGTTCAGGAGACTCCACAAAAGAGCTGGCTGGACTCCATCACCGCGTGACCCCAAAGAGGAACGTCCCCTGGGGACCGTGCCTCAGTGCCCCTCTGAGGAGAGGTTGCATTTGTCTAGAAGGAATGCCAGCCAGCTGTCACAGACCCTGCTGGAGGGAGACCGCAGGAGGCCTCCGCCTCTAGGGGTGGCAAAGGGGGCAGGGGGACACACTGGATGGAGGACCGCGTGGTCCCTCCCAGGGCCCCTCAACTGTCCGGAACGTTATTAGAACCACCAAATGCCTGACACTGTGGATTTGGGTGCAGCTGGGGCAAGGGCTGTTTCACAACCAGCTACACTGTGTGCACGAGAGCAGAGGGGTCTCGGGGATGCCCGGGAACTGAGAGGCCGTGAGCGGCAACCCTGGGAGGAGGGAGTTGAGTCCATCTACTGAAAAGCCCGGGGTCAGGGAGGCGTCCCCTGCATCTGAGTGGCCACATATGGACTGACAGCAACGTCCACTAAAAAAGTGTACACTGTGGGGTTTGGGTTCCTTTTTCCCTGGAAGAGCCAGCACGAACTTAGTGTGAACCTCACACACTGTGGAGAGGAGGGAAGGGGTGTCAGGGCTCTGGACCGTTGGACGGTGAGAGAGACACCAGGCTCCAGGCCCTCACGGTCACAGACTCATGCGTGAGCTCTGTGTGGCACAAGCCCTGCCTGAGGCACTGAGAACAGAAGGGCCCTCAACTCCTCAGTTTGAGGAAGAAGAGCAGCTTCCCCTTGCCTGTGGAACACGCCTCGATGGGTACACCGATCGGGCGTGTCCTGGCCTGGACGCAGGACCCAGCAGACAGCTAAGACGGTCCCACACACCCCTGGGAGGGTTCCCCCAACATCAAGGGCTGGAGCGGCATGGCAGCACCATCGAAAATGGAATATGAAAACTTGTGTCAAAGAAGTTTGGATGATCTGAGAGAACGGTGACACTACTTTGGGACTGCCTGTCTTAAAAAAGCATAGGTTTAGATTTAGAGAAGATAGCAAAGCGTAGGACAAAGATCAGGTTTGGGAGAGGCAGGTGTCCCGGGGTCGGCCATGGAATTCAGCAGGCAGGACGTGGGGGGACACCGGCACTTGCACTGGAATAAACAAGTAGACAACGGGGTGTTCGGACCCAGGCTAGGTGCTGGAGACTGACAGAGAACCCAGCCACAAGGAAGACGCCCCACTCCAGGAAGATGCCATCAGGTGAGCCTTTCCTGCCCCCTCTGGCCCCAACCAAGCTTGGTCTAGGGTAGGAGTCTCCAGCCACTGATGGAGACAAGCCAGTACGCCAGTGTGAGCAGAATGAGAAACAGAGTAGCCACCCCACAAACACAGCACTCACACTGACCTTCGCTACCCCGTGTGGGTCAAGCTGGGGTCCTCACTTGGGCCAGCTCATGCTGCCCCACAGCAAACTCTAAGATGAGTGGACAGAGAATATTGCCCCCGTTTCACAAGTGGGGAGTGGGGTTCGAAGTGGATTGACTTGTCCAAAGACAGGGAAGCTGGGCGCCTCAGCCTCCTGACTCCTGACCCTGCACCTTCCTGCCTCTCCCCTCACTTTGTGGCACGAGGCTGAGGAAAAAGCAGGAAAGTGTGGTTCTCTCTGGCCCCGGCTTGCCTGAAGATTGCCTCCTGCACAGAAGAGGCCCTGACCTTCAGGTGGGCGCATTTCCAGCCTCCCTGTAGTGATCAAAGACCTACTCTCACAGGTCAGCCCCCCCCACTTCCCTCCTTCCACTCCTGATGCCTTAAATGCGGCAGCGGCAACATGGGGCGGGCTCCAGGACGGAGGATGCCTGAGTGTGTGCCCAGGAAACCCCCAGGCCAGCTCTGGAAGCCTGGACTCGGGCCTGCTCGAGACCAGGACTCCAGAAACGTTTTCTGTGACGGGCAGGAGATGAAAGGCGGCCCATGCGTCCCTGCCATCGCACCTGACTTGGTGCTGTCGCATGAAAACCGACTCATCATCGAGGAGCGTGGCTGCATCCCAGTGAAACAGCCTTTACAAGGATGGGAGCCAATGCTGGCTGACCTGTCCTGAGTGAAAGAGTAAATTCTATCATCGTTTAAGCCGCTGACCCAGGATCATTTACAAATCCTATGATAAAATCAAATTTGACAAGCCTGAGTATGGACTATTCCAAAATTATCGAAACATCGGCAGGATAGTTTAAAGGTTATGCTCACTTATACCTGCCCGCAGAGCCCCACCAGGCATCCCCAGAGGGCTCCAAGGCTTGCGGCCTTATTTCTCTCCCCTTGCCTTTGGTCACCCTGCTCCCAATGACAAATGCCCTCTGGCCGCTTCTCCAGAGGTCTGGAGGTCTGCCGTCGCCATGTGGCAGAGGACAGCTGTGTTTACACTGTTGTCACACACACAGCAGAGGCCACAAGCTCACCAGGAGCCCAGCAGGATATGCAGAGGTGGGTGGGGCCTCTAGAGACCCCACCCCCAGGAAATAGTCAAAGTCAAACATTTATAAAACACTACAAAGGTCCAACAAAATGCTTCTGCAGGCAAGACCCCTGACTACACTGGAGTTGGGCTTATACTCATTCACACACACACACACACACACACACACACATTCACACACACATACATTCACACACATGCACACACATACACTCATGTACACGTGCATCACACTTGTGTGCACACACTCGCACACATGCATGCTTACGCACGCACATGTGCATGCACAGATTCTCAAGTACACGTGCACGCACACCTGAATGCACACATACACTTGCACACACATGCACGCACACACATGGACGCACACACTCGCACACACATGCATGCACACACTCGCACACACGCATGCACGCCCTTGCATGCACTCATGCTCGCACACACACTCATGCTCGCACACACGCGCACACATGCCTGCGTGCACACACTTGCATGCACACATGCTCACGCACACGCACTCACCCCTAGAGGCCAGCACTGCTGTGTTGCTCTTCTGTCCCCTCACTGGCAGCACAAGTGGACGCTCAGATTCTTGGGGAGTGTGTTGAACTGGGTAGACGTGGGCTGTGGGGAAAGCCCTGAAATCTGAGCTGGTGCATGTGTTCCTGCACCTGTGCTGATTAGCTTGGCTGTCGGAGGCTCTGCTGCACACGGGGCAGCTGCACCACCAACACACAGCCTGGACCAGGGCAAACGGATCCCTGCTGGCCGTCCACACTTGCAGAGAAACAGCTCAAAGGGCAGACGCGTAGGAGGGGAGGAGTCCCCTTCAGAAGCAGTCGGTGGGGCATCACAGGGACACAGCACAGTCAGGTATGTGGAGGGACTTCACGTAAGGACAAGTCACGTGTGCTCCACTCAGACCCAAGTAACGCTGCCCTGACATACTTGATGCCCTCCTTCTTAACAAAATAGAAGCAGCAACATTTCAATATGCTTCTTTGGCGTGTCTTAAGTGATGATGTATTTAAAAACCCAGCGTCCTTGGGAGTATCTCCAACCTTACTTTCCATCCTCGCCTCTGTCTTCCACAATCACCCCAAACACCAGCGGAACTTAGTGTCCCATTGGTATGGAGACCCCGGGGCGTCAGCAATCTAAGACTATTCATGCTCTCTAGGGGAGAGGGCAGTCTGCAGGTACAAGAAGGAGGTGGCGCCCTCCCCAGACCTCATAGAGGAGGTCAGCCAGGCAAGGGGCTGGGGAGGGACCCCTGCACCAAGGACGGGGAGGGGGCTGAACTTGCATGTCCTAAAGACAATATATATATTAAAGACACTGGAATAAATGTAATGCTGTGAAGAGCATTTCTCTCTGGGTAGTAGGACCACAATTTTTTTTTCTTATTTATATTTTTAATACAGTTCTCAATTATCTTCAATATGCAAATATTATTTTTTATAATTTCAGAACTAAACTTAGTTTTTAAAAGAACATATGTAAAGTGCCAAACTCTTAGTAAAAACTTAGTCTTCACCTTCCTACAGAGGGACAAGACCCCATGTGGAGGGGAGGGAAGACACGGCAGGGGTGTGCACTGCACAGGGAGAACAGTCTCACCTGGGCTCACAAGAACCTACAGGCTCTGCGTGGGGGACCCCACGGTGGGCGAGCTGAACCTGCAGGGTTTTAGAGAGACGTCCAGGGAGGAGCCAGTGAACCTGCTTTCACTTCTCTGCGGCCGTCTGCAGCCCAGCCCTGCCCCGGACCCAGGATCTGCCCCCACACGGCGCTCACATCTCACGCCGGGGCCCCAACAGGAACCTGCACATCCCAGGTCCTGGCGACTCATCGGCCAGGCAGAGGCAGTCCTGCTCCCCCACCGCCCCAGGGCCTGTCCTGTCCCAGCAGCACACACGGCCCGCCCAGAGTCCCCTGTAAAGAGGTCACACTCTGGGGGGGGTGAAGAGCCAGGGCTGCCCAAGCACGCGATCCAGGGGAGGACGCCGCACGTCGGCCTCCCAGTCTTCAGTTTGCAGAGCAGCACAACCAAACTCTGGGGAAGCGGAATGCTCAGAAAATCAAATATTCTTCTTAATTCAATTTTCTGGATGCCACAGAATTAAATGGAGAATTAAATGTTTTAAACGCTTTTAAAACAAATCAGAATGCCTTAAGAAATAACCCTTCAGATGAAGTTTGAGGGTCTACAATGAGCAAATAGTGTGTGTGTGAGGTAGGGGTGCTTCAAAGACTAATTAATATGATCTCCACCCACAAGGGATTCACAGCCTAACAGGAGAGAGACGTGCACACAACTGGTTAAGTTTGGGCAGAATTAAATGAGCACCACACAGGGGTGTCTGGATGGCTCAGGTGGATTACGCGTCAGACCCCTGACCTCAGCTCAGGTCTTGATCTCAGGGTCGTGACTTCAGGCCTTGTGTTGGGCTCCCCGGTGGGTGCAAGCCTGCTTAATAAAAATAAATAAATAGGGGCATCTGGGGGGCTCAGTCGGTTAAGGGTCAGACCCCTGGTTTTGGCTCGGGTCATGATCTCAGGGTTGTGAAATCGATCCAGGCATCGGGCTCTGTGCTCAGCGGGGAGTCTGCTTGGGATTCTCTCTCTCCCTCTCCCCCTCCCCACTCTGAAAAATAAATAATAAATAAATCAATATATAAGCGCCCGCCAGAAGGACCGTTTTCCATGGTGGTAAAGGTGGTGGCCCTGATGGTCACCTGGGGAAGGAGGGGAGGAGCCTTTACAAACAGAGAGCCGCCCCCGAGGGGGTCTGCGGCATGGTGAGCACGTCGGCATCCTCTCCGATGGGTCTTGGGCCCTAGAGCTTGGGATCTTGGGGTAAAGCTGTTGCCTTTGCAGTGTAGACGGGAAAGGAGGCAGGGCTGTGTGCTCACCCACAATGCCCTTTAGAAATGACAACATATGATTGTTTCCGTTACATGTAAAAAATCAGAAAATTTAAAAAGCAACAGATTACAAACAGTTGGATACTGAACCTGAACTGTGTACAAATACTATAGTCCCTTAAGTAAACACACGAAAAGGAATAAAAGACGTCTTGAGGGTTCTCGTGGGAGCAGCTCTGCACACAGACTCATGCAGACACTGATTTGGGACCTACGCAAGCTCCCCTCTTCCTGCAGCTGCTTTCCAGTGGGCAGAGAGAGACAATACGTCATCGTATGCGCAAGAAGAAAAGACAGTCTCTTCAATAAATGGTGCTGGGAAAACTGCACAGCTACATGCAAAAGAATGAAACTTGACCACTCTCTCACAACATACACAAAGATAAACTCCAAGTGGATGAAAGACCTCGATGTGAGACAGGAATCCATCAAAATCCTAGAGGAGAGCATAGGCAGCAACCTCTACGACATCGGTCAAAGCAAACTTTTTCATGACACATCTCCAAAGGCAAGAGAAACAAAAGATAAAATGAACTTGTGGGACTTCATCAAGATAAAAAGCTTCTGCACAGCCAAGGAAACAGTCAAAAAAACTAAGAGGCAGCCCACGGAATGGGAGAATATATTTGCAAATGACCCTACAGATAAAAGACTGGTATCCAAGATCTACAAAGAACTTCTCAAACTCAATACACAAGAAACAAATAAACAAATCAAAAAATGGGCAGAAGATATGAACAGGCACTTTTCCAATGAAGACATACAAATGGCTAACAGACACATGAAAAAATGTTCAAAATCATTAGCCATCAGGGAAATTCAAATCAAAACCACACTAAGATACCACCTTACACCAGTTAGAATGGCAAAAATAGACAAGGCAAGAAACAACAATTGCTGGAGAGGATGTGGAGAAAGGGGATCCCTCCTACATTGTTGGTGGGAATGCAAGTTGGTACAGCCACTCTGGAAAACAGTGTGGAGGTCCCTTAAAAAGTTAAAAATTGAGCTACCCTATGACCCAGCCATTGCACTACTGGGAGTTTACCCCAAAGATACAGACATAGTGAAGAGAAGGGCCATATGCACCCCAACGTTCATAGCAGCATTGTCCACAATAGCTAAATCGTGGAAGGAGCTGAGATGCCCTTCAACAGATGACTGGATTAAGAAGCTGTGGTCCATATATACAATGGAATATTACTCAGCTATCAGAAAGAATGATTTCTCAACATTTGCTGCAACATGACGGCACTGGAGGAGATAATGCTAAGTGAAATAAGTCAAGCAGAGAAAGACAATTATCATATGGTTTCTCTCATCTATGGAACATAAGAACTAGGAAGATCGGTAGGGGAAGAAAGGGATAAAGAAAGGGGGGGTAATCAGAAAGGGGAATGAAGCATGAGAGACTATGGACTCTGAGAAACAAACTGAGGGCCTCAGAGGGGAGGGGGCAGGGGAATGGGATAGGCTGGTGATGGGTAGTAAGGAGGGCACATGTTACATGGTGCACTGGGTGTTATACACAACTAATGCATCATTGAACTTTTCATCAAAAACCAGGGATGTACTGTATGGTGACAAACATAATAAAAAAATATTATTATATGCTCAAAAAAAAAGTTTAAAAAAATGCCTTTTAAGTAAAAGCCTTGACTTTGTGACAACCAGGTAGTGCATTCCAATACTCCAGAGAGAATTTTGTTATCATAGGTTTATAAAGGTAATAATTAAGCTTGAAACTAAACCATCAAAATTCCAAATTCTTTCTGTTGGTAGCTTTTTAATTGCCTGGGGTTTGTTTTCCTGCTCTCATGGCTTTTTCCACATAAACCACGCACAGATGGTGCTGACCTCCGCTGCAGGGCAGGACACCTGCTCCCCCAAGTTACACCTCCCACCTCATCACAGCTCCAAGGGAAGACTGGCATTCCCTCCCCAGCTGCACCCGTCCAACACCACAGAATCACCCCTCCTGCAGACAGTCCTTAGAGACACGTAGCTTTTTGCTGTAAGAGCAGAACAGCCCTTGGGCTTAGAGAGGAGAAATGGCCCATCATTGCTGGAGAAAGGGCACTGTTAGCTTGAAGAGGTTTCTGTTTTGAGTGGTGCAGGTAAACCCTGTGAACTCTGGTTCTCAGATTGTAGAGCTGGCTCACTTTTTGAGGTAAAAGCCCCTGCAGAACTGAGGACCTTGGGATCCTGGGGGGGAGCACCAAGTGCACGCGTGTGGTCAGTGCTTACCCTGACCCACCCATGCATGGAGGCCTCCGGGAGGGTCTCCTGAGTCAGGGTAAATGACCAAGTGTGGTCAGAAAATCTAAGAGCTGTAAGGACAGGGCTTCCGTTGTAGAAAAGATTTTACCTAACTGTGGGTTTTTTAAGTATTTCACGTTAGTGCTTATCAAAAATAGAAGATCTTTCAGAAAATAAAAGTGATTATCCCCCTTGATATCACCCTGAAAAGACTGGATTCTGGTGAATTTTTTAAAATAACATTTCTGAGAGGAGAGCTCTTAGCTGTACTACTTTTTGCAAATGTGCGTGGATTTGTAATCTGAATGCAAGCTGCACAGTGAAGCCCAGAGGACTCGGGAGTGGAGCGAAGGCAGGATGTTTGCTGCCCCCATATGGCTCACTTTCTCACAGTTCCTGTGCCTTTTGCAAATTCCCAACCCCAGAACGTCCTCGAGGGAGTGCAGTCTTGCTCCAGGGAGCTCTGAGCAGCACCAACAAGCCACTGAAGATGGGCGGGCTGCAGCCTCGCACATGCACAGGAGCTACAAGGGCCCATGTTCTGGGACCAGCAATGGGCTGGGGAGAGCCAGGAGAGGTTGTGAGATGGGTCACTGACCTGGGGGGCACCTCTCCAGGCTTCTCTCCTGGACCCCCACCGCAGGCACTGTCAGAAGCACGGCCCTGAGAGCATCCTCCTGGTGCAAAGCCCATCGTGTCTACAGAACAAGACTTAACCTGTCAGAAGGCATGTTCTTTGTCAGAATGGCTAAAATCAACAACGCAGGAAACAACAGGTGTTGGTGAGGACGCGGAAAAAGTGGCACTCTCGTGCACTGTTGGTGGGAATGCAAGCTGGTGCAGCCACTCTGGAGAAGAGTATGGGAGTTCCTCAGAATGTTAAAAATAGAACTACTCTATGATCCGGCAATTGCACTACTGGGTATCTACCCAAAGAATACATATACACTAATTCAAAGGGACACATGCACCCCAATGTTTATAGCAGCATTATTTACAACAGCCAAATTATGGAAGCAGCCCAAGTGTCCATGGAATGATGAATGGATAAAGAAGTAGTATGTATATAATGGAATATTACTCAGCCATAAAAAGAATGAAATCTTGCCATTTGCAATGACATGGGTGGAGCTAGAGAGTACAATGCTAAGTGAGATAAGTCAGTCAGAGAAAGACAAATGCCATATGATCTCGCTCATATGTGGAATTTAAGAAAGAAAACAGATGAACATACAAGAAGGAGGAAAAGAAAAAAAAGGAGAGAGGGAAACAAGCCATAAGAGACTCCTAATGATAGAGAAGCGGCTGAGGGTTGCTGGAGGGAGACGGAAGGGAGATGGGCTAGATGGGGGATGGGCACCTGTTAGGGTGAGCACTGGGTCTTATATGTAAGTGATGAATCACTGAATTCTATTCCAGAAACCAATACTGCATTGTATGTTAACTACCTAAAACTAAAGGAAAAAAAAAAGCACATTCTTGTCACCCTCACAACAATAAGTGATGACCATGTAGCTAGAAGGGACAGAAAAAAACTGGGATCCCTGGTGGGGACAGGGGCAAAAACAGGTGCTAAGCTTGGGACTTGGCCAGGAAAGCGACAGGAACACCCCTGAGACCAGGCTCCATTGAAACAGAAACCCAAAGTCCACTCCCCAACAGGCCGATGAGCATCAAGCAACAAGTCACTTATTGTTAAGGGAACAACCACTCTGAGGAAAAGTGCAGAGGGAACCCCAAAACTGAGGATGGAGCAGACACGAGAAACCCTCTGACAAATGAGTCCCCCCATCCACCCAGGACCCACAGGAAAATGAGAAAAATTTGGAGCAACAGCAAATCCCAAACACATCCCAAGCCCTGATTAGACTGACTCAAGCCCTACATGAAAGGCCTGGCTGAAGAAAAGGCTAGCCATTTCTAGGCCTTAGTCTCTACTACCCTATACCAGATATGCAACTTTCAATTAAAAAAGAAGCAGCCTACACAAAAGCAAGAAAAAACCCAACATACTCCTAAGAGACAAAACCACCATCAGAACCATGGATACCATAGTGAGGGGATGCCTGGGTGGCTCAGTCGGTTAAGTGTCTGCCTTCAGCTCAGGTCATGATCCCGGGGTCATGGAATCGAGCCCCACGTCAGGCTCCCTGCCCAGCAGGGAGTCTGCTTCTCCCTCTCCCTCTGCCCTATTCTCTCTCAAATAAATAAAAATTAAAAGTCTTAAAAAAAAAAAAAGAACCATGGATCTGATAGTGATGTTGGAACTAACTGAATAGTTTGCAGGGAACTTAAAATAACTATGATTAACACATTAAAGGTTATAATGGAAAAGGCGGACAACATATAGGATCAGATGGGAAATTTCAGCAGAAAGATGACGACTGTAAAGAAGTAACTGAGTGTAAGTGCTAGAAAAGAAAAACATAGTAGCAGAAATAGAATACCTTCAGTGGCCTCACCCTTAGACTCAAAACAGCCAAGGAAAGAACCCATGAACCTGAACACAGGTCAAGAGAAATTACCCAAAATGGAACAGAGAGGAAAAAAAAAGAAAGGGAAAAAAAGGCAGAACATATTATCCAGGAGCTGTGAGATAATATCAAACAGCCTAATGGACACATTACTGCAATCTGAGAGAACAGGGGAAAAGAAATATTTGAGGAAATAATGTCTGAGAATTTTCCAAAATTAATGATAGACACCAAATTGAAGATCCAAGAAGTTCAGAGAACACCAAGTAGGATAATTTTTTTAAAGGGGGGGGGGGGCAGAAACCCACAAATCATATGCAAATTGTTGGTAAAAGTCAAAGAGAAAAACCTAAAAGCAGCCAGAGAAGAGACATATTACGCACACAGGGACAGAGATGAAGATCTAGGCCCCTTCTCTTCAGAAACCTGGCTGACAGTGGAGGGACCTCTTTGACGTGCTGAAGGAAAACTGTCAACCCAGAATGCTACACCCAGTAAAGATGCATTTCAAAAGAGGAGGAGAGGGGCGTCTGGGTGGCTCAGTTGGTTAGTCTTTCAACTCTTGATTTCAGCTCAGATCAGGATCTCAGGGTGGTGAGATCGAGCCTCACATCAGGCTCCGTGCTCAGCGGGGAGTCTGCTTGAGATTCTCTCTCTCTCTAAAATAAATAAATAAATAGATCTGTTTTTTTAAGAAGTGGAGGAGGAATAAAGACCTTCTTAGACAAACAAAATTCTCAGGAATGTATTGCCACTGTAGCTACTCTCCAAGAAGTGTTAAAGGAAGCTTCTCGGGCACAAGGAGTGTTACATCTACAAAAAGAAAGGAAAGCACAGGATACATGAGGGTACGATGAAATTCATTCTCCCTACATGGAATTACTTGAAAAGTCAGCTGTCTAAAGCAAAAATAACAACACATTGAGTGCTTTAGCACATATAAAGAAAAATATATGCAGATGCACACAGGATGAGAGGAAGGAGGAACATTCCTTACACCACCCACCACCCATGATATCATTCAGAGACAGACTCTGGTTAAATAAAGACCTATGTTGTAAGCCTGAGGGCAATCACTAACAACTTTTTAAAAGAGGTATAAGTGTTAATCCAATAGACATAAAACGGAATCATAAAAAATGCTCAATTAACTAAAGAGGAGGAAAAAAAGAGGAAAAATAAAATACGTTTCCTTTCTGAGAGCACACTGACGTTTCATGCAATGTTGACCTTGTTCCTGTCTGTGGATCACCTCCCAGTGAGCTTTCTGCCATGCATATTTAGGTCTTTCATCAACTCAGGAAGTTCTTCCTACAATTGTTTATTATTACTTCTTTGCCAATTGTTCGTCCTTAGAAACACCCATACTTCCTAATTTGGGCCGCTGGTCTTTCACTATTCCATCAATTTGTCCCTCTGCAATCTGAGAAACTCCTCAGGTAAGTCTCTACACCACTGACCCATTATTCCTCATGGAAAATACCCATTCGTCATCTTCAGTGTGGATTTTAACTCTTATTTTACACATTTTCTGTAGCATTTAATGTTAAATCTGTTTTCTCCTGTGGCTTTCTATTCCTTTTCATGGAACCCATTTCTCCTTACAGACTATCGTTTTGTTGTTGTTTGCTGCTTGCCTGTTTTACTTTGCTCCCTTTCTGGGTCCTCAGGATAATATTCTTACACTTGCCGAGTCATCTATTTTGCGGCACTATATTCATCACTCTTGGTCTACTCCTCCTTCAAACAGCATTCATGTCCAGACTCTGTGGTTGCCAACAAGCAGGGTCCAGTGGGACCTTCTCCTTCTAGACACTGGGTAAGAGCTGTGCACACCTCCAGCCCAAAGCAGACTCTTTCTAGTGCCGAACCACTGGACTCAGATGGGCCCTCCTCTTCTGTTCCTTAATGTCCCTTAGATATTCTAAACAAGCTATTCAAAGAGCAGAACCCTCCAAAACTGGCTTCTCCAGTAAGGACTGCTGGAGGGACCCTTCTAGTCCCCACATGTCCTTGAAGACAATTTTGGCAAAATTATATTTTGGCACTTATCTTCCTCTTGGTATTTCCTGGTATTGGGGTCTCAATGTGGATGGAAGGAAGGAGGTGCTGATGATGGGCACGGAGGAGCTCTGTAAAGCAGAGAGCAGCATCCACTGAAGGGAGAAGCAGCTCCCCTGGAGGATGGGGAGGATGGGCGTTGCAGGCAAGAGTCTCGTGTCCAAGACACAGGCTCCAGTGGGAGGACATCAATCCCTAGGTGTCATTGGCACTTTTCAGTGGAGTCCAATGATCTCACACCTAGAATTTGCTCCTAATTAGTGGGTCAGTTTTTGGTGGCCATGCTTTGTCCCTTCTGTGTCTTCCTGAGCCTCTACTGGGATGTAGAAGAGCTAGTATGGCTGCTAACTTGATGTCGTCTTATTCTGGAGGTTGCTGGAGGTCACTCATTATTACTAGAGGAGTAATTTCAGTAATTTCCTCTCAATTTCAGTTTAGGTCAAATTTCACAAATAAGGACCTGGAGGGTGGTGGTAGATGAGGGGTCAGGGGACTAGGCTGTTTACAGAATTAAAATTTCCACATCCAGTCATGAAATACGGCATTCTGATAGGACTCTGCTCCGTATTAGTGACAGCCACACTGCTAACTCACTCGATTGCCATGCATTCCTTTCTTCCTTCTTTCACCACTGGCTGAGTGCCTACTGCGTGCGACGCAGGCACACAGCCCTCAGAGACGATGGTGAGAAAAAAGAGACCCACCTCTGTCCACAGAGCTGCTGGTCCAGAGAAGGAGGCAGAGCACATCAACTGAACAAGTCAGACACACACACGTTTACACAAGGTGACAAATGCTCTGGAATGTCCCAGGGCGTCAGCCTCCCAGACCCCTCCCGGGTAAAAGACGCTCATGTTCTGCAATGATTCTTCCTGGTGCTTAAGTGGAAGCTCCACTGGCCAGAGAGAAGGAAGCCCTACTGGCCCCTCGCTGACCATCCTCACGCATCACTGTGCGAGGCGACACTGGGTGCTGGCCAGGGGACCATCCTGGGCTTTCTTGGATCTCACCCTGAAATTCTGTTATAACTGAGTGCAAAATCCAAGAGCATTTATTTACTTGGGTTATTTTTATACAGACATTTTCAAATACTAAAGCATAATGTAAAATGTGTCTGACATTCAAATAATGCCAACAGAAGCCCAAGAAAGTTTTAAGAAAACACGATTGGCAGAGGTCATTTCAATGATGTAACTACATTTAATTTATACCTGAGTATGTTCTTTTCTGCAGGACTAAGAAAATTGTTCATTGAAGTACGTTTTCATGGTAGATTGTTTAAAATATAATGTGCTAATATTTTAAAGCTATTCTAAAAATAAGTAGAAAGATTCTCGGAGAAGAACATAATTGACATGATGCTCTCAAGTTTCCTCTCAAGTTCAGTCATACACTAAAATGTTTGTTGTTTCCATTCAAAAAATAGTGATTTATTTACTGGGAACACTGAGGTGACATTCTTGAAAAATAAGTTACATACAGAATACATGTCCTCTATCTACATCAATGTACATGCACATGGATATAACTGTCTTTCCCAAGTGGGTCATCACTTGGCCCTGTCTGCTGTGCCCAAGACCACAGCCCACTATTCCACAGCCCCCCTTCTACAGGGCTTCCTGCAAGAGCAGTCGCAGCTTCCCCAGCTCGTCTCCCACGGGGGCTGCCCACGCCCTCTTCAGGTACTGGACGTCCACGCTGCCAGAGGCTCTAGCCAGCACCAGGGCCAGGAAGCTGCCACTGGCCTTCTCTGCTTCACCCACGACTGTCATGGCCACCAGCCTGAAAGTAAGAAGCACATGCTGTGTGATCATGAGTCTCCCAAATTATCTATCCTCCAAGGAAGGAGTAAAAAGCAAGGAAAATTCTACGAATTTCGGTAATAGTCAAATGAAGGGTTAGGCCAGAAATAAACATATAAAAATCTATGGAAACCACTTAGAAAATGTATTTCCGCATTTCTGCAGACTGCTTGTGAGAGTCACAGATCATAGCAGAGGACGCGCTGCCGCAAGACACCTGGGCTGGATGCCCTGAGCGCTAGACCCTCCCATCCAGTTTGTTCCTCTGGTGAATGGGGATGCCAGTGGCCCTCGAGTGCCCAGCAAGAAACGCGGAGCCATGGGGCGCCTGGGTGGCACAGTCGTTAAGCGTCTGCCTTCGGCTCAGGGCGTGATCCCTGCGTTCTGGGATCAAGCCCCACATCAGGCTCCTCCACTAGGAGCCTGCTTCTTCCTCTCCCACTCCCCCTGCTTGTGTTCCCTCTCTCGCTGGCTGTCTCTGTCAAATAAATAAAATAAAATCTTTAAAAAAAAAAAAAAAAAGAAACGCGGAGTCAGCCCCACAGCCCTGATCTTGCCTCTCCTGTCCCTTCACTGACCAGGTTCTCTGACTGGGTCCTGTCTCTAACCTTTCCCCTCACAGACTGCTGACAGACACTTGGCGACGTGGATCCCACGTCTGCTGGAGGTCCGCTGGCTGCTCAAGGCCACCCAAATCCCAGTTCCCACACGGCACCTGCAGTGCCGGCCTCTTGGGACACTACTCCTCCCATCTTCCTCTGGTTCACTTCCACTTATCCTTTGAGACCTGCCTCAATGGCGTCACCCCAGAGGTCTCCCCGAGCCCCAACCAGATCCCTTGACTAGGCCTGATTTGGTCAGGGATCCCCAGCACCCCTGAAATGCCTCTGTCACACATTCATCCCACCTTTACTCTCCAAGAAGGCTGAGACCATGCCCACCTCATACTGACCTCAGTGCTCCCGCCCCTCCTGTCTCCTCATAATGACCGGGGCCGCCAGCAACAGCACCTGCAGGGGCCATGATTTGGTGGGATCCATGACTGGCACAGGACAGGAGCAGTGATCCCCTCCAGGGAGATGCCAGCAGTCGCAGGTAGCAGAGAATCCCCATTGTGGCCCCATAGGGTCTGAGCACCCACTAATACTCCGTAAATCCGTCCCCACAATCCAAATACTCCTCCAACTCCCAGGCCTCTGTGAGGCAAGCACAGCACACCCTGACAGGGACCTGACTGAGCCCCTCCGAGCCCAGTCAGTCTACACCCACCCACAGGCCACGCTCTGGAGAGCCACAGCACGATTCGTGGCAGGTGAGCAAACCATGAAAAATTACAATCGTAGAGGGAGGCAAACCATGAGAGACTCTTAACTCTAGGAAACAAACAGGGTTGCTGGGGAGGGGGCAGGGGAAGCTGGGAGACAGGCATTAAGGAGGGCGTGTGATGTAATGAGCACCGGGTTTACACACAACTGATGAATCACTGAGCTCTATCTCTGATACTAATACTACCCTATATGTTAACTCACATGAATTTAAATTAAAAAAATTAGTCGTCACTTAGTACTACTTAGTACTTCAACCCCGCCGTTCAGTGACTAGTGTAAAACACAGTCAAGCTTAATTGCCACAAACGTGGAAACATGAGTAGCGGGTGACAAACATGAAAGCTCCTGCTGCACGGCGACTGCGATACACGCGGGCACCACACGGCGTGCTCCACGGGGCACCGCGAAGCTGGGTCTACACGAAAACAGATGTCAAAGCACCAGACTGCACTGTGACGCTCCAGGTAAAATGCCCCTGGAGTTTGCGAGCCAGACAGAACAAGCCGAGGGCAGAGAACCGAAGGCACAGTCCGGGCTCCACAGGCAGCTGCCGCCCCATCCGAGCTGGCCCAGAGCGCCTGCTGCCCACACACTCACCGCCTGGCCGGCTTCTGCTCCCAGACCATGAGCCACAGGTTACTTATCACCACGGGTCTAAATTCACCTAAATGTGGTAAATTCTTCCTTTAAACTCGTGCCTTTTAGACTCTGTTAGTTTCTTCTTCTGCTGCTCTTCTCTGCAGCTGAAGAAACACTGAGCCCTTTCTGGGAATACTACTTCTTTAACTGAACACTGCTGCTAACCAAACAGGAGGCATGTACAAAAGAATGTTCCACATCATTCTCTGCTCTGCCTCAGCAGCTCCCCTGCTCTGTGCAGCTTCAGCGTGCTGCCCTCTCCCGAGACCCGGACACGCCGGCCGGTCCCCACTGCCACCGAGGGCATGGGGAGGGTGAGGTCCCCTGCCCTGACCCCAGGAGAACCCAAACCTCCCCTCTTCTTGGTAAGACCTTCCTTCCCTGCCCCACTGAAAATCCACACTTGATCCCTCCCTGTTTATTTCTCCCCGTCACAAGTTGTGGGACTTGCTAGTTTATTTTGTTTACTACCCATCTTGCCCCATCAGGACATGAGCCTGCCAGCTGGTTCACCGCTGTACCCTGCAGTGCTGCCCACAGCACAGTAGGTGCTCGGTAAACGCTCGTTTTATTAAATAACTGACAAACTTTGGGGAATAAACTGTGTGTGCATTCTGTGTTTATATGTCAATCAGTCTGGATTTTGATGATGCATTTTTTTAATAATTAGAATCATGTAAGTGTACCTAGTAGTTGCACTAAATACACACGGGTCTTCATTTTTTCAGGTCTTACTGGTGTATCCTAACGTCTGTCAAACCATATCCTGGTTTCCATCACCGCTTGTCCTTGTCTTTCCTCTACAAAGGGATGTGGGATACAGCTGGGCGGCCCCCATTCTCCCCGGGTCTTGGGAGCCTTCATTTCACAGCAGGAGAATGTATTCACAAGAAACAGAAAATCTCAAGAAAGAAAACAGGTATAGAGACAAAGTGGGGTCAAGAGAGAGCCCTTCATAGTGAAAGCTTGATACGTATTTCAACTTTCAATTAAACAAAACAACAAAAACGGGATTATTTAAAGCACATCAATAGCTACTCGCATGACTGGGTTTCACCTTATTCACTGCAGAGGCACATGGGGCTGGTTTGCCTGGGACATCATTTTAGGGCAGAAGAATGACACTAAGGTGAAACTATGTGAATTACTAATTCCCATGTAGGATCCCTTGTTAGAAACCAGAAGGAAGACTGTGTATCACTCAAATACTGAATTTAAAATACTAATAGGGGTGCCTGGGTGGCTCAGTCGTTAAGCGTCTGCCTTTGGCTCAGGGCATGATCCCAGGCGTTCTGGGATCGAGCCCCACATCAGGCTTCTCTGCTAGGAGGCTGCTTCGTCCTCTCCCACTCCCCCTGCCTGTGTTCCCTTTCTCGCTGGCTGTCTCTCTCTGTCAAATAAATAAATAAAATCTTAAATAAATAAATAAATAAAAATAAAAGACTAATAAATGAATGCAACTAAGGAGCTCACAAAAAGCTTCCTTTATTTATAGAATGATAATCACGGGGGGTGGGGGGAAGCCTGGGTGGCTCGGTTAAGTGTCTACCTTCAGCTCAGGTCATGATCCCCGGGTCCTGGGATGGAGTCCCGCGTCGGGCTCCCTGCTTCTCCCTCTGCCTGCTGCTCCGCCCCCCCCTCAGCTTGCGCTCTCCCACTCTCTTGCCCTCACTCCATCTCAAATAAATGAAAAAATAAAGAGAATGATAATCATAGGAAAATAGTAGTGTGTGAATTCTTTAATCCACAGACTATTCTGGACTAAATGTGAAATAACCTAAAGTGGTTTTCAAAATATTACTTACATATGTAAATATAAAAATATTTAAATTTAAGCATGAATAACCACAGTCTGAAGTGTAGCAGCCTTACCCATAAACCACCATGGACGCTTCTGGAAGAACTGCCTGGGAGGGACACCCTCAGACTCACCTGTCTGGGGAGATGAGCTGTTTGGCTACAGGACCCAGATCGCTTTCCAGCAGATCCCAGATATAAATACAGGATGTGTCATCCTGGGCCAGAAACACGGCAGGTCTGGTCAAGGACCAGCGTAGGCCTGTGACTGCGTGGCCGTCCGTGCTGCCGTCCCACTGCAGGAGAGGGCACTCGGATGTCAGCTGGTGTAACCTGATGCTTCCATCTGAACAGCCGGCCTGGGGACAGGGGTAGATACGGTTGGTCTCCATTCTTTCTTCTTTCTCACTCAGTCTCAGCAGTGAGGGACACTCTTCAGAGCATTAGCTCTGTCCTCACAAATTACAAGGTGAGCATTCACCCTGGAGATCCTGATACACTTTGAACCCCCTTCCCCTTCCCCAAATGGCCAATAATGAACTCAGAGAATATACAGACAGGTGTTTATCTTTAACAAAGTTGAATATTGCTAATTCAACCGCAGGCTGTTAAGACAGGCCCCATAGAAATCAATAATCCACCTTTCTAAAAAGATTATATAAATTTGAACAAATAATATGGTTACATATTCCCCTTGGATTGAGATTTTTATAAAACAAAACTTGGCTGTTTAGTAAAAGCCCAAATTTTTAGCTTAGAGGAGCTTAACTCCTTTTTAACTCAATGTATTTAGCCCTTCACATCCTTCCTCAACAAGAGCAAAGGCATGAGTTAACAACCACAAAATGCTCTGTGCACTCTAGGATTGAGCACGTAAGCATACATCACAGGTAAGAGAAGCCAGGCCTCCCACTGACAGGTGGGTGGAGGGAACCAGGGTCGCCCTGGCATTAGGGATGTGTGGCCAGCACCGGGTTTATGACAGGCAGAGATCAAAGCGGGTATTGATGCTGTGTCCTGCCCAGCGAGCACGTCTTACTGCCCAGATTTTGGTTTCTCAGCACTTTTCTCCTGACTGGAGCCAGGACTCCTTGGAGAAATGGCTGATTCCGGAGTTTACTGTACCAGAAAGTAAAGAAGGGCTCATAGAATGAGGCCAGAAAATACAAGAGCCAGCCTGAAGGATGCCCCCGGGACGTCCGAGCAGCAGAGGGTGTGACCCAACCGAGGAGAGTCAACAGCCATGTGTCCACTTGACGTCCTAAATAGATACATGAGTGCCTGCCCAGGAGAGAAGGGAAACCCTTCCTACCAGGGCACAGTCAACCAGTAACAGAAAACAAAGGGCAGGACTAGCAAATCACCATTTCCCAATCACCCCAATAATGGTTGCAGGCAAGCCTTGCTGATAAATATCCACCCAGCAGGGGATCTGGGGAGCTGCGCGTGGGGCGCTGATGGAGTGTCCGTGTCCCTCCCCACAGACACGGGAATCAGACAGGGAGAGCGGTGACTCCGCAGTGGAGGAGCTGGGTGACGCAGGTCAGAGCAAACCTGAAACTCATTGTGGGGAAACATCACATAGACTCAAACTGAGGAGCACCCTAAGCCCTTCAAAAATGTCTGAGGAACTGTCCCAGAACCAAATGAGATTCGTGCCTGGGTTTTATTTTGTGTATAAACTAGGATGTCGGGGCGCCTGGGTAGCGCAGTCGTTAAGCGTCTGCCTTCGGCTCAGGGCGTGATCCCGGCGTTCCGGGATCGAGTCCCACATCGGGCTCCTCGGCTAGGAGACTGCTTCTTCCTCTCCCACTCCCCTGCTGTGTTCCCTCTCTCGCTGGCTGTCTCTCTGTCACATAAATAAATAAAAAATCTTAAAAAAAAAAAAAAAAACTAGGATGTCATCGGGATGGCCGTGGAATGGCCATCAGACCCGCACATCAGATGCTGGGCTACTCCCATGCTAACCTCCTATTGGTCAAGGCTGGACTGCAGCTGCAGAACAACCCTATTTTTAGGAAACCAACACGAAACTATTTAGGGATAAAGTATCATTTCTGCAACCTCCTCTCAGGCAGGAAAGCACGGACATTCACACGCAGACTGGGAGAGAGAGGATGGAGTGACAGAAGGAAGAGTGGGATGTGACGGGCAGGTTTTTGTAACTTTCCTATAAGCCCACCTTATGTGAAGATAAAGACCTCTCAGATCCATTCCACAGCCTCGGCTGCACAGAGGGCACCTCCCCCACGTAGCCCATGGGCACCAAAGTGCACTGATAAGTGACCAACTTTAAAAGAAACCCCCCCGAGATCGCTGCTAGTGGTTTGCTGCCCAAACAGAAATGGTGCTTTAACAACTGACTTTCTTACCAAGAATACTGGTTCTCCAAATGGTGAAAAATCAATGACATTCACTTCGACTGGTCTCGTACCATGTTGCTGGGGTTTGTACAACTTGGGAGATACTCTCAAATCTTGTCTGATGCCATGACTTATAAGACCCTGGTGGTAAGAAGACCAATGGTGACTAAAAGAGATTAGGCATGAGGCTGGATAAAGCGGTTATTCTTGAAACAATTACACAGCATCATTTAAAAAAGGAAATAATGAGTTAATTTTTAATGAAGATATTTGCCAAGCAACTATGAAAGAAAAATGAGTTACGAACTGATTTAAATGAGATTTAAACTCTTACTTACCAAGTCTGTGCCAACAATGAAGTGACTAGGGTCTGAAGGCAGAAACTTCACATTCAGGGTTCGTGTGGCCCCCCAGAATTCACAGCCTTTATGGGAAAGGCTAGAAAGAAACAGCAAAGATGAGCAGATGAACTGTTTGACACCGTAGGGATGACAGCACTTCACACATTTACCCCTCACCAGGTGTCTGGACACAGAGCTGGTGATCTCACCTTTCCTCTGTGGCTCTTTGCTGCTCTTTTCCCATTTCTTTTTCTGTTCCCTAAGCTCTAGACATTCCTCCAGCTCTGGTCTCCTGTTCACTAATTCTTTCTTCAGCTATGTGTAATCTACTTAACCATTCATGGACTTAAAATTTCAGAGATGTTAGTTTCTTTCTAGAAATGTCTTTTAGACTGTCCCATTATCCCAAGTTCTTGTTGTGCTAAACCCATTCATTGTGCCATGGTAGATGGTTCTTCAGGTTTACGGTCTTTATAATTTTTCTTTCTGAACTGCTTCCTCTAAGAGCCCTGGGAGCCCACCTCGTGGGAGCATCCCCCCCTCATAGGAGTGCTGACATACTGACTCCATCTTGTGCATGTCCTCTCCTGGGGCTACGTGTTCTGGGCCCCTGGGAGAGTAATATACAGACCTTAGAAATAACCACTGAGGCCAGGACAAATTGGCCATCCACCAATTTGTTAAAGATAATGTAGGGTCTCCCCTTCCCAAGGCACAGATGGTGCCATGAGGTCTAATTAAAGGTGAGCTTGCAATGAGCTGCACACGAACCCTTTGAGCTATATGTGAACCCTCTGACCTTACTCACATCCCCTTACTCTATAAAATCTGTGCACTGAGGTCTGAACTTTGCAGAGAAGAGCTGCACAGCTCTGGATGTTCACCTGCTCAATCCTCCCTGTCAGTAAGTTACCCTGAATAAAACGCTGGAGTTTTAATAAGGGCTCTTATTCTAAATCGGATGGAGTCGCCTGGTCTCAAAGTGCCTTCTCCGTGGGAAGGACAGGCCCTCCTCCTCCACCTTCGAACACCACCTACCAGGCAGCCGTCCAGTGCTTTGACGGTGAGCCACTGGTCTGAGACTCTGATGCTACCTCCTCGGCTCGTGGATCCCAGCCCATACCAGGAGTTTGGGGTTTCAAGTCTCCCATGCCCCCTTGTCTCTCCTGGGTTGGGGTGGGACTTCCTGAGTTTCTCTCTCACTGAAGGGGCCATGAATTCAGGAATCCCACAAAGGGCTCTCAATTCTAGCCCCCAGCGTCAGGCAAGCCTGATGCATCACTGGTCACAGGGCCTGAGCCCCATACAGCTGCGAGGCCTGTGACAGCCACACTGACACCCTAGCCTCCACACCAGACAAAGGCTTGCGTGCTGACTTCAAGCTCCATTCCTGGCTGGCACTGTCCTCTTCTTCACTGGAAAAACTACTTAGTTGATTGTTAGTTTTTATGCTATACAGTGTACATATTTGTAACAGGAAAGGGTCCATGACTGCTCCTTCTGCCAGATGTTGGGAATCTGGCCACTCTCTCCCATACCCACAATCAGGACTGCAAATGTCCCTGGTCAGCTGAGGACTCCCCAGTCTGTGCCTCTAGCTGAGATCCCTGCTGCGGAGCTGGCTGCCTCCTGGTCATCTCCACAAGCACCACGAGCTCAGCCCCTTCTCTCCCATTCCTCACCTTGTGTGCAGAACACCTGGCAGCCGAGCCAGACACCTGGTGAAAGGCAGCTCCTCCAAGCTCCACCCCTTTAACCGAGGTCAAGCCCTCCACACGCAAGATAGCCCTATCCTTCTAATCAACCTACAACAGCCTCCTGTCTCCCTTCCTCCGTCCAATCTCACACTGTTGCGAAGTTGATCATTCTAAGTCACAAATAAGACATGCCACTCCCTGCCTTAAAATCCTGCACTGACTCCTTGCCTCCTGCAAGAGAGCCGTCTGGACCCTCCAGCACAGCAAACACTCTGAGGCCTGGCCAGCGACTCATCCAGCTCTCTTGACAGCAAACCGGCGGGCAGTTTCCTAGATGGGTCGGGTGCTCACGCCCCTGGTGCCGCTCCCTCTGACTGAGCACGCTCCTTGTCTACCTCCCATCTCAGCTGTCACCTCCCCGACCCACAGGGAGATTCAGTGAGGGCCAGGGAGTCACCTACAGCCGGCTCTACGGTGTACCAGCTGACTTTTTTAAACATAAAGGATTCCCTGTAGTAATTATATTTAAACCAACTAAAGGTGATTTACAATCTCAAGGGAGGTACAAATTCATTACTACAACCCAGAGGAATCACGCAAATATAAAAAACTTTTCAAGGGTAATTGCATGCTGATAACCCCCAACTGTAATAAATGACAAGAAAAAGATGTTTTGGAAATAAATTTACATGGAATATATAAATACCACAAATGATATTTGTATATTTAATAAAAATTTTTATGTCACATTAAGTTATAGGAGTAAAAGTAGAAATTGAAATTTCTGAATAAAACTTTCATATTGATGTTTCTGGTTCCTAAAACTTAACTATTTAACTTCAGAGTTGTATTAAAACTGGATGAAAAATAGTCGAATAGTACCAATTTGTAAGATAGAAATCATTCTAATCAGGGGCTCCTGGGTGGCACAGCGGTTAAGCATCTGCCTTCGGCTCAGGGCGTGATCCCGGCGTTCTGGGATCGAGCCCCACATCAGGCTCCTCCGCTATGAGCCTGCTTCTTCCTCTCCCACTCCCCCTGCTTGTGTTCCCTCTCTCGCTGGCTGTCTCTATCTCTGTTGAATAAATAAATAAAAAATCTTTAAAAAAAAAAAAAAAGAAATCATTCTAATCAAAGAAAAAAATGTTAGCTCTATACCTGGTAACTGTATTTATTACACTGACTCATTAATATTAAACTAATTTAGCAAAAATACGTTGTGAAAAGTTGGATTTTTCAGCGCACACCCAACCGCGCATTTTCTGTACGTGCAATTACCTAACGTTATTTCCCTCTGTGGGGGATCGGTCTTGGGAGAGGAGGGACCGTTCCGACTCCGAGCGGCACAGGCTTACCTGTCGCTCAGCCGAACCACAGCACTGTGCACCAGCTTTATCCTCCCTCCGGGTATCAGCCCTAAAGACAGGGAGACCACAAATAAATGCACCTCTTAACACAAGTCAAACCAAAACCCAATTACAGTTGCCTGGAATCATTTTTCATTGGTTAAATGTCTGTGTTAGGAAATGACACCAAAACGTGGGCCCATGAAGAGTGTTCCCGCCCTAATGCAGGCAAGGTTCCTGTAAACTGCCTTATGAGAAAAGGATTGTGGAAGCAATCAAGAAGCCTTTACATTTTTGGATTTGATACAATTAAAAAAAAAAAAAACGGCGGTACACTAAGCAAAGAAACAAAACAAAACAAAAACACAAAACCAAAAACCCATAAGTTCCCAACAGGAATAGTTTGCTGTAAGTGCTCACTGGTGGTCTGATGCTCGTCAGAAATACCCAGGACCTCTGTCCTCACCTATGCGGAGGCACACCCAGCGGCCACTGCTCTGCCGTGGAACGCGCCTGCTCCTCAGCGCTGGCACCCTCCCCCTTCCCTGGGCCAACAGAGCTATTCTTTCCCTGGATGCCCAAAGCACTTAGGGCCACAGCTCTGACCCCTCAGCCATTCACTGGCTTTGCCTCCTTTGTCTGTTCCCAATATCCTCCTCCTTTTTTTGTAATTACTGCAAAGGACGGAACTAAAAATTTATGTATACTGAAACCCAAATTCTGGGCAAGGTACTGTCTAGAACCTTGGGAGTATATAGACCATAACCATATAGATAAATGAAACTTGCAGCAGGAAGGGTGACTGTAATTACAGTGATGGGCTCTGTCACGGTTACAACTCTGACGTGAGAATGTTCAATGTCGTCACACGAAACTGCCCTCCATTTTCCCCAGCACTGTCCTCCTGCAGGAACTCCAGTGCTGAAAGTCTCAGCCCCAATGTTATTACCTCCCCTGGGAAGTCCTCCCTGCCCTGGGTCCTCCGCCCTCTGTAAGCACTTCTTGTGACGTAGTGGTCACATCACCAACGGCTGTCGCTGGTGTGGCAACCTCCCCATAAGACAACACTCCCTGAGGCAGAGCCAGCATCCTGTCACCTTGCTCCCCTGGCACCCAAGACAGGACCCAGCTTGTTCACCAACGGATGAAGGAAAGATGGAGAGTGATTAGCTGTAAGTGCGATCGGAGGTAGCGCTCACGTACTACGCAGACCTCAAACACTCCCATGGGCATTTAATGGCCAGAGCTCTTCCAGCACTGATCTGATTACCGGTATGAATGGCATCTCCTCTTTTCCCAAAAGGAAAGCCGAAACATGGTCAGAGTTTGGGTAAGTGGTCCTACAGGTAACAGGAGTTTTTATATAACAACATTTAGCGATGAAATACACACTGCCCTACAATAACTCTTGTGTGACTATCCCGTATCACTACAAAGTATTTGTGTGCAAAACCATTTTGTCTCCACAGGCACATTATGAACTAACAGTGGGCAGAGACTTGCTAACTCCTCACCACCACCTAAACTTCCTTTAAAATGCCCTGCTCCTGGCACAAGTGAGCAACAGAGGCACCCTCACGATGCACTTGGAGGCTGCAACACCCTTGGGTCCGAGGCCTCAGCCTGGGTGAGGGCAGGGTCAGCCTGAGCCCAACTCTTGAGTCCGGCCCCACCATCAAGCCACACGGGGGAGGGGGTGAGCTCCTCCCAGACGCTGCCCTGCTCTAATGTCCCAAGAGTCTAGGAGTCCCCCAAAGGCTCAGTACAGACCCCGTACGATGGCTTTGTAATAAGCAGAGAGGATGCTATAAGAAAACCGTGAGAAAATGGTTACTCTGCCTCAAAAATGTTTACAAGTGAAAACAGTAAAATGGTTCAGGCTTGTTTTCATTAAAGTTAGAGTCCACAGTACTTCCAAGCACTGTCTCTGACATTCAGCACAGAGCACGCTGCATTTGCTCTATGGACACAAAGTGCCCCATCTCTAACTCTCTAATTTCCAGACGGGGGGAACGAGACCAGTGTCAGCCGGGCACGCCCCTCACACAGACAGGGTGAAGGTGGCTGGTCAGTACAAAGTAAGCAGTTGAACTAATGAGGTGAGGACAGTCAGAGAGCGCCAGACCCACGGAACAGACTCAACAGTCCATCACGCCCAAGTCTTGCGAGAGCAGAGCACTGGACGCCACGGCATCAAAAGCAGCAAAGTGCTGGAGCTGACTCACACTTCTGAGACAGAGTGGGGACCAGACTCCAGTCCCCCATCCAAGAACCCTCACACGCCACGGTCACCCAGTCTTCTAGCCCTGCTTACAGGGGCTACTCACTGCCAGAAACTAAGCCAGGCACCAGAAGCCACAAGCTCCCATCAAGCCCCCAAGACCCAGTTTTTGACCAGTTCAGACAACGTGCTAACCCTCCAGCACCTAAAAGGGAAGTTTGGCTGTGAGAATCAGACCAAACCAGTCTGAGCCAAGATGGACCCCAGCGCTGACCCTTCACCAACTTTCCCCCTCATTATAATAGTAAAAATCACACCTAGCGGTGGGGATTTCACGTGCTAATTAGACATGCGGCGTATGAAGAAGCATGACCGGTAAGTGTGCGAGCAACAAAAAAATCCCTGCCCTACATGTTTAGACGTCACCCTTTTCCCACCAAAGTTTCTTTAAAGCTCTCGCCAACCCCTCCTGGGGAGCCAGCCTGAGGACTCCTTTTGTGCATCCCCCTAATGCTGGACCGGGAGCCCCAGCAGAGCCTTGCCAGGAACCCCTTTGGGCCTCTTGGCAATTTCTATGGCTCAGCGAGTCGCGGGCAGTTCAGTAAACTCACTCCCCCGACGTGTGAGGCCGTTGCGGCCCTATGCCAGCACCAGTCTCAGAGAGCCCCCCGAGTAGGACCGAGGGAAGACAGCCCACAACGAACATGTGTTCAAGCACTAAGACTCCTGAGTGTATGGGAGGAGCACCGAGAAGAGAATGACACACAGACAGAAATAGAACCTATTAGCCCTTCCTGAAATTAAAACATCATCAGCAGGAAGGAATATCATTGAATGACTCTGAGGCGTCCACTCAGAGTTGATTATGGTTATACAACACAGAACGTTAATGTTCATTTTTCAGGTAGCTACTTACTTATTTTTCAAAGTGGTTGTCGGTATCTTTAATTTCTATTCACTCTAGAAAACACTGACTAAAATTAACTTTTTTCTTTAATAGTTACCTAAATCAGTTACTGAGCCTGCAATATCTGCCTTTGGTAATTCAACGACCACCTAAAAACAGAACATTGAAATGAGTATTAGTGCCTGTCAGGGATCTACGAGGACACAATCTAAGCAAAGTGCATTTCTAATTAAGGTAGCATTCTACATTCGGTACTAAAAACATCATTGCTCCAGAAAAAACACTGATCATTAACTTCAGAACTAGTATTTTAAATGTTATGAATCCCTTTCCTTGACCTCTTTTCACATCTCTTCACTCAGACTGGCCAGTGGCCACAGTGTCAGTGCGTCCTCCGAGAGCCCCCCAGACTGCATCCCCAGCCCCCTCCCCTCACTCCCCCAGGAAGTCCTGCAGGAGCCTCCCAGTCAGGCCAGTCTCGCCCTTGGTGCTCCCGTCTTAGCCAAGTATATCATCGTCCGACCACCAGGCACTCATCAGCGCCTGGACGACCACAGAACTGGCAGGTCAGAGAGCCCATGCGTTCAGTCGGCACCGCCCTGTGTGTGAGCACGTGGACACATCCTACTCACCCACACGTTGAGAACCCCACTTTCATCCAGGGAAGCAATGTGGAATGACAAACCTGACATTTCTAGTGGAAACAGAAACAAGAAATGGCTTGTGAACAAGGAGACCATATTGTGTCACTTGGCTGAAGGATTTTACAGAAGTGAAAGATCACATACCTTCTTGAGTAGAAAAGGGGGAAAGCACAAAACTCTGTTTTTTGTAGACAGACGTGGAGATGGGTTCTACTGCTTGAACAGGACTGAGGTGGTTTACTGAAGTCAGGATACCGTCTAGGGTTTAAAACACACAGGAGACCACATGTAAATAAGTCACAGAAGTGATGTGGGGATACATCCTCCCCAAATAGCACAAAACCAATATGGACCCCTAATAAAATGATGCATGATCATGGCTTTTGGCATTACCATGAAACAGAGACCACAGACCTCAAAACACCTTGTAAGTAGAGAAATAAGTCCTGATTCCAACAATACTACAGGCACAGAGGCCAGGAGTGAGGCTAAGACTCTCCACGGCAAGATGGAGTCGAAGGCGGAACAGAAACCAGGGAAAAGCGCCCTCAGGGAGCAAATCCAGCTTCGCAGGCTGGGCCTCACCAACTACAGGGATGGACAGGCCGGAAAGTGAAGCCGGACAGAAGGGGCAGGGCACAGCAGCGCACAGAGCAGAGACACTCGCCTGCCCCACCCAGTAAAGAAACAACGTTTTACAAGCTCACAGAATAAAGCTCCTTTGACCTAGAATAGCCATCTACAAAAGGTCCAAGAGTAAGAAAATCAAGACAAACTCCATACAAAACTGTTGTGAGAACAAAGTATTTGAGATGAAAATTCTCCTGCCCCAAACAAGCACTTAGCAGAAGCCCAGAACTCACCACTCCAGATTGCATCACATCTCTTCAAAAGCACTTGGAAATGTACTTCAAGCAAGCAAGTAAACAAGCAACAACACCTGAAATCAGAACCCCAGGACAGACATGGAGAGAAAACAGCAAGAAACAAAATGAGAACTGGAGCTGAACCCTGGGAAAAACTGGTAAGAGCAGACAAGACTCCAGTTCACGGAGTTGAGGAGGGGCCCTGGGGGCAGCACTCAGGGGGGCCCATGTACTCAGAATGGGGGGCCACACTGGGAGGGCCTGCAGGGGGAGGGCACTGGGGGGAACACTGGGGGGGCCTACAGGAGCAGGACACTGGTGGGGGGGTGAGCAGGGGCTGGATCAGAAACTCCACGGCTCGCTCACGCTGGGAGATTAGTGAGATTTGATTGGTCCCAGGGACAACATTTAGATGGCAAAGAAAATAAAGTAGGTGTTTGAATGGAGTCACTTATCTGTATGTACAGTTTAAAAACTTATAGTTCTAGTGTTTTGAACATGGTGGTGAAGTCAAACGTTAATTAGTATATCAGGAGCAATTAGAAAATGCACATTTTTTTTTTTAAAGATTTTATTTATTTATTCAACAGAGATAGAGACAGCCAGCGAGAGAGGGAACACAAGCAGGGGGAGCGGGAGAGGAAGAAGCAGGCTCATAGCAGAAGAGCCTGATGTGGGGCTCGATCCCATAATGCCGGGATCACGCCCTGAGCCGAAGGCAGACACTTAACCACTGTGCCACCCAGGCGCCCCGAAAATGCACATTTTTTAAAAGCTATCTTTTTGGAGGCGCCTGGGTGGCTCAGTCAGTAAAGTGTCTGCCTTCAGTTCAGGTCATGATCCCAGCCCCGCATCGGGCTCCCTGCTCAGTGGGGAGTCTGCTTCTCTCTCTCCCTCTGTGATCTCTCTCTCTCTCTCTCTCTCTCTCTCTCTCTCTCTCAAATAAGATCTCTTAAAAAACACACACAAAAAGCTATCTTTTGTAATAGCATCAGACTCATACATTCTCAACAGCAGCAACATTGCCCCCAAGGAGGCAAAGATTGTTTGTCAGGGGACAAAAAACCTTTTTTTATGCATTGTGAAACTTAATCAAGGGAAACCTCAGTACGGTGGAGTTGGGAGGCTAGATGGGGAGCGCAGCACTCAGTGCTGCTCACGAGCACTGTCAATTAGAGACCCCAACATCAGAACCCTCCACCGGACAGAATCACCAGGGAAAGATGTTCACTGCAACCCCTGCAGCTCAGCCAGTGAGAAACCCCGGAACCCCTGCTTTCCTTCAAAACAATCCTCCCAACTCCCTCCTTCTCCCAAAAATAATGCCCCTGTCCTGTGTTTCTTGCACTTGTCTGTAGATCTGCCATAGCGTGCTTATCTGGATTGCAACCCTCTGCCATTCCCAAATAAACCCATCTTTTGATGGTAAAATAACTAGCAGTTGTGAGGCTAATAGTATAAAACACAGGTATGCATATAGTACACAAACAGATATGTAACCTATGTGTGGTATCAAGCTCTCATGGAGGGAGACTGGGAACAGAAAGTCCAAAGGAGAAGATGAGCCACAGCCTGGGGGAAAATACTGGCAAAACACACACCTGATAAAGGACTGTCATCCAAAATATTCACAAAAAAACAAACAAAAACCTCTTAATAACTCAACCAGAAGGCAATAAATCACTTGTAGAAATGTGCAAAAGACCTGAACAGACAGCTCCCCAAGAAGACACACAGTGGCAAAAGAAAGCCTACGGGAGCACCCAGGTGGTGCAGTCCGCTGAGCGTCCGACTCTTGATTTTGGCTCAGGTCATGATCCTGGGCCATGGGGTCAAGCCCCACATTGGGCTCCGTGCTCAGCACAGAGTGTACTCGAGATTCTCTCTCCCTCTCCCTGTGCCCCTCTCCCCCCACCTCATGCACGTGCTCTCTCTCAAATAAATAAATCTTTTTTTTTAAAACGCCCATGGAAAGATTCTGCACGTCATATGTCATCAGGAAATGCACATGAAAACCACAATGAGACACCACCACACACCTATCAGAACAGCTGAACAGCTGACAGTACCACGTGCTGGTGAGGTGCAGAGCACCAGGAGCTCAGACGTGGCTGGGCCTGCAACACGGTCCGTGTGCCGACACAGGCCCTTTGATGCAGGCTCTCCGCACGTCTCCAACACCTGGAGTGACCACATGCTAACCACCTTGCGTACAGGGAAACACAGTGCACACAGCGGAGGAACGAGCTGCCGGTGCAGCAGCAGCACAGGGACCCGTAAATGAAAATGCTAAGTGAGAGAAGGCAGGCTCAAGGGTTTACATTCTATAGGATTCCATTTATTTGACATCGGGAAAAAGTAAAACTGTGGGTAGAGAAAACTGAGGGGTGGCTGGTGGGAAAGGAGAGATAGGAAACCAAGTGCACGTGGGGCACAGGGGCTCCTGGACAGGAATGGCGAGAAAGACAGAGTGAAGACAATGGGGTCTGAGGGCAGCCCTGCCATGAAGTCAGTGTGACCAGGGACATGCCTGTCCTCTCCCTGAGCAGCAGGGAAGCAGGCCAAGATAGGCTTTAGACGCCAACGTCTGCAAAGCACTGAGGAAGCCCCAGAACACGAGCACCCACCAAGGGCTGGGAGTTGTGGCTGTGGCTGCTGCGGTTGTTGGTTGTTTGGTTGTGGTGGGTGGTTGTGGTGGTTGTTGTGGTTGTGGTGGCAGCTGTGGTTGTGTGGGTGCGGTTGTTGGTTGAGGCTGCGGTCTGAGGTTGTTTGGTTGTGGTTGTGGCTGTGGCTGTGGCTGTGGCTATGGTTGGTTGTGGCTGCCGTGACTGTGGATACAACGGCCTGGCAGGAAGAGTTCACATTAAAGATCCTGGCAGGTGCAGATATTCAGGGTCCTTTCATCCTCCAAGAGGTGAATCATTTTCTATTTCAGGCATCAGAGGGATTAACTAAGCCATGGAATACACACGTACCAATATGCCTTAAGCTAATTTAAAACTAAAAATTATTTCACTGAGGTAACTTTTCACTGGAATCCAGAAATTTAATAAGAAAGAGCACTCTCATCATTGTTGGCCATGAGTTGAGCACTGCCTGGGTAGATTTTTGTTTTTACTATTCATCAAATGCTTCTTTTGCTCATAGGTCAGACCCCATCCTCTGGGGTAATCTGAATGAATAAATGCAAAGATACTGCAGATGTTCCTCAATTCTCTCATGACTTTTCTAGAAGACACCGGATGGGCAGGTGGGTGTCACTGACCAGTAGAAAACGTTGCTGTCCTGAACGTCCAGAAGCAATTGCCCAGCTTCACATAATGATGAATTCTGGAGTCTTCTCGTAGGTCCCACACGACAACCGAGCCGTGCACCGTCCCAGCAAACAGTAAAAAGGCTTTAAAAGGGCTAAAGCAGCAACACGTGACCTGGAATGACACACACAGAAAGCTAAAGACTGAAAATGTGAGGCCATGGGAATGGAAGCACCAAACACCCCCGTGTCCCACACTGTCCCTGGGAACCCCCCACCAGAACTAAGCAGGTGCAAGTCAGCCTCGGCTCCAAGTGGAAAGCAGGGAGGACAAGCCACCCTGCAGGACTGGCATTCACAAACACGGGTGCCTCACACACAGCTGGGCACACGGAGCATGCACCATGACCCCTCCATTCAACCCAAGTCACTGGGCCCAGAATGGCAACGTCATGCTTTGTCATTTTATTTACATCCTGTATCACAAAACCTATAAAAGTTATTCTTCTCAACAGCTTCAATGAAAATCAATGACTTTGAGATCAAGGAGCATATGAATAGGAAAATACAAATATGTATTTTCCCAATCCAAAAGGAAGCAAACCTAAAAGGACAGCTCTCCCACTATACCTGTTAACAAGGGGCTGGGAGAAGCATAAGAGAAGACTCCGAAAACCTTTAGCTCGCTAAGAAACCCCTAAAATATCCGTGACTCAAATCATGCAAGCCCAAAAGGACACTTCTGGGGTTCCAGAGCCATGCCAAGGGTGACCAACATCTTTATGAAGTCTGTAGCTACACTGATACCTACTAATCCCCAATGGACCTACAAGGCTGTGATAAGCCCAGATTTCTTCAGTCTGAGTTGATCTTTGAACTAAGAATTTCTAGAGTCAAAGTAGACACAGGCATGTGTCCCATCACACCTGCACACAGCTGAGGGTGGCTGGGAAGAGAATGAAATGACCTTGTAAGTCCCCACAGGCCTGCACTGCCATTTACCTGACATCAGGCCCCTCTCAATAAACCTACGACTCTCTGGGGGTCATACCTCCGACTCACATATCAGGACCTTCTGAGGCCCCGAAGGCTGCCAGATATCCCACACGCACAGCACGTATCTGCCGTCCAGTGCGGGGGCGAACGCGGCTCCGGGCAGCCCATGCACAGACACCACCGTCTGTCTCTGCACCTGAGAGGCACATAAGCACAACACTTTTCGATCTGTGGGTAAAAATGAGAAAAGTATTTCTGCATGTTAGTGTTTGCCAGAATCCATGTTAAATGAACACACTTGCAAATATTCAAATAAAGGTGCCTGAGTGGCTCAGTTGGCTGAGCGTCTGCCTTCGGCTCAGGTCATAATCTCAGGGTCCTGGGATCGAGCCCCACATCAAGCTCCCTCCTGAGCAGGGAGTTTGCTTCTCCCTCTGCCTGCTGCTCCCCCTGCTCGTTCTCTCTCTCTCTCAAATAAATATTTTTTAAAATTTCAAATAAATTTCCCCTTAATGAAGAAATAAAGTCCTTTCATAGCTGCCTGGGCCTGAGGTCTAGGTTTCAACAAATGGCCACTGCTTATCCTGAAAAAGGCCCAAGCGGGCCTCATGGTTTTCCTGATGTTTGGGGTAGGCCACACCTTGCCTGCCAGCTACTCCGAGAGAACCAAGTTGCCTGGATGCGATCTGGAATCAGGCCATGCAGGGGGTCCCTTTCGTGCCTTGTTGAGCCCCTCGAAGCCTGTGGTTTTCGCACAGGGAGGCCTTCTCCCTCGGGAGCCAGGAGCACCAGCCCTGTCACTTCCTCTCCTCGGAACTCGCCCCTGACACGTTGCACATTCACTTTTCCAGTCAGGAGGGCAGGACTTCTGTCCACTCGACCCAAAGAAACAGCAGGCCAGTGTTGGCCACATCATTGTGTGGTACGTGTTTGAACAGTGAGGATGGCACTGCACAGATCTGCGAAAGGCACAGACTGGGGTGTAATGTGACCAAGTCCCAGGTGCACAGGTGAGACCAACTCCTCACTCTGTCAGATAACCTGTCATCTAATCTCATTTTCCTTCTGTTACCTCAAAATTCATGTCACTGAAGGGGCACCTGGGTGGCTCACTCAGCTGAGCGTCCGACTCTTGGTTTCGGCTCAGGTTGTGATCTCAGAGCCTTGAGATGGCTCCACACTGGGCGTGAAGTCTGCTTAAGATTCTCTCTCTCTCCCTCTGCCCTCCCCACCACCCCGCTTTCTCTCAAAAATTGAATTCATGTTACTGAAACACAAAACAAACCAACAAGAGAAACCTGCACACTGTTCGCGGGGGAACTCTGCCCACCACACGCAGGGGCCCCATTCTGTAAGAACATACGTGCACCATGTGTCTCTCACAAAGGATTCCAAGTGCGTGTATATAACCCAAGCTCCCTCTGGTTTTGTAAGCTGCTGTTACTCATCAGCTCCCGGAGAAAAGTACAGCTTTAACTCCCATTTCTTGAGGTGAGGTGGGGTGTGGGAGTGTGAACATGCATGTTTTGAACACTATAGATAAAATGATTTACTATTTTTCTAATAGAGTAACTATTACCTTTTAAAAATGAAAAACTCTCACAGAACGTGAGTTTTTTTAAACTAATAATGCCATTTTTGTTCATGGTAAATGCAAAGGAACATATGTGAACCTAAATCTCTAGACACCAGGCAGGGCAGAAGAAACATCTAGAGCAAGTGGCACCAAGCCCTGGCTGCGCACAGGCTGGGGTGCCGGGCGAGCCAGACGCCGGGCCCCCAGGTAGATCGCAGCAGCTGGAGAAGCTGGTCTTCCCCGTACCACAGTGCGCCTGAGTCCAATCACAACGCTATCGAACTGCCACGCTCTCAGTACACGATTTTATTTACTGTCAGAGCCCTGAATACAGTTTTATTCTTTCTACAAGTGCATACAGTACAATAAACAAATTATTTAAGAAACTAACAAAAATATTCTTCCTCTCCTTCCAAACACAGACCAGGACAGGCTGCAACTGCTACCTCACCAGCCGGAACAAGGCAGAGGTGACCCGCTCGAGAAACATCAATGTGACCCTGTGAATGCACTTTGCTTAAAGCAATTTAAACGGTCACACATGTATGCAGCTGCTCAGCCTGGGGTGCTCTGGGACCAGGTCTGAGGACGAAGACCCGTGGGAAGCACAGAGCGGCTGTGCACACTGCGTTCACGGAACACCCCCTCACACGGCTCCCCGGGGCCGGCATTCCAAGGAACCAAGAGAAACCAAGTAACAGACCGGAAGACATGGGATCTAAAACACACACACAAAACCTCAGCTTCCACTCATTTAAGTTACGGCTCACCCCCTCCATCACCTCGGGCAAGTGTTCACGGGACTCTAACGCAGTTTCCTGTTTAGAAGAAAACCGACCTTGCACTTCAGAGCTCTGCGGATGCTGACTCTGTTCTGTATTCAGTAAACCCGGTGACGTTAACACAGGACACAACAGTAAAGACAGTTCTTCCAACGTAAGTGCTTGCTATAAGATTTCAACACACATCAAGGATAGCCCCTTACTCTGAAGGAATGGCAGGCTGGTATTCAGCTGAGAGGAGCTGTCACTGATATGCAGGGTGCTGTCCTGTGCCCTGGGGCTCCAGCTGGGTTCGGCTCCCACACGGTCCTCTTCAAGCAAGACCGCAATCACCTGTCAAAGACAGTGAGCAGTCCTGCATGAGCACTTCAGATATACGTGCTTTTGTAAGAACAGAACAAAACACGCAAATCATTACCTACGCATCTATCACATTTCTGAAAATAACTACTTAACTCCAAGACAACATAAAAATGAAAAGAACAAAATTATATTGCTATTTCTGCACAATAGAAACTAACAGGTAAAGTTCCAGTAACATAAACTCCACAGGAGAGACATTATGTAAACGCTTTGCTAAAAATAACAGGAGGAGGAAAACAGCGGACTACCCCAGTTTTCTTGACCAAAGAAGGGGTATAAAAATATGTCAGGCATACACACACCACCACTGTCTTTCTCATGGGGCCACGGCGAGGACAGAATGAGCTGTATGTCACTGGAATAGCTCTAACAGGGTCATGTTTAGGGTGATGATGGGTAAGGGGAACACACGGCAGAACCAGGGGAAACATCCACCGCAGAAATGGGACCAGCATGGGAGGTTAGGCTGCAGCAGATGAAAGACAGCTGGGAGGTCAAGGTCAGCCCAGACCCAACCAGGCCCGCTCTGGCCTCATTCATTCCCACTCCAGCCCAACCTCCCTTCTCCTCACCCTATACCAAGGGCTCTCTCCTCATAGCTCCCCATGAACTGACCCTAAATGAGAAGCCGATTAAATTTAAAATTACAAAAAGTATGCATACTCTCTCCATAACACAGCATGGAGGGAAGGAACCACCATGTGTCCAGAATAGAAACAGGAGGACTTCAAACCCACACGTCAGGGTCCATGTTTACCACACTTGCCACTCCCATAAAGACACAGGAGACAACGGAGGACACGTGAGCGACTTCACTTGAAGGTTTAAGGAGTACTGCTAATGCTGATCCTTTTGAGAGACTCACACTGAAACGTGGAGGGGCTGAGTGTCTGTTCAGAACTAGCTGGGGGTGGGGGTGGGGTAAGTGGGGGACTTCGATGAGACCATCAGCCATGAGTTGATAACCAGCAGTGTACATGGGGTTCAACAGACCGTTCCCATCATCTTTGTATGTATCTTGTACATTTCCACAATTGGTTAAAAGTCATGAATTTACTAATTTCGAATACCCCAGTGTATGCCCGCCTTGACAACTTAACATGCCTGTTTTTCAGTCTATATTTATGTTAAAATGGAAGCAGTTGGTATTAAAGTACAGAATCCAAATACACAGCCAGCCCTGGGGTGACACACATCACACGGGGGCCCATGAGCGCGTACCTGGCAGGCTGCCCGGAGGAAGCTGGACAGCCTGGGCGTGTCGACCTTTGGTGCAGCGGCCACATCACAGAGATCTCCACTCCCACTCCCTAAAGAGAGCAGGCCACACTGAACCAACCAAGTCGACCCTAAACGTCACGTTTTACACACCTTAGGGTTCAAAGAGTTGTTACAAACTTTTCCCTGGAAGGAAAAGTCAGAGAATTTTACACTGTATTGTCTAGATCTACCACAATTTTTTCAAAAACAGCTGCATCTTGTTTTACAGAAAGTCTGTACACAGGGTCCAAGTTATATGCATTAAGGGAAATAGTTAAAGGCATCTGTTTAAGCACTTTGTGTTAGAGTTAGGTATCTTCTTTTCCTGGGGGAGGCTTACCTGAGGAAAGGGAGCAATGCGGCCCCCGCCACACAGGCCAAGTCCTGTGAATAACCGTCAACTAGGAAGGCGACCGGCATCAAGCACGGCACCATGTGTTCTCTGGGCCTTCCAGCTACGCTGACGCAACGTGTCTAGAAACTGAACCTCACATATGAAATTCCCTATTAATGAGAACAGGCCCATCTGAAGTACTTGTTTGGAACGTGGGCTCTCCGTCTGTTTAGGAATAAAAGTGCTCCAACCTGGGTCAAGGCCCACACGGGGCTCTAGCTCAGTGCTCGCGTTAGTGGTTCCCAAGAGCTAGTGTCTCTTGCGAAGAGTACTGGCGCCTCCCTGGTCACACGCTAACAACCACACCCCAACAAACGGGACAAGAAGAAAGAGCAGGAACAGTAATGAACACAACACCAGAAATAACGCCAAGACACTGCATTCAGCGTTCAAGAGCAAAGACCAGCTCACCCCCTGACACGGCCGTGCCCTCTCCGGGGTGCTGGGTCCACACACCCCTGGTCTCTATCTCTTCAGTCTGGATGTCTCTGTCAACATTATCTTCATTGTACTGAACATACGCCTTAAAAAAAAAGAGATGTTGGAATCAGCACTGGGTCTCAACTTCAGAGCAATTTCTCGTCAATGGAAAGAGAAAAACAATTAAAAGTATTAAAGTTAATAATGAGTCTTCTTGCTTTTGTCAAAGGCAACGTGGTAGAAATAACAATCATGCCAAGACCACTTGTGTCTTAAAGGTTCAGGCCTAATTTTTTAAGGTGTTTTCAAAAAGTCACATTAAACTGTTAGGTAAAAATTGGACAGGAGAAGTGGAAGGAGCACCCCAGACAGAGTCCCAAGTCCCAGAAGGGGGTGACAGAGTCAGGAGCTGGAGGGGAGGACAGTGATTTAAAGAAGCTACACATTAAAAGCCTGGAGCTCCACATCCTGACCTTGAGGCCTCCAAGACCTTGGGGCTGAGGGATCAAGAGCCGCAGGTGCGGAACATGCGCCCTCCTCCACCTCTGCCCCGGGGCGACCCCTAGACTCTACAGGATGCATTTGTATCGCGGGTATAGTCCAACCCTAGGAGAAAGGCCCCCAGGAGGTTCCAGTACAACCTCGCAGGGGTGAAAACTCCCCATCCCAACCTGTGGGACGAGTTTCCCAGAGGACTGGAAGCACCTCCATTAGACACAAGAGACCCAATAACATCCGATCCCAAAACCACCTAGCCCCCTCTCCACCTTCAGAGTGTGCTTTCGCATTAACAAACTGCTTTGTGCTTGCCGCGTTCCTTCTGGGGGTCTTCATTCAGACACGAATCCCCACGGAAATCTTCTCATAGGGAACCCGAGAACTCCGTTCACACAACACAGACACTCCCTCATCCCTGACAAAACAATTTAGCTCTGGTTTGAAAATACTGCCACCTAGCCCACCAACTTCCTATTGTCTTAGAACATACTCTGGCTTTGCAAAACCAAATACAACTTTCTTTGTTTTGAAAAGGTACATGCTTCAGTAAAGATAAATGTGTTACTAAGAGCTTTGAGATGAGCAGGTGATCTACTCAAGGACGGAGGGAGCCAGCTGTGAAGCCAAGACTCACCTGTCAGCTTTCTGAGGTTTGCCCTGTGACCTTCTTCCTATGGAAAGAGTCTTATAGATGGAGTGTCCCTGAGCACCTGTTGACCAATGATGGCCTCGGGGACAGAAGAAAAATGTACGAGATGATTCCCAACTTCAGAACCTTTACAGCCTTGTCGGGAAGTCGGACAGTCACATAATTCACGCCTAGAACACTACAGGGAAGTACAAAGTCTGTGGTGTGGATGTAGCAAGTTTGGAACAAGAAAGAGCATCCAGTGCAAGCCCTGAGGGAGGGTTCACCTAAAGAACGGACGTGAACACTGAGGACTTGACAGGTAGAGGAGAGGAGAAAAGCAAGCTAACAGACAGATCCAGGTGGGGATGGCGGGTCGTGCACTCTGGGACCTGGGGGAGGAAAGGGGGCTGGAATGCCACAGATAGGACAACGGGCAAGGGATCCAAACATAACATTTGCTTGACTTGCGATAAAACATCTGCAAGTTTGGGAGCGTGCTGCACCCCACGTGCGCCATCCGCTCACGCTCAGAAGCCTGTAGGGCATCTGTGGGCATCTGCACCATCTCTCCAGGCTCATGAGCACCACATGACGCAGGGGCTCCCTTTTCCTCAAGTCTGCATTCTTCCCACACCACTCCCACGCTCTAATACCCTGGAACAGATACAGTACAGCACAAGGATACCATATTGTACTTTGCTTGCATTTGGTCACTTAGTTAATACATCTTATACTAACCTGCTTGGTATTTTTTTTCCCAAAGTTTCTGATATACATGTCATACTCATTTACTGGCGGTAGATCCAAGAGAGAGAAAGTGAATGAAAAATCTAAGTCAATGAGCCGAAGCAGCTTTGTACTGCGCGTCCTTTAAAATAAATTGAAAACAAGAGAAAAGTTAAATTAATAATATACAGAGGAAAGTACAGTGAGAGCATAAGGAACCTTATGATCAGATCACGTAAGTGTCAAGGACTGAATTTCTGTGTGGGTGTTGAGTCTGAAGTATTTAAGAGTTAACAATAAGACAGTCATGCACGCACCAGCAACGCGAATACAGAATGAACCAAGTTTTGATTATTCTAATTCCATACACCTGAAGTGAACACAAAATAAAGTCATAATATGTGCATGCCTAGAATTTTCATGGAAAGCAATTACTTCACTTCATGAATTGATGTCATGATCAGAAGGATTACATTCTGTGACGTCACCCGGGCTGTGGCCAGGTACACACTGTCTTTTAGGCCACTCTTCCGAGATGACCCGACAGGAAGTGGCCAAGCAGCACATGACACAGCCCATCACCCTGCCCGACGAGGCCACCAAGACACTACTGGCCCATGGTCTCCCCTGGCTTCACCCAGTGTTCTCCTGCACTCACCTGAGCGGGTCTCTCTCCTTCCAGGCGCCCTCGTTCACTGTTCATCGCCCCACTGGCATGTGAGCCCTGTCTGGCCGCAGTGCTTTCCTTCATTTACTACGGTCTCCACATGGCTGGTGCTCAGCCTGTACGTGGGGAATGGTCCTCCAGCACCTGGGCACCTCGCAAATGAGATCTGCTCCCTCCCTCCCTCCTTATGTGCCCATTCTCGGGCTTTTCCAGTAACTGCCACCTTTCCATAATCTTAACCATAACTCTCTGGCCACTGTCACATCTTCCCCAGTTAGTACCTCCAGTCCTCCATATTCAGTATAATTTCTGACCTGAAATAATTCATGTAATACACGTACACTTATGTATCATAATACGGTAACATCCCAGGGCCTGCTACCCAACCCCAGAACCAGAAACCGTAGGATGACCTGTGCCCACGTAGGACCCCCACTGCCCGTGACAATCAGTATACGGAACTTGGTAACTATCATCATCTTGCTTTGTAAAATATATTAATTTCGTCTTACATTTATATATGCCTAAACATTACACTGTATGTGGTTCTGATTATCTCTGAGTTTATAAAAATTATATTAAACCATATGTAGTTTTCAAGACTTGAATGAGGTTAAAGCAAAAACAAAACCTAGCCATAGTGGTAAAAACTGATTTTACTACCTTATATTTTGGGTCTCTAAAATATAAGGACAACAAAAATGATATGAAAACTTATTCTGATTATTCATGATTTATTTGTTCATTAGGCAAAGTTTCCTGAGTACCTACTAAGGCCATGTACTGAGCTACATGGAATGATGGCTTTTAAACACGGTTTTTAAAAAAAACATTTAATTTTTACATTTACTCTTAAATCATACTTGAGTTTAATATGACAGACCCTTTATTTGAGACTATATCCTTTGGCTTTCATAAATTTCTAATTTTATAAATTTCTAAATTATAAGCTTGGACTGTGACATCTGGGAGCCCTGGGTTCAAAACAGCTCCACCATTCACCAGATGTTGACCTTGAGCCTCACTCTCCTCATCTCTAAAATGGGGCTGCAGGGACCGAATGAAGTAGTTAACACACAGGGAGCACGGTGCCTGACACAGAGGGAAACTCGCACTGCGTGTTGCCAGCTGTTAGTACTCTGGACCCTGACAAATCCCTCAGCTTCCTCATCTGAGAAACAGACACAGGGACACGAGCTCGCCAGTGTGCGAGCACTAGGGGGCACTAGCTGCACCTCGAGTCAGAGCCCCACACTGAGATGCACCGAGTTCAGGGAGATAGTGGCTGTGATCCTGCCTCGGCCAAAATGGGGCGCAACTCCCAGGGTGACTCCAGAACCTACAGACGCTGGACGCCAAGCAGTAGCAGACAGCAGTGCACACGCTCAAAGCTATCAACACGGTAGCTGAACACGCGGAAACGGAGCACAGATTTTAAAATGTACCTAAAGTCAGTAGTGAAAATAAAAAGAAAAGCTCTATTTTTTTAAAGTACGTTGAAGTATATTACAATTCTATAATACCCTTCACAAATTCCCAACACACCTACTTTTGCTTAAGGGCCTGAGTCTGACTCTTCTGACGGCGTGAGGCTGTTGCAAAATCAATGAAAATTCCACAAACAGGGGTTTTGGAAGGGGAACTGTTTCCATCTGTACAAAAAAAGAAAGCTATTTTGTGAAACTGAAATATTTCTTTCAAGCAGAACAGCTCCTCAGGCTTCCAAGACACTGGTTTTGCTATAAACTTAGAGAACGTTCCACGTATCAGCCCTCCTAGCTCAGTTCTGCTCCTCTGCAGCCGGCCCCAAATACGAGCGCCCTAGGGGCGCCCGGATGGCTGTCGGAGCAGGTGACTCCTGACCTCCGCATCATGAGTCTGAGCCCCACGTGAAGCGTAGAAATTACTTGAATAAACAAAACTTAAATATATATATATGAGGATAATAATCATTCTGCCTAACCTTCATTTGGATTATTACATCAGATTAATTACTAATCATAACCCGTTGTGTTGATTACTAATTATTTTACTAGATAATTTAAAGTAGCATATCATCCAGTAATATTGTTAATACTGTCCTATTTGACCTTTTGTGCTACGTGTAATGCTAACTTTTTATCAGAATGTCATAGCTTTCCCTTTAAATGACTTTAAAATGTTTTACTTCTACTCGTAATACAAGTGACTTTATCATAGCACAATGCCAAGAATTTTTGGGCAGAACACATTTCTAATTGCATGCAGGAAATCCCTGGGAAAAAAGGGCCCACTTAGGAGTGCTCTTGAGACACGATCGGTGGGCCACATTCCTGAAAGTGTCTCCCCGAACCGGTCTTGGCTCTGCAGCCACCGCCCACATGGACTTTCATCTGCTCTGAGCCTCCTGCCAACCCGGTCACTTTCCTCTGTGATACTCAGAGAAGGTGGCATCAGAAAACAGAGCATGCGCTGCAGATGGGCTGACTGACACCACGGGAAAAGTGAACAGGGCCGCATCCAGGACTGGTGGTTCCTGCGTGAGCGCCCCCAGAACGACCGGTGCTCACCACCACCCCCAGGCTACAGGCGCTGACCAGGGAGGCCATGCGCAGCTTCTCTCCCTCAGACAGTCCTTCACACACACTCGGTACCTTCCGAGTGCCTCACATGGCCCCCTTGCGGGAGCACGCAACACCCATGCATCTGCCACCTAATCAGAATGATTCTGCCCTCAAGGATCCCGCAGGCGTGGGTGCCCGTTGTCCTGAGAGACGGATGCGTGTACCTGTCTTCGAGTCCCTCTCACCCTCCAGCAGACCTTGCTTCTGGGACAGTTTGCAGGACAACTTGCCAACCCTTTCGTTTTCTGCATTAATGGCTTTCTGAATTTCTTGTATCTCCTTTTTTCTGGCTGGAGGAAGCTCTTCGATTTTCTCTTTTGGTTCCAGCTCATTAGAGCTGTCATCCTCTCCATCACAGACCTCAAAGTCATCTTCATAGTCCTACAAACAATAATCACAGTTTTGGACCCTTTAAGACAAACTGACTTTAAAGAACACACATAGGAACAAAACATACAATTTAGAATTTAAAAGACAAAATGCTCATTATGGCTAAGAGATTTTTACAGTTAACGGATGTCAGTGCCACTGAGTTATAAACTATATAAACTGCTGCCTTTTTCTCTAAAAATGAACCACACTGTATAGATTGACATACATTGATAGCTGTTTAGTAACAATAATGTGCTAACATTTTTGTGCTGAGACTGTGACAGTGAGTGTGTGTACATGAACATATGTACTCTGTACACACACAGATACACACACGTTTGGATGCAGTGCACTTAATAGGTTAAACTGTAAAATCATTTAATTACATCACATTGGTAAGCGTTGATACAGCACTTTTTATTGGTAACAAGCCTAAATCAAACAGACACAGAGTATTAAGAGTAATAAAAAGAGAGAAATAAAGCTATTAATATACTTAAGCAGATTTTAGAGCAAATTATTTTTAAGGTGAGAAAAATTTTAACTTTTATACAAACTTCAAAATCATCTTCAAAATAAGCTGTATATTCATCAGCTCCAGCATTTTCTGAATCAATGTCATCCTTTTCAATTTCCTAGAGGAAACACATAAGAAAAACATTCAATCGTAAATTTGAATCTTGCAAATAGGCTGGGAAAATGTTTTCTAAGATTAATCTGATGTTGCTAATTTTAAAACATATTTATAAAACTAACATAACCCAACTTCAAATTCTTTATGAAATACCTTGTTAACTAGTAAATATGACCATAAAGAGAAAAACGTTAATGAACTTATCCTTTGTGAGAAACGGCTACAACTGTGATGAGGCCCATAACATGAGGTGGTTAGTGCGGCCCTCCTCCTCTTCACTGAGGGGAAGACAAGCTGCGCAAATCCTGGCCCCTCAGAATCAGAGCACACCTGCCCCATCACTTCATCCCTCCAGGCCGGCGGATAAAGAGGGGAATCACTAAGTCCCACAGTGGGAGGGGTGCTCCATCAGGCTCTGGAGGTGTGGGGAGGCTGCACAGATTACCCTAAAGCCATCCTGGTCTAGGTACCCGGAAAGCCGAGTAGAAACATATTCCAGATTTCCAGGATAAGAGGGTAGCAGAAATGAAACAGATGTTTAGAAAACTCATATTTTCCCTCCAAAAGCTGCTTCTCCTCTTATCCACATCTGCTCTTGCATTTCACAGAAGCACACATAACAGGAGTTCCCCAGGCCCCAGCCCTCCCCCAGCATCATCCTCAGCCCAGCACCCCATCCCTGCCATGTCCCCTCTCATCCACTCAAGTTCAAAGACATCCATCTTTAGAAAGAACTGTGATGGCACCACACCCACTTTCACACCTAAGTAGCTCCTCAGCCCTGCTGGACGGCCCAAGCACACCAAACGTTCACCAAAAGGGCTCTAGTTCTTACCCTGGAGGGGAAACAAGCATGCCAGGGGAGACTCTGGCACCACAGGCAGCATGGGCTTGGGGTGCAAAGGGGCAAGATGACAGTGGCCTGGCCTTAGGGGTAAGAAAGAAATGACCCCCAGTTTTCTGGGGTGAAAACTGGATGGACGTCCGCACCTCAGCCAAAACAGGCACAGAGGAGGGACAGGGAGCCTCTGGGGAGGATGGGAAGTGTGGTTAGAATGTGGTGAGTGTGAAGAGAAGACAGGGACATCAGGAGAAGGTGGAGCTCAGGAAGTGCTCAGTGACACAATCTGCCACCTGGAAGCGTGTCTTTCATCTCTAGAACCCAGTGCAGTAAACAATGCCAAAAACCAACGCTTGATGCCACAAAGAATTCCAGCTGTTCCTCCAAGAGGTATCTGGTCTGACTTCTAAACAGACACATTCTTGTATACCCACAGGACTGAAAGGATACCTTAAGGATACCCCGTTGCCTGGGGGTAGGAAAGAGTTATTTTACGCAAATACTTTATAGGCAAAACTGGCCCCTAAAAAAAGTCGTTTGGGCACACTGCCATATAAAGTCACTGGACATTAGAGTAAATGACACATGCTACATTTATTGCCCCAACAGACAGGACACCTGCTAACTGATCAGAGAAACAAAAACAAATGCTGTGCAGGAGTTTTAAGCAAAACTTGCAGCCTCACACTGCTGAACCCTGTTTCCGTGCACAGGACCCCTGACATATACACTCGCAGGGAGTCTGCACCATGTCCAAAGCAATCCCTCCACTCAGCAAACACTGCACCCACGGGATGTGCCAGGCTGTCTGCCAGGGGACCGTAGGGCCAACATATCACCTCTCTGTAGAGCTGGAACCCAGCCAGGGACGATGACAACAGAGTACCACCAGCAGGAGCTCAGCCACCCCTTCCTGGGGCATTAAATGGAGTGCCATGGTGCTTTACTGACCAGTTGGTTTCTTCAATTCTCCTCAAGCCTCTTGAATTTAAATACAGAGCAATGATGAGAAGGCTGGCTACTCACTTAGCTGGAACCTCTTCCCCGCCACGCTCTTTGCAAACCCTTTCCCTCTCCCCCACAGAGGAAGGCTGTGGTGTCCAAGTGCATGCACAGCGAGCCAACACCTCTTCCAGCCCCGGAACTAAGGTGCCTTCAACACCCCCCAGACTCTCCAACAAGAGCAAACAGAAATGTCACACTAAAATCTATTGCTCCCCTTCACACCTATGTTCTGCTGTCTAAAAGGAATAATAATTACCCTTAAAAAAAGGTACTATGAAAGCAAAGAATCACGAGTAAAAGCACGTCTTTGGAGCGCCGAAATATGGAAAGATGCACCCTCCTTACCGCCGTTTCTTCTCTTCCATGCTTCTGAGCCAGCTTCCACACTGAGGAGCCCTCTTCACGGCTGTGCTGAAAGACAGTGCAGCCAGTCAGCCAACATAGGGAGCATCCCAGGGCAACCCCAGAACCTACCCAGTCCTCCCATGGATGCACTGTCCTCAGTGGCTGAGGACTGGGGTTCTGGCCCTAAGGTATACAAACAAGATCACCTAGGGCAATTAACCTCTGTGCCTCGGTTTTCTCCTCTGAGAAATGGGGATAATAACAATACAGTGGTTCCCCTCCCCTTACCCACAGGGATGCATGCCAACAGCGGATGCCTACAACTGTAGATAGTACCAAACCCTATACGTACATACCTATGATAAAGTTTAAGAGATGAACAACAATAACTAATAATAAAATAGAACAATTATAATAATATACTGTAATAAAAGTTATGTGACTCTGGTGTCTCTCTCTCAATATATCTTACTGTCCTGCACTCACCCTTTTTGTAATGATGTGAGATGATAAAATGCCTATGTGATGAGATGAAGGGCGGTGAGGGACACAGGTGTGTGACGCAGCATCAGACTATACTGACCTTCTGACAATGCGTCAGGGGAGGGTCATCTGCTTCCGGATCACTGTTGACCGTGGGTATCTGAAACCGTGGGTAAGGGGGCACCAGTGGACCTATTTCCTAGTGACAGGGGCATATAAAGTGACCCTGTGGTGGTGAGGGAAATGCTGATTTCCATTCCTGTTGTGATCACTGGCACGAGGAAGACACAAGTCCTAGACATCACTACCCACAACTATTCAGTGCATAAAACTGGGGACAGGATGGTGATTTACCATGAAGAGAAAGAGGAGCTTTCCATGTATCCAGAAAATTATTCTGGTGTATTGTAGGCTTTTCATAATGCTGAAGAATTAAGCCAAGATAAACTCAGTGTTGGTGCTATAAAACATATGACCTAATCATAAGCCAAAATGAGCTGTCAAATACCTTCAAGAATCTTTCAGGGGAAAAATATATCATAAATTTTGCTCTGCTGGCAAAAAAAAAATGTGAAATATTTTACTGATAATTTTTATGCTGATCACATGTTGAAAGAATAATATTCCAGAAATACTGGATTATATACCATGTTATTAAAATGAATTGTGTTTCTTTTTGCTTTTTTAATGTGACTACTGGAGAATTTACAATTATAAATGTGGCTCACACTATAACTCCAGTGAACAATGCTAATGCAGAGCTCATCAGAAGACCTGGGAGGCTTAAGGAAAACACTATAAAATCTACATTATTTTCATCCAACAATTTCAGTTCAAGAATTTATCCACAAAAAGCGTGAGGCAGATCTGCATCATTCGAACAATGAACTGGAAAAACAGGATGCTGCGTGGGGGGGGGGGGTGCATGTGCAAAACAGAAAAAAGGAATCCCAAACTCCCAAATATACATATTAATATATGAGTGTAAAAGATTATATAGCAAAAAGATTACCTAGGAAGAAGTCGTTGTAAGGCTAACTTTTTTTTGTTAGGTATGGCTTTAGCTAGATGGTGACTGAGCCAACCACTCCCCAAAATTGAATGAATAAAACATACCAAAATAACACTTGCCCTGTGATCTGATTTACATAAAATTCCAGGTGTTTCTGTGTATGCATATGGAATAAAGAGATACATAAAAATATGGCACAAAATGTTGAAGATGATTATCTCAGGGTCATGGGTTTCAGGTAACTACCAAGGAAAGTGACAGGAAAAATTATTCTTCAGAAATAGTAACTCAAATCTGCTTGCCACATTACCTATAATACAAAACAACAAACTAGGAAAATGCTTGGATGATAATTAAAACCCCAGTGCCCACCACTTCACAGTTACTAAATATTCACCATGAAGACTATTCTGATGGTAATTACGATGATGGTAAGAAACACAAAGACCGGGAATCACCCTCCACATGCAGGAGATAGTCACGGGAGGGCAGGACCACGCATGGTGTGCTCGTGTTGGTAACAAACATGGGACAGAACTTGCCCGCGATGTCGTCGGAGCCTGGGCCTCCCTGTGGGAAGACTTCAACACTGAGGCAATTTGCTCACGTGCCTGACTTCCAAACTCTTCTGGAGACAGCCGTGGGGATTCCTGTCCCTTCCCCTAAGGGGCCTGATGTGCTGCCGTGAAATGTTGTCATTCTATCCCCTAGTGAGAGGGGGCACCAAAGTCTCTACTATCATAGAATTCTCCATTTCTCCCTTTAATTCTGTATTTTAAGGCTCTTTTTATGAGGTATGTGTTCATTTACCACTGTGACATCTTCCTGTGAGCTAATTATTCTATCATCATGAAAGGTGCTTCCACCTTGACTAACTTCCTGCCCGACACGAGTACAGTCAGTCCAGCTCTGACACAGGTGACATGTGATGCTCTACCTCGTCCGTTTTTCTACTTTCAATCTGTTGAGTCTTTTAACCTAAATGTGTTCACTATGTCCTCCTGGATTACCACTCAAATCAGCACATCTGCCGGCAAGGCCTGACTCAGGCTCTGCTTTCCAAGGGATTCACAAACTGAGACTCACGGCTAATCTTGCAGCATAATAAAGTCAACATAAATGTCTTACCTTTCTTCTTGAGTCTTTATCTTTTCCATTATTTCTTACTAAATTCTCTGCATACCTAGAAAGTATGAACAAATTCAAAATTAATTTTAAACAAAGACTTGAAACATAAAGCATTTTACATTTCCGTGAAGGCTCTTATCAATATCTGATATGACTAAGAGCTACTACAGATTGGCAAACCTCCAAAGCATGTCTCATGAGAACTGTGGACACTAAAGTCTTCCTATGTTTTTAGTATTTCAGCAGCAATCCAAGAAAGAAAATAGCCCCAGTAGAGGGAAGAAACTATGTGTTTTAACAAAGTTGTGTGTTTGACTCTCTATCCTCAAGAGAGTTCTAATACACTCCTGTAATTTAATTAGTCAATCCCAAAAAAAGAATGAGATCTTGCCATTTGCAATGACACAGACGGAGTGTGAGAGTGTAATGCTAAGTGAAATAAGTCAGTCAGAGAAAGACAAATACCACATGATCTCACTCATATGTGGAATTTAAGAATCAAAACAAATGAGTAAAGGGGAAAAAGAGAGAGACAAACCAAGAAACAGACTCTTAACTCTAGAGAACACACTGCTGGTCACCAGAGGGGAATGGGGGAAACCGGGTGGTGTCTGGACGTGCTGAATCACTACACCACACACCTGACACTAACACTACACTGTATGTGAACTATACTGGAATTTAAATAAAAACTAAAAAAAAAAAAAAATCTAGAGCTTACATACAAAATGAGATTTTGCCCACAAACTCTAATCTGTAAAGGGGGAATGAAGCATGAGAGACTATGGACTCTGAGAAACAAACTGAGGGCTTCAGAGGGGAGGGGGATGGGGGAATGGGATAGGCTGGTGATGGGTAGTAAGGAGGGCACGTATTGCATGGTACACTGGGTGTTATATGCAACTAATGAATCATCGAACTTTACATCAAAAACCAGGGCTGTACTGTATGATGACTAACATAATACAAAAATATTTAAAAAAAACTGTAATCTGAAATCGCCACAAAACCCACACAGAATAGGTGCTGTTATTAGACTTTTACCAGTGGAGAAACGGCCCTGGAGGTATGTGCAACACACCCAGCAGAGGCAGACATGCTGTTCCAGCAGGCTGTTGTCTACACCCTGGCTGTGGCTAGACAGATTCCATCTGTGCTCTGACCCACAAACACTGGTCGGGGGCACTGGTGGCAATAAAGGGGCCAGGAGCCCACCTGCAGAAACTCCACCCTCTGCAGGTGTCAAGGGCTGCAGGGCTGGAGCCGCCTCTCACACACTCACACCCCAGAGTGAGGACTGATCTTCCAGTTCATGTGAGCAAATATAAAAAAGGCAAACAGGACTAATAATTCATAACAAGTTCCAAGCTCCTCTAGTGCACCTAGAATAAATATGGAGGGGTCGTATCAAGAGTACATGAAGTGTATCTATAATTCACTCTCATTTACTGGCTATAATCAGGCCCCATAAGAAGAACTCCCTTCAAGCATTCTACGAGAAGCACAGTGCACACAACAGTCACCAGAGAGCGCACGTTCCTTCCTGGCTGCCGGTGGGATCTCTCCTTGAACTTGCACCCCGATTTCTGTGCTCACTGTTCTATGAAACAAAAAATTCCATGACACTCGTTAGCATATCATAATGAAGTCACTGTAATTGTAAACTCTGTACAAGAAGCATGGACTCCAAGTTTAACAAAAGCATCTACATCACAGGTATCTTCTGAATAACAGTTTTTACCAGCTATCATCAGTCAATTACATAATCAATGTAAGGAAGATGAGTAAAGGTATACTAGAAGATGATTACGCATTACCTCAGGAAGTAAAAGACATTTACACTTATCAATTGCACGTTACTTTAAGATAAATCTGACTAGTTCCTTACACTGCTTAAAATTATGAACTGTCAAGCATAATGTGGCTATTTCATAGATCCATCCACCTATAGAAAAGAAAATTTAAACAACTGATCTATAATTTTACTTCTGTAATTCTCTCGAATTAAGTGAATTTGTAAAAATAAAATTAAAACCATCAGATTGCAAACCAACAAATCTAGGTAGGTGGTTTAAATAGCAGCAGTGTCCACAATAGCTAAATTGTGGAAGGAGCCGAGATGCCCTTCAACAGATGACTGGATTAAGAAGATGTGGTCCATATATACAATGGAATATTACTCAGCCATCAGAAAGAACGATCACACAACATTTGCAGCAACATGGACGGGACTGGAGGAGATTATACTAAGTGAAGTAAGTCAAGCAGAGAAAGACAATTATCATATGGTTTCACTCATTTATGGAACATAAGAAATAGGAAGATCATTAGGAGAAGGAAGGGAAGAATGAAGGGGGGGGGTAAACAGAAGGGGGAATGAACCATGACAGATTGTGGACTCTGGGAAACAAACTGAGGGCTTTAGAGGGGAGGGGGGTGGGGGGATGGGCTAGCCCGGTGATGGGTATTAAGGAGGGCACATATTGCATGAAGCACTGGGTGTTATATGCAAATAATGAATGAATAATGAATAATGAACATTACATCAAAAACTAAGGATGTACTGTATGGTGACTAACATAACATAATAAAAAATTATTATAAAAAAATAAAATAAAATAAAATAAAATAAAATAAAATAAAGACAGAGGCATCTGTTGAGTAAGTGCTGGCAGGAAGGGTGGCCCGGAGGGAGGGGCATAAGGCCGGAATGTAACAGGTGAAGACCCCAGGGGACCAGGGCGAGTGCCTCCCTAGGGCAGAGAAAGCTCACAGACCTAGGGACTGACCCATGAAGAGTGCAGAGCAGAAGAAAGGCAGGACTAAATCACCCACCAAGAAAGAGAGTCTGGAGGGCAATACACAACATATACCAAAAGCCTTAAAAACAGGTAAAAATATTCAAATACTTTTTTTCATCGGTAAATACTTCTAGGAAATTATTCCTAGAAAACAACCAAAGACGTGTATTAAGGTTTCCAATCTGTTCATCACTGAATAATTTATGAATTAAAAAAAATATATTAGTAACCTGAAGTTACATATAAATAAGGTTATGACCACATGAAAGAGTACCAGATGGCCATTAAATACCCAATTATTAAAAAGTATTTCCCAGAATAATGTGAAAAAAAAGCCATGATTCCAATTTTGCATTCATTTACATATACGAAAAAGAACTGTAAGTATATACACACTTATTACAAAATGGATTATCTCTGCATCTGAGATCATAAATTTTGTTTTTGTTTTTTTATTCTTCCTGTATTTAAAAATTTTTCCAAAATTAACTGGAGAAATGTATAATTACATGTTTAACAGGAAGAGCAGTCTGGCATCAGTCTATTAAATAAATTGGAATGGGGGGAAAAATGAAATCAGGCGTGCCAGGTAGAAAAAGTTATGATTTAATGGCTATCTAGGTATAAAGAAGAAAAAGAAAAATTATGAGCAGCTCAGTGTCTTGTTCCCAAGCCATGGAGGCTGGCCAGGAGGGTGCTGGGCTAGAAACAGATGCCCACAGGGACCTGTGAAGTCACTAAGTCACTACCCCAGAAGCAGAAAGGAGCAGGGTCCATGTTCAGCAGCAGTAACAGAGGGATGATCATGCAGGATTCTTCTAGTAAACAACTGCCCAGTTACCTTTAGAAGACACTTTGTTATAGTTACTATGCTTAATCATGCCCTCTCCATTCCTAATGGAAAACTGGAGGAGGGCAACACCTGGTCGGCTCAGTCAATAGAGCATTCAACTCTTAATCTTAAGGTTGTGAGTTTGAGCCCCACGTTGGGCGTGAACCCTACTTAAAAAAAAAAGAAGGAAAGGAAAGGAAAGGAAAGGAAAGGAAAGGAAAGGAAAGGAAAGGAAAGGAAGAAAAGAAACTGGAGGAGGTATACAATTAAAATAACAGATCAAAAATCATACAGAGAGGGGTGCCTGGGTGGCTCAGCCAGGTAAGCGTCTGCCTTCGGCTCAGATCATGATCCCAGGGCCCTGGCATCAAGTCCTGTATCCAGCTCCCTGCTCCTCTTTCCCCTCTCTGCCCCCCTTGTACTCTCTTTCTTGCTCTCTCTCCCAAATAAATAAATAAAATCTTTAAAAAAAAATCATATAGAGAAAGTGAGAGAGAACAAAGGAGAACACAATCCCAGGGAACAGACCTGGTTTGTACCTGTGGTCCCAGCATAGTTATTAATAGTGCCCCCTTGTACTTTATGGTCACCTCAGCAGCAACCACATCAATCACCAGGCTAGCATAATAACTAACTTAAAAAGTATATTTTGAGTATCCGAAAGTCAAGGCAAAGAAAAATGATAAACACACAATGCTCACTAATCACTCTTATATATTGTATATGCATTTGTTTCTTTATCATATGGCTTCTCCAGTGAAATATAAGCACCACAAAAATAAAAATTTTTGGTCACAGCTGTGTCCTCAGCATATGGAAGAAAGGCTAGCACAGAGTGGCCACTCCATAAATAGGAATAAATTACCAAAAAAAAAAGTTGGTCATCCATCAGAAGAGTCTCTCGAGGGGTACTAATTATTATATTAATCCTTATGGAGGGAGCACTGTTGAAGGCAGTGGTTTTATTAACATGGGCCATCTCTTATATCCAGCCTTAATAAAAGCCAAATGTGTAAACTGTGACAAGTCTCAGAAAGGCATTTCTGTGGGAAACCAAACAGGCTGTTTCTAGTCACTAACTTTGATCTAGGGAATGTAAAATAGGCAAGTTCATTAAAGTTTGTGGTAGGATCTGGTGGTGGAAACTTGTCTACTTTGCTGTCTGTTTAAAAATGTTCATAAGGGGCGCCTGGGTGGCTCAGTTGTTAAGCGTCTGCCTTCGGCTCAGGGCATGGTCCAGGGGTTCTGGGATCGAGTCCCACATCGGGCTCCTCCATTGGAAGCCTGCTTCTTCCTCTCCCACTCCCCCTGCTTGTGTTCCCTCTCTCGCTGGCTGTCTCTATCTCTGTCAAATAAATAAATAAAATCTTTTAAAAAAATAAAATAAAATAAAAATGTTCATAATAAAAAATTGGGAAAAACAAACTAAAAAGATTTTGATCTAGGGAAACAGATTTAAAATACAAGAGGAACAAACACGTGTCTGTGAGGGTCCATTCTCAATCCCTGCCTCCCTCAGTCATTGACACAGCAAGGTAAACATATCAGTGTGGCTGATCCAAAGGAAGTCCAGGGACTGAAGACACTCATGTCTACACACGGCTAACAAAACCGCTCCTGTCAGATAACTACACACGTCTACACACGGCTAACAAAACCGCTCCTGTCAGATAACTACACACGTCTACACACGGCTAACAAAACTGCTCCTGTCAGATAACTGCTAAGAAACACGACATTTGTTCTGATCATGGGCAGAGGTGGCAGGGTCGCAGTCCTGCTGTGAGGGAAGGTGTGGGCAAAGGCACTGGAGGTGGCAGGTGCAGAGGTGATTTATCACACTCAGCAAAGAGCCAGCCAGGATGGGCACGAGGCCAGGCAGCAACTGCAAAAAGTTTTCAGGACATTCTTAACAAACACTCCTCAAAAACACATACACATACTTTCATGGATGGCACCAGTCAATCACACGTCCCAGTCTCTGCCCCTGAAGGCCTGACCCTCCTGAGCCTCATAGCACCTGACCCTCACTTTGCTTCCACCTTAAAGGGAGCACCACCAAGAAACAGGAGAATGGGGGCACCTGGGTGGCACAGCGGTTAAGCGTCTGCCTTCGGCTCAGGGCATGAGCCCGGCGTTATGGGATCAAGCCCCACATCAGGCTGCTCCGCTATGAGGCTGCTTCTTCCTCTCCCACTCCCCCTGCTTGTGTTCCCTCTCTCGCTGGCTGTCTCTATCTCTGTCAGATAAATAAATAAAGTCTTAAAAAAAAAAAAAGAAAGAAAGAAACAGGAGAATGAAACCACTTCGCTTCAGAGTCTGGAAAAACAGCACAGCAGAAAGCATATACATGAGAACAAAAGATACAATTAATATAGGAAAATATTACGCAATTGCAGTAATTATAACAATATACATGGGAGGAAAATTAGACCCTTTGCAATCAATAGTTTTATTTTTGTGTTCTGTTTTGTAAACTTATACTACTAATTCTGATTCAAACATTTTGCTATAGTATTCATTTACTTTCCACTTAATATCATCTTCAAAATTTCAACTTTATGATAGATTTCTGAGTATATGTTGAAAGTACATTCACAATATAATTAGAAAATCTGACTTCATATTTCCTACTAGATCAGCAATTTTTCTATATTGATCACATTACACAGACGTGAATCACGTTTTTACCAAGGTGACAAGTCTTATCCTCCGGCTACAGGGAGATAAAACTCTTCTCTAAGAGTGTTGGTCTTAGGAGGACTACAAAGGCTAGGAAGCATCAGAAATGGTACCTTGGACTCCCTTTTCTTAAGATCTTCTCTCGACAACCTCTCTTTTTTATCTGTGTTACTGTGGTGCCTCTCTTCACCAAAATGAAAGCCTTCCTTGTGTCGCTTTTCCTTTTGTCTTTCTTCCCCTTCCCTGTCAGAGAAGGAATTACTTTTTTCTTTTGGATACTTTTCTTTTTTTTCCCTTGTGCTGCTTTTTTCTCCATGTTTCCTTTCACGATCTGGTTCTTTCTGCTTCCTGTGTCTCCTTTCACCTTCTTCTTTATACAGCCAATACTTAAGAGGATTGTCTTTACCGTCGCTGTACTGCAGCTTTGAAAGGGACAGATTGAAAAATGCATGAGCATACAAAACATGGGCTGCCATCCTTCACATGTGTCATGATAAAGGCAGTGAAGCTGCACTGCCCTCACTCCTCTATCCTGACTCTAAAGTTGTGCTTCTAGGGGCGCCTGGGTGGCGCAGTCGTTAAGCATCTGCCTTCGGCTCAGGGCGTGATCCCAGCATTCTGGGATCGAGCCCCACGTCAGGCTCTTCCACTGGGAGCCTGCTTCTTCCTCTCCCACTCCCCCTGCTTGTGTTCCCTCTCTCACTGGCTGTCTCTGTCAAATAAATAAATAAAATCTTAAAAAAATAAATAAATAAATAAAGTTGTGCTTCTGGAAAGAAAAACTCGCTTCTGGCCACACAACGCACAGGATAGTGGCAACACTGTACTCCTTGCTTCACCCGGATATGGAAAACCACGTCCAAACTCCTCGGCCTGGCAAGTATGCCGCCCTCATCTACAGCCACGTCCTTGTCATTCTTGTCACCTTCTCCCCAACTGTGAATGCATCCTGTACTCCACCAACCCTAGTCCCTCCTGAGAGATGTGTGACTTCGGTGAGCAGAGCGCCATGTGCCCTGCCAACCTCTGTCCTTGGCAGTTCACATGTCTGGTGCCCCCCAGGGAGATTCTTAAAACTGGGCACCACTGTTCAGTCATCTCTGATTCCCCAAAACCACTTTGGGTGCTCAGTAGTAACTGCTGACATCCATCACACGGTGACACGCAGCTCTCTGCAGAACTCGCTGCCAACATGCCATACTTTTGGCTCAGACTCACAGTTTTGGGAGCATCATCAGTATGTCTCAGCTGAACCCCAAATGAAACTGCCCTTTCCTCCCACCCAAGGCCTCCTCTACTCACACCCAACAGGGGGTCACTGATCACTCTACAGCCACAGGGCCCTTACCTCCTTTTTGGCTCAGTCCCCATGGTCCCCACCCCTGCCACCCCTCCCGCGGCCCCCCAACAGCCTCCTGACTCCTCTCCTTCACCTGATTCCCACCCACTCTGCCAATCTCTGCCAGGATAACCTTCCTAAAGAAAAACATGCTGGCAAGCTCCATGACCAAACTCCTCAGTCGTAAAGTTAGATTACTACCACACACCTGTCACCAAAATCAATTCTATGCAGATTAAAGATTTAAGTGTTTAAAAAAATTATAAGGACCTGGAACAAAATACAGGCGACTACTTACATAATGCTGGTGTGGGGAAAAGGCTCTCTGAGCATTATATCGACAACCGAAACAATGAAAGACAGACTTGACTACTATATAACTTTAAACTTACTTATAAAAAAAAGATCCCACAAACAAAATTCGAAACAGAAATGGAAACAGAAATAACTAGCAGGGAGTTCATCTTTAAAGTACTTAGACTAAACTGCTCCATTAGGAAAGTAAGCAAACATACAAAGGCAGTAACAAACAACAGGGCAGTAAACCCTTCCCTAAAATGCTCAGAAATACTCCTTTGTTCTGAATCAAACTAGCAAAGATTAAAAATTACGATCATGCCCAACTGCTGCTTCGGACATGGGGAGTTATACTCTGATGATGTAAATGATGACAGCTCTTCTGCCGAGCAAATGGGTTCATTTACATTTACTTTCATCTAGCAAGTTCGTTTCCAGAAGTTAATCATAGGAAAATAATTATGAATAAGTACAAAAACTTTACCCCATGGATGGCTTTATAATAAAAAAAAAATTCAGAAGCAACCTAAGTGTCCAAAAAAAGCAGATATATCAAGAAAACTATGACACACCCATATCGCTATATTGTGCAGCCATTAATATTATAGAGAAATATGACTTAGAAAAACGTTCCAAGTGTATCTAGTTTAAAGTTTATAAAAGAGTAAAAATCCAATTTAAGAAAACAAATAGATATATATGTACACATACAGAAATGTATATGTAAACCTACTCTGTTAGGATATATACTTAAATATTATCAATAATTGTCTTGGGGTGGAATTTGTTTTTATTTTCTCCTTATTATTTATTTCTATTTTCGAAATTTTCCAAAATCACCATGTATTTCTCCTGGAAAGATAACAACACATATCTGTAAGGAAAAGTGGCTGACAACTTCCTCAGACCTGAATCTTGTGTGACAAGACTTTCCAAAAATGCTTCTACTAACAACGCGTGACAGCCTCTATTCTGCGGACTCCAGAGAGCCTTCCTGGGTTTGCCCACGTACCTTTCTTTCTCTGTATCGTCTTTCTCTCTCTTCTTCCCCCCTCTCAGGGTCTTCATCTCTCCTCTCCTTCTCTTCCGTTCTCACTTTGCTTACTACAAAAATAGAACAGATTTTTAACATTCCCAAATGTCAGCACGTCAGAATGACCTAACATCTTGCTGCCGTCTTTTTTTTTTTTTATAGATATTCTTTTTTTTTTTTTTAAGATTTTATTTATTCATTGTACAGAGAGAGAGAGACAGCCAGCAAGAGAGGGAACACAAGCAGGGGGAGTGGGAGAGGAAGAAGCAGGCTCCCAGCGGAGGAGCCTGATGTGGGGCTCGATCCCAGGACTCCGGGATCACGCCCTGAGCCGAAGGCAGACGCTTAACGACTGAGCCACCCAGGCGCCCCTGCAGTCTTGACTATACATATTGCATTATTATATAGTATATGTTAACACATATGAAAACATATTTTTCAATTAAAACACATCCTTCAACATCAAGCATGAAAAGTTCCCTATCTAAACTTAAAATGGGCTAAAGAGGGAGATGATAATGGCAACTGCCACTGAGGCAACCTGGAAAAGATCAGATTGACCCCCTGGAAACTCGAGAGGGGCACCAGCCCATACATACGCCATCTGAGTACCTGGTCACTGGCACAGGTGCTCAGGGAAACAGAGCCTAGTCCACTAAGAAAAACTGGCCCACTCACCAAGTGCTCAGAGGCAAAGAAAGAAATGCCTGCCTCGGGGACGACGGGGGAACCTCTCAGGGCCCACTGCTGAGGGCACAGTGGATGGAGGAGGCCCCTGTGATAAGGAGGCAAGGTGCATCCCACCTGCCAGCATGCACCCCTACCCACAATTTGAGATCTCTCCCTGATAGTGAAATTAGAGATTCACTTTTGAATCTGCAAAGATTAAAAAAAAAAAAAAGTCATTAGGCTTAAAATTAAGAGAATCAATAATTTAAAAGATGAGGACAAAATTAAACAGAGATCACTAAAACAAAGTTCATTCATTCAAAAAGTGCTTGTGGAGCACTGACTGCTATTCTGGGAGCCTGGAATACAAGAGATCAAACCAATGGGGCTGGGGGAGACAGGAGCGGCAGGGAGCAAAGGGCCAGGTTCCAGTAGACAGCAGGAGAAAGACTGGGGTCCGAGTGACTCCCGGGTTTTCCAACCTGAAGAAGGGAAGGATGCAGCTGCCATCAACCGAAATGGGTAAGGCTTTGGGGAAGCAGGATTTGCAGGGATTTCAGCAGCCCAGTTCAGGACCCAGTAAGTTTCCAACGTCTATCAGACATCAAAGCACAAGAGAACATATAAGCCCAGAATTCAGGGATGAAACCTAGCTGGGAACCAGAACTTGGAAATCAAGAACAGATGACTAGTATTTATAATCATGAGAAAGGATGCAGTCACTGAGGGAGAGAGCAGCTGCAGAAATAGTCCAAAGATCAAGGCCACACTTCACAGAAGGGGAGGCTCAGAGGAGATGGGGAAGAGACACATAAATGGCCAAGGAAGAGGGAAGCAATGTCAAAGAGTCTAATTGTACAATTATTCCTACCAATAATGCATTGAAAAAACAAGATCAGGTAGCAACCAAAAAAGATCTGAGAACAAAAAAAATGTTATTAGAAATACATACCAAGAACATCAAAATAATAACCCTAAAAAGAGGCAATGGAGAGTAAGATAGTTGCTGTTAAACATGCTGAGTGGTGACCCACTAACCCATAACCCCACCCCTAAGTACATCTTACCCAACAAAAATGCACACTCACGCTCCAAGAGGTGCCCTGCTGCCGGGCTCTGTGCAGACACACGCAGTGGCCTCAAGAGCAGAAGGCAACAGTACGTAATAGGGAACATGAACAGGGAGCCTTGGTTTCCGTTCTGTTCATAACCAGGACCTCAAGCCTTCCTGATGATTCTAAGAATTACTATATATTCTTTAAATATATTCCTTTTTGTTTACATTAGCTAGTCAGAATTTTTTAGAAAATCATATACCATTTGTACCATAAAAATATGATGATACTTACATGGTGGGGGGGGGAGTATGCACATTTACCTTAGAATTCCTGGGATTTAGATAAAAACATTTAAATCTTGCTTAGAATAAAACTGACACTTTTGAGGAATTCTTCTTATTAAAGAGCATTATTTTTCTTTATTTACAATGTGGACTGAGCTTCAGTCAGGTAGTCTAAAATGTGTTTCAATAGTAAAATTCCAGCAAATAATGAGAAAATTGTTACTCCTTTCATTCACTGAAAGGAGTTTTAAAAATGTCAAAAAGAAAACAGTGAAAAGTACACACACACACACACGCACACACACAACAGAGGCCTATACCTTCAAGGTCAAGCTAAGACATTTATGAAAACCACGAAAGAAAATACAACGATGAGTGAGCACTGCAAAAAAGGGAAATGCCCCTGAGCACTAAGCCCTTTACGGAGAAATACTGACAAGGTGCAGCCAACAGCTAAGCAGTGCCTCAGGAGGGAATAAGGAGCTGCACGGATGTTCCACAGTGGAGACACGCACCTGCTCGCACCTTGCGCTCCGTTCTGTCCAGGAGCTGCCGGCCCACCAGGCTATGGTGGGCCGCCGTCTGCCTGAGCTCCTCCCTCCTAGCTCTGTGGTCTCTCTCCTTGTCCCTGTCTTTTCCTTTACTGTGAGACTTCTCTGTGTCCCGTTCTCGGTATTTCTCTTTATGCCTTTCTCTGTCCCGGTCTCTGGAGTCCTTTTTCCTTTCCCTTTGCTTTTCTCTGTCTCTGTCTCTGTCCCCGTAAGGGTTCTCCCTGGAGGTGTGGCCATCTCTCTCGCCAGGCCTCTCTCTGTACTTGGAGTCTTGGTCTGGGTCCCTGTGCTTGGGCTCTTTGTATTCAGGGAGGTCCATTTCTGACTCCTTATGCAGCTTCTTTTCTCTGTGTTTCTTATCTTCCTTGGGACTACCCAATTGCGCAGCCTAAACCAAGAGAAAAAAAGCAGAATTTAGAATCTGAGCCATACTCAGTGAGGGGTCTTAATGCTAGCTTCAACTGCTTTCCATCCCAGCAAGATGGGCCTGGAAGAAGAGTCTCTGAATACGTAGTAAGTGAAATCAGACTGAGCATTTTTTTTTAAGATTTTTTTTATTTATTTATTCGACAGAGAGAGAGACAGCCAGCGAGAGAGGGAACACAAGCAGGGGGAGTGGGAGAGGAAGAAGCAGGCTCATAGCGGAGGAGCCTGATGTAGGGCTCGATCCCAGGACCCTGGGATCACACCCTGAGCTGAAGGCAGATGCTTAACGACTGAGCCACCCAGGAGCCCCAGACTGAGCATTTCTATGACTGCCAATGGGCACCCATTTATTTGAGACATTCATGTCTGCAGACAAGTCAAATCTGAAATACTACATGGAATAGAAAGAAAAAGAAAGGGATATTGAAGCTGCGTCTTAAAGTCTCTGAGACACCAACAGCTTGGGTTCCATTCAAAGAACAAGGACTTATAAAATTCTCAGGAGGTCTTGATCTCAACCCGTTAACCTTAGAAATAAAACTGCCAGCAAAAATGGGTTTATTCGGGAATGGCCAAGAATTGCAATCTGGGACAATTAAGCTATGGCAAAACCATGGGTGATTCTGCAGAACAAAGGAGAGGAGGCTCTTCTACAGAGGAGAGGGGAGTTGGGAGGGGCTGCTATAAGCTGAAAGTCCATTGGTGTAAACTGGGAGCTGGGAAGTGTAGTGGCCTCTCATTGGCTGAGCTGTTGCCAGGGCAGGAGGAAATCTTCCTTCCTCCTGCCGGAATAGTAAAATAGTACCACTGGGAGATGCATCTCTTCCCGTTGGGTCTGCAGTGGACAAGGAAGTGGTAGAGCCTGCGCGCTGCCCCTGCTGGCCTACCGACTCCATTCCAAAGGGGGTTTCCTTTTACCCTCTTTCACAGCCCAATGTTCCTTTCACATACACCACACGGAGACACATGCACACACATACATGCACACACACACGCAAACATATCACCGAGAAACCACACACGTGTACATACACCACACGCACATATACATGCGCACACACTCCACACACATGCATTCAGTGCACACCACACACATACACGCACACACAGACACACATGGCCCAAGCCCCAACACATAAGAGAAACCTGACGGAGCTGCTGGGATGCTGGGCTGAGTGGGACAACCCTGTCCCACCAAGTTCCAGACCTATTAACCATACGGCTTTATCTCTAAGTCAAAAACACTTCTGAAATGAGCCACACATAAGCAAAGTTGAGAAGCCGGTAAAAAACTGCCCAAGAAATCGCCCGAGCTCCAAAAGGACCCCAACTCAAATCAATACAGTACCGAAAGATGTTTTCTGAGGTCATCTGCTTTCCAAGTATCATCCTTTGTTCTTCTCTAAAAAGAAAAGCATAAAGTTAGAATTTTTAAAATTTAAAAAACTAATTTTGTACACTCTAGTGAGCTGCTTTTTCATTAGGCCATTTAAGTCAATGGCAATTAGTCCCTGACGTGCAAGAAATTACTACCTACTAGAAGAAAAGGTAATAGTAATGGACATTTTCAAAAAATTATTTTCTAGTCTAAAATTACCTATAAATAATGTGTAGAATGTGTTCCTCCGGCTACTTCGTAAGTGTAGGTCAAACACACTCCGCACCTTCCCCATGTCACCCAATGGCTGTCAGTGCCCAGTCCCACTGCCCAGCAGCATTTCTGGCTGCCAACGGCACAGATGTCCTGGAGTGTCCCTGCCTGACAGGCTGTGCCCCCCGCCCCAGGTACTGAGCATGCAGCGACATGACTCCTCCATAAGCATACACACAATTCACCTGCCACATGCAAGACATATTTAGATCCTGAAGGAACTCATTAAGCAAATTAATCAAGGGTGCTTCCTATAGACAACAAGGTAGATTTATCCGGATTATTTCACTTTTCCTTTGAGAAACACTGCTTTGAGGATACAAAAAAAGTAAGATTTTAAGTTTCAGATTTAAAGCGAATGTAGTACAAATGAAAAACAAAAACTTATTCGTGGATAAGCCACCAAAAAATCTTCCTGGTAATGTGAAAATTAGGGAAACAGATAAACAGTTCACAATAGTTCATAAATACACTAACTAGAAATAAATAAAAAGCAATCAATTATAAGAATCTAGCCAACATATACTATAACCACAAAATTTACTGTGATCTACTATAATGAGAAAATCGTATTTTTTGATAAATTGGTGTAAGATAATCAGCAGCAATTAGCATAGCTACAACTTATAGTTGTTCATAAATACACTAACTAGAAATAAATAAAAAGCAATCAATTATAAGAATCTAGCCAACATATACTATAACCACAAAATTTACTGTGATCTACTATAATGAGAAAATCGTATTTTTTGATAAATTGGTGTAAGATAATCAGCAGCAATTAGCATAGCTACAACTTATAGTTTCTGAACACTGAAATTTTTTCTGTCTCAAGTTCACTGCTCTGTGTAGAGGGTTACATAGGACATTTTCCAAACAAATGGTACAAACTCAACAGAGAGCCCGTGTGCCCCTGGGAGAGGACAAAGCTAGAGACCCCTAAAGAGTGAAAAGGCACCAGCCAGGGCCCCTGGACTGGACCTCCTGCTGGCTGAAATTGCATGACTTACGTTGACAGGTAAAAACCCTGAAGCCAACAGCTCTCTGACAGACCACAACGTCTTCCTTCTGCCTTTTTCACCAACCCAGCTTTGGGCACTTGAACATCAGGCAAACGGCCTTGCTCACCCCTAAAGATTTTTGTTTCTTTTTTTCTCTTTTAAATGTCGTATGTTGTTTAAAAAAAAAAAAAAAGAATGGTTTATGTTATAAAATAACACACAGCTCCCTCATGCTCTATCCCAGTCCCCATGTGTCACACATATTTTTAGCGACTCTGCATACATATGCGTCGACAGAGTGCTTCAGACCAGGAGTCTTTTGTCTTTTTACCCTCCACTCGGCCCAGGTCTCTTAAAGACCAAACCCACCAGCATTTCAGCACCTGTCCTGTGTGGAACAGAGACACCAGTTAAAGTTTGGTCTCTCCAAGTACAGAATAGAAAGGCAGCGCTTTCCCCTACAAGGGGAATAAACCTCACCCTGAAAACGAAAACAAAAGAGGGGAGCCGCCTACACAGCAAACCCTTCAAGCTACAGGTTTACTCGGTCCACACACAGGCAAACCTAAGAGTTCAACTCCATGGAGGTCACCAGGTGACCCCGGGCTGTGTCCACTGCATAAAATGAGCAGCGACTCCAGAAAGAGCCCTGCTGTAGCCCAGCAGCATCTCACATAAGCCACCTGGTGAACCAGCTGAATGATGCCCATTTACCACAAGGCTCTCCGAAGCACTGTGCAGGGAAAGCCTTAGACAGCTTCGTGGTGCTGTTTGTCCCTAGAGTACAGCAAGACCTCAAAGGAATTCTCTGGGGAACCCAGGAGGAGGATGTGGGAGCATGGGGACCTCGCCCATCATCCTTTCGGGAGGCAGGAGCTGCAGAATATCTCCTCCGGGGCTACTGTCCTTTTCTCTCATTACACTATTTACTGTTTATTCTTGAGCCAGACTCAGAGGCAGGAAAGACAGAGTCTTACTCTTAGGGTAATGCTCTGGGCCTGTTATCTCCAGCCATCCCTCAAGCCCCACTTTCCTATTCCCAAAAAGCAGTTTCCCCAAAGGACATAGACCCCAGAACATCATGCCCCAACTAAGCAGCTCAGCCACCTGGACCTGTCTCCAAAGCCCTCAGTGGATGTAATTTCCACCAGTTACACCACCCAACCCAGGAGCTTCCAGGGCGTCCTGGATTGGCAGCACTGTGCAGCCACCCGATGCCTTCAACACCCAGCACCATCTCAGCTAAGCAAACACTCACTCGCTTGCCAAACATTAAAGCTAGATGTCAGCTGAACTGGTTAGTTGCATGTTAATAAGGGCTTAAAGTGCTAAGTTGTCTTGTTTTCCACAAATCGTTTGAAAACAGCTGCCACAGCTCCTGACACCTGGCGGCTAAGCACCCTTGCCCTCAGCATACAGGTTGCTGGCCTCAGTGGCTGGGCTGCAGGCCCACGACTGGCCTGGTGGACAGGGCACCGATATTGCATTCTCAGATCAGATGCAACCCATCATTAAGTCCTACTACTTCTTCTTGTAACATTTTCCTAAAATGAAAGAAATCCAATTTCTTTCTTGCCCTAAACCCAGCCCAGACTTCCATGCTGTGGCAGTCACATGGTCTGTGTCTACAGCACCACTGGTCTAACCCAGGAGATCTAGTTCAGAGCACCCAGGGGTGGTGTCCCTTATGGCAAGAATGCCCAGAATTACAGGCTGGAATGAGCAAAGACACTGGAGGCCATGGAAGGGTGGCCTACCAAGCCCACAAAGCAACAGACTAACTAGTGCATTTGTTGCAAGATGCAAAGAGGGGAGGCTGGCTCACACACAGCTTTAGGAATGAGACATAATTTACCTTTGACTGTCTTTTTTAAAATTACCCCTTAATGCTAGAAAATGTTTTAAATTATCAAATTCGATTACTTAGAAACAAATTTTTGGTGGCTCAATACTCAAGTAAACTGGATTACTAGTTGCTCCACTGCTATTCCCTATAATCCCTGCTTGTTAACACAACAACAGGCACACAGCCTGGATGAGAATGTGCAGGTCATTTCTAACGTTCCAGATGACAAACTCTAGGTTGTGGGTGCGTGTATCTGCAAACAAGAGTCCTAATGTGCAAATGCTGCACCAGGCATAGGACACCTAAGCTCAGATGGCACTGAGTCTGACTTGTAAGGGGGAGGCTGACCACAGACCGAGTCCTTTCTGGAGTTGACTGCAGATTAGTAGTGTGGGGAGAGGGTCAAAGACAAACTGCCGACAGCAGGGGATAGCAGAGCTCCATTCCCATCTGTGCAGGGGTGGCTGGGCGCATTAAACGGAGCAGCTGGGGAAGAAAAAATCACGCCGGGGTGGTCAGCATAAATGCAGCCAGGCCAGCTGTGTCTGCAGGCTGGCAGCTATAGAAGTCAGGAGCCTACCTTCCCATAGAGACCTGGAGGCAGAGGCCTCTTCCCTCCTGAGGATCCCATTTCCAGGATGGCTTTCAGGTCCTAGAGAGAAACTCTCCTGGGTTGTAGACACACAGACATCTCAGAAGGACAGAGGAAGGATGAAAAACCGTAAATGCACTAGAAAGGGCCTATCCAGGTGTTGGCCAAACACACTGCTATTCTGACAGCCCTGGGCTTTGCCAGACAGGAACTCAAAGGGGACTGGGTCATCACAGGGACATAGCGTTAGGCTGCCAGAAGCCCCTAAATGTTAGGTCTCTTCATGCAGGAGAACCTTATAAGTGGGTTAGTGAGGACCAGCTCTCCGAGAGCCCAGGTTACTTGCCCTAGAACATGCAGCCTTTCTAAAAACAGAGTGAAGCAGCACTGCACCGACCTAAGTAGTTAACAGCAGTTAACAGTGAATGGCTGTAACACAGCGATTCAAATTTCGTATCAACATTTAAAAAGAAAGACGAGAAATTTATTTTCTTCTGAGGATAATCTAAGTACATATAGATACATATATTTATCTATACATATGTGTTTATATCTTTCAAGCTATGATTAATAAATTTCATAATAAACTCACACATTACCAATTGTTTGGTATGTAACAGAAAAATTTAGAAATTTCTAAGATTTTCATTGAGCATAGAAATCAATAAAAGTCATAAACACTGGAAGCAAGGTAAACTAAAGTGTTTTTAAAGAACTAACACTGGAAACTGTCACTACCTTTATCAGGCAGGTGTAAAGCCAGCAAATACACCATTACGTCTTAGATTCCTAAAAATAGCTACAAATACTGAAACTGGTTATGATCTTAGTAGAAATAAAGAACACAAAAGTGGTCATATTAGTGATGCAAGTGATGTCAGCAGATAAACATACTGACACAAACCTAAGGAAAAGCTGGGTGCAAGATAAAGTTACAATAAACAACACCAAAAAGTCCAGTACAATTTTATTCCAATCACTGCATCGAGGTTTTACCCTTCCCTTGACTTTATGGAACAAAATACACTAATTCTGTAGCACTATAATAATTGCATAACAAGGCTCTAATGACCAGTAGATTAACTTCCTAAAAAGTTAATGACCAACTTGCAAAGGAGAACCTAATATGAGGATTCATTAGCTGTCAGGAAATAGTTCCTTTTGCTATTTGGAAATGTTTATTTTATAAATATGTACTAGAAAACAACCCCCAAAATAATTCAAAGTAATGCAAAATCTAATCAACTAGGTGAACTATGTCAGCCAGAATCACAAAAAGACATAAGAGAGAACATATCTGGGTGGGATCCAATAGAGAAATATGCTTCTGATAATTAAATGGTTTGGGGAGTGAAAAGCCTGAGTAATCTCTGTGCCTGCTCTATAATCCGACCTCAGTGGTTAAGAACAAGGCCTTTACAAACAATTCAGGGAGAAGACTGAGCGGGAACCAGCAGAGCAAACCCCTACTACTCAAAAAACTTTAATAAACCTGGTGCCTCATTCATAAATACGAAAAGTCAATCAGACAGTTGAGAAAACACTGACATAAGAAAGAGAAGACTCAAGAAAGACAAATGGAGAAAATGACCCTAAAAGAAAATGACCCAAGGAAATAAATAAAAACCTTTATTTAAAAAAAGAACACTAATTCAAAGGGTTACATGCATCCCATGTTTATAGCAGCATTATCTACACCAGTCAAATTATAGAAACAGCCCCAGCGTCCACTGACTGATGAATGGAAAAAGAAGATGTATATATACATAATGGGATATTACTCAGGCATAAAAAAGAATAAAATCTCACCATATCCAAGGACATGGATGGAACTAGAGAGTATTGTGCTAAGTGAAATAAGTCAGTCAGAGAAAAACAAACACCATATGATTTCACTCATATGTGAATTTAAGAAACAAAACAAAAAGCATAAGGGAAAAAAAAAAGAAAGAGAAATCAAGAAACACTCTTAATTATGGAGAACGAACTGATGGTTACCAGAGGGGAGGGGTGAGGGGATGGGTTAGCTTGGTGATGGGGATTAAGGAGTGCACTTGTCTTGATAAGCACTGCGTGCTGTATGAAATTGTTGAATCACTATACCGTATATCTGAAATTGATACAACACTGTATGTTAACTATACTGGAATAAAATTTTTTAGTTTTTTTAATAATAATAAAAAAAAAAAGCTTCCTGCTCTAACCCCAAGAGGAGACAGTGCTTTAAGAGCTATCTTCCTCTTTGGGGTGCCTGGGTGGTGCAGCTGGTTAAGCAGCTGACTCGTGGTTTCAGCTCTAGTAGTGATCTTAGAGTTGTGGGATGGAGCCCCATGTGGGACTCTGTATCAGTGAGGAGTTTGCTTGAGATTCTCTCTTCCTCTCCCTCCACCCTACCCGCCCCCTCTCAAATAAATAAATAAATCTTTTTAAAAATGACACCTGAGTGGCTCAGTCAGTTAAGTGTCTGCCTTCAGCTCAGGTCATGATCCCAGAGTCCTGGGATCAAGCCCCTCATCAGGCTCCCTGCTCAGCAGGGAGCCTGCTCCTCCCTCTCCCTGTGCCTGCTGCTCCCCCTGCTTGTGCTCTAATATATAAAATCTAAAAAAATAAAAAAGAAAGAAAGAAAGAAAGAAAAAAAGAGCTATCTCCCTCTTTATTTGTAACAAGTAATAAAAGTTCTTTGCTTTCAAAATTAATTAATTAAATTAGAATTAACAATTAAGTAGATGAAGCTAACAATAAAGCTGGAGAAATCAGAATATAGAAAAAGAAAGTCAAGGAGATGGAAAATATGAGCCATGAATTCAACATCTAACAGGAGACTGAATCAGAGTTCCAGAAAGAATGGGGGAAAAGAGAAAGAAAGAAATATAGAATAGAAAAAAATGTCCCAGAAATAAAGGTAGACTTGCATTTTCATTTTAACGGATCATTGAATGTCAAAAATAATGAATGAAAAAAAAGACTCACAACAGACATACTACCATATATGTCCAGAACACCAAGGACAAAGATCTTAAATCTTTTGGAAAGAAAGAAAACGTTATTTACAAAAATATCTCATCAACCAAACTGGTTGCTAGATGATGAAAGCAGAATGCCTTCAAAGTCCTGGAGAAATTATGCGGCACCTGGGTGCCTAGGTCAGTTAAGCACCTGACTTTGGCTCAGGTCATGATCTCAGAATCCTAAGACTGAGCCCCACATCAGGCTCCACACTCAGTGGGGTGTCTGCTTCTCGCTCTCCCTCTTCTTCTGCCCCTCCCCCACTCTGCGCTCTCTCTCTCTCAAATAAATAAATAAATAAATCTTCAAAGTCCTGGAGAAATTAATTCTGATCCTAGAATTCTATGCTAAGCCAAAGTCTCAAACAAGTGTATCAGTATAATAATGACTTTGTTGAAGTATAGCTTCCTTCGTACATAACCTTATTTAAAAAGTACTTGAGGATTTACTCCAGGGAAAAAAGGGGGGATTTCAAGAATGCTGATGACACTGGATCCAAAAAACAGATCTAATCCAAATGTACAAAGAAAAGAAATTCCCAGATGATTGCTCTGAGAAAGTCTAGAAAAAAAATTAGTCCTGATTAGAACAGAAAGTCAGCAAACTCTGGAAAGAATTTCTTAAAGTAGGTTTTATTAAACAGATAATATGACTTATTGATAAGCTAAAATACGTTAGGTGATAAGGTTAAGAAAAAAGGCATATGCTTTGTGAAAGAGAAGGCAAATACAAACTACAAGAAAATCAAAGGACCATTTAAGAGAGGCATGGTCCAAATATGAAGTTAACTACTCTGTGGTACAATTAATCGAAGGTAAGAAAATTTATTCCAGGAACATAGTTCTTGAGCAGCACAAGTTGATGGATACAGGGCTGCATTTTCTCTATTCGTCCATTCATACTACTTAGTTCTACAGTGAACACTGCTTATATAGTATGTATTGGTTTTTCACTTCAAAAATCAGCCTATAAAAAAAACCCCACAAAAAATGTAAACTAATAATGACTTATGAAAACAAAAGGGAATGGTACAGAAGATGACAGGGGCCAGGAAGTTGGAGGACTTAAAAGATAGATGGAGGGTAGTGTAGGATACTAATTTCCTAATCCTAACCAGTGGGAAGTTAAAAGATACTATCTAAAGTTCACATAATACAAAATAGAAATAAAGAATATTATTTAACATTTTAAAAGTAAATGATAGAAAAAAACAAAAATAATAGAAGGAAAAGTAGCAAATGTGTGCAAACTAAAACCCTCACCTTTTAGTGTTCATGAATCAATACAGGGAAAAAATAATAGAAAACATTTATTGACTGTTAGTAGCAATGTTTTAAGCACTCCATACGCACCTCTATTGTACAATCTCATTTACTCCACATAAACACCTATGAAGTTGCTACTATTACCGTCTCAACTTTATGAACTAGAAAATAAGACATGTTAAGCCAGTTTTCCGACATCACGCAAGTAAACACAGAAGCCAGAACTCAAACCCCAGCAACTTAACTGCATTCCCAGTCCCTGCGGCTGGGCGTCCGTCCCGCGGAGCGCGACTGGACATGCGTCTCCGCCGCACAGTGAGTGCAGGAAGGCGCGTCGTCCCGCCTGGAACGGCCGTGCCAACGCCATTCAGACTGGGAGGGGTGACCCCCTGCAGGGCAACACCGCCCCTCACTCGAGGGTCCACCGCTCCGGGACTAATACTCCTCCACGCCGCGGCCCGGCTGACGACAACGCGCGCATCCTGCCGCACGCCTCCCGGAACCAACTCCTACACCGCCCAGCGCACGACAGGACCGCGGCGGGAGGGAGGCCAGGACACCGACGACCGTGCGGTCCGGGGCCATGGGCGACCCCCGGACCCGCCCCGCGCGCCGCCCGCTCGCACCCACCTTCCCAGGCTCCATCGCAGCTCTCAGGCCCGGACCGCCGGCCGGCGTCCCCGGCTCCTAGCAACTGGCAGGCGCGAGCAGCGGAGCGCCGATCGACCGCTGTCCCGGCGTGCCGCGCGGCTGCCCTAGCGCTCTCTCGCCTCTCCCGGCTCCAACCAATCGACAGGCATGAAATGAAGAGCGCCGAGCCACCGATGTCCCAGAATGCCCCGCGGCCGACCCGGCGCACGGGAGCATCCCTGGCTCCGCAAGCGACAGGCAGAAGCAACGGAGGGCCGAGCGATTGCTACCCCGGGTGAGCAATCCCCCAACACATAAAACACACCACCGTCACCCGCGCTCGGTGGGGCGGAAAGATAGGGGGGCGCGGCTGAGGTCTCCTGTCCCGTCAGCGTTCGGTTGGGTGGGGGCGCGGGCCTCGGTGCGGGAACTAAGCTGGGCTGACCCTCCGGCCTGCTGGGAGGACCGGAGCTGAGCAGCGTCGCTAGACAAACTGAGGCACGCTGCTGAGCCGACTGCTACTTAAACGGCTAAACTCCAATTCCCGGGTGCCTGTATCCTCAGAGCCCACCGACCAGGTACTTGGAGGGCGTTATACTCAGGTCCCGAAGTAGCATCAAGAAGCAGTCTCACTTCTCACCTCTTAAAAGCAAGAAAATTAAGCGGGCCCAAACTAGACTTAGCAAATATACGGATTAGGAGAAGGGCTTTTCATCTGTCTATGGCTTAGCACCTTAGAAATTATTTTCCCATGTGTGTCACTTGATAATACCCTGTAAGATACTGGGAATCATAAAGTATTTGAAAATGTAATTGTTGAAAGAATGATTTTTATAAAGATTATTTATTTATTTATTTATTTGAGAGAGCGAGCACAAGCAGGGGAGAGGGGGCGAGGGAGAGGGAGAAGCAGACTCCCTGCTGAGCAGGGAGCCTGATGCGGGCTGGATCCCTGGACCCTGGGATCATGACCTGAGCCGAAGGCAGATGCTTAACCGACTGAGTCACCCAGGCACCCTAAAAGAATGATTTTTTATATAAGACAAGTGACAAGAGAACTGAAACATTAAAACAGGTATTCTGCATTTCAGATTTATTTTATCAGAATTATTTTATTTGAAGCTTAATATAAAAGTCCATCTTAAACATGCAAGACTGAAGAGGGGTGGTCCTATTCTAGTGATGCACGTTATAACTGATGTTTAGCTATGTTTCCACTGTTTTGTATTTGTTTAGTATGCAAATGTTACTAAGAAAGGATTCCCCTTACTATTTCATGCACACGAAAAAGAGTAGACTCTCAACTCATGTGTTAAGGAGTACATCCGTGAGCATGTTATTAATAGTCTGTGCTTTTGATACCACGTTTTCCTGGAGATACAAAGCTTGTTTTGCAGATGTTGTGTTTTTGAATCACATACTATTATGAACCAGTTTACAGTTTTACAGATCTGTCTACTTTGTTCCAGACAAAGGCCATTTACCTAGCTTCTTAGACAAATTAATATCAGATCCAAAAAGGCTTTTATATTTAATTGTACTCTGGTCCTGGGCATATCACTACTTTCTTTTTCATTCTCACTACCCTTTAGGAAGAACATAACAGAAAAGGAAGGTAGGAAAGGCAGTTTCAGTGAGAGCTGTGATATATTGAGGAATTGCTCCAAGCGAGGCACCAAACTCAAACTTTCCATTGGGCCAACCACTTAATTCTTGTGGCATCCCTGTGAGGTAGACATGTTACTGTTTTTCAGATGAGGAGACTGAAGGCAGAAAGGTTAATTTCACTTGCCTAAACTCACAAAGCCAGGCTGGTGGATGGTCTGATGCTAGAGGCCATGCTTTTAAGCACTGTGTGACTCTTTGTCACTGAGAAAACAGCTGATTCTGGAAAAGCTTCGGACTCTGTTGAATATGAGGATAAAGTCATGCATGCCACGTGACTGACCTGGGTCTCAAGTGCAACCAGACTCCTTTCAAGATAGTCGTGTGTTGACTCTGCCCCTTATTTCCACTGCAGCCATGTGTGGTTCACTCCCTGCTTCCGTCCTTCATCAGCAAACAGCAGGACTTCGAGCTCCCCAGAGGCACCATGTTCACAGGCTTGGTGAATGTTGTGTCCGCTTGCTCACTATCCCCAGCACAACTGCCAAATAAATGGCTATGGAGGGAGCTAAAACAGCCTTTCTCTCCTCAGACTTCCTAAAACAACCATTTTCTAAGTAGCTCATTGGATGAGCAGTTCCATTTTATCTTGTAATATTTCTTTTATTGTGTTCATTTATTCAGTAGATGCCATCCTAAGTTCATTCGATGACCTGGGAAGTGACAGAGGGCTAGAGATAGAAAGCCACATAAACACTCTCTGGACCTCTAGTAGCTCATGATTGCTAGGACAGAGAAATAGGCAAACAGCTGCTAAGTAACGTGAGCCTGTGAGAGCAGTGAGTGAGGAGGTGACAGACACCTGTGTGGAAGAAAGAACTGAGGTTGGGAAGGACACATGATTTCCCTGAGAGGCTGGGAAAGAACATCTTGAGGGGAAAACAAATATGGGTCCAAGCACAGAGAGGAAGGCTTTGGAGGGTTCCAGAAAATATGATTGTACCTGTAACTGTGCTCTAGAAGAAAGCATATAGAAATATAATCCAAGCCGCATAGATTATAAATTACCTAGTAGCCACACTTGAAAAAAGTAAAAAGAAACAGAAACTTAATAATGTATTTAGTTACATACAAAATGTTATCATTTTATCATATGTATTTAAAATGTTGAGTTATTTTACATTTTTCTTATACTATCTTCAAAATCCAGTGTGTGTTTTATATTTACAGCACACCTCAGTTCAGACTGGCCACGTTTCACGTGCTAAAAGCCCCATGTGGCAAGTGGCCTCTGTGTGGAGCAGAGCAGATGTCCAGCACAGAGTATGTGAGTGGAGGTGGCAGGGGGCATGGAGTGGCACAAGATGGTCAGAGAGGAGGCTGGAAAAGGGGACACGGCCAGTTGGTGAAGGGCCCTGAAATGGCATGATGTGCAGTTTTAAAGCGTTGTTGGGCAATGCTAAGTCATTAAAATAGGAAGAGAATGCTGTGCTTGCAGGCTGAAGGACAGGTGGGTTGGAGACCAGTGAGAGCCAACAGTAGGAGCTTTGTGGGGCTTTGCAGCCATTGTGCAGCCTGCTTCTCTGCCCCTTCCTCCAGCTAGCTTTGCTCCATACTCCTGGAGACTTAGCTGCAGCACCTCTGCACAGACCCTCCCCTACTCACATTTGGTCCCACTGGTTTGTTAAAGTTCTCCTACGTCCTCTTTTCTAGAATTTAAACATGTCTGTCCATCTCCCTTGCTGGACTGTAAACCAGCTTATAATTCCAGGTTATGATAAAAACAGAACCTTTTTTCACAGTAATAAGCAAATTTGTCACAAAAGTCAAGAACTTTCCTCTCCCAGCCTCTTTGGTTTTCAAGGTAAGGTAAATTTGGTGTCACTCTAATGTCTGTGTACATGGCATGATAGAAAAACTACCTGTGGGGTTAACTAATGAACTAACATGCTAGTGAGAAGTCTGATCAGCGTCACTGGCTGTGTGAACCTGGGCAGTTTGTTTTACGATCTTGTGCTTCAGTTAGCTCTTCCGTAAAATGGGAATTATAAGGTACCTATTCTGTAGAGCAGTCGTGAGGATTACATGAGTAATTATGTAAAGTACCCAGAACAGCGCCTGTCACAAACTAAGCACACAGTGAGTTATTCACAAGTTTATTACTGTTATTATAGATTAGCACCTAAGTTATAAACATCTAGGGCAGATGAAAATAGGTGGGATACCAAAATTAGAGTCTTCCTTTATCAATTTATAAATTATCTGCTACTGTATGGAACCATAATCCGAGCACTTCCATCAGTGAAGAGATTGCGGTGGGCAGAACTCTGCCCCTAAGAGTTCTGCCCCTGACATCCACTCTCTTGTTTAACACTCTCTCCTTGAGTGTGAGCAAAACTTGTGAATGTGATGGGATCACTCCTGTGGTCAGGTTACTGGGCAGTTGACTAAAATGGTCAAAAGGGAGACAATCCTGAGTGGGCCTGACTTTCAAAGAAGGTGATACATCTGAGAGACACTCCTACTGTCCTGGAAGAAGATGAAGCAAACTGCCATGCCAGGAGGGGCCGAAGGAGGGGGCATATGGAAGGAACAGAGGTTTACCCCTGGCTGTCAGCCAGCAGAAATCAGGGACTTGAGCCCTACAGCTGCAGTGAATTGAATTCTGTCAACACCGTGAATGAACTTGGGAGGGGATCTCAGATGAAGGTCTCCAGAGGAGACCACAGCTCAGCCAACAAGCCAACACTTGGTTTCACTTAATGAGACCTGAGCAGAGGACTTAATGAAGCCATGCAAATATCATCTTCAATAACGATAAAAACTGGAATGGGGCTTGTGACTTGATACATGGCTTCAGTTGGGTGCTCTAACATGTACCATCTAATTCAGACAGCCCCCCCCCCAAGCACATCAGTGTTCCCCCTCACATGCATAGAGCTGCCTCTGGGGCTTCTGAGGGCTGAACTGTATTCAGCAGATAAGTGTAGTCATGGAGATAAGCATAAGGTATAGACAAGTTTAACTCAAGGGAGGAAGGAAATAATCACAAAAGGCTTCACAGAAGTGGAGATATACAAATTGTTTTTGAAAGATGAATAGGAGTTTTGCATAAGGATAGAGGGAGAAGGGTATTGCAGACACAGAGAACAGCAGGTGCAAAGGCACAGACAGGTAACAGCAGGGTTTGGGAGGGATGAGCAGCAGTGCAGACACTAGATTGGGAGGTGAGGCAAGAGTAGGATCAAATGCAGACAAGCTCTGTGTGTCATGCAGAGGGCCTATAACCACATTAGAAGCAAAGGACATATCAACAGGGAAGAGAGTCAATCAAATATGCATTTTGAATTGGCCATTTGATAGAAATAGGGACTTTTAAAAATGACTTTTGGATTAATTTCGAACTTAGAGAAAATATGCAACTACAAAGCACTCCCTGTCTCCATTGCCCAGATTCCCACCATGAACCTCCCAGAACATTTGCTCCACTTGTCTGTCATCCAACATTCATCTGTCTACACGTACACTTACCCATTATCGTTGTTCTGAGTCATTTGACAAAGAACTTCAGGTAGGATTATTCATCACTTCAAAATACCCCAGTGTTTGTTTTCCCAAAACAAGGACAGTCTCTGCTCCACAGCCTCCCAGTCAGGAAGTCAAAATGGATACAGGTCTGCTATCCAATCCACAGACCCCGTCCCCCCCCCCCCGCCTTGTTCCATAGACTGTCCCCAAAACACTTCTTGTCCTTTGCAGCCCAGATCCTACAGAGGAACGCACGTTGCATATACTTGTGTCTCTTCAGTCTCTTGTGATCTGGAATATTTAATTCCTCGGTAAGAACAGAGGGGGACCCTACGCTGCATCTGCCCCGAGTCCCTAGGCCATACTCAAGTCAAGCTTTCTCAAGCTCTCTGGCAAAATGCCCCAGGAATGCTGCTGTGCTCCTCTTTCTCTTTGTAATTGATAAGTATCTTGTAGAAAGTATTCCAGTATTACTCCTCATCAAACTTCCACCTACTGCCCTTAGCCTTCATTGATAAAACTTGCTCTTGCACTACAGTGACTGCTAAATGGTGATTTTCCGTTTCTGTGACTCCAATGATTTATTTTCTGTGCATTTCTCACTCGCTTATTCATCTACATCAGAATGGACTCATGGGTTCCTGTTTTACTCCCTGGCTTTTAATCTGCCAATGTCATCCTAGATTTTGCTGCTCAGATTGTCCCAGATTAAACAGCAAGAGCCCTTCAAGTTGCCTCCCATGTCCTTTGACAGCACACGATTCTTTGAGCATTTTCTCACCTCCTGGCACAACAAAATATTCCAAGCTCATCTTGTACTTTCACTGCTCCAGCCCTGAAGGCAACTATTTCTCCAAAGATCTCTGGTTCCCTTTATTGGAAAATGGTATCTAGAAGCCAAGATCTGGGAATTATTTGTGCTTATTGGTATGGGGGTACCAGTGCTTCTGGACATTCTCAACAGAATAGAAATAGAAAATATATAAAATAACACAGAGACACACTAATACAGACAAGTCTCTCTACATATATGTCAAAACACATGAGTTCATACCTCCTCCAAGTCCAGTCCAACACATGAAGATTCATTCTGGACTCTCCCTTTCCATGCTTGTAATATCTTCTCCAACAGCAAGAAACCTGGCTTTCATTATCCTCAGTACATGTGTATATTTGCTAATAGAACCAGGCTGATGAGTCCGCCTGCCACTTCAGGAAGGCCATTGCCTCCTCCCTGGCGGGGAGGGATGATGTCTGTGGAACTTTTAAAGGGCAGGATTAAAGGGCTACCAGTCAAGTAAGAGATTTCTGTAATGGTCTGAGCAAGCAAGGAAGGACCAAGCCTTTTCTGATTCTTTTGGCTGCATAGCACAGAAACCCACTTGGGTGGCTCAGGTAAAGAATGTGGTTGTGTCACCAAAGGAGCATCTTAGAAAAGATAGGAGTCTTGGTGAGTTTGGGCAAAAAGAGTCCTGGTTAGTAGTATGAAAGGAAGAGAGGCAAAGTGTGGCTCCCATGGTCTACAATGAAACCTATGTAGAGGTGATACTGAAGGAGCTAGAACAGGAAGAGGTAGAAGAGGTGGACAAGGGAAGAAGTGTGACACGAGGTACACACACCAATCAAGAGCTTAAGAACATGTGACTGTGGCCTAAGTCCCTGCCCTTCCTAAAGATGATCAAGGTGGCCAGTAACAAAGATCTGAACAGTAAGAGGGGAAAAAAGCTCTATTGTTATTCACTGAATTAAAGTTTCCTTGGAATTCGGTATGCTCAAAAATGCTTAACTGGGAATTACTTTGAGTTTACTGGAAAATAATCACAGGGTGTGAGGTCTTCTCAGAAACCGCAAGCAGGGTCTAAACTAGTAAACATAGTCGGCCAGGACGTTCACACCTGTCAAAGAAGCTGCACGACATTATGCTTCGAAGTACGGGTGCTGGGTGCGAGGCGGAGTTGTCCGTGCTACACACACACGAAGCGGACGGACGCTGCTGTTTTCCGCCCCTCCGGAGCAGCACCGCCAGAACGGCGCCTTCTTTGCTCTATGGCGCCACGCGCGTTTGGCTTTTTAGCAGAGTCGAAGTACATCAAACAGTAACTTCTACGAGTGGGCACGTGTAACACACACGCGGGGACGTGCGCTTCTCGCTCCACGCGAGCCCTTCTAGCAAACACCCCCACGAGCCGGAGCGGCCCGCCCCTACGGAAGCGTAACGCAGTCGGGCGCGCTCACGCAGCGCAGCTTCGCGCGCTACACGCAGGGCCCGTCGGGCCGCCGCAGTGACGCACCCCGCCCCGCCTGCCCCACGTGACGACGCGCCCGGCCTCCTCAGCGGGCCCGCGCACGCTATCCTCCGTGTCGGCCCCACCCGCTCCCGCCTCCGAAGGCGCCCGCCTGCCCCCGCGAAGAGGTACAGTCCGGCCCCGCCCACCCGCCGTGAATCCGTGACTCGGGTCCAGGGCCACCCGGGGCCGCCTGAGTGGCGCCCCACCCCGCGTGATGACGTTTGCGTCGACTCCGCGCTTACTCCCGCCTCAGGTGGTGTCCGCACGATGGCGTCACCCATCAGCCCCCGCCCACCCTGCGTGGCGACCCAGGCTCAGGGCCGCGCCCGGCTGCTGCCCCGCCCGCCCTGCGTGCTGACGTCGCACGCCGCCCGCGGGCGGAAGCGCGGGCGGGCCGTAGCGCCGGCGCGGTCCCCTCAGAGGGGCGCTGGTGCGCGGGCTGAGCCTCCGCGGCTGGGTTGGGACGCGAACGCGAAGCGATGAGCGGCGCCGGGGACCGCGGCCCCGAGGCCGGCGCTGCCCGGGCCGAGCCCCAGGGCGCGGCGCTGAGCGTGGATGTAGCGGGGCTGCTGGCGCAGCTGGCGCGCAGCTTCGCGCTGCTGCTGCCGGTGTACGCGCTCGGCTACCTGGGCCTGAGCTTCAGCTGGGTGCTGCTGGCGCTCGGGCTGCTCGTGTGGTGCCGCAGGAGCCGCGGCCTCAAGGCGACCCGCCTGTGCCGCGCACTGGCGCTGCTGGAGGACGAGGAGCGCGCCGTGCGCCTGGGGGTGCGCGCCTGCGACCTGCCGGCCTGGGTGAGTGCGGGCTCCCCGCCCGGGCCGGGGTCGGCCAGGACCCCCGCCCGGGCCCGCGGTCCGCCCCGCCGTCAGTTTCCGCGGGCTCCGTGCCAGGTGTCCTGAGCGCCGCCGGGCTCCCTGGACTCTCCGCCCCCCTCACCTGTCAGATGTCCCCGCCGCCGGGGCCGCGCCCGCCCCCTGTCCCTGTCTGCAGAAGTACCCGCACCCTCCCGGAGGGGCGCCCTCCTCCCCCCCCCCCCCCGCGTCGGGCCCGCTCGGAACCGCACAGGTGAGGAGCGCGCTGCGGCTTTGGCCGCGCCGCGGGAGCCGGGCTTTTCCTCTGGCGCGCTGGCGTGACTCGCGCCTCAGGAATGTGCTCTGGGAGGCGGCGGTGGCGGGTTCCGCTCGCAGCGCGGGAGCCGACCCGGTGCCGCCGCCCCTGCCCAGGCCTGGGGACCGTCGGCGCTCGCTCGGGTTCCCGGGGAAAGGGAGCGGGCGGGCTTTTTCTTCTGACAGCCGGTGGGGGGAGAAGTTAGAGCTGCGTCCTCCTCCGCAGACGCTGTCGTCCCCGCACTGTCTGGCACAACTGGGCAGGGAGGGTCCCCCAGAGAGGCTGATGTGAAGATAGCCGACTGAAAGTTCGTTTCAGTTTTTTTCCATAGTAAGCTATGACTCAGTATAGGGTGAACTTGATTCCAACGTGAATTTGGGAGGAGGGGTCGAACTTTTGGAAGAGTTGCACTGACAGCGAGAGTCGTGATATTGATTATTTTATTTTTACCCAAGGCCGTTGTCTGCATAATTCATTTCTGCAGTAAGGAAATGAATGCAGTTGGTGTCCTCCTCTTTTCTCCTCACTCCCTGATTCCTTCTTAACCAGGAGTTGCTGTCACAGCTTCAGACCACAGGGAATAGTGCTCATTTTAAGATAAGTGATGTTCCCATTAGGCTTGTTGTGAACTTGGTGTGAAAATGGCCAGCCAGTGAGTTTCCCAAGGGTCATTTTCTCTTAGAGTAGAAAAGGGCTTGGAGAGTGATCGAAGTTTCCAGTCATAAGACACCTGTGAAGTCAGGCGTGGGGTGTAGGCACAGGAGGCAGACAGCCAGAGGTTGGGACGCGGGGGTACCCGAGGCCAACAGGAATCTAATGGTACTACTTCGTGAAGGCAAATACCCGTCTGTTACTTTTGTAATAAAACTGGTGAATTACAGTGTCTAGAAGTGTGCCTGCAACAGTAGAAGCAGCCTTGTATGGGAAAAGTTAGGATTTCTGTATTAGTAGTATTTTAACTTTTACTGTACAGACTTTGGTTTGGGGAGTTCCAAACTTTGGGGTGGTATCTTGCTGTAAATAAGATATATTTGTACATGTTATCACCGTGTCATTGACAGCTATGATTCATCGCAGGGTGAAAGCATAGGAAAACATGAACCAACGTGGTACCCACTTCCTAACCCCACTTGTGGATATGTTCACTGACAGTTTTTATCTGTAAAGTAACAATATTGGGTACGGAAGATGAGATAATATTACTACTTTGAGGAAGAATCTAGACCGTTTTAAATTAAGGCTACTAGGATATGAAAAATGGTTCTTACTTAACCATGTGCTAGTTCTATGAAATCTTGGTCCTGTAGCTTTTATATAAACCATATCATTGTTTGTTCTTCACTCTTTTTTCCCCATAAACAGGGAAAGGGCCTGACAGCTTTGGGTTGATGAATTGAGGACTGGCCTTTTGTTGTACCAGTGTCTCTCCACCCTGTGTTAATTGGGCCCTGTAAAATTAGACCATGGGTGAAGGAATATTCTTGATGAGTTTTTATAGAATTGAACAAGGACAGTTTTCCACTGCTATTTGTATATTTGAAATATTAAAACTTGAAGTCTGCCCCTTTCCTGCTTTTACGACTGCCAATAAATGCTGATTCTATGGCTGCAAATAAGTAGAGATCCAAATATGTCATATACAGCCCTACTTAACTGTTTTGACAGTTGGTCTTTTATTGCTCTCATACTTTAATGATTAAGATTTAAAGCAGTCAGCTTCCTTATTAGGTTGTTCTGTATTCTTATGTACAAGCTTTTCTTCAGGGAGAGCATTCTTCTTCCCGTAGTTCTTCTCGGAAGTCCAGGAGAATTTATGTCTAGCCAAAATTGAATATATATAGGCTAAGAACCAAATGAACAAGAAAAAAGAATACACTTTGGTCTCATGTGAAGGAAGGGCAAATATTATGTTAATTATGTTAATCTTTGACTTATACTTTAATAAAATTTGGTGAAGACTTGTAACAAAATAGTTCATGTAGCTAAATCGGGAACCATGGTTTAGTTATTTTAAACTGCGGTTGCAACTTTAGCATTTAGATCCTACAGGGATTATGTGTTTTGAGATGTTTAGAGACCTCCTCATGGCTGTGAAGGGGATGTGGATGCTGCTTTGGTTTTTTTAGTTATTACAGTGCTGCTGCTGTAATTCAAAGAGGAAGAGGACTGTGAATGTTGCATTGCTCTGAGTTGTGTGGTCTAAATGCTTCATTAAGTTAGAATAGAATGCCTCAAGTTGCTAGACATACAGCAGTAATGTCTGCTTTTTAGTTTAAATGGTTTTAGAGTTAGGATATATGCATTCATCAACTTGTATGCTGTGGTTTTAATAATACTTCTGTTTTAGATTAATATTAGTCTCACTTTACATTTTAAGACGGGAGACTATAGAGCTAGGACTGAACTATAAATTAAATATATGAATTAGAAATAAATTAATGTTATATTAAATATGTTTATGTAATACAGCTTTCGATCCTGCGAAGAACCAATTATGAAAAACTGACCAGTAATGCAGTGTTCTTTTTAGGCCCAGTGAATCTTTTATCTTTTCTGTAGGTTTTCATGATCTTTACATTGGTCACAACATTTAACTTAAAATAATACCACAGACATTGTGAATATGCTAAAAACCATTGAATTGTACATAAATGAGCAAATTATATGGTATGTGCAGTGTATCTCAATGCTGCTGTTTAAAAGTATTATAGACATTGAATTTCTTTTAAAAATAAATGAAAAAGGGAATTAGTTACAATACATAGAAAACCATACATATGTCCTTGCTTATGGAATTCCAGCTACAGCTTACTTTTTAAAAAATTTTATTAAGCTTTTTATTTTAATTCCAGTATAGTTAACATACAGCGTTAAATTAGTATCAAGTGTACAATATAGTGTAAAACTGCTACAACTTTTAAAAAATTATTGTTCCAACTTAACTTTTAAGGCATTTATGTTTTAGAGAATATTTAATGAAAAGTGTGTGCTTATGAATGAAAATCAGCAAGATAAATATTTTTTACCTTAACCCCATTACTGTAAACATTGATACCATAACGGCTAGAAAAACAAATTCTATTAAATGAGATAGAAATCATGCTTCAGAGATACAAATAGCTTAAATGTGTGTGTTTCTGTGAGTTATTAGAAACTCTTCCCTTTGATTCAAGGTATTGACACATAATTATGTATGTTTAAGAAGTTTAGGGTATAGATTGGTTTGTTTTATATTAGATTCATTTTATCAGCATAATTTTTGAATGTATTGTTGTCTTTTTTATGTTTTTTAATCTTTATTTAAATTCAGTTAATTAACATAGTATATCAGTTTCAGATTGTTATGGTCTTTTGCATTCTATTATATTTTTTAAGTTATTATCTGTTTTGGTTTCAATGACACAATGCTGCCTCAGATGAATTTTCTTTCTCCATTTAAAGATCTGAGGACCTACTATATGCAGAAGTAGAAGAGGTCATCCTGCCTTCATGTGTGTGCTGTCTTTCAGGTAGATACAAGGCAGGATGTGATGGCCCCATTGCCATGGTGGTCAAAACAGGATGGGAGGTGGTTAGTGGTGAGGGAATGCGTATAGACATATTTATGAACATTTAAGAGTGAAAGGACATGGCATTATACTCTATGGGGACAGTAGGATAAACATGCAGGAGCAGGAAATCAGGTATATCCTGTGGTGGGGCCATCAGAGCCCACCTGGACTGTCCCATCAGGAAGGAGCTATATGGAAGGTGATGAATTGAGGCTCAGGGGTGAGGAGTAGATGTACTCCATCCAGCTGGGGCCAGAGTTCTCAGGGCGTCTCTCCCAGTCCACAGGGATCTTTATACTGGGCATAAATATAAATACTACTCTTAAGACTCAGAGTGTTTTGGCATGGGAGGAAGGGGAGATAGTGATGTATTCAGAATTCAGCGTCTGAAATCAGAAAGTGGAAGCGCCTGTGCAGTGGAGTAGAGTTCTTGTCTTCTTCCCTCATCTGCCAAAAAACAAGCCAAAATTATTGCTGGATTGTTATGCTTTGTACCATGGAGGTAGCTGGAAGTACCCGCCCATCTTCCCTCAAATAGGCCATTCTCTTTCACTCTTAATAGTCTTACTGTGCTTAAATACTGAGTCACCTTGTGTTCTTTTGGAGTTGGGTGGGGCACAGTTCTTACATAAACAGTATCAGTGGTTTCTTTTGTGTGGAGTCATTTTTCCATTAAACATGTTTTATTTGAGAGTTTTCTTATGATCTTTCTGTGTGTCACTAACTTCATTTATTTTTCTTAACTGTTACAAAAGTCCTATTTTTTTTTTTAAGGATCCATTTATTTTTTTGAATTTTTCCTAGAGTAGATCACATTTTAAGGGAGTAGCTCAACTTACATGTAGGCATTAGAAATTAGCCTTTATGGATTCATCTGTTTACTCAACCCACATTTATTAGCATTTGCTGTTTGAGGTCTCCTGCTAAGTGCTAGAGATGAACATGTATAAGATAAGGCCTTAAAAATTCAGTAATTTACCAGCTGGTAAGAGCACACAGATCTATGTGTAAATCCTAGTTTTAGTCATTTGCAGTTTTTTTTTTAATAAAAGTAATACTCATTTTTTTTAATCCAGGAAAGAAATGTATTAAAAACATCATTCGTAATTGCAAACCACCCATAATAGTAGTTGGTGGAAAATTACAACAACCTTGAATGGAATTGTTATTGTTCTGTTTGTGATAAACCATACTAAAAATCATCTGTTCAGGAAAATGTGGTTTAGAATTTGTTTTCTTGACATTTAACTACGTATGGAAAAAGGAAAGGTAGACCTTTCTTAGGCCTTTCTGTTGGTGAAGTGGTATGTTCATTTTCTTAAAAATTATGCCATTTAGAGTATTTTGTACATTTACTAAGGTAACATCTAAAGTCTTTAAAATCAATCTATTTTAAAGCAAAGATTTTATTGATGAGGATTAAAACTATTCTGGGGTTTGTTGATCTAGCTATCCATAGAAGTCCAGTTTTATGCTCTGCTGTCTTTGCCTGCTTTGTGAAAGGCAGTTTTATGATTACTCCTGGTGAACATCTCTGTGACCCACAGTTCAGCCCCTGTCGGATTACAGCAGGGTGTGCAGACGAAAGTATCAGTGCAAAATAACAGCATACCTTGAGTGCACCCATGTGTCAGGAGCAGTGCTTTCCTGATGACTACGTGCAGGAATTGGTGACAGCCATACCATCAGCACACGTGGAAATACTAACCTAACAGGTCACACTATGCTTTCCTTTTTATTATTTGCAAAATTGTCATTGAAGTTGAATTTGAAGTTTTTTTGTTCACTCACCTAGTGAAGTTCCTCTTACCTATTTTTAATGAACACACAGTTGTGTTTTTCTTTATTTCCCAAAAACACATAATCTTTCTAGTATGACAAGAAAGCATCCTCACTGTAGAACATTCCAAGCTTTGGAGAAGAGTAATGAGGAAAAAGTCACCTGCATCCTGCTAACTAGCAATAACCATTATTAACTTTTTGACGATTTTCCGAATCTTTAATACATATGGATGTGTGTGTGTTGTATCCTCTTTCATTAAGCATTAAATTGTGGACATATGTCATTATTCAGAAATATGACTTTGGTTATTGCAATATTACCTATTTTATGGGGACACTTTAAATGATGTCTAATAGATTTCAAAAACAAGGTTGTTAGATATTATATGGTGAGAAAGATTAAAGCTAGAGTTTGAGATATATTTACTATTCTGCTCTTTTCAAGTTATGAAAGATTATTTGTTCGAGCTATATATCAGATCTGTTCCAGGATACATGAACTATTTTTGAACTCATGAGAGTAGCATGATAATTTTATAGACAAAAGTCTCACTCTGGAGGGCAATATTTCTTTTTGTATGGTGTTGATGTTCAAATGCACAGTTGATCCATCCAGATCTCCTCTTAAATAAATGACGTTGAGAAGGAGACCATTCCCCCCATAAGGAGTCACGACTTTTAAGTAGCTTTCCTCCTTCTGCTGTGTTGGGATATTAAAGTTTGGTAACAGGAGGAATGTTTTAAACTGAAGTTGCGGCTTCATGTAGTGCAGTGTTGTAAGGGCTACTTGGAGATTGCTAAGAAGACTCACTGGATCGTCACTGACTTTGTGTTCCTAGCCATGTGACCAGTTACTGTCATCTGTCAGCCCTTGGTCACTGAGTGGTGTGTGCCACGAGCAGATGAGTGGGCTGCCCTCCCGGTAACCAGGTGTTGCTGCTGAGGCGCACGCTCAAGAAGCAGGCTGTAGACCTGGTAGCTGTGAGTTCCTGTTCGGGTCCCATCCCTTCCTAACTCTGTGCATTTGGGCAGGTCAGTCACACCCTTTAGACCCTCAGTTTCCTCATCATTAGGTAAGCATTGAAATGAGCCATGAAATAAACATGGTGTGGTTATGAGGCTGGTATGAGGAAAGGCCAAGGGACATGCTGGGCCTGGGAGGGCAGTGGCAGCCAGTGGTGCCCTTGAGTTAGTGATCTGAGTGGCTCATGCTCCCTTTCAGTTGCCCTGGTGTTGCTGCCAGTTTCCTACTGCCTGCGTCATTTCTTTTACCCCCCCCCTTTACCTCTCCTCCCCCACTTCAACTAAGAGGGCAGATGAGACCTGGAGTTTCTCTTTGTTTCTGTTTCAGTGTGGTTGGTTTGTTTTGTTGCTAAGGGTTTATCTGCCTTAATGCTTTGTTTTTGTTCACAATCGAAAGTACTACTTATAATTTCTCTCTCTTCTCTGTATATCCCTAAAATGATAGCCAAGGAACCTACCTTATTAACTCTCGTCCTGTTGCTGCTTCCTTAAATGCTACCCTGAGGACATGGTTAATTTCCCCTGTTCTGCTTGAAGCAGCTGGCCTGATGCAGTAGATAACCATAGTTAGTTACATTCTGACAGTATCATGTTGTAAAATTTTTTCATTCTAACACTCCTTCCCTTCCTCTTGTGAATAAATAAGTGTTGGTTAATGACTAAAATGGGGGTTCGAAAATGCACTTCTATTTCTGAGTCAGTTGTAACAGTTTAACTTAACCTGTGTTATCTGTGGAGTCGTTTCCTTCTCTTTGCATCTGAGGGGTGGTATGTTTTAGATTTCCTCAAAATAAGGTAGAACTGTACAAGATAAATCCAGTGATGTGGGAAGAGAACATTGTCCGACTTGGTTCATGCTGTAAATACTGCACTGGATACGTGTTATATGGCTGGTTTTCCCTTAAGGTGCTTACATTCTGAGATACCAGCATCAGATTGCTACAATTAGTGACCTGAGCAATACTCTTATTTTCGATTTTCTTACTAAACTTTGCTTACGTATTCGTCAAAGCATTTAGTTAAATCTGCTTTGTCTTATACTTGTGTGTAGAATTAGGGGTTTGAAGCAAGGACTTTTAATATCCAGTATAACGTCTAGCAGAATGCATTTACATACAGTTTACCAGGTAAACCTAACAATTGCTTGTTTTATTAGGACTTCCTACACTCAGTTTGTTATGTAATGCCCATGTTGCCATTATTTTACATTTTTGAGGTGAACTGTCAAATGGGTTTGTTAATTTATTTCACTCGTGCTATAAATATTTAATGCCTGGCAAGTGAATACATAAAATCTGTTAATACTTTCTGAGTTAATGTCTGAGTCCTGGGTTTCTAAAAGCAAAAGCCCAAATGTAATTCAAACCATAAATGACAATATAATTTCTAGTTACTTTTTCACATGCATAAAGATCTTGAAATCTACCCAGTACCTAATACGTAGTGTTGATTTTATGTAATAGCTTGAGTCAGCCTGTGGTTTTACATTGGTAGAAATAAAGGAGTGAACGTTACTATGCTTATGAAGTAGTTTAAAAGGAATTACCTGTAGATTGTAATTTCGTAGTGAATGGAGCAAGTGGGAAAAAGTTACAGCGGATCTTTGCTTGCTGCCTGCCCTGGGACCACTATAACAAAATACTGCAAACTTGGTGGTTTAAAACAACCCAGGTTTATTTTTCACAAGTCTGGAGGCCAAAAGTCTAAAATCAGTTTCTTTGGGCTGAAACCAAGGGGTCAGCAGGTCTTTGCTCCCTCCAGAGGCCCTTCCCAGCTTTTAGAGCTGCATCCCCGAGCTCCTGGCCCCCTTTCCATCTTCAAAGCGAGTAGCTGTTTCCATCATCACGTTCCTTTCTGTTTTCTGTTTCAAATCTCCGTAGGCTCCCTCTCAAAGGGATGCTGTGATTGCATTATGGCCCACCTGGATTATCCAGGATAATCTCCCCAACTCAGGATCCCTAATTTGTCACTTCTGAAAGTCCTTTTTTGCTATATAAGGCAACATTCATAGGTTCTAGGGATTAGGACATAAATATCTTTTGGGGAGCCATTATGAGCTGTCCTATGTCGTGGGATACTTGGGAGCCAGGATGGCTAAACGACAGTAATTATGGCTCAGCCATATTTCATCAGTTCTGAAAGACACTCCCACCCCCCACCCCCACTTCATATCTGTGGTCTCCGATTCATCTCACAACCATGTGTCATTGTTGAGTTAGCATGCTCTTTCCTTCTTAGTGGCACAGAGAGTAATGGTGTGTTTTAAAATTGATCTCGTCTTGGATTCAGCACTGTGGCTGTTCCTCTTTCCCTCTGTCGCCCTAGTGCCTGAGAATTATGTGTGGTGTTGAAGAGATGGAATAAGCAGAAACAAACAGGAGAAATAGGAGCTGAGCCTTTGGAGGAAGGGCGGCCTACAGGTGGCAATGTTTTTGCATTTTTGCATTGTAGGTGAGGGGATAAGCACATGAAGCAGGGCCTTGCGCTGTGTAAGTGTAGGAGTTTGGGCTTGATCTAATAGACATTAGGGAAGCATCAAAATATTTAAAAGAGTGGTGTGTCCCAAGTTTAAAAAGAACACGTACTGGGTGATATATGAAAGTGTTGAATTGCTATATTGTACTCCTGAAACTAATATAATACTGCATGTTAATCAGTTGGAATTAAACTTAAAAATAATTAAAAATAGTAAAAAATAAATAAATAAAAATAAAAAGGTCATGTATAACAAGATAAATTTTGGAGTGATATCCAGACAGGCCGAGGGGACAAAGACTGTGGCCACTCTGAGCATAAGGAAGGAGTGCCTTGATCTCGCGGAATCACACTGGGAACCCAGGAAAGAAGGAAGGAAGGAAGGAAGGGAGGGAGGGAGGGAGGAAGGAAGGGGGAGGGGGAGGGGAGGGAAAAGTGAAAGATGACTCCAGGTTACTTGCCTGGGCTCCTGGGTAAGGAAATGATAGTGCCATATACCAAGTAGAAGACATAGGAGCAGCAGTTTGGAGGCCTAGGAGTAAGGATGGAAGCTTAGGAAGCCTAGGGGAGTTCCAAGAGGTATTATCCAAACAGCAGCCAGTGACACACATCAGTATGTGTTCAGTTCACAGGCGATGGGTAGCTGAAATCATGCTTGAAGTGGGAGATGGAGGAAGGGTATGTAGATAGCATAACAAGCGTGGGTGGCCGAGGGCAGACCCTTTATGTTTGTGGAGGAAATCAGGGGATGGGAAAATAAGAAAATGGTTAATATATTTAGTGCTTACTCTGTGCTTACTTACTCTGTACGTAGAACTCATTTGACCCCAACAGACGTGTTACCTTCTTCCTACAGATGAGGAACCTGACACCATGCTAACTCTTAAGAGGTTCTGTGACTTGCCTTTGGTCCCAGAATCGGAAGTGACAGGTAGAATTTCAACTGGGAAATCTGCTACTTGTTGAGCCATTGTTTCTCTGCTCTCCACCTTCTCTTGATGGTAGTGAAAAAAGAACTCGGGATTAGACATCGTCTTATCTAGTCATTTTGATAATTTCCACTTTCCAGAGGAAGAAGCTAAGGCCCTAGGGGTTCAGTAGTTACCCACAGTCACACAAGTACCAGAGGCGATGCTGGGTTGAGGTCAGGTGTCCTTGCCTGCCACGCCCTTTCCACTGCTCCTCAGTGCCGAGAGAGCTGGGCCCGGCCACAGTACCTGCAGGGTGGAGGAGGCATTGCTGCCAATAGGGCACACTAACACAAATTCATGGCCCATCTCAGTAGCAAAATAGATCTTCAGTTTATATTGCATTAACATTCTTGTTATGTTAGGGGTAACAACTGGACAGTGGCATGTATTTCATATGTTTTTGATCTATGTGAGTATTTGGGACAAGTAGTAGATGTTCTTTCTTGGTCTTTGTTCCTGCTTACATTTCCAAGTTTTTGTATGAGGTCATTTTCCTCCTGCCTGAAGAACTAACTTTGATATTTCTTTTGGTGCAAGTCAGCCAGCAATGAATTTTCTGTTTGTGTTTGTTTACAGAAAAAAATAAGCAAATAATGCAGAATTCCTATATTCCAACCCATTTACACTTTCTTATATTATTAACATATTGCATTAGTGTGGCGTATTTGTTACAATTACTGAAACAGTGTTGATTCATTTAGCTGAAGTCCACAGTTTATATTAGGAGTCTCTCCCTATTTTTTTTTTTTTTAAGATTTCTTTATTTATTTTGAGAGAGCACGTGTGTGCGTGGGGGGAGGGGGGAGGGGGGAGGGACAAGCAGACTCCCCACTGAGTGCGGAGCCAGATGCCAGGCTCAGTCCCAGGACCCTGAGATCACAGCCGCAGCTGAAACCAAGAATTGGATGCTCAACCTACTGAGTCACCCAGGCGCCCCAAGAGTCTCCTTATTTTATAGAATAGTATCAATGCCCTAAAAATCCCCCCATTATCTCCCTCTCCCAACCCCCTGGGTGGTTACTGATCTTTTTACTGTCCACAGTTTTGCCTTCTTCCAAATGACAGATACTTGGAATTACGTAGTAGGTGGCCTTGTCTCAGATTGGCTTCTTTAACTGTAGCAGTATGCATCTAAGGTTCTTCATTTTTCCTGGCTTGATAGTTCATATCTTTCTTTTATTTTTATTGCAGTAAAATTCAAATAACAAAATTAACTTTTAAAAAATGTGCAATTCAGTGTCATTTAGTTCCTTCACAGTGTTGTGCAACTATCACCTCTGTCTGGTTTCAAAACAACCTCATCACCCCAGAAGAAACCCTGTGCCTGTTAGCAGTCCCTCCCCACTTCACCCTCACCCTGCCCATGCAGCCACTAATCTGCTTTCTGTCTCTGTGATTTTCCTGAATATTTCATATAAATGGAATCACAATATGTGACCTTTTGTGTCTGGTTTATTTCACTTTGCATAATATTTTCAAGATTTTACCCTGCCGTATACATCATTTCTTTTTATGGTGAACAATACTCTGTTATGTGGATATACCACAATCTGTTTATCTGTTCACTTGTTTATCATTCCATTCATTGATGAACATTTTGGTTGTTTGTTTTGGCTATTGTGAATAGTGCTTTGAACATTTGTGTACAAATTTTTGTTTGAATACTTGTTTTTAGTTGGAGGGGGTTATATACCTAGAAGTGGAATTGCTGGGGTTGACTTTTTGAGGAACTGCCAAACTGTTCTCCACAATAGTGGGACTATTTTACATTCTCACCAACAATGCGGAAAAAGTTCCAAATCCTCTACGTGCCTCCCAACACTTGTTATTTTTTTAATCTTTATTCAACTTTTAACCATCACCAGTGGGCACTAACAAAGGTTTTTTTTTTTTTTTTTTTTTTTTAAGTAATCTCTCTGCCCAACGTAGGGCTCAACCTCAAGACCCCCAGATCGAGAATCGCTTGCTCTACTGACTGAGCCAGCCAGGTGCCCTGAACACTTGTTATTTTTTGTCTTTTTGATTACAGCCATCCTGGTGGATGTGAAGTGGTATCTCATTGTGGGTTTATTTACAGTTACATAATAACTAATATCACCTTCATGTGGTTATGTGCATTTCTTCCCAACTCTGCATTTAGTGAGTTGTTTTTTTTTGGGGGGGGGGTGATAGCTTTAAATTGACTGTGGGAATATTTGTATCCCAGAGCTGGCAATCTCAGAACTGGTTGTAAATGTGTACCAGCATATCACTGCTCTGAATGATGTTCCCCTCCTCCAGAGAGCGTTCACCCTGTCCTCTACGGCAGAATGAGACCAGATCACCTTAATCTAGTAAGGTTCTGAGTTAGACCTAGAGCAAGTTGCAGGGAAAAGCTCTATCTAGTCTGGTCTCACCCACTTTCAGGCCTGGCCCTCCAAATGTAACTGAAAACATGCAGTGTTGACTAAATACCTCTTCAGTCAATCTCAGGGTCCAGGTTATGCTTTCTCAATACAAGGGGCCTGCCAAAAGTTCTATTTTTCTTGTTAGAGGCTAGTTCCTTGTCATGAGTAACTTAAGAATTTGGCCGATACCTCAAGGGTAAAACTAAGAGTAAGTCCACTTCCCTCCCCCAAGGATCTTGGACCCTAGAGTCTGTTACTCAGCCGACCCCATCTCCCAATTCTTGTCTCTCTGGTTTTGTGAGATTTCCATTAATTCTATGGCTTCTCTGCTTCTTAGCTGCTTTCTCAACCTTTTTTTTTTTTTTTAAAGATTTTATTTTATTTATTCATTCAACAGAGATAGAGACAGCCAGCGAGAGAGGGAACACAAGCAGGGGGAGTGGGAGAGGAAGAAGCAGGCTCATAGCAGAAGAGCCTGATGTGGGGCTCAATTCCTGAACGCCGGGATCACGCCCTGAGCCGAAGGCAGACGCTTAACCGCTGTGCCACCCAGGCGCCCCTGCTTTCTCAACCTTTTATACCACACCCTTGGGGGAAAACAGCCTCAGAATGTCAGCTTACCACTCTAGTGCCTTCTCCCCTATATTTTAGCCCCTCTGGCCCTTCATGCCTTGGCAGATTTCCAGTGTCTTCAAATGTGTATATGCACGTGTGAGAGTGTGAGCACGTGTGAATGAGCGTGTTTCATCTGGCTTCTGTAATTCTCAGCAGCAGAATTGGTCTGCTGTGAGGTTCTCCTATCCTCATAGCTTGAAGCCAATGTTATTTTTAGGGAAAAATATACTCCTAGTATATTGCCCTGTGAAAGGTAGAAGAAAAAGTATTTTCTTTTGTTGACTGTTCGATTTGGCAAGGGGATGGGAAGATAGATTCAGGAGAAAGTGATTAGATGTCAAGTTTTATTTGTATAATTTTATTTCAAAATGTTTCCCTGGGTATTTTACATTTATTTGAGTTTAATGATACTTTCCCCCCCCAAGGTTCTGTTTAAATTCCAGTTAGTTAACATACAAGGTAATAGTAGTATCAGGTGTACAATTTAGTGATTCAGCACATCCATACACCACCCGGTGCTCATCACAACCAGTGCCCTCTTTAATCCCTATCACCTATTTAACCTGTGCCCTCACCCACCTCCCCTCTCGTAATTCAGTTTGTTCTCTATAATTAAGAATCTGTTTCTTGGTTTGCCTCTCTTCACCCCCACCCCAGCCCCCCACCATGTTCATTTGTTTTGTTTCTTAAATTCCACATGAGTGAAATCATACAGTGTTTGTCTTTCTCTGACTGACAGAGAGTTCCCCTTTCTCCACATCCTGGCCAACACCTGTTGTCTCCTGTGTTGTTTATTTTAGTCATTCTGACCAATGTGAGGTGATAGCTTATTGTAGTTCTGATTTGTGTTTCCCTGATGTTGAGTGATGTTGAGCATCTTTTCATGTGTCTGTTGGCCATTTGAATGTCTTCTTTGGAAAAATATCTATTTGTGTCTTCCGCCCATTTTTTTTTTTTAAGATTTTATTTATTTATTCAACAGAGATAGAGACAGCCAGCGAGAGAGGGAACACAAGCAGGGGGAGTGGGAGAGGAAGAAGCAGGCTCATAGCGGAGGAGCCTGATGTGGGGCTCGATCCCATAATGCGGGGATCACGCCCTGAGCCAAAGGCAGATGCTTAACCGCTGTGCCACCCAGGCGCCCCTTCCACCCATTTTTTAACTGGATTATTTGTGTTTTGGGTGTTGAGTTTTACAGGTTCTTTATATATTTTGGATACTACATGGTACTTTTCTTCTATTTTTTTAAGTAAGCTCCATGCCCAATGTGGGGCTTGAACTCATGACCCTGAGATCAAGAGTCATACGCTCTACCGACTGAGCCATCCAGGCACCCTGACATGGTATTTTTTTTTTTTTTAATGAAAATACTGTTACTATTACTGTTAGCACTAGGTGTGAGGTGACTTGTAAATTTTAAGCCGTAGAGCTTGAAGTAAACAGATACAGAAAAATTCCAGTTTGGGCTTCACTTATTTTCCTGTCAAATGGTACCTGACAAGTTTGGTAAACTTGGGAAGTACCTCTTAAACATGACCATTTTAGTGAATTTATGTTTTTATGAGTCCCGAGCACCGTTTCATTTATTTTATATTTTATAACTTCAGGAGAAGGACAGGCTGAAGACACTGGGAATGTGAATGATTAAGAGGAGAAAAATGGATTTTAAAACTTTCACAAGGGTCCCATTTGTGTGTAAGGAGGGGTGGAAAATCTGACTGCCCCACAGAACAGTTTGGCCAGCACTGCCTCAGGCAAGCTTGCCTGGTGTATGCTCTGGATGTGGAGTCAGGGTCAGAGGCCAGTCCTTCTTTGACCCCAGCTCCGTGGCTGCTGGCCAGCATCAACCTAATGGGGCTCAGATCCTTCACCTGCAAAGTGATGAAGTGCAGCCATTGGTCTGTCAGGCCCGTGCAGGCTCTTACTAACAAAAATGAGCCAGGAGCAAGCGATGGGAGTGAAAGGGTAAAGGCCTAAGGCAGTGAGGGAATGAGGGACTGAAGGGGTGAAGGAGTGGGGGGTGAGGAAGTGGAAGAGTAGGTTGTGCTGGGGAAGTGTAAGCATTGGTTGTTAAATACACAGCATATGATGTAGTAAAACCGTTTTTCATGTATCTTTATGGCCTCCCCAAGTATTTTAGTTCTGGCATATATACAGGTTTTTAACTAGCTTCAAAAATAATTTAGGGCCGTTAATGGCATGACTCTGTGTTCCTTCTTCACTAACGATTAGGCCAGGTGCCCTTTAAGGGCAAATAGATCACTAATGTGTCTTTGTTTGCTGGCTAATCCACTAACAGGGAGCTCTCACTCAGGCTACTAATTTATCTCTAAGCCTCTGGAGTTACTCATTTGGTTTTGATATTATTTTGGGAAATATCAGAATAAAATAAATGAAGTGTGGTAACACAGTGTGTATTTCAGGGAATGGTATTTTTGTTTCCCTTTTATTTTTTAACTGCTATGTTTGAGATATAATCCACATACCATACAATTCAGTCACTTAAAATATATAATTCATAGTTTTTCAGTAAAGCACAGCATTGTGGAACCATCAACAATACCTAATTTTAGAATGATTTTGTCCTCTGGTAAACTCCAGACCATGGGGCACCCAGGTGGCTCAGTCAGTTGAGCATCTGCCTTCAGCTCAGGTCCTAATCTCAGGATCCTGGAATAGGATTGAGCCCCGCACCAGGCTCCCTGCTCAGTGGGGAGTCTGCTTTTCCCTGTGCCTCTGTCCCCCCACTTGTTTCCCTCTCTCCCTCTCAAATAAATAAATGAAATCTTAAAACAAAACAAAACAAAAAAAAAAACTCCATACCCACTAACACTTACTCCCTGTTCCCTCCACATTTCTCCGGCTAGCCCTAGGCAACCACTGATCCATTTTCTGTCTCTATAGACTTACCTGTTCTGGACAGCCCATGTAAATAAAGTCAGACTATGTGGTTTTTGTGACTTTGACTATCTGCGTAATATAGAGGTAGGTCGGTGATAGAAAATGAGAGAGGGTGATGGGTGATTGATGGATAAGTGGTACATACCATGTCCACCTCCTGGTTTTGAGGGTGCACTGTAGTTGTGTAAGATACACCCATTGGGGAAACTGGGTGAAGTGCACATAGGGCCATTCGGTGCTTTATGCAATGTCTGTAATTATTTCAAAAGAAAAGAATAGAAATTCTTGAAGGTGATCTTGGGATCTAGTTATTATTTCTATATTTAGTTACACACATATAATGAATAAATTAGTGATCTAATTATCGTTTCTGTGTGAAGTGATGCACTTATAGTGAATAAGCTAGTGGGTTTTCTAGGGAGAATTGTGGAGGGCCCAGGATTTGATTAAGAGATGTACAAAAGTTTTTGTGACTTTTTCCCCCTGAGATTCCCTGTCATTAAGTCTCTTGTATGGAAAAGAAAGAATAGTAGAGTGAGCCATGGTGTTTCTCCCTGGGATATCACTGTAACACCAAAACTGAGGGTCTGGGTTTTTTGGTTTTTGGTTTTAAGTATTTCTATATTGCATGATCACAGTTGATGACAAACAGGCAAAATAGGGGGATGTATCAGAATCTTGGTCTCAAACATCCAGTAAAAATATTATATTTAAGAAAAAGCCCTAAAGTTTTCAGGTGCCTGATTATCTATTGTTCTTCATTGCATACCAATAAAGGAATAAAAAGAGTAAACAGGTAGATTGTGGGTTTGTAAATATCTTTGCCATCATTCAAAACGCTTCAAATACATACTGTTTGTGAGGGAGAATAAAATTAAGTTCTTAGAAATGTGTAAACCTGTTTCTTGAAAATGAAAAATTCATAGTAAAATTTCAAACATGAAGTGACTTCTGAGTCGGTGCAGATGTTTGGTATTGCTGTGGGTTCTGTGCTGCAGGGGTTTCACCCTGACTTCACGGTCTCCTATGGTTGTTGCTGCTGCTTTTTCTTCAAGAGTAGAACAAAGCTGGACCGATGCCACGTGGTCTACAGAACACGTGCAATTAATTCAGCGCTACAATTACGTATCTTCTGGTCCATTTTCAGTCAAAACATAAGCATATAAATATGAATAGTAGCATTTGATTTGAATTTAAGACCAAAAACAACCAGAATGTCTTAAGTGTTTGAGTGAGAGAGATGAGAAGACATGTTTGCTATTCTTGGACTCATTTTAATTTGTAAGATTGATGTAATTTATGCCAGAACCTCAACTCTAAATCAAGATTTGTCACAAAATTTGTATGACTTTTCTTTAGCAGTTGCAGAAGGAATGTCTAAATGACTAGAATTTTGTTAAAATATGCTTAAAGTCTTTGAAAAATATCCATGGATCTGCATCTATATGTAAGGCATTAAATAAATCTCTTGACATTAGTATTTTGATGAAGGGATATCTAATTGTTCTCCTGGATAGAAGTTATGAAGTATCCCTGTCTTGACTGTGCCATTGAATATTAGCCCTGGCTTAAATTCTCCTGTCATTCCATGCATGCACTGAAACTTAAGCCTCCCTTCCCCTTCCAAAATAAATGGATGAACAAATAGTACATCTAACATGGCAGATATACTACATGAAATTACAGAAGGCCTCATAGTAAAATTCCTTTAAAGTGTATATTCTTTTAGTGAATTAGAAATAAGAATTGGCTTTCAGATGATTCAGACAGCTTGGTTAGTTATAGAAGATGTGCTGGGATAAACCTAGCTTTTTAGTTTTTATTTTACTGTTTCCTGATCTACAAAAGTAGGTAGTGGTCATTCATATAACAAGAGTAATGAATTATTGAAGATAAACACGCTTTAAACAAACATTTGTAAGCAGTGTATGTAGGTACTTCCCCTCCCTGCCGTTGCTTGAGCGGGAAGAGTCTCGAGACCATGGAGCTGAGGTTTGGTCCAGGCCTGTGGCTTTCTGTTGGGGTTTTAGCCAGCCTTCTTTGGTCAGCAGCCAATTCTTATTTCTAACTATTAAGAGTTTGAGACCACAGAAGAAAGCAACAAATTTGCCCTGTTAGGTCTGTGGTGAGCATATAAAGAAGTGATTGTGATCACCCCCTTTGGTCTAAGGTAAACACTGCAGGAATATTAGTGCTTCTCAGAGTCCCCGGTGAAATTTCTTGTTAATGTAAAAAGCATCTAGAAGAGAGTTTTGAAAATGTTTCCCAGTAGAAGGCCTTTAAACAGGTGGATTTTCCAGCATCGTCGTTGTATTTTAATGTCTTTGTACTGTAGCGCTCTTTTTGGTGTATCAAATCACACTGTTCCGCAGTAGTCGAAGTCCACAGGAAGCAAACACAAACTCCTGAGAAGGGTATAACTGTGTGGATTTTGAAAAAGGTTAATTGCTTTATTTACTGTGTGAATTAGTTGATTGCTTACTTTTTATGTAGACTAAAAACAGGTAAACCCAATTATTTCGTGCAATTTCTTTTTACCATCCAAATGACTAATTTGACCATACTGTTAACATTTTATTACAAGATTGACAGGTTCTAAGATAAACATTCCTCTCATGTTTTTAACCTTGAATACTTTCTTTGTAGAAGTAGCTTTTAGGAGAAAGCATCCCAGTATCTTAGAAAAAATTATTGTCTTAAGATTTCTTGACTCTGGTTTTTCCAGTTTGCATGCATACTGAGCCTCTGGGGAAGGTGGGAGTAGGGCAAATTGGAATTGATCATTGTGAGGAAAGATAGAGGTAGTTTAAAATAACCCTTCTGGGAAGTAGGTAAAGAAGCTTAAATATAAAAAAATTGGAAGGCACAAATTTATGCTGGTACCAGTTTTCTTTTTTTTTTTTTTTCTTTTTTTTAAAAGATTTTATTTATTTATTTGACAGAGAGAGAGAGAGACAGCCAGCGAGAGAGGGAACACAAGCAGGGGGAGTGGGAGAGGAAGAAACAGGCTCCCAGCGGAACAGGGAGCCTGATGCGGAGCTTGATCCTAGAACACCAAGATCATGCCCTGAGCCGAAGGCAGACGCTTAACGACTGAGCCACCCAGGCACCCCTGGCACCAGTTTTCATCTGAGTTATTTTCTCGCTGATATGTTCAGCAGCCAATCTGTCAGAATGCTCAGAGCTCCTCGCTGATATGTTTACCAAGAGATAACATGTACACTGCAAGATACTGTTGACTTACAGTTTAAATTCTTTGAAATCCTTTCATTTGGAAGTTTGTCCAATGTCAGTACTTAATACCTTCCCTAATGCTTTTTTTTCTCATCATAATTATTCGAAGAAATTGTGATTTTTTTTTTCCTCCAGATCCCTTCACGTTATCTCAGCAGGCCATACATATGTTGTTGTTTGTGTCTGTCAGGTTGGAAAGCACCGACGTGGAGAATTGTAGATGTCCACTTGATCCAAGTTCAAGAGAGTGAGAACGATTTCTGACACTCTTGCATTGGTGTCCCATACTTCCACCTTCTTCGATAGCAGTTCCAAATCCTGGGTTCTCCCAAGTCCTTCTATACGCTGGAACCTTGGATTCCCTTTGGTTGATTTGTGAATTAACCAAAATTTTTCTGGGCAATTTTAACTTGCTGCAAGTCTTTTTCCATTTGCATTGGTTTTAGAATTAATCAGTATGCAGACAAAACAATATTAAACATTTGAAAATTTTTAGTTAGTATCTCCCCAGTTTGTGAACTGTTTGAATGCAGGTTAGATCTGTTTAAGTAAACCTGCTGTGTACTTCTGGGCAGAGGTATGTGTTGATTTCTTAAAGGTTTCCTGAAAACAGTTTCTCTTGTGATATAGTGAATGAAGTGTAGGCATCTCATGTTTTCTTAGAACCTATGGTTCTGTTTTCCTATTCTTGCCTCATTTGTGCTAATTTTTAGAGGTAAGTGTTAATTTTAGATAAGGAAATAAAACTCCTGCTTAGGTCTTTTCAATTTACAGACTTAGGTAGAACTCATTGCATGGTGTAGGAAGGTTGGTGTTTTGGGATAGCCGAGTGTGGGCGACGCTCACTCGTGCTGGGTGGCTGCTTGGGTTTGTGCTGGTGGGAAACACCCCCACCACCCCACCACCCCGGTTCCAAAGGCATGCTCAGAACAGCAGTACCAGAGGGATTGAATTCCTTTTTCCTTTCCCCCAAAGTAGTGAAAGAATTCTTTCACTGGAACGAGTTATTGCTCCAAGTACGAATTTGGTGAGTTTTTTGGTGTTGGGTGCATTTTTGCTGTTGGTTTTTATTTGTTTGTTTGTTTTTGAGATAGTGCCTAAAGGATGATGCAGAATTGAACAAAGCTCAAATCTCTTGGGATGAAGAAGAATATGATTAAGTGAACTTGATGAACTTAATCGGCCAGTTTCCTGTTTGAAGTTTAATGACATTTCGTTTCCAAAATAATCATTTTATTCATTTATCTTTTTATGAATTTTTTTAAAGATTTATTTATTTATTTATTTATTTATTTATTTATTTATTTATTCGACAGAGAGAGACAGCCAGTGAGAGAGGGAACACAAGCAGGGGGAGTGGGAGAGGAAGAAGCAGGTTCATAGAGGAAGAGCCTGATGTGGGGCTCGATCCCATAACGCCGGGATCACGCCCTGAGCTGAAGGCAGACGCTTAACCGCTGTGCCACCCAGGCGCCCCCATTTATCTTTTTAATTTTACTTAAAAATATTACATCAGTCATTCTTCCGGTGCCATAGATATGTTTCTTCATATTTTCCAGACAATGATTACCTTATTCTAGATTTTTTTGAAAAAGATACCGTGTCTTTTTCCTTTTATTTTTTTTAATTTTTTATTTGTTAGAGAGAGAGTGCTCAAGCGCACAGGTGGGGGCAGGGGCAGTCAGAGGGAGAAGGAGGAGCAGACTCCCCACTGAGCAGGACCCTGGGATCATGACCTGAGCCGAATGAGCCACCCAGGCACCCCTTGATTTTTTTTTTTTTTTTAAGTAAATGGAGGAGTCCCCAGCATTTGTACTGCATGTTTCAGTCCTGCTAACGAAAGTGGAATTTGAAAGGACTCCACACACTTGGCGTACTTCTGTGGAGTTGCAGGTGCCCAGTCCTCTGCCAGCGTTGGATTAAGCAGTGATGGCCCACACAAGTGCTGAGTGTTCACATTGTCTTCAAGGGGAGTGCTGTTTGAAGAAAAAATGCAGTCCTTTTATTTAACTTCATTTTTAACCATTAGCCCATATTTTTAATTTTCAGAAATGGGGAAAATGGATTTGATTAGAAAAGTTTGGCTGTGCTCCAACTTGCAGCACCCCTTGTACTTCAGCAGGTGTAATGGGGGAGGGTGGCGTTAGAACCCTCCAGTCTGGGTCTCCTCCCTCCAGCCTATTCCCCTGTGTCTTTGAACAAATTAGTCTTCCTTTATGAGTCTGTTTCATGACCTGTTGGTTGGAACCACTCATTGTTCAAAGTGTTGTGAGGATTAAACAAGATACTGTATGTTCCTGGCACACAATTAATGTTCTGCCTTGTATATTTGGTTTAATATTTTTTTATACAAAACAACTTTGTAGTATCAACATCATATTAGAATCCAAAATATGCCTTTGTTCTTTTTAAAGATAAGATGAAAAAGAGATTTATGTAGTGTTGACTTTTAAATATAATTCAAAACTTAAGTAATAATACAATGGTTCTTTCTAGTTTGTAGAGATAATATAAATAATAAATACGAAAACTTGTTTTTAATTGGACTTATAAAAGAGGTTTAAGTGGTTTTTGTGCTTTTTTTTTTAAGTTCAAAGGTAAGCTTTTGAAACCAAATGATATGTGTTCATGGACTCTTCTGTGATTTAGGAATGTGTTTTCTATCTTCTCTGTATATCCCAGTTTTTATCTTCGATGTTTTTGCTACTTTAAATTCTGTTTGGTGGAACATAAGCAAATGTTTATGAATATGTATTAGTGAGAAGCAGATTTTTTGACTTAGTAAACAGAATTAAAATTTGGTAACAGATTTCTTTCTTCAATTTTGATATATTTTTCTTTGGCACTTTGAAATAATCCCTTATAAATTAAAAACCTCAGAATTACTGAGTGCCTTGGGATTCTGCTACAAGGAGACGGCTTGACCTTCAGTGCCAGCAGGTTCACTTGTGTTGAGAGTTTATTTGTGCAGGTGGTTTCTCTCTGCCTTCTTCTTTCTGATTGTTTCAGAATAGAATGGGGTACTGCACAAGTGTTTCGTGGAATGCCAGTCTTCATCATTTCTCTGTTGAACACTCCAGCATTGACCCATTGCCTGTAGAATAAAAGCAGCACTCCTTTGCATGGTATAGAAACATTTCAGGCTGGGGCGCCTGGGTGGCTCAGTCGTTAAGCGTCTGCCTTCGGCTCTGGGCGTGATCCAGGCGTTCTGGGATCGAGTCCCACATCAGGCTCCTCCGCTGGGAGCCTGCTTCTTCCTCTCCCACTCTCCCTGCTTGTGTTCCCTTTCTCACTGGCTGTGTCTCTCTCTGTCAAATAAATAAATAAAATATTAAAAAAAAAAAAAAAAGAAAGAAACATTTCAGGCTGGTCTTGACCTGATTTTTCAGCTTCAGCATTTACCATTCTTCCCATCTCCAAATCCAGCCAGCATAAGTTGCATATACCGTTATTTTTGCTTAGAATAGTTTCTTCTTTGAATGGCATACCCCAACTAATTTTTCCAAACCCATCTCACACACTATATTCTTCCCAAATTTCTTAGGGCAGTTTGGCTGTGCTCACAGGGCAGCATCAGATCCTCTCCAGGTCTTCCCTCACTGACCAGTGATCACACCTTTCCACACCAGTCCACTCCACCAGCTGTGAGCTTCCCAAGGACAGGAGTGTGTCTAAGTGTGTGTCATATCCCTAGCTCTGAGGACAGAGCCAGAAGTAACTGCTCAAAAAATGGCTGCTTCAGTGTGTCCTTCAACAAGAACAGTCTACATGTGTACGGTAGATTAAGGAATAGCATAGTGACAAAAATGCAGTAACAAAATCAGAATTCACACTAATCAAACTGTATTTCTCTTCTGGTGCATGATGGTGAGTAGAGAAGCCTTATTACATAAATTTAAATTCTGTAGGTGATTTGTGGGACTGGTATGTATTTTGCAGGAAAGAGGCAATAGCTTTTTGGGTTACTCTGTCTTTAAGTATGACAGGATGAGTAGGAATTTGCTAGCATACCAGCCGACCTAATTTGAAAAATACCAGTGAACTTAGAGAATCCAAATAATGTTAGAGAAGGCACGTGTTTTCATTTGTAACCTTTTTTGCAGAAGTCATTTTATCATATTTAACCAATTGCTTAGAAATGGGATTGCTGGGTCACAGGGGGAATATATATGGAATTTTATCATCACTACTTAAATATCATAGCCCTTTCATGCAAATGTTAAGTAAAACCAGTCTTTAAATTGCTCTCTTCTTAGTCTTGGGTGAAATACTGGGTCTAGTAGTTGTGCTTCATTGTGAATTGCTGTCGTGCTTGCTGACTTCTGTTGCAGGACTTGTACTATATTTGACCTTTAGAGTCTAGATAAACAGATCACTATTTTTTTTTAAGATTTTATTTATTTATTTGACAGAGAGAGACAGCCAGCAAGAGAGGGAACACAGGCAGGGGGAGTGGGAGAGGAAGAAGCAGGCTCCTAGTGGAGGAGCCTGATGTGGGGCTCGATCCCAGAGCACTGGGATCACGCCCTGAGCCCAAGGCAGACGCTTAATGACTGCGCCACCCAGGCGCCCCTAAACAGATCACTATTAAACACAAAATTCTCTACTTCTGACTTAGTACTTCATACAATTTAAGGCCTATAACTTGAGTTTTGAGCTTTACTCTTTGATGGGAATCTGTTTGACTGATAACTCGATGGACTCTGTGGATTGACTGTCTCCACAGCACTTTTTCATCCCTCAGTAATGAAGTGGTCAACAGCAGGGGCAGACCAATCTGATTTTTCATCCCCATTCTGTCAGTTAGTAGTTATCCTGTAAATTGGGGATGTTAGTGGTTCCTCTTTGTAGATTTGTTGTTAAGAACTAGCTCAGATAGAGATTTAGAAGGAAGAGCTGACCAGGCAGGGTTAGGGAGTGCAGGAGAGGCAGTAGTAATGGTGACTCTGAGATTTCTGGTTTGCTCGACTGGGTGGATAGTTCAAAATAGTTCAGGTGCAATGTGGGGGAGAAAATTAACACAGGATCCATATGTGTGACTTGGGAGATGGAAAGTTTCTTGGCCTCATTGACATAATTCCTTTTCTACTTTGAAGGCAGATGGATGAGAAGGAGGAAGAAATACGATTTATGAAGTTGTGTTGACACACGTGCACATCTGCACAAATGCCTGGGGACAAAGGGTGTGGATCGGTGTCCTGGGTTGTGCAAGCTGGTTGTCTACCTTATTAAATTCAAGGTCTTTTATCCACAAAAAAGAGAAAAGAATGAGCTCAGAGAATGTGTGTTGATAGCTCACCACAGCACCGGCCACACACAAAGCAGCACATAATACTGCCCAGCAGTTACCAGTTACTTTTATTATGTCAACCAAGTATAATCTTCGAGGAACTCAGTTGGAGGGAGATTTGCTGTCTGTTCCTCAGTCATCCAAGGATGGGGTCTTCAGCATCTGTCTTCACTCAGGTTCTGCTTCTCCAAACCTTTTATATGAAGGGCTTTGAAGGGAGCTCAGGCTTATCGATCGCCTCATTATATATGTGATCTTAACCTTCTTGGTTTTGTGGACTCTGAAAATCTGATGATTTGTCTCTAAGTAAATTTGTATTCATACAACTTTGTGCGTATAGACTCCCAGACAGCACCCTAATCTTTGAGCCTTCCTTAAATTTGAAGTGGGCGGAAAATGTAGATTAGTCACAGCTTTCTCTGCGTGAGGCATTATACTTAGGATACCTGGTTATGGGCTTTTAGAACTTAGCAAGAATTCAGTTCTTCAAAGAAACGAAAGAATCTTAAAAAAAAAAAAAAAAAAAGAAAGAAAGAAAGAAAGAAAGAAAGAAAGAAAGAAAGAAAAGAAAAGAAAAGAAAACTACTGCAGACACATTTTACCCCTCAGTAGTAGAAGGAAAACCTTTGCACGTAAACTACAGAGAAAGTTTCTCTGAAGTATGTAGGATTAACAGGTGACTCTCTACCAGTTAGTGACAAGGAACTGACCACTTACCCCCTGCTCACTGGAAAAAGATGCAGCCCATCTGGCCCAGGTGTTTCTGGCAAGACCTCAGTCTGTCCTGTCTCTTGGTTACTGAGGAACATGGGATATCCATCTGTAGAGGTGCTGGTGCCAGCCCCCCAAGAGCCTGCTGTGTTCTCAGGGGGGTGGGCATTCTGATGTCTGCCTTGAGTGATGATTTGTGCCATCACAGACTAAAATCGCAACAGGCAAAGTCTTTGTTTTCACAGATGGTTTCAGTTGTTAACTGGGGCATATCCTGTCACTTCATAATGTTTGGGAGCAAAGAAAAGATCTGAAAACAGGTAAAAGGAAAACTTAAGTGACAGATTAAACTCATCTTGCTGTAATTTTATTAAAGGACACTTGACATTGGGAATATTTCTTCATGAAGCAGAGCAGCAGTTTAAGATTTCTAGAATTGAAGCCATGGATCACCTGTGTGGGCCCCTCTCACTCACGTCCTAGCATCATGTGTTCTTGCTGTCATCTGTAAGCCCACGTGGTCCTAAGGATTATCATGATGTGGATAGTTGTTATTTTTATTCAATGTGGAATGATACAGAATGTTAATCTAAGTCCAATACCATATTGAGGTTTTACACTTCACGTAACATTCTACATTAAAGTAGAACCCAAAGAACTTACAGTAAATTCAGTAATATTCTAAATAGTCACAAATATAGATGTCTCTGAAAAAGCAAAGTCCACACAAAGACTCAGGAGTAATGTTATTAGGTTGAGTGTTGAGCATTCTGTCAGCTCTGAGTAGCATCTCTTTAGAGCATCTCTCTAGAGACAGTTCATTCCTTTGTACAAGTATGTAGTGCACTGGGCGAGAGGGAGGTGTTGGGTACACAGAGCAGCTGAGGAGCCTTAACAGAGTTATGTGTGACGAATGCAGATTTCTGGAGAGAACCGGAGTGTGACTGCTGTGGGGCTGAGGAGTGATTGTGAATGGTGGCATGTTTGGGAAGTTGTCTAGAATGGAGGTGAGCTGATTGTAAGGAAGAACTGGCAGAGAGGGGAAGTTAAGAAAAAGGTAACCAGTAAATAAAGAAGAATATATTTCTGTGCAAAGGAGCCATTATTGTTCGGTTGAATTCCACAGGACTGTGATCAAGACAAGATTTGGGGGCGGTGAGTCAGAGAAGATATGATTTGAGGCAGGTATTTGATGTCGCATTTGATAAACATGTAGGAGTTTATGGCCTTGAGTGAGGTAACTAAAATGTGGCTCCTGTGTTCTAGAGTTCTAGAGCTAGACTTCGTGTGGCTGGGAAGCTGAGCAAGGCCTCCAGGTAAGCGAGTGTCGGCAGTCGTAGCGGCACCAGAAAAGGCAAGCCTGCGGAGAGAGTTGTCAGTTCTGTTGGTTACTCAAATTACAGGAGAAACACATCTACAGTGAAAGAGTTCTGGCTGTCCCCAAATAGGTACTCTGCTTGTGCTTCTGGTCCTTCCTGTCGCCGTTGTGGCTAGTTGGATTCAGAGGGGCAGGGGCAGAAGGGAAGACAATCTCACAATAAATCGCTTCCTGGGACCACAGCTGAACACCTTCTTTTTAAGGCCTGGTACCCTGGAGTGGCAACCACGCGTTGCATTCCTGATCTGATGTAGAGTACTGGCTACTTCACGATAATGTGGAGAAATAGCAGAATACAACCTGCAGGGGAGGTGCACGTGCTTCATTTTGCACCCTAGTCCAGCTGGTCTACCAAGCCCCCAAATGTCTCAAGTTCTTGGCAGAAAGTACAGTTCCACTCAGGTCAGATAGGCCTCTCCACAGTGATATGTCCTCTGGATTTAAGCACTCTTTGCCAGCAGTTCTCTTCCCCAGATCTTTGCCTCCTTGAGCATTATCCTTCCCAGCTCTTAAGCCTTTTCCTTAATTCTGGAAGGTTGCCATCCCTTTGCCTTTGTCCCTGAATGGATTCAAGCTGACTAACTTAGAACACATTATGTCCGTTCCCTCTGGCCCACCCTCATGATTCAGGCATGTTGAACCTGTGGTGTGAAGGAGTGGGCAGCTCAGGCACGTGGACACAGAGGAAAAGGAGGAAACTGCTGTGGCCTCTCTCATGGAGCAGTGTGGCTATGAGAGGGTTCAGTGACTGTGGCCTCCTACCAGGAACCAGCTGCTGCTGCTCATTTGTTCCTCAGGGCCAAGCTTGAGAGGTGGACTTGGTTCTTAAGAGAACCATCTTCTTGGAAACTTCCCTGCCCCCACCACCATAATATTCCCTGGCCAGCTCCTCTCAGCCAGAGTGTGGGGTAGGAGGCTTGTCTTTCACTGGTTGCTGTGCCTGTGTTATTTAGGAACATGAGTGTGGCAGTTCCAGAAATGAGAACATTTGCCTGACCATATCACAGTCACCCTTACAGAACTGCCTGTGACCCATTGTACATCTAAACCAAGAATACGCTTTTCAGAACATTAGTATGGCCTACATGCTGTTCTTTCTTTGAGGGAGTACATAGCATTTCTCAGAGGAAAACTCTCTGCCCAAAACAGCTTTAGCCTTCCTCTGCAAGGGGTTTTTATTTTAACAGTGAAGAACATACTTTTCCACCTTTTTTCTAAATAGGTTTGTTTGTTTCTCTGCAAACACTCATTTTCTCCAATATACAGGCCCTACTCATGGAGGACTATAATTATAATATTCATTTGGGAGATGGTGTGAGAGGAGCCAAATGCAGAAAAGCATTTGCCAGCTGGTTTGGGCCAAAAGAGGAAAGTAAGAGGGAAAAGTGGGTTCTTGAAGAGTCTAGATGTCTAGAGTACTGATGGCAATGCTGGACATGGAGTGGAGAAGCACATCTCTTAAAAAGGAAGAGCTCACAGTGGAATACTCTTCCCAGTGTTTCAGATGCCAGTGAGCTTTCCTCTGGACCTCAGAGATACAAAGAAGGGACTGTGGCATTGGTTGTCACTGGACTTTTCTGCCTCAAAGTGTTATTGGGATGTAAAGAGCCAGAACACCACACATTTCAGTTTCTCCTCAGAAGCCCTTGTGCAGAGCTTCAGGGCCCGGCATTGTAAAGAAGCGTTAGGTAAACAATTGGCATACAATAAGAATATTAAATAGCCTGCATGACATTTTATGTACAGTTGCTGGGAGTCCATAAGTCATGTGTATGTTTTTCTCTTAGGTTCATTTTCCAGACACTGAAAGAGCAGAATGGCTAAATAAGGTAAGAGTAGAATATACTAAATACCAGATTATCAGTGGGAGTTAGAGGATGAGATGCCCTCTTTCCATTTTTGGGAATTTGGATGTTGACAGTACGTGAACTCATTTGGACTTAGTGGGCTAGCTCCTGCTCTCAAAAAAAACTGAGTCATAACTGATACGTTACTTTCCTAAGTAGTGAAAACTGTGTCTTTAACATGAAAAAAATCGATGATATATTCATTGTTGTGTATTTGGCCTTGTGTCTACTTCCCTGGTTGGCTAATGCTCAAGTTAATTTTATAATAATTACATGCAAAATTTTTGAAAATATTATGAAAAGAGAAATAATTCCCAAGAAACCTAGTAATAGATGAATAATCATTTTTAATTTAAAAAAGGTTATTTTTTAAGATCATATGCTTTAAAGTAGATGTTTGTCCCCATACTTTATATACCCTTAACGCTATAGAGTAAAAACTAATGTAGAGTAAAGATTTGCCTTACAGCACCGGAAGTTAGTCCATCATTCAAGAGAACTTATTAATGTTTATTAAGATCTATACAGTTTTACGTTTTTAGAAATGGGCTAAAACCACAGGGTTTTCTGATTTTTTTTCCCTAAGGAACTTTAAATGTGCTGATATGCTTAAATGGAATGCTTAACCAAAATAACTAATTTCTGCAACATATTAGTTAATCCGTAGTTTATTGTCATAGTACATTTTTGAAATTCAGATCATGTTGATTTTGCGTAACAAAAAGGAGACCTCCCCCTTTTAATTTTCAAAAATTCTGGTAAACTGTAGAGGTGTAATTTTTCATGATGACGTAAATACATTCTTACGTGTTAGTGCGTCACACATTATTACTTATTACGGCATTTTGTTTGACGTGAGTTCGTTCTTCTCTACAGACTGTAAAACACATGTGGCCTTTTATTTGCCAGTTTATAGAGAAGTTGTTTCGAGAAACTATAGAGCCGGCTGTGCGGGGAGCAAACACCCACCTTAGCACATTCAGCTTCACAAAAGTTGACGTGGGTCAGCAGGTCAGTTTCTTCTTCTTCTTCTTCTTACTTGTGCGCACAGTGGAATTGGTGTGAAAATTTCAAAAAATATATGAAGGTACTTCAGATTACTTTCTAGAGAAAAAATTGCTCCTGGTGAGGGTCTAGCAGGCTGTCTCTGCAGCTCATCCTAGTTCTGCCTCATGTGAGACGCCTCCCCTTGCCTGTTGGGAGGTCCTCACGTTGCACTCTTTCTTCCCCTGTGGTCTTTGGCCCGTTCAGTTTCCTTCGGTGGTTTCTCTCAGTTCCTATCATGTCTTTCTACCCCACATCCTTCTGTCAGAATTACCTTTGTACAGTTTTTCACAGTCTGTCTAGTTGGAAAGGGAGTTTGATATGTGAATTCATACTAAAAGTATAGTAATTGACAACAAACTTAAAGGTGTTTACCCCCTCAAGATGTTTAAAAACAATAATTAAGGACTCCAGTTCCAGGCTTACAGAATCGCATTAATTACATAGATGAAGGGAAAGATATATTTTGTTATTAGAATCATATACCAAGAAAAACTGCTAATTCCTAATATTCCTTCTAGTGAAAGCCTCAAGACAACATCTAAATTAGTTGATTATGGTTAGGTGCTGCTTTTATTTTTTTAAGTCAGTGTTTACAGTGATTAGCAACAGTTCAGGGTAACGTTTTTTTTAATTGATGTATAATTGACATATAACATTGTATTACTTTCCAAGGTAACATTGTTTTGTATGCCTAATGAAAATTCAGAATTCAGTAGTACTTTAAATACACCTACACAGTTTACACACATTTAGTGCACGCACAGTAGAGCCACACAACATGCCATCACCATATGCTGCAGTTCACGTGTCCTTGCTTCAGACCATCAGGGTTTTAATAATGTGGCCAAGGAGTGTCTGACCTGGTTGCTGTGTTGTGTTTGTCCATGCCCCCGGGCTCATTCCCATCCTGTAATCCCAGAATGCTCCATTTTAGCTACAGTTACTCAAAATCTGGGGTCTCCACTGAAGACACATGTGCTGTACGTAGTCACTTTTCCTCTTAGCTGTGAGGTCTTCAGATCATCCTGTTGTTCAAGTGCCTGCACAAGACCCCTATGTAATACTTACCTTTCATATGTATTTTACCTTCTCTGACCTAAAATGATAACAGATAGGAAAACACAATTACAAGGTAGAATGCTATGTGAATATGAAGCAGGGGTTCACTTTTTCTGTAAAAAGCCAGGTACTATGTATTTTAGGCTTTGACAGCCCATAGGATCTTTGAGGTATATTCTCCTCCCGCCTCCATTTCTTTTATAATCATTTAAAAATGTAAAAACCATTCTTAGCCAAAGGCTAAATTTAACCTGCAGGCTATGTTTGCAGTCCCCTAATGTAAGATGATATGCTTGTGTTTGTGGAGATTTATAATTCTAACCCCAGCTGGATTTGTTTTAGGGAGAATTATGTTCACTTCCTATTACACGTTCTTTAAGTTTGATACTAAGATTATCCTTGGAGAACAGGAAGAATGTTAAGAGTAGTGCTGACTCAGCAAAGGCAGCTTGGCATCATTATTAACTGCACTGGTATCTTACAAGTACAGGCGAACTCGGGCTATCTGAGGAAGGAACAGGCCAGAAGAACATGCAGAGCCTTGAGCAGGATTCTTTGTACACACCCGATGTGCTGGCTGAATCCCTCAGTCAGCTGAGTTCTGTTGCCTTCAGGTGTTTGTCCTATGTTGGATAATGCTCGGTCATCTGGAGTGGGGTTGGCCTTGCTGCTTCTCCTAACCTCAGATGTCATGTTAAGTGGAGGAAGAGAATATTATCTAATGCAAACATTTAAACTAAAGGTCTTAAGCCACCTATACCCCATTTTCACTCAACATAGTGATTTGAACTGTGTTCTCTGTGATTCATAGTCTGTGCATGTCTGAGCCAGTATCAGGGAAAAGGCCAGGAACCTAGGATAGTAGGAAATGTGGATGCTCAAAGACTTAGAGTTTAGTTTTGTTTTTAAGATTTTATTTATTTATTTATTTATTTGTAAAAGAGAGCACAAGCAGGGGGAGCAGCAGGCAGAGGAAGAAGCAGACTTCCTGCTGAGCAAGGAGCCCCATATGGGGCTCAATCCCAGGACCCCAGGATCATGACCTGAGCCGAAGGCAGACACTGAACCAACTGAGCCAGCCAGGCGCCCCCAAAGACTTAGAGTTTAATCCTGCAGCTAGTTGAGGGGTAAGATGTTAGGGCACCTAAATGTCACAGTAAGCTGTAGTACTCCAAAGGTAAGGAATTTCTTCAGCTTGAGTGTTTGATGCTCAAATAAGAGGTTGAGAACATTCCTAGAAGCAATCTCAAAGTAATAAAATGGGAGGGTTTGAAATGGTGTTAACAGCTGGGTCCTTGAAACATGACATTTATTATAATCTGCCTTTTCTTTTTACAATCATGTTTCTATCATGTATCAGATTAAATTAAGATTAGATTAAAATTATACCTACAGCCAGTATTTTGATTTACTCAAAAGCCCTGTTTTTGTGAAAATTTTAAGAAATGAAAAATTATAAGACATAAAGGGAAAAAAAGGAAGTTATGTTTCAAACCATGTAAGAACAGAGTTAGAGGGAAAGGATCAAAGTAAATTGGAAGAAACAAAGGGCCACGGGGTTTGACCTTTAAGCGCTCACTGCACACCAGACACACTCCTTATGTCCTTCGATTTCACAGTAACGTCATTAGATAGATGCCATTATTATCCACACTTCACAGATGAGAACACTGGAGAACGAAGGCCTACTAACTTGCCCGAAGTGAAGCAGCTAGTATGCTGTGAAAGCAGTTTAGTCCCTGTAGCCTCGTGCTACGCTTGTTCTCATCCTATACTGTGTGTAAAGTTTGGGTTTATTTTTTAAATAAGTATTTTAAAATAAGCTGCCTCTTATTTCAGCCCCTTAGGATCAATGGTGTTAAAGTGTACACTGAAAATGTGGACAAAAGGCAAATTATTTTGGACCTTCAGATTAGGTAAGTTCTTATTTGTGTTATATTTGTGTCATAGTGAATGACCTGTAATGTCCTTTGGCTGTACCCATTAAAGTGGGAGATACAATGAGCATATTTCTTAGCTGATATTTGGTGGAATTTGACTAAATTGTTGAAGACCCACATTTATTTACTTTCTGTGTCTTGATTCCTGATAGCCTAGATAATTGCCAATCATAAGCATATTTAATTTAAAAAATTAAAGACACTACAAGAAAACTACAGACCCATATCTGTTATGAACACTGATGCCAAATTTCTCATCAAAATATTAGCAAACTGAATTCAGCAATGTATTAAAAGAATTATACACCATGACCAAGTGGGATTTATTCCCAGGATGCAAGGATCCTTCAACATAGACAAATGAATCAAGTGCCACGTTAACAGAATGGAGGGGAAAAAGCCACATGATCCTTTCAGTTGATGTAGAAAAAACATTTGACAAAATTCATTATTTTTCCATGATAAAAACACTCAGCAAACGGGAAACAGAAGAAAACTACTTCAGCATAATAAAAGGCATATGTGAGGGGCGCCTGGCTGGTTCAGTTGGAGGAGAGTGCGACTCTTGTCTCGGGGTCATGAGTTCAAGCCCCACATTGGGTATAGTGATTACTTAAATAAATAAATATTTTTTAAAAAGGCATATGTGAGAAACCCCAGCAAACATCATCCTCATTGGTGCAAGACTAGGCTTTTCTTCCAAGATTAGGAGCAGCCATGTCCACTTCAACCACTTCCATTTAACATGGCACTGGAAGTCCTAGCCAGAGCCTCTAGGCAGGAATAAAAAGACAAGGCATCCAGGTTGGAAAGGAGGAAGTAAAATTGTCTCTGTTCGCATGTGATATGATCTTATATGTAGAAAACCCTTAGGATTCCACAAAAAAAACTAGTAGAACTAATAAATACAGCAAAGTAGCAGAACATAAAGTCAGCACACACAAGATCATTTCCATTCTGTATGCTAATAATGCACAGTCCAAAAATGAAATCAAGAAAGCAGTCTCGTTTACAACAGAATCAGAAGGAATAAAACTCTTGGGAATTAACCAAGAAGGTGAAAGACTTGTACAAAGAAACTATAAAACACTGCTGAGAGTAACTATAGAAGACGTAAGTAGATGGAAGGCGTCCCACCCATGTTCTTCGTTTGGAAGACTTAATATTATTATATGTCAGCACTAAAAGCAATCTGTAGAATCAGCGCAATCCGTGTGATCACATGTCCAATGAGCGTTTAATATCTGAAGGTATAAAGAACTCCTGTACCTCAACAACACACAACCCAATTCAGATATGGACAAAAGGTCTTAAATAGACATTTCTCCCTAGAAGATGTACAAATGGGCAGCCAGCACATGAGAAGATGCTCCCCTCATCGGTAAGCAGGGAGCTGCGAATCAAAACAGTGAGCCACCACCTCATACCCATTAGGGCAGCTGCTGTGAAACGAGAAAGCAGCAAGTGTTGGCATGGACGTGGAGAAACTGAACCCCTTGTGCAGTGTTGTTGGGAATGTAAAACGGTGCAGTTGCTGTCAGAACAGAAAAGTTGTTCCTCAAAAAGTTAAACAGAATTACCATAAGACCCTGCAATTCTGCTTCTGGGTCTGTTCCCAAAAGAACTGAAAACAAAGTTTCAAAGAGATGTCTGTACACCTACATTCGTAACAGTTCACAATAGCTGAAATGTGGAAGCAACCCAAGTGTTCATCGACAAATGAATGGGTGAGGAAAATGTGGTCTGTACGTGCAGTGGAATTTTAGTCACCTTTAAAAAAAAAAAAGAATTCTTCATGGTGAGCATCAGGTGATTAAAATAAAAACTTAAAAAAAAAGGTGACTTTGGGATATAGCTGATTATCTAATACCATTCTAAAGCTAAAAAAAGAAAAGGCAGTTCTGATAGATGCTACAACATGGATGAACCGTAAGGATGTTATGCTGAGTGAGGTAAGCCTGTCACAAAAAGACAAATACTGTATGATTCCACTTACATGAGGTACTTAGAGTGGTCAGACTCAGAGAGAAAGAAATTGGGGTGCTCGGCACCAGGGCCTGGGGGAGGAGGAATGGTAAGTGGTTTCATGGGGACAGAGTTTCAGTTCTATAAGATGGACGAGTCCTGGAGACAGTGGTGGTGATGGTCGCACAACAGGGTGAATGTGCTCGATGGCACTGAACTACACACAAATGGTGCACATGGTCCACTTTACGTTCTGTATATTTTGCCACAATAAAAAATAATTGGGAAAAAGATTAATTGACAGTCTGCCAGGTACCACACCTGCAGATAAAGGTGGTTTTGTTTAGTTCCTGTCCTCATTCTTTGTGAACTTGCTCATGGCTTCCTGCATCTCTGCGAGGCCTAGTAACACAGCTGTGTAAGGGGCAACTGCTGAAGTGTGTCCACTGACAGACTGGGTTCATAGTTTTGTTTCCTATTTTGATCCTTGACTAAGGATCCTTTTATTTTATAATGTTGTGTTTGAGCTTCTGAAGTGTATAAATGTAGTAAATGTACAGAGTTGGTACCAATTACCTTTATTTTAAAAAGGAGCATTGACTGCCTCTAATGATATGATGGAAAATTCTGCATCTTTAAAATATCAGGCATTGCTGCGAACCTTGTTGTCATCAGTGGGATAAAAGGAAGCTCCACTGTGTCTTCAGCTCAGCTGTACCCTGGGACTGTCCACTAGTCTGATAATGAGCTTCATGAGGATGGAAACCATGTTCTCATTCCAGCACCAGGAGAGGATTTCATGCACATTTCTTAAATAAACATTTGAATGCGTCAGTTAATGGGTGGCATTGTGAAGACGCAGTCTGGCTTTCATGTTTTTAGCAGTCACAACAATGTATGCAGATTGTGCTGCTCAGATATTTAGGTCTCTAGAGTAAATCATTCCACTTTTTTATGTGTTCCAGACTGGGACTTTAATTAGGTTATAGGCGGTAGAGATGGGGAAGGAGTAGTTGGCATATATTAGGAAATAAAATGATCAGGTCTTAGGGTGAAGAAGAGGAAAGTTTTGAGCTGGTTTTTTAACAGCTAGATACAGAATCATGCTCCATAAGAATAATCTATAGGTGCTGGCTTTCGCACCAGGACGTAAATATTGGAAGAATTCATCCCAGATGCCCTTCATTAGTATTTTACTTGTGTGCTTAGACACTCTCTTTCCAGCATTCATCAGACTGCCCCCAGATGTTCTCGCTTTTGAGGGTGGGAGTCAAATCACGGAGACCCCGCACAAAACAGATGATGTTTCATGTCCGTATTAATAGATGTAAGCCTGACATTCGGCATCATACTATATTCTTGTTTCGTTTGTTTCATTTTGTATTAATGATTGAAATGGCTTAATCACTGAGTAAAATTGGTGCCCCCAAAACGCATCATTTCTAACCTTTGATGTCACAGCTCTGGGGCGCTGTTGTTAGTTTTCTCACAACCAGGGAGCGTGGGCGCAAAATTTACTTCTGGTGAGATATAATCTAAGCTTTTTTTTTTAATGTTTTAAACCAACACAGTTGTATATAAAACAAATAAAAACTACATTCCAACCAGAGACTGATGCAGAAGTTGCACTTTGAGAAGTGATATGTGTAATCTGTGTGGCAATGTCGAATCTGCTAGCCAGGGACATCTGCTATTCTGGACAGTAAAATACTCGGACATGGGGCTTAGGTTACAGTTTTGCCTACAGGCTGGTTTCGGTTGTTTTGCTTTCATTTTACTTAGATTATATACCTTGCAGGTCTGTGGTGATTAAGAGGCAGTAATACAGAACTTTTTTCTTTGCTAGTTTTGTGGGAAACTGTGAGATTGACTTGGAGATCAAGCGATATTTTTGTAGAGCCGGTGTGCAAAGTATACAGGTAAGGTTTTTAAAGTTTCATAGTCTTCTAAAATTCTTTATGCTCTATTCAAAAAGTAAAGTGAAGTTTTTATTAACTCAGAATTTCTTTGAAGTTAAGTTTTTTATTTGTAGGTTATACTTGAGAGAAACATGAAGTCAGATGCTCAGAAGTCACTAAGATGATCATGTGTCCTCCTTGCATCAGTAGATGGCCTGTGGAATTGTCTTCTATGACATGTTTTGGTTTCCCATTTGAATTTAGATTCATGGTACGATGCGGGTGATCCTGGAACCGTTGATTGGAGACATGCCCCTAGTGGGAGCCTTGTCTGTCTTCTTCCTTAGGAAACCAGTAAGTCAACATTAATTTCATTTTTCCCATTAACTGACAAGGATGTGTAAAGCAGAGAAACATAGTCTGTCCTTCTCTCACATTTCCCTTTTCTGATACATGAATCCTTTGAGTGTTTTTATACTTCTTATGCTCTTAATGGAGGGCTTCATCTCTTAATAGACAGCTTTTTTTTCCTGATTACGAAAAATAATATGTTTGTTACAGAAAATTGGAAAGCATAGACTTTTTTAAAAGTGTAGGTTGTAACTAACATTCAGCGCCTGTCACCAAGTGTGATTTATAGATATTTGCTCATCTAATCCTTATTAACTTTACAGTGAGTACTAACATAGTTTCCTTTTACTGACCAGGAACTGAGAGTCTAATTTGTCCAAATCACAAAACCAGTAAGTCGAGGAGCCTAGGCTGACAGAGTTGCTGTTCTCATACTAACCCGTAAGCCTCCTTGCAACCCCTGCCAACAAAGGCTGCTATCATTCGCATACAATGCCTCTCTGTCATGGTGTGTTTATATATGATTATTTATGGAATATATATATATTCCACATTTTCTTATAAGTAGTCAATACTTGTCATTATTAGCTCAAAAATAAGACAATAAAAATATCATTCCTACCTAGACTGACTCCTCACTTTAGCCCCTCCCCCTCCCTTTGACTCTTCCTAAGGTTCCCCCCTCACCTGGGTGGCTCCTTACCTACAAGCCTCTTCCTTGTGTGGATCCTACAGCCTCTGACTGGCTTCCTGCCTTGGCTCTGTCCTCAGTACGCTTCACCACTAGGGTTATCTTCCCAAGGTGCAAACTGACCCACTAGGGAGCATCTCTCCCTTGTAGACAGTCATCATGGTCTAGGTGGGCTCTCTCTCTAGCCTCATGTCCTGGCACTGCCCCTGATGAGCATACCGATTTCCAGCCACAGGGAGAAGTCATAATCCAAGGATAGTACCAACTGCCATCATCTCTCAACATCTCCCTTTGTCTTTTCCTGCTCCCAGAACACTGTCTTTGTCCCTTTGTGTAATCCCTTCCAAAGACACAGGTAGTTGGCTTCCCCTTGTGTTCCTGGTGCCATCCTGCCCCATATGTTGTGGCATACTTCTTGTTAACTCTTTGAAAGCCACAGCCATATCTGTCTCCATACAGTTCAATAAATGTCTGATGGATGAATTGACCTGCTTCTCAGTTATCTTTTCATGATATGCCATTTTTATAACTTTTGTGAGTCCTTTTCGGAGGTACCATTAACATTATGTATAGTTTAAAACAGGAATATTAATTCTTACGATTTGATTTAAATAACTTAATACAAATTATTGTTGTTGGGTTTTTTAAAATATGGGTTTATTTAGACCAGACTACACGTGGTATTTTTTCTGTGTAAAAATGAGAGAATTAAGTGTCTTCACTTTTTTACCCCTAAAAGTACTTCTCTGATTTGCTTTTTATTGCTTAAATAACAGGCTTATTTTGAATGTATTTTAACTACATAAAACAGTAAAATTAAAAAAGGCATTAAAGAATCTCTGTATTAAAATTTAATGTATTAAAATTTTGAAAAATGAAGAGCTCCATAAAAGATTTAAAATTCGTGTCTTTTTTTCCCACATACCAGTTGTTTAAAAGCCATTATATGCTTAAGAAACTTCCTTCATTAATGAATATTAAAAACTAATCTTTAGTAGATGGCTAAGTATTTTTGATTTACAGGAAACTTTTTCACAATTAAAGACTTTTTTTCTGTTCAGAAAATAAATCCAAATCTTTAAGTCTCCCTCAAAACTTAGTAGTACTCTTCCTTAGGTTGGATCTTCCATAGGTATATTTACTTTAAAAATAACAGGGGCGCCTGGGTGGCTCAGTCATTAAGTGTACGCCTTCGGCTCAGGTCATGATCCTGGGACCCTCAGATGGAGCCCCTGAGTTGGGCTCCCTGCTCAGCAGGAAGCCTGCTTCTCCCTCTCCCGCCCCCCCCCACCCGACTTGTGTTCCCTCTCTCGCTCTCTCTCTGTCAAATAAATAAAATCTTTAAAAAAAAAAAATTGTAATGTAACTTCCAAACAAAATCTTAGTGTCAGAAATGGATGAGGCTGTGAAAAGTTCGGAATCATTCATTTCCTTATATGGTGAGTAAAGTCGCCAAACATATGCTTTGGAGAGAAGGGAAATTTTTTTTTCCAGTTATTTTCGACTGGAAAATATGAGAACAGAACTCACTACTGGTTGCCAAGTAATTCTTCCTCACCCCTAAGGAAAAATATAGCTACAAAGATTTGGGGGTTTTTGGCTATCCAAATGATTTAGAAGAGTAGTGCCAGAGACTCTTTTTGAAACCTTTGCACATCTTTGTTCTTGTTGATTTGTTTCAGTTAGTTTTGATAATGTGCTACTTATTTAAAAAAAAAAAAATTTCTAAAGCAACAAATTTTCAGAGTACCGCGAAGGTGGTATGTATAATGGTTAAGTGACAGACTTGGGTTTCTCCAGTCTGGTCTTCCACACCTGGTTTTTGTCTTCTGACCGTATGCCTTGAACAGTTTTTTTAATCCTTCTGAGCCCAAGTCTCCCCGTCTGTGACACGGGGACTACTGCCTCGCAAGACGAAATGTCAGTAGATCTAAAAGAGTAGGTGCCTGGCTCATAGTAAGTCCTCAGAAATTAATTAAACCTACACATAGGTTTAGCATTCTGGTGGGTCTTAACACCAGAAGTCAAGTGTTGGTAAACACAAAAACTTGGGTGAAGGTTCTGGTAAGAGCCAGAACCAGCCAGTGTCTCCCCTTGGCTGTTTTGCAGGGAACTGGCCCACTCATGCTAACCTGACTGTTGAAACTGCCTCTGGCATACACTCGGAGGGGTGTTTCGGAATCCCCAGCTTTATTCCAAGAGCACAGATTAGCCTCAAGTAAATCTAGCAAGTTTCTTCCAGCGCTCATACAGAAGATGATCTGGGGCATGCCCACAGTGTGTTTATCCTAAGAGTGTCCTCCCCGCTAGCAGAGTCTTTGAACCACAGATTGCATTTCTCCATCTGTAAAAATGGAAATACCTTCCTTTTACAGTGACCATGAGAAGAACTTGAATCCTGTTAGCTATAGGTCCAGCAACCGAGATACCTTAATCAAAGGAAGGGAAGAAGGAAAGGCTGTACTTAAATGAAAATAGCATGTACTGCTCTCTCATGAAACCTACTGGAATGCAGAATTTAAACCCTGAGTGACTGTCACCCATGCCTGATGTGCCTTTGCTCCATTCTCTCTTCCCTCTGAGACTGGCTTCCTCTGTCCTCTAGTTCATATGCGGGAAACAGAACTGCCAGTGCACTCAAGAGGTAGGGAGTCTTCCTGCCTTCCCTTCTTTGTTCCATCTGTGTCAGGTATGGACCCCTAGACTGGCTGGGAGGAGGAAGCTTGCAGTGTTTGGATCAGGCTCCTGGAAGCCAATTCCTTCAACCCTGTGTAGAAGGCAGCAGTGAGGTGGAGAGGCAGACAGGTCCACCAGAGTGTACCAGATTGGAGAGGGTGCACACTTAGACCACACATCAAGCACCTGGGAGCTTCGGAGGGGCTATTTATCCTGCCAGGTGTTCTTGGAGTTTCCTGGATTGTGGTTTGATATCTTTCATTAGGGGCGCCTGGTTGGCACAGCGGTTAAGCGTCTGCCTTCGGCTCAGGGCGTGATCCCGGTGTTCTGGGATCGAGCCCCACATCAGGCTCTTCCGCTATGAGCCTGCTTCTTCCTCTCCCACTCCCCCTGCTTGTGTTCCCTCTCTCACCGGCTGTCTCTATCTCTGTCGAATAAATAAATTAAAAAAAAAAAAATCTTAAAAAAAAAAAAAGATATCTTTCATTATTTTGGATATTCTTGCCCTATCCCCATAGTTGGAACAGGGGAGCTCCCCACTGCTCTGACCTGTACTGGGTTTCAGGGCTAGCGCCCTTCCAAGTGACCTTGCCTTCTCCTTGTGCTTATGTCTTCGGTGGGTCTTAATGCAGGAGTGAGTCTGCATACCTGCCTCCAGGAATACAGGATCTAACAGGGCCTGGGATGGTGTCCTGCTCCCCCAGACTTAGAGGGTATTCTTCTCCTCTCCCCATCTGCAGTGAGCCTCCACCTATGTGTCCCTTTTCGCAGTGGCTTCTCTTCCTTACCATGGAAGGTGGAGTTTGGGTCTTTCCAGTAGCAGCTGCTCCCTCCCTGACCTCACCCCTGTAAGAAGTGTTTTCCCCAGTCTCTGTAGCACACACTGCTCAGCCCACCTACTGGGTTTCAGATGCCCTGTGACTGGATTTCAAAGGGCTTTCTCTGTCTCACCTGCACCTGGCCTTTAGCAATTAGGATTTAGCTAGAACCTCTCAGTTGCCCTGTGGTGGCCTTAGCCACTCTTGGAGCTGCCTCTGAGGAAGCATTTCAGGCTGGTGGCCCTGTCACCTCAGCTCTTTTTGTGCATTTGTGATGCTCTTGCCAGTTTTTTACATCCCAGCTGGAAGCTGGAAGTCCCAAGAGTTTCTTGGTCTTCACCACCAGTGAAAATTGACTGATTGAAAAACTCTGGAGAAGGGTGGGAGCCACCAGTCTGTATTTTTAGCAGACTTCCCAAGTGATTCGTGGTCTCTGCTGTACAATTTAACTCACCTAGAACACCTGGCATAGAGTAAGTGCCGAAATAAACAGTTGAACTCTACGTTTCACTACATACATCAGACCATGCATTCATGGAAAAGCAAAGAGGAGAAAGGCATGTCTGTTGTTTTCATGAAATACACAGATTCATTTGTGTTGTTCCAGTGCAAGTGTAACCACACTACTGATTCCATTTCTCCTAGGAGAACTGCAGCAGCCCAGAGAGGGGATTGGAAAACATCTGCATGCTCAGTTTCTCCCAGAGGTCTCCGTGGTCCCCGTGCAGTGGTTGGGGTGGGAACAGGGGACACTAAATTTAGTTGCTTTTCCCAAACACTGCCTTGCTCCCAGCCCTCTTGTGGCTTCTCCTTCTGTGTGCTCACTTTCCAGACCTCTCACACTTACTCATTCTCACATTCACACTCATTCTTCCTTGTGCTTTCACACTCACACTTGTTCTCACATACACTCACTTATTCTCATGTGCTCACGCTCACATGCTCACTTTCTCACACTCGTCCTCACACATGCTCTCACACTCACGCACTGGTTCACACACAAGCTCTCTCGCCCCTTTCTCGCCCCTCTTCCTGTCCCTGCTTCCCTTTGTTCAAGGACAGGCTAGCTCCTCCTTCAGGGCCTCCAATGGGTCCCTTCCCTGGGAACTTCTTTCTTGGCATTCACATCTCTTCTCAGACCCAGCTGAATCCTGTTCCTGCCTCCCTGGTGTCTGGTTTCTCTGAACTTGGGCGGCATTTAAATGTATCTCCTCATTTTGACAAGGGTCCTGAGAGTAAGCCCTCTGTCACCTGACACTTGATCATCTGTAGTTAAAGTCCCTTCCAGGGGACCCACCTTTGACAGGACCTCTCATTCATCTTTGAGTGTTTCCTGAGCTTTCTGATCCAACAAGATGCCACAGGTTCCTCTCGACAGTTTTTGCCCCAGTCCTGCAATCAGCCGCTTCTTCACAATCCCTTGGAAGATGTATTGAGAGGTCGTGATCAGGGTGCTGGCCAGTGCTGGTTGCCCCAGATTGCCATTGCTTCTACGGCTGTTCTTGGGGTGGGTGGGTATGAGGGCACCAGTAGGAGTTTTTACTGATATTTGCAATAAATTTGTATTTCATTTCTCTTATTCTAAAAAATCTTAGTCTTTCAGGACTTCTTTAAAAAAATTTTTTTCAGTTTTGGTTTATCCAGAAGAATCTTGACTCTTCTAGTTTGTATTTATTTATAACTATATACTTCCCAAAGGGATTTGAGCAGTTTTATTACTACAACTATATGGGTAATTGAGATCATGCAATTTCACTTAGCATTTCTTCTACAAATATAAAGTACAAGTAATTTTATTATGTGCAGTGTGCACTTTGATAAGAAAGCAGTTCTAATCAAGCTGTTTTTTTTTTTACCCGTTTATATCCACTAAATGGAACCTTACCTTAGCCAACTATGTAGGAATTATTCTAAGTAAATACCCAAATAGCCACTAGAAAATTGAGCAGATAAAATACAAATGTTGACTGAGTGAATAGAACATGTTCCACTGATATCAGGAAAATGTAAATTGAAACGGATAAAGTACCATGTTTAAACTACCAAACGGACTGATTTTCAGTATCTGTTTTGGGGGAGGTATAAAAAAGAGAAATTATAGATATTCTTGGTGTCCATGAATAAGAGCAAAGGTATATAAATCATTAGATTTTTACCGGAGGATGCATACTAGGAAAAACAACATAAAAAAAGAGATAGCTCTCCATTTACCAACAAAGGACAATGACTGGTAGTTTACAAAGTGAAAAGCAAGGTGTAGGACAGTATTATGAACTAACGTATTTTGCTTATAAAGAAACCTGTATGGGGGCGCCTGGGTGGCACAGTGGTTAAGCGTCTGCCTTCGGCTCAGGGCGTGATCCCAGTGTTATGGGATCAAGCCCCACATCAGGCTCCTCCGCTATGAGCCTGCTTCTTCCTCTCCCACTCCCCCTGCTTGTGTTCCCTCTCTCGCTGGCTGTCTCTGTCTCTGTCAAATAAATAAATAAAATTAAAAAAAAAAAAAAAAGAAAGAAACCTGTATGATTTGATTTGGTAATTGGAAATAATTTGGAAACTTAATATTTGCCCCTTTTTTTAAAACAGCTTATAGAAATAAACTGGACAGGACTGACTAATCTTCTTGATATCCCTGGATTAAAGTAAGTATGATGTCATGTCCTGTGGTTACTTGGTGGTGGTGTAATGTGCATTTCTGGTGTCATGAAAACAACACAGAACGGGTAAGGCCAGTGTCCACCAAGCAGAATCCGTGCCTCTCAGCAGGCTGTCGTGTGCTGATCAGGTGAAGACACTGGCTAGGCTCTGTTCTCCTGACTGCGTCTGAGACACTGGGACCAAGTGAGCAGAAGGAGAGTGGGTGAGGGTGTTAGAGTGGGTCACTCACCCTTCATTTTACTTTTCATTCATCATGAAGCATCTTTCCAGCTTTAGTGTTTTCTTTTTAACTTTTTATTTTTTTATTTTTATTTTTTTTAAGTAGGCTCCATGCCCAACATGGTGTTTGAACTCATGACCCTGAAATCAAGAGTCACATGCTCTGCCAACTGAGCCAGCCAATTATCCCAAGCTTTGGTGTTTTAGAAAAGTAGCAGCCTTTTAATATTCTGCAAGTTAATTTTTAAATTTGGTTTTTCTTATTTTCTCAGAAAAATAAAGAAAACTTTAAAAATAAATATATGTTTCAGAACTAGCTCTTTGGGTTCTTTTCACGCTGTGCTACTGCCTCCCATGCCTCCAGCAGCTCCTCCACAGGGGGGTAAATGTATGTCCTAGACCTAGGAATGTGTAGGGTCACCCCAGGGCCTGGGTGCGAGAGCTGAGAAGCCTACAGTTTCTGCCTCACATCACTGGGAGTCCATTCATTATTCTGTAGCAATCTCACATCTAAAACATGAGGAAATATGCCCATAGTAAGCTTATGAAGCCATGAACGGCACATCCCTGCTGTGAGGAAAGTGAAGTCTTCCTCAGGTCACAACCATCCATCTCACCTGATGGGAGGTGACTGTTTGCAAAGGACCTATTACTTGTTGCCAAGCAGGAAGTTCTGGAAACCTGCCTTTGCTGTTTACTTTTGTAGTATTTGAAGGTTGAAATGCATTACCTATTGGTTACGGTTATACATGTTCCTAGTAGATAATGTTCCTAATCTGGGTTTTTTTCCTAAAATAGTTCCGAAATTAAATTGGTCTGTTTTTTTTCTATTTCTGTGTGTTTATGTCCCTAAAATGGCCATTAGAAAGAACTTTATATTGTTTCATTATCAGGGAAAATTTAGGACTTTAATAAAATGAGGCATAGTCCTAATAATAAAAATCTTTTTTAGGCACTGTGATTTTAATGGATATAGAAAGTTCTGTTATCTTTAAAAGATCTTTACAAAGAAAGGAGAACTTAAAGAATTGTTTGAGTACTCATTAGGGTACTTAGTTGCAAGCAACAAGCCCAACACAAGTGGTCTTAAATAAGAAAGTAAATAAATGAGTAGGGGGTGTTTGGTTGGCTCAGTTGGAGGAGTGTGTGACTCTTGGTCTTGGGGTCTTGAGATCAAGACCCACATTGAGTGTAGAGATAGCTTAAATAAATAAACTTAAAAAAAAGTAAATGAGTAAATAAATAGTATTTTTTAAGACAGCTTATTCATTTAGCCAACAAATGGGTATTGTACGTGCTCTGAGCCAGCCACTGTTCTTAGTGCTGTGGTGTAGCTGTGCACAGAGCAGTCACACCTGCTGCCACGTAGCTCCCGCTCCTGTGGCTCATCCCGAGCTCATGTCGCTGAGCAGGCTGGAGCGTTGTCAGGGTGGAGTCATGCACAGGCTGGTGTTGGTGTTCAAATGACGCCCTAAGGGCTCTCTGTCTCGCTCTGGACTCTGCTGTTCTCTGCGTGGGTTGTTGTCAGGCGGGCCCTTGCTGCGGAGTAGCAGCTTCTAGCTTCTGTTCATGCCTAGTGACTTCAGTCTGAGAAGAACCTTATTCTGCTAGTTCCAGCAAAAGTTCCAGGGCTGACTTCTGTTTGTCCACCCATCCTTGGACAAACCCTGTGATTCTGATGATCATGTTTGGGTCTCTTGCCCACCCCCAGAGGAGGAACAGGGGGACCAGGGTAGGGATGTGGGAGAAGCAGAGGAAGAACTTTCACCAGTACTTTCTGTGGGAACGGATGCTGGTTAGCCAGCCAAATAACAAATCCCTGTTGCCATTTGGTGTAGAAAATGTGTTTGGGATGCGGGGGGAGAGGGTGGGCTTAGTCAGTTAGGGTTGATTGCAGCTTGGGTCATGATCTTGGGGTCATGGGATCAAGCCCTGCGTCAGGCTCTGTGCTCAGCGGGGAGCCTGCTTGAGGATTCTCTCTCTGAAATAAATAAATCTTTTTTTAAAAATGTGTTCTACTTTCCTCCTCTTGTATCACAGGAGGACTGAAATAAACACGGGCTTGTCAAGCAGCTACCCTGTAAATAGCATTGTATTAGTTCCCTTACAGGGTGAGCCAGAGGACATATGCTGCTTTTGGCAATCCTGCAGCTGGGGGAATCAGTTCTAAATCATTTATTTAAAAGAGAGGTACAGGGGGGCACCTGGGTGGCTCAGTCGGTGGAGCATGCGACTTTTTTTTAATTTTTTTTTATTATAATATGTTAGTCATCACACAGTACATCCCTGGTTTTTGATGTAAAGTTTGATGATTCATTAGTTGCGTATAACATCTAGGGTTTTTGAGTTCAAGCCCCATGTTGGGCATAGAGCCTACTAAAAAATAAAAATACGAAATAAAGTAAAAGGAATATATATATACACACACACACACACACATATGTCTATATACATTGAGATACATACATATATACACTCCATTTTATTTAATGATATTTAATGATAATGACAGGTTCTCTTTATATAGTAATAGCTTTTAGCTATTTTATATATAGATTTCTATGCAAGTAGTATATAAAATATATATTCTTATAGTTAGTATATAGAAAAATATACATATCATTTAAAATGTATTCTCATGTGTATTAGAAATATGGGGGGAAATACACACCAGTCAGAAACAAAGCTGTGGGGGCGCCTGTGTGGCTCAGTCGTTAAGCGTCTGCCTTCGGCTCAGGGCGTGATCCCGGCGTTGTGGGATCGAGCCTCGCATCAGGCTCTTCCACTGTGAGCCTGCTTCTTTCTCTCCCACTCCCCCTGCTTGTGTTCCCTCTCTCTGGCTGTCTCTCTGTCAAATAAATAAATAAAATCTTTAAAAAAAAAAAAAAGAAAAGAAACAAAGCTGTGGTATAAAAGGTATATATAAAAAAATCTCTTAAATGAAATTATATATTAATACAGGATATATATAATTTATACAAAATTATGTTAAATTTATATAACAATTTATGTAATAAAATATATACATATATACTTAACATAAAATTTGAGCAGTGCTTTCCTACTCAAAGACTTTCTATCAAATCACAGCTATGGCGAGTTTTATGTTATAAAGGTAAATATTCAGTAACTGTGAACCTAACAAATCTTGCCTTGAGCTTTGCAAAATGAACATCTACATGCTGTATTCATTGATAAAAAACGGAACCCAAAGTATTATAAAGTAGCAGTAATACCTGAATTACTGCACTTGACCATAAATTTTGGCATTCCCTATATGTTTCAATGAAGAACCCTAAACTGAGTGGTAAAAGTATAAGAAGGGGTGAGAATTATGATAGAAACAAAACTAAGGTGATGAGCAGGCAGTTCCGAAGGACAAAGAAGACTAGACCCAAGAGCCGCTCTAGACCATGACAGCAGCCAGGACAAACAGAGGGGCCAGCCATATGTCGATGCCCCAGGGAACGGTTAGGAGCAGCACTGCAGCCCTGGTAATTCAGGAGGAGACTGGGCATGTACACAATAGGATAGACAGGTGAGCAGGGATGAGGCACCAGAGTGGGCCTTCTGCTGCTTTCCTGGGTGTTAGGCCTCTCCGTCTGCATGGCTAGGGTTGGTGGTGAGGCAGTTGGCCTACCACCATAGCAGTTAAGGGATTCTTGAAAGCATATCATCAAAGGGTTTCCTGTTCCAGCAGATTTTTCAATGTAAACAAAACCAGTATTTGGGGGTGGGGGGAATAGCAAAGTAAGAATATGCTTAGTGACCATATATCCAGTGTCTGCCAGCTGAGACCCTGTCTCTTTAGGGTGTTAACATCTAATTCACTGACGTATTCATAAATAGAGCTGTGTTGTCTGTGGGGTTGTGGGTTTTTCAGTCTTTTTTCCATCTTGGACTGGGAAGTCCTAAGGTAAGACCCCTTCTCTTGTCATTGCATTTGGATACCCAGCTTTGAGCGAGTGTTCAGCTGTTAACGAATGATGGTGACTTTCACTCCTAGTGGGTATTTTTATATGTATGATTACTTTACGTATATCTATTAACAATTTTAACATCTGAGAAGTATTGGCAAGAAGTAAGATTCTCTTGAAACTTCTTAGTTCTGGTTAAAGGTGTTCTTCCACAGCAATGAAACTTCATTTAAGTATGCTTTCAAAAACATTGTCACATACATGTTACTTAATTCTCACATTTACCCCAAAGAATAGGCAAAATATGAAGTACATTTGTTTCTTTATCCTCCCCAATTTTATTCACATTACTGAGTTCTCTGTGCAGTGGTATATAGAATTTCAAAATTATTACAGTATTCAGTACGCAAATACAGTGTGAAGAGAGAATAAACTGTAAATTCTTTTACTTGATTGAAAGCTATGCAAAAATAATGAGAGAAATTTAATGTAAGGAACATGGAACGGGTAGATGGATGTTTGTTTCGGTATTCTTTGCACTTTTCTGGCTGTTTGAAATATGCTAAAAAAACAAAATGTAATGTGTCTTACATTACGTTGATATAAGTCAATGATGAAGTCACACAGGAACATATGAAACATTATTTAGAATATTATGAAATGTAGCCAGAATATTACCATGTATTCTCAGCTATACATATATCCCACATAGTAGTTACCATAGCTATATTGCAGCTAAAGTTTTGAACTGCTGTCTTAAATATTGTCTTTGAGAAATTAGACAATTCTGACTTTGTAAATGGGGTGTTGTATCATGTTTGTGGTAAGTTTGCTGTTAAAGCGATAACTAGTGTTGATACGCCTGATAGTTGGTTTGTTCTTTTTACCACCCACCTCATAGTGGTTTGTCGGATACAATCATTCTGGATATAATATCAAACTACCTGGTGCTTCCCAATCGGATCACCGTTCCTCTAGTCAGTGAAGTTCAAATAGCTCAACTGCGGTTTCCTATACCAAAGGTAAGTTGCCTGAGCACCCATTAACACTTCCATAGGGAGAAGCTTATCACATACTTGGATGTTGTGACTTCACGTGGTTCTCTTAACGGTGACTTTGCCATATGGATCTTTTTTTTTTTTTTTTTAAGATTTTATTTATTTATTTGACAGAGAGAGACAGCCAGCGAGAGAGGGAACACCAGCAGGGGGAGTGGGAGAGGAAGAAGCAGGCTCATAGCAGAGGAGCCTGATGTGGGGCTCGATCCCAGGACCCTGGGATCACGCCCTGAGCTGAAGGCAGATGCTTAACGACTGAGCCACCCAGACATCCCTGCCATATGGATCTTGATGTGGTAGTTTGTTTTATCACACTCCTTAGGAGATTGGCCATTGTGCATCACAGAGACTTCAGGGCTATTCTTAGACCTCAACCATGAATGTCCAGGGTGCTTATAAGGATTTAATTTTGCAAATATTATTGCAAGTCATAAAGGACTGCTGCGACAGCTTAGTTATCTCAGCACATACTGTTTGCATTATCAAAATGTAACAGCTTTATCTAGGTGATGGGCACTTTGTATAATGACTGGTACAGATTTTCTCTCAGCAGTGAGAGTGTGGTTACCTCTGGAGTCATTTCATAAGCACTGTGGCAGAAACAGTGCTGCTGTTAAAACTGCCCTGGATGGGATGGAAAGGGCAGGGCCTTGATCTCCGTCACGGCCCTGGGGTCTAACAGCAGCTTTGCTTTTTGGGCATATTACTTGGCTTGTGTGGACCTCAGTTTCTGTAAATTGGGGGTGATGCCTAGCACACAGAATTAGGTCACAGATACTGGAGTTACCTTCATTTGAGTAAACTATGTAACCTCAGCGGAAGACTGAGAAATGCTGGTCAAGGACATAGAATTCCCTCCACTGATCAGAGAAGAGGTGCTTGGAGTGGACGGGCCCTCACAGGTTAGTGAGAGCTGTTAACCTTAAAAATAAAATCCCCAGGGGTGCCTGGGTGGCTCAGTACATTAAGCATCCAACTCTTGATTTCAGCTCAGGTCATGATGCTAGGGGTTGTGGGATTGAACTCCACTTTAGGCTCCTCACTGGGTGTGGAGCCTGCTTAAGATTCTCTCTCCCTCTCCCTCTGCCCCGCCTGCCCCTCTCTCTCTCTCTCTCTCTCTCTCCCTCCTTTTCTCCCTTTCCACCCCACCCCACCCCCACCAAAAAAATAAAAATAAAACTGCCAGTTACTTTACCAGCAAAAATGGGTTTATTCGGGAATGGCCGAGAACTGCAATCTGGGACAATTAAGCTATGGCAAAACCATGGGTGATTCTGCAGAACAAAGGAGAGGAGGCTCTTCTACAGAGGAGAGGGGAGTTGGGAGGGGCTGCTATAAGCTGAAAGTCCATTGGCATAAACTGGGAGCTGGGAAGTGTAGTGGCCTCTCATTGGCTGAGCTGTTGCCAGGGCAGGAGGAAACCTTCCTTCCTCCTGCCGGGATAGTAAAATAGTACCCCTGGGAGATGCATCTCTTCCCGTTAGGTCTGCAGTGGACAAGGAAGTGGTAGAGCCTGCGCGCTGCCCCTGCTGGCCTACCGACTCCATTCCAAAGGGGGTTTCCTTTTACCCTCTTTCACAGAGCTTTTCGCACTGGGTCCTTCAACCCATTGCATGTGCGCACTCCAGAAGTGGAGCAGGCAGCCTTGTTGTGTGGTTTCTGTGATGAGTGTGACACTGACACGCACAGGACACTTCCTTTTATTAAACAGAAGATGTTGAGTTGGTCCTATTTCACTGAGCATGTTGTTTTTAGTTTGTTGGCTCAAGCGGAAGGAGACAACTTTCCTTGATGCTTGTTACTTTTTTGTGGTTAAGTTTGGTCTCAGTAACAGTGCACAAATCATCAGACATGTCTGAGCTTTCTTAATTTTTTTTTTAAAGTACCAACACCCCAGCTAATTGATGCCCAAACTAGTTATATTGTTGGCATTCAGATTTAATGGGACCGTGCATATGAGAAAGGCATATCTTTTTTCCTTCACTTAAGATTTTCATCTCTGAAAGCTCAAGAATTATTTTTCATGGAGAAATCCTCATGCTCCTTTGCCACTTACACTTTTTATTCTCTGAGCGTGGTGAGCACTTAGCCCAAATGCAACCTTCCTTAACCTTGTGGGGTTTAAAAGCCAGCACTACTTAAACATGTTGCCAGATTATCTAAACTTTAGACACATTTCCTGTAAACAGGAAATTCTCTAAGTTTTTTAAAGCGTATTTATCTGTAAAAGTGCATGTCTTCCTAGCTGATTGGGTCAGGACTGTTACCCAGTGATCTTAAAAGGGTTTGTAGAGAATGCTGCCCCATGCTAACTTACCAGCATTGTTTGCCTTGAAAGAAGTGTGAATGAACATTTTTTTATTTTACCAATTTAACAGTATTTTAGGAAAAGAAAACTGTGTTTAAAGTCTATGAGTAGTACGTATTTCAAAGTTTCAGTTTCCTATCTACAAAATAAATTTAATGACGGTATAGTTGACCCTCGAACAACATGGATTGAGCCGCCAACCCCCCGTGCAATAGAAAACCTGCATCTAACTTTTGATTCGCCCAGAACTTAAGTACTAATAGCCTTGTGTTGACCAGATGCCATACCAATGACATAAACCATTAACACGTATTTTATATGTTATATACTGTATTCTGTGTATTCTTACAATAAGGTAAGCTAGAGAAAAAATGTTACTAAGAAAATTAGAAGGAAGAGAAAATACATTTACAATACTGTTCTGTATGGAAAAAATCCGTATATAAGTGAATCCATGCAGTTCAAACCCATTTTGTGTCAAGGTCAGTTCTGTTTCATAGGATTGTTCAAAAAATTGAAGTAATGAGTGCCTGTCAAGGGCTTAGTGACATGTCTGAGACATCCTGTATTGGTGGTTCTCAGTTACTGTCGTACTAACAGAGGACTGTTTGGTGACTCACGAGACCAAGTCAGGCTCCTGAGGCTCCTGGAGCACACTTTCTGTAGGGCCTCACACCTCACTCTCCTCCCTGGTCTGGTCTCCCGACTAAAAGTAGTGATACTCAGACACTGTCATCCTGCCCTGTTTAGTTTTCCCTCCTCACTGCCGCCAGACAGCCCATGTTTCCTTTCTTTTTTGCTGCGCAAGAAGAGGGTCTTCGTGTTGACCACACAGCCGCTGTTCCACGTGTGTCAGAGGAACCAGTGAACAGTCCATGATGCTCCTTCTTTTCAGGGTGTTCTAAGGATACATTTTATTGAAGCTCAGGATCTTCAGGGGAAAGATACTTACCTTAAGGGACTCGTCAAGGGAAAGTCAGACCCCTATGGAATTATTCGAGTGGGCAACCAGATCTTCCAAAGCAAGGTCATCAAAGAGAATCTCAGTCCAAAATGGAATGAGGTATACGAGGTAAGATTTGTCCAGTGGCGTCAGTTGGCTTCTCCCCAACTTCTGATTCCACGCCTGTTCCACAGGAGTGTGGTTGGTTTAGAGAGTCATTTAAATCACTTTTCTTTAATTTCCCATCTTTAAAAGTATTGTACCTTCTGTCCCTACCTCACAGCATTCTTGTAAAGCCAACACATAAACAACACATAAATTTTAACTTTAATTACATTAAACTATCACAATAATTGACAATGATTTCTGTGGTTGCTAATGTATGTAACATTTACAAACATGAGATTAATTATGTACTGTTTTGTAAATTCTTATTTAATAAGTCTAGAATCTCTGTGTCAGTAAACATAGATGGATCTGATTTATACTTGCTATTCACTGAATAGATTCCATCATTTCTTTACCCAAAGAGATACTGGCTATTCATTTCAGCGTTAGAACCACTGCTATTACCCGTGTCATGTGCATGTATTTTTCTTCCCTTGACCAAGTTCTCTCCAGGTAAGCTCCTCAGAGTGGAATTGCTGCATCATCGATTATGCTTTTTTGAAAGGAATGATACAGTTGTGCAAAATTGTTCATCAGAACAGTGGTGCAGCCTGTGCTCCACCAGCTTCCCATCCTCCCAACCCAGTCTGTCGCCACATTGCTTAATCTCTGCTTGGTGGTAAATGGATCACTTGTCGGTGCCCCAAGAACAGCACATGAACAGAGCCGCTTCAGGACTAGAGAGATGTCCCAAGCCCTGCCAGTTTGTGGGTGCTGTCTTGTGCCTTCATTTTGGAGCAGTGGAACTTGACCCAGTGAGACGACTCCCAGACAACTGCAAACACAGTAGACTGTTACTGTGTGGGCAGATGGTTTGGAAGGGTCTCCCATGGGTTGACAATGACACAGCGTAAGTGCTTTCCGACCACTTACCGCGGGAGACGACGACAGGGTGCTGTTTACTACAATCATATTCAGCAGCTGCTGACATTAATAACACTGTAAGATAACTCTTCTTGTTTTTTCAGGCTTTAGTCTATGAACATCCTGGACAGGAATTAGAGATTGAGCTCTTTGATGAAGACCCAGACAAGGATGACTTCCTAGGAAGGTAAACCCTCAGGGAAGGAGAGCATAGGGTGCTCTTTCTTCTCAGTAGTGACACTTAGAACTAATGCAGCTTCAAAAAATAGGCTATTTATGCGTTACCTGTATTTTTAAGTGGATCTTAGACATAACGTTTCACCTTAGACTCCTTAAAGCATACTTTATTCCTATAAAGTTTCACATTTAAGTACAAGAAGGAAAAACTGTAGATCTGTGTTTGTCCCAGCAGTCACTGGCCACATGTAGCTATTTAAGTTAATCGGTTAAAACTAAACAAAATTTTAAATTCACTTTGCTGGTTGTACTTGCCCCCATTTTAAGTGCTCGTAAGCCGCGGGTGGAGTGTGGCCCCAGATGCCAGAGCAGCTGGTCGCTTTGACGCTGTGCAGGCTTCACTCTAGATTGATTGAGTTATTTAGGGAGCAGGGGGGATAGTAATTTCCATTGTGCCTACACTTTGGATAAATAAATATTGTCTTATTTACTTAAATTGAACAACCAGTACAGCTGAAAAACATGAGCTTTTAAAAAATACATCTACCAACCTTCATTATTTAACTGAATCTCTTGTGACAGAAAAGATACAGGGATAGATGACGTTGGACACATTTGGCCTCGTCAAGAATGGCCTGTGTATTATGCTGTGACTTTAGAAATCATTCATGTGATGGTTTAACAAGGAGTGACCGAAAGGTTGTAAGCAGGGCAGTGATAGATCAGATTTGCATTGTAGTAACCACTGTGTGGCTCAGAGTAGCAGGGACTGAGACTGGGGACTATGGTGGTAGACCAGGAGAAAGCTCTGAGGGTCTCACCTGGTGTAGGCGCAGGAGGAGGGGCAGCTGCAAGAGAAAATAGGAGTGCAGTCGTCCCAAGCTCGTCATCCCTGGCTTCTGCAGGAGGAAGTTCCATGCTTTGCAGTAGAGCAGGACTTTTAGGGGAAATGGAAGGGGCTCTCCGGTAGCTGAACCAGAAGCATCTGTGGGGACGCTCCAGAGCTGTGGAGCAAGGATGGGAAGGGGGCTTGGATGACTGAGCTGTAGTGACGGACAGCAGTGCTGAAGGAGAACATGTCAGACAAGAGGGCTTGAATATTTTTGAACATTTTCGTCACATTGTAAATAGCTTTACATTTTTTACAACTCTGATCCCGACTTTGCCTGTCCTGACCTCCCAGAGACTCACCCCTGGTTTTTTTTCCTTACTTCATAGTTTTGGGATAAGCCTGAGGAAGCTTCTGGAAGAAGTCTGTTTCTTGATAAACTGTAGCGTTTTGATGTATTTCTGGAGTACTTTTTCTTAGACGAATGTTTAAGGTTATTTCAGTTGTAAGAAGTGTGTTTCTATGTTCTAAAGTTGTTGTGTTGTTATTTCTATAGTCTTATGATTGATCTTATTGAAGTCGAAAAGGAGCGCCTTTTAGATGAAGTAAGTTTTCTTTGAGTATTATTCTATCTCATGAGCATTGACAGACCTGCTGCTCCCCTACACAATGTTCCGAGAACTTTGGCCTTTTGATAATAGCCAAGTGAATAGAACTAAGTTTAATAGCCCAGTCAGATACTGTGTATTGAGTGCCCAACACATGCTAGAAATTCATAAGCTACAAGCACAAACTGTTTCAGGTAGGCATGTGCTCTCCTTTGGGAGTCAGGGCAGAGGCCTCTGAGAAGCTCCCTAAAAGTGGGCTTTTTAAAGATAGCTGGAGTTGATAACAGAGCTAGCACAGTGCGGTTGATGAGAAATTGTCACGTGAAAACTGCCTATAAGTGCAGTGGGAATTGACAGCAAGCACACACTACTTCAAGGAGGATATTGCTATCAGAATAAAAAATATTAAAAAAAGGAAAATTTTGAGGTGGCTTCTAAAAGATGGGTATAATTGTGATAATAGGGCATAATTAACCAAATAAGTGTTGAGATTCACTGCTTTTAAGTAACACATTTTCCCTCTTATGCAGTCCTCGGGGCCGTCTCTTAACACCGAGTGTTTGGGGATTATCTCCGATGAATTGTTCTGTGGTTTTTAAGCTGAAACACTTGTATACTATTTCATTAAGTAGTACATAGTGGTGAATAAAGACAAACATGTTAACTTCTTTGATAATGAAATTCAGCATTTGGGATCAATGTTACATGATCTTCTGGCTCATGACTTCTGTTAAAGTCCATACATAGAAGCCTGACAGTACTGAACAGTACTAGAAGACATTTGAATCCTTGTGTGTAAGAGATGAAAATGGTATCGACTCCACAGTGGTTGTGTTCATGTAAGTGAAGCGCTCAGCACGTCCCCTGGACAGCAGGCAGTGCTGGGCAAGTTCCAGCCCACTGCTCTTGTCATCCTCTGGGGCCATCGGCTCATTCAGAGCGCAAAGCGAAATATGGTAGGACTTGGTCCTTCAGCATTAATCAGGAACTGTTGGTCCCTCACAGTGAGCAGCTTGTGACATTTGTGGAAACTGCTTGACTGGAAAGGTTGGCTCAGGAGAACCTTTGTGAACGTTCACCTTCTCTCTTCAGTGGTTTGCTCTGGACGAGGTTCCCAGAGGAAAGCTGCACTTGAAACTGGAGTGGCTCACGTTAATGCCAAATGCTTCAAACCTCGACAAGGTGCTGTGAAGTGTTTCCCATGACAACCACCACCCCTCACAGCTGAGATTAGTGTCTTTAGGTTGTGTTGCTACTTGGCTTAGAAAAATAACAGCAATAATTTTGATTATTATGCTGAAAGTCACTGCAGTCACATCAGGGGTAAATTAAAGATAATTTGTTTTGTTTTGTTTTTAAGAAAGATTTACAGGTCATTCTGCCTGGTTTATGAAATCTTCATATTTTGTACTTGATATAGAATGGAGGTTTGGAGAGCCACAGATCACCTCTGCTTTATTTAATTGAGTCATATAGATTCTTGTCATTAAAATATATTTATTTTTTTAATATTTTATTTATTTGACAGAGAGACAGCCAGCGAGAGAGGGAACACAAGCAGGGGGAGTGGGAGAGGGAGAAGCAGGCTCCCAGTGGAGGAGCCTGATGTGGGGCTCGATCCCAGGACCCTGGGATCACGCCCTGAGCCAAAGGCAGACGCTTAACGACTGAGCCACCCAGGCGCCCCTTAAAATATATTTATTGTGTTCGTTCTCTCTGTGTTGCACGTAGTGGGTGGTTTATTTCCCCACCCTTCTTCTTTTCTTGAGCATTACAGACCTAATCAAGTAGAAATAGTCAAGTCTTGTGGAAATACATCTGCTGAGGCTTTTCATCCTTTTTTCATAGGTGCTCACAGACATCAGGGCTGACAAAGACCAAGCCAATGATGGTCTTTCTTCTTCATTGCTGATCTTGTATTTGGATTCAGCAAGGAACCTTCCGGTAGGTAATGCCGTGGGAGCTCCCTTGGGTGCTCCTTTCCTGGTAGCAAATCTTGCTGCATTCAGCCACACTGTGTCACCTGTTACTGTTCCTCTGTCTTCACTTCACTCCCACCAGAGAGAGCCGCAAAGGGGAGGGAGGGATCAGTGTGTATTTGCTTCATGAGTATAATTTTTGTTTATACATCTTATGGATTTATCCAGGATGTTCAGAATTATTTTTATTCTGACATGTTTTATGAAGAAATCTCCATTACATAGGAAAAGAATGTGCCTGGTAGTTAGGGAAGAAAGTATCCTGTAGAAAATCACTAATTATTAAAAATAGAGTTGCCTAAAGATGGAAATTGTCTCTATTTGGCATGGGAATAAAACGAAGCAGCTCTGCCTACAGCCCAGAGTCCTTCCTGGCTGTAGCGTAGCAGGACGACAGACGGGCTGCCAGGAGAGCGGGGCTGCTGAGTGGAGCCTCTGGTGCTCCCGCCCCAGCTCGTGGTCACACTCGGCTCCTGCAGCCCAGAGCAGGTGATCCTCCTCATTCGCATCAGAACTGTTTTGCTCTTAGAAAAAACTGAAGTACGGCATTTATAGGTAAAGACTGTGACTGTGGGGAAGAAAAATCATGCCGTTTCCATTCACGTGAAACCTGATGTGACCCTCCAGCACCATACTTTAAACCCGCTACTTAGGGTAATGTGATCATTATAGACATATATACTGTTTTGGTCTTTTTTTTTTTTTTTTTTTTTAGTGCCAGTTCACTTATTCAAGAGTTGACCATTCTTTATTTCATTTGGTGAAAGAAAGACTACAGATACAGGCCGTTTTCCTCCCAAAATTATAATAAATTCTCATCCATCCAAGTGCATTTGCGTGTAGTCTCCCTGTGTCCTCCCCTTGTTGGCATCTACTTGGTGGAGACAGACAAGGAAGCCGAGTGTTCACTGACCTTCACAGTTTGCATCTGAGTGTCTCATGTTGGACTGTGCCTAGCCTCACCTCACCACAGCTAGACTGTTTCCTATATCCCATGAAATACACACTCTAGTTTCACTTAGTGCCTTTCAGGGTTTTTCAGTTGTGTTTTACTTGTACTTAACTCAAAAGCAAATAATGGTACTTTGTGCATCTCTATGTTTATAAGTTTTTAACAAAATGTAATTGATCTTGTTTTTATACTGGGAAGATATATTTGAACACTGTGTGTAATTATATATATTGTGCTCTTTCTTTCAGTGAAGGTTTCTTGACTGATTTTAACTTCACGAATTCTTACTTTTTCTTAAAGCATTACCTTAACCTTTTGGCCAGTCTTCCAGTTAGAACTCTGTGACTTTTTCTGTTATAATTTCAACTTGGAGAAAGTTGTTTTGTTATTGTTTAACCTTCCTACAGAATTTCTCATACACTAGAACTTTTTTGTTTTTAATCACAGTAATGTTTGTTATAAAGTCTTTTATAATTCCTGAAGGAAGTGAATTTGTTGTATATTTTAGGATACAAAGAATAGTATTAGTAAATTGGCAAAAAAGAATTAGGCCTCTTTCGAACTGTGTATTTTGTCACGTTAAAATGAAATTTAAATAACATCACGTAAGCAAAACAAAAGCAAAAAGTGAATTTATTAATCTATTAAAATGGCACTTTGTGCATGAAGTATGCTCTGGCTGTCAGAGGCAAAGGATCTTTGCAAAACCGCTGCCCTGTTGGGTGTTTATTTTAAATGGGAGCGTTTGCCAACCAGGTCTCCTGCGTTTCTGTGGGATGCTTTGACTCTGCCTTTTGCACTCCTATTTATTAGTGCTTCTTGTGCGTTCATTGACCGCAATCCACCATTCTTTGCTTTCTCCTCCTGTTTCCACTTTCCTAAGAGTATCTACGAGGGAAACTTTGGGTGTGGCTACTTAAAAGAGAGGCGAGCGTCGGGACTAGTGTTTTGTGAAAATACTACCTCAGTCTATAGAGCACTATTTGTGAGTTCTCCAGTGTTCTTTCTTCCTTTTGTTTTAATGGAGACTGCTAGAATGTGGGCTGGAACTTCTAATGCCATCTACTCAGTGGTGGAATGGTGTGGCATGCGTTTTTAACTTTCTTGCATGATTTCAGTACTGTGTGTGTGTTTCTTTTGTGCTTGTTTTGTAAAAGTAACACTGCTGTAACCAACTTTGGTGACTACGTCTGATGATGAGATGAACAAACCTGGTGAGTTATGAAGAAGCCTTACGTTCCTAAGCTGCTACTGGCCCGTAAAAAAATAAAGATAAAAATTCTTCTGAGGAAGAAATGAAGCCGTAATGATTAAAACTGATTTTCTTGTGGTTCATCTCAATGTGAGATGTAAATATTGATTTGCAAGCTTCCAAAAAACTTCCTTAAATCTACTTTTTCCTCCTGGTGAAACATGGAAGTGTCAGAACATGGCTTTCCTGAAAGAGCCAGCTGTGCCCATAGGGATGGTCAGTGAAGACAGAAGGCCACCTGTTAACCCTGGAACCTTACCTTCGCCCTCACATTTTAACCAGAGCCCCTGAGGGAGAAAAAATATTTCTAACCCTTACTTGGGAAGCTGATTCTGATCTCATTATGTCTGTTTCCTGGGGTTCTTGCTCTGGGGCCTTGATTCCTGGTACTGTTCTTGGTGCTTTTAGCAGGTAGTGATTTTTTTCTTGCTTTAAGGTCAGAGAAGGTCACCAATGGCCTAGTCATTAGTCTAGAAAGTTACTCTTTCTAGATGGATTTAACTCAGTAGCTAGTGAGACCCTTAAAGTTCTGTGGCCTTTGAATCCATTAGTGGTAGTGTTTTGCATTTTTTAAGAGTTTTCATTTCTATTTCCACGTGCATTTTCAGTTTATTCTTATTTTAAAAAAGAAGGGTGGGGCAAAACTTGAAGAATAGGTATTTTGTCCCATTTTAGAGTTGAGGGAAATCAAGACCCTGAAGGGTTTGGCGAGCTGTTGAGAGTCACACAGGTAGGAAATGATAACCATGGTCTCCTCACTCTTTGCTTTTTCCTGTTTAAAGTCATTTTAAAAGTCAAAATGAGGTCACTGGTGCATATTGGCAACCATTCTCTGTCACTTTTTCATGAAATGACTTTGTTTTAGGTGTTTCTTAGTGGTAGGTTGTACTGTAAGCTGCTGTCTGTAGACGACAGCTGCCGCATAAACTATTAGTCTGCGGTAGCTTTCCTAGTTACTTTTTCTCATTCTGTAACTGCTTTTTTTAAGGGAAATATCTCTGACCTTGTGTCAGGATTTTTTAATTGCTTTATAATATTTAGCTAAGACATTGCTAGGTTATCAAAACTAGCTTTCCTCCCGCATTATCAAAATCACATACTACTAGGGCTTAATGATTCAAGTATAGGCATCAACAAAATGTTTTACAAAATAAGTCTGAACGGATTTGATTGCCTTTTTTCTTTTTTAAACCCATTGGTTTTCAGTGTGAAGTTAAATCATTGCTTTCTCAGTTTTGCCCCAAAGGCCTGAGAGCGTTGGTATTTCTAATAAAGGCCAGGCACAATGGACTCTTAGCTTCTACCTACTCAGAATACTTAATTTCCAACCCTGTACATGCATTACCACCAGTGAGGCCATCTGCAAACCCTTAGCAGGCCAGGACTTTTTCTTGTACTGGAAACAGCCTCTTGACAATGTAGACTGTCAGTACTTTGCCCTCCTTTCGGTCAGATTTCGGGCTGAATTTGAAACTGGAATGCTGAGGGTGTTCTCTGGCTCCCAGTGGCTAGTTTTACAACCTGCGACTTACACAGCAGCATACATTTGCTGAGCACCTTCCAAGGGCTCTACCTGTATGCCTCATTTAGTCTCAGGCCCCCATAATCACTTTTCAGATAAGGAAACTGAGACAACACATAGACCGTGGGGGACTGGGGTTAGAGACCCAAGATCACAGCTAGTCAGTAGCAGAGCTGGAATTTGAACTAAGCTGTCTACTCCATCCTAGTTTAAAGTGAATTTGTTATCACTTCAAGTTTGTAAGTTCATGGAGTTTATCTGAGATGACTGTTCATACCATCGCCTACTTTATACATAAAAATGCTAGCTCTGTAATGTGAAGACCGTTGGGTTTGATGATGCTAGGTGCCATCTCACTTTTAAAAAGTACAGGTGGCATTACTTAAAAGTCTTTAAAAACAAATTGGGGGCACCCGGCTGGCTCAGTTGGGAGCGCATGCAAGTCTTGATCTCGGGTTGTAAGTTAAAGTTCCATGCTGGGTATAGAGACTACTTAAAGGTAAAAATCTTTAAAAAGTACAGGTAGCTTTACTGCCTCCAGTGACGGTGAAGAGCCCAAGGGTGGAAGGTGCAGTCACATCCAGGGCTCACAGTGGGCTCCTACTCGTGCACTGCTGTGATCTGGCCTGTCTCTCCTTCAAGCCTGTGCAGCTTCCCACAGTCTCACAGTGCTCCTCTAGCACCCTGACCCACACCATGGCCTCTCTCCTTGTTTTGCTTTCACTGATGCATGTTAGGATAATATGTACACTTAGCCTCGATCACATCTATCCAAAGTGAGCTTCAGAGAAGGGTCTTAGGACACCTGAGGATTGTCAGTCCTCACACCTCGGGGTAGTGGTTCCCAGCCTCACCTGTCCAGGCTCCTGCTAGAGGCCAATCTGGTGGGTCCCATAGTTTTAAAGCTCCACAGGCCACCTCAGTGATCTGGCCTTCATATCACATTAATTCCTTTTGGCCAGATGTTTTTATCTTCTCATCTGGCCTAACCTGCCATGGCCACAGGAGGCAGGGAAGCTAGTTGTCCATCTTTCTTCATTATGAAATCATCTGTTTAATGAAAACATAGTAAAAACCAGTTTGTCATATGAAAATAATTACAACTAACATGATAAAATCTTTAATCTTAAATGTTAGTCCTTGAAGGAGCTTGTAAAACAACTCAGTCTTGCCCTCTTGAAGGCAAGAAAGTAATGGATTTTTTAAAAAGTGAATAAAAGTAGAACATAAAACCCATAATAATAGAACTTTAAAGCCAGGACAGACTTTTGAAATGATGTGATCAGCTTCTGCATTTGATGCTCGGGAGAAAATGGGAGTGAAGTGGAGAAGGCCCACTCCTGCTGTGGTTTTGCGCGGAGAGGGTAAATTTCAGAAGGAAGTAAAGTAACATCTGCTAGGCTAGGATACGATCTGACTTGAGAGCAATTTGAGCATGTACAGCCCATTTGTTTGTAGTTTTTCCTGTAGTGTATTTATGGTTGATATTTTAGGGGTTTATTCAAGTAAAGGATAGGAAATAGAATCCTTTCTTAAAGTGTCACTCCTGGGTTTTTCAAATCCCAAAGACAAGAGGGCTGGGAGTATAAAAAGAACAATAATCCTAAAGGAACATAGTAATCATAGAAGAAATGTGTTTTGATATTTATAAAGGCTTATTCTAAGATAAAATCTTGGGTGTAAAGAATTGTATGTGCTAAAAATGAGTTTTACTGGTTTTTTGTGTCATTCTTGTTGGTGGTTTTCATTTAAAGATTTTTTTGTTCTCATAAATTTTCGTGTCATTAACCTTACATAAACTCCTCGTTGCATGTTTTATTAACCCTTGGTATATTCATTTTCTTCTGACTTGAAAGAGTAACCCATTAGAATTTAACCCTGATGTCTTGAAGAAGTCTGCAGTTCAGAAAGCTTTAAAGGTAAACTAATAGCTTCCCTTTGAAAAGTTAATTGAAACATATTGAAAGAGATGATGCTTTTTAACTCTCATGGGTCTATTGACAAATTGCCTGCCTACTAATGTAGTAATTAGTTGTCTAGTTAGAGAGATCCTTTTTTGTTACCTGAGAATTAGTAGTTAGAAGAATTTGTCAACTTTGAAGATAAATTTTATAAAGTACCAGTATGATAAATTAGACTTCTCGCCTCTTGGCCTTAGGCAGCAGTATCTACGATGGTTTTAAATCATCTGCATTTTAATTGGATTTGAATTTGTGAAAATGGTGAAATAGAAGGTCTATTTAAAAACTTAACCAATTTTTAGATTATGATTTCAAGGTATTCCTTCCTTGTGCACTGTGACTATCCATTTAGAAATCACCTCTTCCAATATGCTAAGTTAGGGCCATTTCTGAGTTGGTGACCTCATGGCTTTTGGTGCTGCTGGGTTTGGGTGACAGATCTTTCGAGAAGCTTTAAATTTCATTAAATGAGGTATATTGAAAACTAAGCTCCACTCCCTAAAACAACATGAACATGTATTTTCTGGCTAAATTGTTAACTTTTCTATGACTTACAGTGTTTTTTTATTTTTTCTCTGATTTCTTGAACATTTTAGTCTTAAATATTTGGGTTGGGGGGTAGATCAAGTGTAATTGTTTTAAGAAAATTCTATCCAAAGGAATCAGGAATGGTTTTTAATCAACTTCATCTAGGAAAATAAGTTCAGTTTTAAAAGTGAGCAAGACAAATAGTTTCTGCTTTCTGACACAGGATTTATTAAGCCCTTACCTACCCTGAGATGAAGTGTGGCCTAGCAGTGAATTACTCCTTTGCAGTACTAGTTAGCACAGCCGTTGAAGTAACTGTTCTCAGAACACTGGAAGGAATGAGATCAACAGTCTCTCCTCACCATTTCTTTGAAATCTGAGGATCATTGACCAGCAAGACATTATGGTTGGGAATGAAGGCTCTAAGTCAGACTGTCTGGGTTTGAACTGCAGCCTGGCCCACTCATCAGTGTGACCTATAGCAAGATTTTTAATCCTCTGTTATTTATAGACTGGAAGTGATATGATATTTTTTGGAGTTATCAAGTAAATAAGATCATGCATGTAAAAGAGCTCAGTGTAGCAATTAATTGTTATGACATCATTTCATTTAAACCTAACAAGGTTTGTTTGGAAATGGTTTTGTGTCCATTTTTCAGACATGAAAACCAAGTTTCAAATAGATGAAATATGTAAGTCTCAGTAATCAATTGCAAACAGCTGAAATTTAATTCAAGACAGTCTAACTTAACTCATATTTTTGGAGTGCCTGGCTGGCTCAGTCAGTAGAGCATGTGACTCTTAATCTCAGGGTCATGAGTTCAAGCCCCACACTGGGCGTGGAGCCTACTTAAAATGTTAAAAAAATAAATGAAAACTCATGTTTTCATTATGCCCATATGTCCGACTTGTGCTCATGCATTTTGAATATAGCAGCATGGTAGAAGACTTAGTGGTTTTACCTTATTTCATGAAGTGTAAAACATCATTCATTTAAAAATACACCACTAATTTATGTACCACTAAGAAAGAAAAAAAAAAATTCCAGTTAGGGCTTGATAGTGTTTGTTTATTAGAAGAATTTTTAGGCTTAGGATAAATACAGATTTTTATTACATCACACACAACAAAAGGAAAATGGAAGCAAAATAAATCAGTTAAAGCAAGAACAACTGTCTCACAATTGGGACCTGCCTAAAAACCAATTGTAAGTTTCATTCTGTTTTCAAGAGATGTTAGAAAGTTTAAAAAAAAAAAAGTGTCTCAGAATTGATAAGATACAGTAACTCTAGGAATGAATGGCTACTTTTTCGGAGATGAAGTGACTTATATTAGCCAAGAAACAGTTTTTGTATCAATGCAGTTGCTGTATCAGAAGCTGCTATAGCTTAAGACAATTTTATTTCCCTAGAATGTAACGGAATCCTGGTCCGTGGCTCTGCCGTTCAAATTCCTCCAGCCAAAAATGGCATCGCAAAGGGAGGACACCACTCCTTGAAGGCCAGACTGTTAACCTGGCCACACCCAAGTACAAGGGAAATTCAGAAATGGAATTTTCTTGTACAGAGGACTTGTGTTCAGCTGGACCTCCGGGCTTCCAGTATTAAAGGAAGGATTTAGGGGAAAAGTTAGTATTCTCTGCCACAGTAGTCTATAGCCTTGGATATTTTTTTAACAATATTTATTTCATTTTGCAGAATTTATTTTCATCAGAAAGATGAACCAGAAAATAAATTGTCACAGTATGTTTGGGCTAGTAATATTTTATTCTGATAAGCATATGAATTTGATGCCTATCTCTGTCATTGCTGCAGTGTTGAGGATTGACTTTGAAATTGTTTAACTAAAAAACACTTTTGTGACCTTCTAATTCCCACTAACACAGATATTTAACTGCATCTTCTTGTGGGGCTAAGTTATAAATAAACCTCATGTCCCATATATGTTGTGTTTTACTACGTTCTATCACCCGTCTGCTAAAGTATGCCTCTTACCATTTTTTTCTTATTCCTGAATTTTTTTCATATTTATATCTGCTTAATTTAATGCAATTCTAGATTGATGTTTATTCTTCCAGTGAGAATTACTTAGGAGCTGGTAAGCAAGATTCGATATCTGATAGCTACATGTTTGCACAGAAGGTACTAAGTTAAAAACATGAAGACGTCTCTGATACTTTGTAGTATCTTTATTATTTCAACCAGGGGACTGTTCTGAGTTGTACACTCCTACCTTTGCCCTTCCTCATGCTTTCTGTTTCCATTCGCTGCACATTCATCTTCTTATGCGAGAAAGATAAGTTCTGAAAGCTGGAATTAGCATTAAAGATTTTCGGAAGATTCCATTTTTCCAAAATAACTTGCTTTAAAAATAAAAGACCTTAGCATTTAAAAATCATATGCAAACAGGAATTTTCTTAATTTTTCACACAGTAGATACAATTTTGCTTTGGGATATGCTCAGCAATTATTTTCCAATTAAATTGTTCCCAGATATTCCCTGTAACTGAAGTATCAGAAATAAATAGAAGTGACTATTAATATGAGCCAATAATCTCATTTTTAGTAAGCCCCATTTCAAGATGTATGCTTACTTATTTTTTCTGTTTTTTGTTTTTGGATAGTCAGGGAAGAAAATAAACAGCAATCCAAACCCTCTTGTCCAGATGTCAGTTGGACACAAGGCCCAGGAGAGCAAGGTAAGATTCTGACTAGTTTCCTGTGATGTCACTGTCACAAGTCTTAGATGAGAATGGTCAGCTGGCTGATGGTGTAGGCGTGAGATTGTTGATTTCCATATCTTTCTCTTGTTTTCTCAAATCAACTCATAGATAACTATTTCTTTATAGGGTAACAAATATATTGTTCGTTTTTTTAAAATAACATTAAAAATATAATATGCTTTTTGCTTGATTTCATAGATAAATGACATGCGATAAATTTCTAAGTTTCCTTTGAATGCGCTATAAATATTTTGTTTGAAAGATAACCAACAGTCCTTAAAATTCAACAAACGCAATTCTATTTAAAAATTGAGAGGTCATTGCTGTTGCTATAATGTCTTCTGCTTTCTTAATGTAAGAAAAGCATTTCAGGAATTATTTAAAGTTATAGGCCATTGTTCACTTTTAAATGTTCACAATTTAAGAAGCTTCCTGACTTACCAGCATTATGTAGAGGAAGAGGTAGAACAGAGGCCAGACAGAGCAGATGACGTCTTGTCATTGAGATGGGCACGCAGTTGGGATTTCATAACAGTTCATTTCCCTGACGCACTCTAAAAGCTTTGGACCATTTCCGTCTGTGAACACTTTTCACAAGTAATATATAGTAGCACTGCTCAGTAAATAAATGACTTGGAACTTAATTAAAGTCATCCTAAGCTTCCAAACACAGTAAATGAATAAACACAGTGTTGGTGGCGTTTTCCACAGAAAATGTCAGAGAGCTGATATTTGGTTCTTTCTTTCAGATTCGGTACAAAACCAATGAGCCTGTGTGGGAGGAAAACTTCACCTTCTTCATTCACAATCCCAAGCGCCAGGACCTCGAAGTAGAGGTATTTTATTTGAATTTCTTAATAGAACCGTAGAAATAGAGCCAACATACAAATTGCTGCACGGATTTAAAGAGTACAGTTTATGGGACCCATCATCATAATCAATACATCTTCGTCAGACTTATCCCTAAGTAATTCATACTTTTCGATATGTAATTTTTTTTCAATTTTCAACTTTTGATGCTTGTTTCTAGTATCAAGAAATGCAACTGACTTTTGTATATTGATATTGTACTTGGTTATTGTCAGCTTTTTGTGGATACTTTAGGATTGCTTTCTATGTGGCAGTCATGTTTTCTCTAATAATGTCACTTCTACTTCCGTGTTTCCAGTCTGGGTACCTTTCACTCCCTTTTCTTGTCTTGTTCCCCTGCTGTGGCCCTCCCACCTCTGGAGTGAGGAGACATCTTCGCCTCCTTCCCAGTCTTAAGGGGAGAGCCTCAGAGTTTCATCATTAAATCTGTTGTTTTCGGAAGTTTCCTTCTACTCCAGCTACTAACTAGTTTGCTCAGTGTTTTTTTCATGAATGGATGTTGAATTTTCTCAAAGGCTTTTCTGCAGTTATTGAGATGATTATATGGTTTTTCCTTTTATGTTTGTAAATATGGTAAAACATATTGTTGATTTTCAATATTAAACCTTGCAAACCTTTATTTGGGGATAAACTCCACTTGGTCATGATGTAATATCCTTTTTATGTATTCAGTTTAACTTGCTAAAATTTTGTGATGAATTTTTGTATCTTAGTCATGAAAGATACTAATCTGTAAGTTTGTTTTCTTGTAATGCTAGTTTTTGTATCAGGGTAATGCAGTCCTCATAGAATGAGTTGGGGAGTGTTCTCTCCTGGGCATTTTTCTAGAAGAGTTTATGTAGAGTTGGGTTTTTTCCTCACAGGCTTGGAGAATTCCACCAGTGAGGCCATCTTGGCCTTTAGTTTTGTAAGAAAGCATTTAAATACAAATTAATTTCCATTAATAGATATAGACCTATTATCTGTTTTTTCTTAATGATTTTTTATATTTATGCCTTTCAAGGAATTCATCCATTTCATCTAAATTGTTGAATTTCTTGGCACAACATTATTCAGAATATCCCTTTACTGTCCTTTTAATGTCCTAGAAAGATGTCCCCTTTCTTGTTCCTGATACTGGTAATTTTCATGTTCCCTCTCTTTCCCCTGATCAGTTTGGTAAGAGGTCTATCAGTTTTATTTTCTTAAAGGACCATCATGCATTGTTACTGATGAAAAGTCTGCTGCTGTTAAAGTTTGGAAAATTTTTGGCCAATATTTTCCTCAGATTTTTCCCTGCCTCAAGTGTCTCTTCTGTTGTCAATCCCATCCTGTGTGTTTTTCATCTCAGAAGTAAACACTTGGGTCTTTTTCTCTTCCGTGTCTTTCCTGTACCTTCTTGTGTTTACTATGTGAGAGTTTTTGGTGCCTTGTTACTCATTCTGTCGTCTGTATAATTGCTGGATCTGCTTCTACGAATTATTTTCCCTCATTATGGGTCATATATTCCTGCTGCTTTGGTTGCCTAGTCATTTTTCATTGTGAATTTTATATTATTGAGTGCTGGGGGAGGTTTTTATTCCTTTAAATATTTTGGAGCTTTGTTCTCATTTGCAAGTAAGTAACTTGGAAACACTGAGCCTTTCACGGTTTGATTTAAGTTTTGATAGGCAGGCCCAACAGCCTTTAATCTTGGGATCATGTGGCCTCACTCATCTGATGCCCTAGTGTTACGGGATTTCTCATCACTGCTGGAATGGGTACTGTCCGTAGCCCTTTGTGCTCTGGGAATTGTCCCCTGCTCCTCTTGGGGACATCTTTCCTGGCCTCAGGTAGTTTGCTCCCTCCTGTGCTGATTGGCTGAAGATGAGGGGTCTTCAGAGGCCTCTAGCTCTCTCTGGAACCTCCTGCTTCCTGATTTCTTCACCCTGTGTCCTCAACTCAGGGCAGCCACTCACATCTCTCTGGGGTCCTTATGCCAGAACCATGGCCTGGACACTGTCCGGGCAGGGAATACTTGTCAGGCTCACCTCAGTTGGTTTCCATGCTCTCAGGGCACTCCTGTGTCCAGTGTCTCATGTTGTCCAGCCCAGACCCCATCGTCCCATACATTTTGTCTGGTTCTTAAGCTAACGTGGGATGATAAATTTAGGTCTGGCTACTCCATCATGGCCAGAAGTGAAGTCCTCCACATGTTTGAACATACATAATATATATAAGTTATATTCTCGGGAGGAGTCCGAGGTTCTTGAATGTACACCTGTTACTCTCAGTGGTCGTATATTCTGCCCTCCTCTCACATTAGCTCAGCTCCAAGGAAAGTGCCAGGTGGGTCACACAGCTCATGTGCTCATTTCCGTTGCCGGCATACTGAACATGCTAGTCTAAACAAACCTAGTTCTCCCCCCTTTTTTTCTGGTTATGACCTATTTCCCAGCGTGCAATCTTTGAGAAGCTTAACGGCCTCCATTTTCTGTTTGCGTGTACAACTCTGACTTCGTTCCTCAGCCCCTTCAGATCGTGAGGACTGAGAGGGGATGTCCCGCCATGGTGTGGTCATAGCTCCTTGACTGTCGGTCGTGCCCAACCTGTTTCATTATTCTGTGTTTGCTGTTTTATATTTCTGCATTCTGTTTTATACAAAATGTACATGTTTAGCTAATTGTTGTATTTTGTATTTTTCTAGCTAATTTTTTCTTCATAAATCACACTATTTTTCAAATAATCTATAATTACAGAATCTTTAATTTTATTTATTTTTTTTAAGATTTTATTTATGCGAGGGACTCCTGGGTGGCTCAGTCAGTTAAGCGTCTTGCCTTCAGCTCAGGTCATGATCTCGGGGTCCTGGGATCAAGCCTCATGGCTGGCTCCCTGATCAGCAGAGAGTCTGCTTGTTCTCTGCCCCACCCCCTGCTTGTGCGTGCTCACTCGCTCTCTCTGTCTCTCTCTCTCAAAAAATAAATCTTTTTAAAAATGCTTTTGTGATTACAGTTTAAGGAGAAATAAGCAATCAGGCTTTTAAGTGTTCATATTTAGTTAGCGTCTTTGACCACTTACTTTCAAATAGTCTGTGAAATCTCTAATGTTCTTACTGTATTCAGTTAAACTATTTTGTGTTACTGGGACACCTGGATGGTTCAGTCGGTAGAGCATGCAATTCTTGATCTCAGGATCATGCATTCAAGCCCCACATTGTGTGTGGGGCCTACTTTTAAAAAATAATATATTTCTTAAAAAAACAAAAAACTATTTTGTATTACAACGGTCTAACAGGAATAGTACCTGTTAGAGAAGTAATGCTGAAGGGTATAATTCAGGAGACAGAAATTGCCATACATTTAAAGTGGATGCTACGAATTTTCAAAACAACCAGGTAGATTTTGAATAGGGAATGCTTAAAAGGTACTTAGAAGGGGCGCCTGGATGGCTCAGTTGGTTAAGCGTCTGCCTTTGGTTCAGGTCATGATTCCAAGGTCCTAGGATTGAGCCCCATGTCAGCCTCCCTGCTCAGCGGGGAGTCTGCTTCTCCCTCTCCCCCTGCTGCTCCCCCTACTTGTGCTCCCTCTCTCTGTCAAATAAATAAATGAAATTAAAAAAAAAAATAAGGCATTTAGAAATGTTTTTCTCCATAAACAAGTATCACCAGTAGAAACTTAATAAGACACATCACCGTGAATGTGTATTGTCACCATTTTCACAGAATTTAAGGTATTTCGGGGCGCCTGGTTGGCTCAGTTATTAAGCGTCTGCCTTCGGTTCAGGTCATGATCCCAGCGTTCTGGAATTGAGCCCCACGTCAGGCTCCGTGCTCAGCGGGAGGCCTGCTTCTCCCTCTCACACTCCCCCTGCTTGTGTTCCCTTTCTTGCTGCCTCTTTCTCTGTCAAATAAATAAAATCTTTAAAAAAAAGAATTTAAGACATTTCTTCCTAATCTTCAGATTTGTGTGGACTGCTCCCTCTTAACTCATGGTTCTAATTACATTTGCATTTTACAATTACATTACAACTCATTACAACTATGTGATGAGGAGGTGACAGGCACATGGGGCTTAGACACAGTGTAACCTCACTCATCACAGCATTCTGAGGGTGTCAGTCATTTATGAGAACCCTACCTAGAGATGGTGGAAGTGTTTTTTTAAAGACTGGATTTTGGACATTTATATGGTTTGTCTTTGCCTTCAGAGCTAAGTGTGTTCTGTTGTGTATCCCTCAGGTGAAAGATGAACAGCATCAGTGTTCTCTGGGCCATCTGAAGATCCCTCTCAGTCAGCTGCTTACCAGCGATGACATGACCATGAACCAGCGATTCCAACTCAGTAATTCAGGTCCCAACAGCACTCTGAAGATGAAGATCGCCCTCAGGGTACTGTAGTCTTCTGCAGCAGGTGCAGGAGTGGACGGGGTAATGGGCAACACTGCTGACGCTTGTGGGCACTGCTCCAGAGTGTGGCAGAGGGCACGGGGCACTCATCTGGGGAGCGAGGAAGCCACTGCTGATGGATTCCAGGTGCCCAAGGGAGAGATAATTGAGGCTTGGACTCAGACATCTGCCCAAGTTGGCGTTCCAGATTGCTTGAGCAGGCCAAGTTAAATTTTCAAAGGCCATTCAGGAGAGAAAATTTAATAAAATTCTACAAGATGGTAGAAATTACAAACAAAAAATTTTTGTCTGAAGTAGACAGTGATTCTTGTGAGTGCCTAAGGAAATGTTCAAAATTAATAAAGTTGGCAAACAGATGAAAAATGCTAAAACTCACTAATTTTTAAAATGGAAATTAAAAGGAACCCACTTTTTAAAAAATTGAAGCACACTTAGTCTCTGGAGCATGCAGTGTACATGGTCTCTTTGCACTTGGTCCCAACTCTGGGGATCAGCACAGTTTCTCCAGAAAGGCCTACAGTGTCTCCAGGCCATAAACGAAAAAGCCCATGAGCCAAGAATCCTTTTTCTGCAAATCTGACTTTCAGTAAGAAGGCAGAATGCAGAGAGATCATGAACATGAAGATATTTTCTGCAGCCTTATTTTATAAACACGGGAAGAGGTGACACTGTCACTAACCCCAGGGTGCAGGGTTTGTGGGGTACAGGCTCTGCTCGGTGGAGTATTGCACACCTGGACACAACAGATGAAAGCCAGCAAAGCAAAGGGTCCACATGCTCACGCAAGCTGAGGAGCGTGAGGCCTGCTCCTGCATTGAGGCTGTGTGTGTGGTGGCCCCCTGGGGAGGGTGTCCTTGCCTCTCATCCTTTCTTGGGGGCTCTCGGCTCAGACTCGCCCAGCAGTGACATCACCCCACAACTGTGCAGGAATGTGTGCAAATGGAAGAGGCTGAGGAGAAACGCAGAAGTGACATTTACATCACGGAAGTGATACTTTAATTCGTTAGACTTTCCTTTTCCTAAACTGACTGTAATATGGTGTTACTTTAATAATAGAGTAGCTGAACATACAGACTAGATTGTTTACACTGTTTTGTGCCAACTTTTAAAGAAACATTTGGAAGTGAATCTATCTGAAGCCATTCAGGTATCCGGCTGTTCTAGTGTCACTGATTTTAATTTCATGTTTACTTCCACCTGTAGGTACTCCACCTCGAAAAGCAAGAAAGGTCTCCAGACCACCAACACTCAGCTCAAGTAAAGCGACCCTCTGTTTCTAAAGAAGGGAGGAAAATCTCTGTCAGATCTCAGATGTCTGCATCGCCAGGCTCTGGTGATAGCAGCACAGCCCCATGCACGCCCGTCATTGGGAGCGGCGATAAGCCTGGTGGGGAAGAGAGAGCCCAGCCTGTGGAGGCCAGCCCCCAGGGACCACGAGACCTGGGCAGAAGCTCCTCCAGCCTCCAGGCTGTTGCCACCTGCTCCCCGAGCCATGTCTCCGTCAAGGAGCCCACCCCAAGCATAGCCTCAGACATATCACTGCCCATTGCCACCCAGGAGCTTCGGCAGAGACTGCGGCAGCTGGAGAAGTAACTAGACGTCCCCTTTGTTCTTGTCAAATCAGAACACATCTTTTCATGCTGCAGAGAGGGGATATCATCTTAAGTTAGTTAAAAGAACTTAAGGTGGCTTTGGCCGTTTACTCATTGAGTCTTTGACTTTGAAAATAAATCTGCCATTTTCTAGGGCCTAATGTTTGGCTCATTTAAAGATCAGGAAGCAGTGGGTAACGGGTTCCGTGACTAGGAAAGGGTCTGAAGCCACGGTGTGCCTGTCCTCAGACCAGAAAGGCGGGTTCTAGAGCTGAGGTGCGCTCTTAGCACAATAGTTGTGTCTGCTATAAGAACAGGTCCTGTGTGCTCAGTGTTATGACCACTGGCCATTGTTGTCGAGTGTTTGGATTCATAGATGTGCCCCTGGGTTCTTGAGAGAAGGAGGAAAACAGCTTACAGTTATCGCAAGCTTCAGATGTTAGCCTTTTCCTCTCAGAGGAAGGAATAAGCTTGCCCTTTGAAGCTGTTCTTCCTGTCTGCTGTTCTCAGAGGTGTGTTGAGGAATCAGAAGTGGAGGCAGAGATGAGATGAGTGCTCCTGGGGGTAGAGGAAGGGTGCAGCTCTGTGACCCACACCCAGCATACTTTTCTCCTTCGTGCTTCCTCACGTCCGCTATTTTGGGAAAAAAAAAAGAAGAAACCAGTCCCTTCCTCTCTTGCTCTAAAAGGAAATAGAATTTTAAATAAGAAAGTACTTTTTCACAGGAGCCAAATTTGGGGAGTAGCTGGACTGGTCTTGGGGGACGTTGCACTGGAGCAGCTGTTGGTGGTCTTGGGAGTCTGTGCTTCAAGCCTGTCAGAGCGAGCCAAGGGGTAGTGTTGTGTCAGACAGGCTGCCAGTAAAAGCAAGCCAATGTGTGTGGGGCTTTGAGAAAGCATGTGTAGGTTAGGGTAGTGACAGAATTGATGTTTGCAATTAGGAGACCTCCAAGTCTCATTTTTACCATGGACCCTAACTGAAAAAGCTGTCAGTTCTGAATGATTAAGTTATGTTGAAACCTTATTTGAAATATGAGTTCAGCTGGTTGATTAAGAGTCCAGAGTTCAAATTTTGTTCAAGTCCATGGGTAATGAATTTGGTTCCTTCTTGTACCAGTGACGCACAGCCCTTCAGTTCTGAGGAGAGCTGTAACTTCCTGCTTTGCTTCCCCAGTGGGACAACGCTGGGGCAGTCGCCCCTGGGGCAGATCCAGCTGACCATCCGGCATAGCTCACAGAGAAACAAGCTCGTGGTGGTCGTGCACTCCTGCAGGTGAGCTGGGCACCCTGGGGCCCCAGGGTAGCCATTACATGGGGAGCAAAACACTGAGTTGTAGCCTCACCAAACATCTTTGAAGAACAAAGTCATGAGATTGTACCATAATCCTAGTATTCAGTGTTGTATTCTTGCTTTGTTCTCGACATTGTTTCGTAAGTATCTTCTCTTCATAGCCGTTTTGGTGGCTTTGTAGTACACTCTTGAGCTGCCATCCTGGATGTTTAGATTGTCCGTATTACATGTAGCGTAGTGACGAACATATCTTCCTTTTCTTGAAGTGTCTTCTTGGGATTAAATTTCCAGGAGCAAAGTTATATCAATTCAGAGAATCCAAAGAAGTTTATGGGATTGTGATAGGTATTATCAATAGTCTTTCAAGACCATTTCTGGAGCATACTGTTTGATATTGGCACCCAAGGGTACAGGTGTGCCTTTCCCACCCCCCCATCGGGAACAGTTTATTGTCAGTGTACTAATTTAGTAAGTGTAACATGAGATGACAGTGTTGCTTTAATTTGTATTTGATTAGTGATGATAGTATGCAGCCAGCTAATTATTTCCCTTTTAGGTAACTTGTCCATCTCAGTAGAAGTTATGATATAAACGTATGACATAAATATTTGAATCTTTTAAAAGACTGTTAGAAACATAGGAAGCTAAAATTAGTGACATTTAGAAATATTATAGAAGTGTAGGGTTCAGTTTCATACCTGTTTATTGAGCGCTCTGTGGATTCTCGCTGTGAGATGATTACTGTCACACAGGACTCTCCCCAAGTAATCCCCGAACTAGGTTTTCAGGTTGATCAGCACGTGCATAATTTGAAGTAGGTGCATGTAGTTAAATGCCAGACTGTGCTTGGCTCTCTTCTCCCGGGGGAAGAGCCGCAGGGCTGCACAGAGGGGTGAAAGGTTCATCAACGAAGGGCAGAGAGTGGAGTGAGCAGCCTGAGCTGGCGCCGAGGAGGGCGGGGGGCCTCGCTGGGGTCTCCCGGAGGGCTGCTTCCCTTGGCTGTAGGGCCGACCACACTTCCTCACTGGGAAAAGACAGACAGTGTAAGTACTGTGGAAAGATACACCAGCAGTTGCCATTTTCAAAGCAGAACAAGGTATCAGAATGTCCCCCAAATACTGGGCTCAAGAAATGGAGGCAGAAGTCATCTCCACCAACAAGTGAGCACGGGATGAAGACAGAAGCACACTTTGCTCCTTTGTGCTTCTCAGTGGTTCAGATGAATGGGAAATCAGAATAGTGAGTTTGAACATGACGCTAATGGTCATTTTCCTAGATTCTAATGTCTCGTGTCCTCTGGTTTGCGTCATAAGAAATCTCATTGCGTTCTCTGAAGACGGCTCTGACCCCTACGTCCGCGTGTATTTGTTACCAGACAAGAGGAGGTCGGGACGGAGGAAAACACACGTGTCGAAGAGAACACTGAACCCCGTGTTTGACCAGAGGTATGTGTCTACTCGGGGGGGAGCAGATTACTGAATCATCAAATGAGGAAGGCTCGATCAGTACCTTTGACTGACTGATGCATTCAAACCAACACTCTTGTTGGGTGGTATCAGTGAAGAATTTGAGATGAGCACCCACAGACTTGCCAACATAAATAGATAAACATTTTGGATTTCATCTAGAAGCGCTAAGCATAGTAAGTCCAAGTTGTGAACATTGTGGAAGAGAGACTCATGATTGAGGACCTTAAAGAACTTTCATTTTGTGGGGTTGTAAAAACAGAATTTAAAATAAGTATATTTTAATTTTTTTCTTCAAATTTTTATTTAAATTCTAGTTAGTGAACATACAATGTAATATTGGTTTCAGGAATAGAATTCAGTGGTTCGTCACTTACAACACCCAATGCTTGATTTTAAATTTTATTTTAAATAATAATAAGTCTATAACATCTTAAAATATTCTCCTGAAAAAGAAAAGTAGTTTCCAAAACAATTATATATATATATGGCATTTTTGTTTAACATTTTTACAGATCTCTATAGTGGTTTGTCTTAATAAAGGTCCTACTGCTTCTGCTCTCAGTCTGATGTGCTCATCTCCAGAGAGGGTCTCGGGTGGCCTCCAGGGGCCTCAAGCCACATTGAAATGAGCCTCAGTCTAGGGGTGCCTGGTGGCTCAGCCGTTAAGCGTCTGCCTTCGGCTCAGGTCATGATCCCAGGGTCCTGGGATCCAGCCCCGCATCGGGCTCCCTGCTTGGCGGGAACCCTGCTTCTCCCTCTCACACTCCCCCTGCTTGTGTTCCCTCTCTCGCTATCTCTGTCAAATAAATAAGTAAAATCTTTTAATAAATAAGCCTCAGTCTGTGCAAACTGGGTGCCTTACGTTACGGTCTCTATAGCTAAAAATCCACCAGCATTTTGGGAAATAATAAAGTCAAATGGTGTCAAAATATCTGTCACTTCTGTTTACATGTATCTTCAGAGGGACTGGTCGTTCTATGATAACTTCATGCCAATAGCTCTGTTTAAACCACGGTCATAAACTGACAGGCATGCCGCAGATCCTGGTGGGGGTGTGTTTTGACAGTGTTCTCACTTAGCCCCCAGCATTTAAGGATTCAGAGACCCCACCTGCAAGGCTGGGTTTCTAGCTGCTCCAGCTGCTTGGAAAGGCAGGTGGCCTTCCAGCCACATCCCTGCAGGGCCTCAGCGCTCTGTTCTCTGGTTTACCAGAGACCCTGCCTCACAATGGCAGGACACCAGCCAGCTTTGAGGACTTGGTGCCCTGGAGGCATTTTGGGTTGCGGTGTCTGACCTCAGCCATTAGAAAGTGCCCTGCAGATCTGTTTGCTTCCATGAGGCTGTTATCACTTAGTTCGCTAACCCGGTCATTGTAATTACTGTTCTTTAGTCTTTAGGCCTGGATGAGTGAACTGATCTGGACTCCCGGCTGTGTTCTACAAATGTCCCCAGTCCCCCATCATTCTAACTATTATAAATACAACATCCCATACTTAGGGTGCAAGAGTCAGCACGCATGTTTGGAAAATAATGGGAAAAAATTGTTTTTGAGTCTTCATGAAATGCCAGATCCAAACACTGAAAAGAACTCAATTGTGTAATAAAAAATCAATGTAGCATTTGGACCTGTCTCATAAGCAGAAATGTCTTTTTTTAGTTATAAAATACAATAAAATTAGGGGGAAATTTAAGGAAGGTCCTCTTTTCTCCATGTCAGCTTTGATTTCAGCGTTTCATTACCAGAAGTACAGAGGAGAACGTTGGATGTAGCAGTGAAGAACAGTGGCGGCTTCCTGTCCAAAGATAAAGGGCTTCTTGGCAAAGTAAGTTTGAAAAATATCTTTGGTCAGGTCCTGTATTGTATAAACATGAAACACTTACCCAAAGTGCATTTTTCTTTAGACCATACTTAAATAAGTGGAAAGAGGTGAACGTCCTCTGTGATTACGCTTATCTATAAAATAGTGGACTATAAAAGACCGTGTTGTCTAAAACCTGAGTACATTTTGAAGATTATTTTTAAATTATTTTCATTGATTTTATGTATTCATATTGTTGGTATATGATTCATCTAACAAATTAGTGGCTTTATTTCTGAATTTATTCTAGTCTTTGTGTAAATTCACATGGAACTCTTGCATAAGATTGTATATTCTTTAATATTGAATGTACACAAAGGTCAAGTTAGGGAAGAGGAGTTTTCAGTTATAGGTACCAGTTACTGGTGATCCCTACCAGCTGTGCTGCCGTTTATGGCGCGTGAGCCAATATCCTTGTAAATTATCTGCACTGATTCTTGTTAATAACTGAATTTTGAGACTGCTGGGTACAGGGTGGAGCTCTTGGATGTGACCCACTATATCATTCATGGGGGGTCATCAGAGCCCAAAACACTGACAGGGAGAGACTCAAGATAATAGAGAGTGAGTTCCAGACTGGGGCAGGAGGAGGTTCGAGAGGCTGGGAGGATTGTGGGGGGTGAGCAGGGGCTGCTGCACCCACTGTAACAAATGTTCCACCCACAGGTGTTGGTTGGTCTGGCGTCCGAAGAACTAGCCAAGGGTTGGACCCAGTGGTGAGTGTCCTACCACAGATGAGCCCTGTGTGTTTACCTCACAACACTCTCTCCAGTTGACCTCACGTCTGTCCTCCTCTCCGTGTGCACCCCCAGGTATGACCTCACGGAAGATGGCACGAGACCACACGTGGTGACGTAGTCCATGCCGGGCGCGAGGAGCCCACCCTTGTGTGCTCAGAGCACGCCTTCCCGCACATGTACCAATACTGTTTTTATAATTTCAGTGTATTTAGTTATATAAATCTTAATAGTTTTATAAACCATGTTGACATTTTAGGCATATTTGGCCAATATTATCATTAGATTTCGTATGTTTAATTTTCTGTAGTGTTTCACCAGTTATTACAGTGTGTAATAGGGTAGCAGATAGTTACCATGTCACGTAAAGCTGTATGTCAGTTGTATCTACTAGGAAGCAGATGTATGTATATGCTTTACTATTGCCTTGTTTTGTACACACTGAGGTACACTATGCCATGTAAATAGACTATTTTTTATAATCTCTACATGCTGGTTTAAATTCTGAAGAAAATGGATTAAGGAAATATATTTTTTTTCTTCTAAAATGTATTAAATTCTTATGACAGATAATCATTTTGTCTTTGCAGGGTAAAGTTCTCAGTGACCAATTTTATGGTGTTTCTTTTTAAAAAGAAAGGCTGAAAGATTAAATATTAGTATACTTCTGCCCATCATGAATGACGAAAGTATGCAAAATATTACCAGTTTCATAACTATAAAGATGTATTATTGAGTTAGTTGAAGTGCTTATAAGGAAAAGTGTGTAACTGAGTAATACAAAATACTAAGAGCATTGTCATGATTCATAAATCATGGTGCACTAATTTGAAATTTCTTACGTAAAATGAAATGTCTTAAGTTTATTTTTAATTGCCTGATATAACTTATTTATGAAGTAGTACACAGATACACAGTTATACGCCCTAAAATATAATACAAGTTTTCAGTGTTAGCAGTTAGGCTCTTGTGAAACCGTCGGTCATGAGCTTTGTTAATTTCCAGTGTTTTCCCAGCCTGTGAAGACAGGCTCACGTGGTCACCATAAAGTTTGGGATAGATCTGGGTAAGTAGGTAGGAAGTTGTTTTAAAAACCAACAGCTCGTTCATCATCGGACGCCCTGTGCAAGGCCACGTGCTGCTGGGCCACAGGGTTCCAGCACGGCGGCTGTGGACTGTAAATAACCATTTCCTGAGTCTCCTCACTTATGCCGTGGCTGACCTCAGTACTGGGATATTGTTATACAGTTTTTATTTTGGAATATTTTTCTTCTGGGATTATTGTAGCATGTTTTGTGTACTCGAGTCCCAAGCCTCCTGGGGGATGAGGCTCTGCAGCAGTGTCCTTTGCTCTGCATGTCTCTGGGGAACGTGTGATGCAGGTGACTTCCTTAGCCATAGAACATTCTGAATCACGTATGCAGATCCTGGGGGGCTAGAGCTTTGTGACCGAAATTGGAGAGCTTACCGGAAATCCGTCTCGTGGACTCAAGGACTGCTCATGTGACCAAAATACCAAAGTGCCTGTGGTGGACGCCGATTGCTACTTCTGCACACTTCTGCCTTCCCGCAGATTTCACGTTTGTTTTACTGACAGTCGGAACCTGGGTTTGTTTCTGATGGAGTCTGTAGTTCACAGCACATTTCATGTAATCTTAAAGACGGTATAATCTCACTGTTTCCTGCTTAGTGAAACTTCTCTATAAACCATGTCCAGCATTCGTGTCCAGGAGGAATTTATTCATACGTTGATGCACACATGAACATATATGCACACATGAAATTTAACTGTGGTATTTTAGTAGCATGATAAAGGCAGGTAGTTACTTATTAAATCTAGTTGCCTGCCCATGGTATTAGATTTATTGAAGACTTGTTTTTTTAATTCGGTCTGTTGAAGGGCTTCTGGCATAATCTATAAGAAGAGAACCACTCACTGAAATGCATCATAACCGTAATTTTTACCAGCATCCTAAACATTTGGGTTTTGCAATCATGTGCTCACCTATTTGGTATATGTTTACTTTATGGAATGCTTTAAGCAATGAGGCAAAATAAATACAATGAAAGGGAGAAAGCCAGTTAGCAGCATGACGCACGCCTTGTGATGCAGGGACTGGGGAGCCTGGAGACAGACCCATCTGCAGGTTCTGAGGCCCCGGCAGCAGGCTTCATTCTGCTGAAAAGGAAAGAAAGAAAGGAAAGGGACGACTCTAAAGACATTAAACGTTTCCCAATGTGACTCTTCTCTTCTGGCAAGATGAGCCCTCAGTGGGAAGCTCTTATATTCTGTGGGGGAGGGGTGAGAATCACTGTCAAGGCCAGACTCGGCACTCCAGGGTTCTGTGATGGAGAACACTTGAGTTCTCAAAATGTTCGTCACTGGTTCTTAATAACTGATTCATCTAGGAAAAGGGAACGTTAACTTTTCTATATTGAGCCAAACCAATGGGAGGAAAATTAAATGAATTTGAATTGTTAGTTTGTACTACATTCTGTTAGTGGGTTGCTTATCCTGTGCCTTAAAATATGGAAGTGTGGCGGTGTTGTTTTCAAGTTTCAGATCGTAGCTGTAGTCACCGCGACTCATATTCTGTACTAGGAGAATTCATTTCGCAGCTACGCTTCATCAGGAGGCCAGCCCTTCTTCAAGAACCTAAGCTCAATGCAGACCAGTTTGTATGTGCGTTTACACTCTGGTCGTCACCCACTGCAAATGGAAAACAGAGCGTTTTTTAATTATTATAGAGTGTCCTTTTTGATCAACTAATTTTACATGACAATGCATGTATTTATTCAATAAACTTTTATGTTAGCTAACTTGTGATTTGTTTTTCCGTTGTCTTTTGAAATGAAGCTTTTAGTGTGGGGTCAAATAATTTGAAAAGTAGATATAATACATTATTTATAAATGCTATGTGTGAATTCTTTTATTTCCAAAAAGAGCTTGAGACCATTGATACTAATCTTGTTCCCATCTTCTTTTTTTTTCTTTTTTTTTTTCTTTTTAGTAGTCTTTATGCCCAAGGTGGGCCTTAAACCCACAACCCTGAGATCAAGAGTCAGATGCTCTGCCAACTGAGCCAGCCAGGTGCCCCTCTCTTGTTCCCATCTTAATTTGACTCTGCCTGCGTTAGACTTGGAGTCTTGAAAACAGCTCTTATGAAAGACAATCACAAGTAGAAAAAAATAGTCTTTGAGGGTCTTTTGTACACAGAGCCCTGAGAAGTGGTGACCCAGAGGCTGGCTGGAACAGGTGGGTAAGCACTAGGCCGGGCCCTGCTGGTGCCCGAGGCCACTGCATCACCCCGCCCCCTCCCTCTGTGCTGCCTGCCACTAATCAGCCTCCTTTACCATCTTCAACCAGACGGTAAATGTGGACACACGCCAGTTTTCTTTCCGGTCCCTGTTTTAGTATTTACTCAGCATTCTGCTTGATAGCAGTGACACACCATGGTTTCCAAATTTTTATCTGGAGTACAGACTCTGCTTCTGGCTGAAGACCCGTTAACCCAGTGCCTCCTTGTTGGCACTCTGCACTGGGAGGCCTCGTGGTGTTTCTGTCCATCGGTCAGCGTCTGCTGAGGAGCTTGAGATGGAGACCGAGACGGTCCCTCTGCCTCCCTCTGCCTCTCCCCCCATGTGAAGATAGCAGGTCCCTTAGTCCCGCCCCAGAATACATCCAGTTGGCTGTTGTCTTGAGTCCAAGCCACTGCCTTTCCCGTCTGTCAGCTCCCAGCGTTGGCACTTTGGCCTCCTCCCCCTGCATTCTCCATGCAGTGACCAAAGGGATCTTTGAAAACACACCTCTGACTCATTACTGCTCTCCATGCCCTTAGAAGAAAAACCAAGAGCGTATCAAGCTGTGAGACCCTCCTAACCGATTTCCTTCTACAGTGCTCCTGTGATGCTTCCTCTCTGTTCCGGAAACTTCCCCCGCCCCTCCTTCCCACCTCCGTGCCCAGCCTGCTCTTCCCCTGACACGGGCCTGGCTAACTCCCTCTGCCCTTCGCTTCTCAGCGGAGTGCATTTCCTCGGCTGTCCCTGACCAACACTCTCCCTGTCACAAGCTCTCTTAGCACCGTGCTGCTTTCATTCATAGACTAAACGTAATTGCGGTTTTGCTTTGTTTAAAATCACATCCCAGCTGCACTCTAAGCTCCCAAGGGCAGCTTATGTGGGTTTTAATTAAAACTTTTTCCAGTGGCTTATCACTACTCTTGGCCCGGGGTAAACAAGTAACTGCTGGATGTTTGGCAGGCCTTAACGTTAATTTGTCTCACGTTTCCATTTAAAGAAAGACACCTGTCGACAGTTCTTAGTAAAGTCTAAAGAGAAAGGTAGTGATGAACATAAAAAATACTGTTGCAACAAAAAGCCAACAGTGTAATTCTCTGAGAAACAGCTGAGCACAAACGTGGGAAAGGAGGAAGTCTGCCTTTATTTGGTGTTATTCTGGAAATCCTGGGCAATATGATATGAAAAGAAAAAAGATTGATAAATTTTGTTTGGAAGAAGTCATTTTCAAAATATGAGATTGCCTACCTGTAAAATCTAAGAAAACGGGGACCCTGGGTGGCTCAGTCGGTTAAGCGGGCAGAGCTGTGTCTGGCCTGAGCAGGCCAGGTCCTGATGACTCACTGCTGGCCGTCCTCATCCGAGGAAATCTGTCCGATCCTTAGCTGACCAAGACAGCGCGCTGAGCAGACTTCAGAGGCAGCACATGACAAGGCAGCTTTTAGAGAAGTAGCCCAAGAAATGTGCTAAACCAGAAACAACAAAGTCAAGGCGGAGGGAATCTTACCTACGGAGTTGCCATACTATTACTTTAAATGTCCAGTTTTCAACGAAAAGCCGTAAGATGTGCAAAGCAGCAGTAAAGGGTGGGCTGTACGGGGAGAAAGCAGTCAGTGGAAAATGTCCCTACGGAGCCTAGATGTTGGGCATACGTGGACAAAGACCTTGAATCAGCTGTTGTAAATACGTTCGAAGAAATGAATTCAAGACAAGTGTGAGAATAATAAAGAGAGAAATAATCAAAAGGATGAAAAGAAATTCTGGAGTTTATAATAAGTGAAATAGAAAATTTACTAAAAGAGTTCCACAGATTTGAGCTGACAGAAATAAGAACAAACAGGGGCGCCTGCGTAGCGCAGTCGTTAAAGCGTCTGCCTTCGGCTCAGGGCGTGATCCTGGCGTTCCGGGATCGAGTCCCACATCAGGCTCCTCTGCTATGAGCCTGCTTCTTCCTCTCCCACTCCCCTGCTGTGTTCCCTCTCTCGCTGGCTGTCTCTGTCAAATAAATAAATAAATCTTTAAAAAAAAAAAAAAAGAACAAACAGGAGGCAGGTCAGTGAGATCTCTGACAAACAGAGATACTACACTCACGCATCGGAGTCCTGGAGGGAGACGGGGCGCAGGGCCAGAAAGGACGGGACAGGATGCCAGCCCAGCACAGGCCGGGTGGGTTCCACATAGAGAGTCTGCCCTAGGCACATCGTGGTCAGAGTGGTGGAAGTCCAGGACAGTCTGAAAGCAGCAAGAGAGACCGTCTCACCCTGGACTCCTCCATAAGATAGCCACTGCCCCTCACCCGAAGCCATGGAGGCCAGCGCAGGGCACGGTGGGGGGGGGGGGGTGACGATTCCGATGCTGGAAGAAAGACTGTCAGCCAAACGTCCTATGTCCAACGAAACAGTCCTTCAGAAATGATGGAGAAACAGCCATCCCCAGATTTACAAAAACAAACAAACAAACAAAAAAAAAAACTGTCGCTAGCCCACTTGCTCTCCAAGAAGCACTAAAGGAGCTAATGTCACTTTTCTGTGTGTGTACACATTTATTCACGACTGCTCTGTAATTTGATGTATCTCTTCGTACTTGGAGTACGGGAGTCTGGGAAGGAATGTAGCCCACTGGTTAAGAGTGTGGCTCTGAGTCAGACTGCCGGTGTTCAGACCCCAGTCCTGGCCCTGTGTGACCTAGAGCAAGTCTCAGACCGTCTCTGTGCTTCCGGCTGCCCATCTGTCAGCAGGAACAGCCTTAGGACTTGTGCACAAGGTGGTCTAGAGGAAAACATGAGATGGTACCCGCCGATATTTAGGCCAGCGCCTGGCAGGCGCGTGCGATGCTGCCCCGTGTCTTACTCCCCTTCAAGCCAGGACGGGGCGCCCCCTCCGCTCCTCGCCCCTCAGTTCAGGACTGCCACAGCTTTGCCACGCGCTTCTGCGCACACGTCCCCTCCCTCCACCCTGGCTCTCTGCCTCTGGCATGTTGCCACACGTCTGTCCAAGAACAAGAGCCTCAACACCTTCCCCACCGCCGTGGCCGTGGCCTCCGTGGCCGCCAGCCGCCCGCAGTGGTGTCTGTCAGGCCTTCCTCTGAGGGGTGCCTCCAGCAGGCTCCCCGTGGCCGCGGTGAGAAGGCACCAGCCCCCTTATCCACCACAGCACAAGGAGTTTGTTGTTACTTCCGTTCGTTGTGGCGTCAAAGGTACAGAAATGTGTACAGACCCTAGCTGTAGAGACCCAGCTGTACAGACCCAGAATCTTCACAAACAGCATCCTGTGTGACCAGCACTACCATGCAGAGTGCCCCCCTCGATGCCGCCCCCCACGGGGCAGCTCCCACTCCGATGCCCAGCCCACAGATGGGCGTCGTCAGACTCTGAGCTGTGTAGAAGCGGAGTTATTCCGTGGGCGTGTGTTTGGCTGCTACCACTGAGTGGTCTGTTTGTGAGGGATACGTGATGTCTCGTACGATAGTTTGGTGAAGCCTTGGGGACCGGAGAAGCACACACACAGTGGGCTAACACGTGGTCAGCTGGGAGCTTCGCACACAGCCTGCCACGGATTCGTCCAGCACCTTCTGCCCGAGGGTCCAGGCCCGTGGGAGGGAGGGACAGGGCTTCTAGATGCAAAGAGCCACCCTCCCTCCTTCCAAGACACTTCTCGGAGGGAACCTCTGATCCACCAGCACCCAGCACACACATTTCCCAAAGCCTGCCTCGATCTGCCTTAAATGACTGTGTGTGAAGACACTGCAGACCAGCCAGGTTACGCCATCGCCCTCTCAGCCCACGTTTTCCTCCAACATGATGGCCTTGCCGGGGGCAGTTTCCAGTCTTGTGAGGACAGCACACACAGCACACGCTTTCCTAGAACCTATACCCAACTGGATAAAATGGGGAAGGTCAATCCTCTCACATTTTGGATCAGTTCACTGCCTCGACCTGCCAAAGTTGGATTTGTCTCCAGAATGAAAGGCAGAGTTATTCCTGGCAGTTTTCTCCGTAAAAAAAAAAAAAAAAAAAAAAAAATTATAAAGCTGCAGCTCCCTGTTCCATGTGTAACCTCATCTCAGTTTGACAGAGACTTGGTTCTCTCTTGTTGAATTATCTTTTCCCTTTCTTACTACTATTTAATATCAAGTCACCTCTCTGTCTTGGCCAAGATTCACTTGTCCGTGGTTTTGCAAGCTGCCTCAGCTCTCAGTTGAGAGCCCAAGCTTTACACATAAATAAAACATACACCCGAAGTTTCTTGGATCATTCTTTATGCAACAGTTCTTCCAAAATCGTGCCCAGAGACCGTGTGGTGAAAGTATCCATCACACCACTCCTAATGTGTGAACGCCCTTGTCCAAAACCAGACTGCGTGCTGAACAAAACAAGCAGGAGGAAGAGCTGATGGCAAGGCTTTTGCCCTGTGAGCTGGGAAACTCAAGGCTACGGGAACGACGAGTTTCACGTCGCTCACGGACTGCGGGGTTTGACCAGGTAAACGCGCAAAAGTTATTTGGCTTTTTCAGCAGACTGGTAGCCCAGTGGTCTTCTCTCTTTTTTGTATCAGGGAAGCTGAGTCAGGGGCAAGGAAGCACAGACATGGTGTGGACAGGCTCGCGCTTGGGAATTGGTTGGTGTCGTCTTCTGGTTTCTGAACAGAGCTGTAAATCCCTGTACGGTCAGGCGAGGTTTCTTGTATGTGCCTGTGCTGACCGTCTCCGTTTTGCCCCTGACATGAGGGACCCCAGTTTAGTTCGGTTCTACACCCTGAACGTGAGGGTCTGGGACTGGCAAAGTAGCTTTCAGGGCTGAACAGCTAGTAAAGTGTGTTCATTATTTCTGGTCAAGTGTAGGAAACAGCTTTGGGAAATTTTTTGTTATGCACGCGTATCTTCCTCTTCTTTGAAAATGTAAACCTATGACACATCTTGTTGACTTTCTCAAAATACAAAATAAAGGCCAAAGCTGGATACTGCTGTCCCTCCAGTGACGTTTAAATCACACACGCGCTCTGTACAAGGTAGTGCACAGGGCAGAAAAGGGGCAGCACCTGTCTTCGTGGACCGAATGTATATGCACGTGCGTGTGTGTGCGTGTGTGCAAGTATTGTGCAAACGTGTGTGTGCGTGCAAAGTGTGCGACACAGGTGTGTGCATTGTGCACGTATGTGTGAGTGAGCACACATGTGTTGTGTGGGCACTGTGAGTGCACGGGTATGTGGGTATGTGTGTTGTGCGTGCAAATGTGTATATTATTTGTGCATTGTGCCTGTGACTGCACACATGTATGCCTATGTGTTGTGTGTGTGTACATACGTGTGCATGCACATTGTGCATGAGTGTATCTACGTGTGTGTTGTGTTTGCACTTACGCACATGTGGGGGTGTCCCTGTATATGTGCATGATTGTGAGTGGACATGTGTGCGTGTGTGGGAGGTGTCTGTATGTGTATTGTGTGTGTGTTTGCATACATGTGTGTGGGTATGCGTGCGTTTAGCTCTTCCAAGATCATCTGCTCACACTGAGTCTGAGCTTAGGTTCCACCGAAAGCACAGCCTGAGGCAAGGCTTACGTGCATGTGGTTTATTTGGGAACATGGTCCCGTGAGGTGAGTCTTGGTTCATTCTCTGAAACAATTTGTATAAGATGGTGACCATCTGTTTCTTGAAAATCCGGTGGAACTTGCCTATAAAATTTTCTGAGCCATTACCCTTTGAATAGGGAGAGTTCAGTTACACATTTGTTTTAAAATTGTGTATCAGTTTATGTGTTTTCAGGTTTCTATCAATTTTGAAAATTATGCATTTTATGCTTTCAAATTTATTGGAAAAGTATTTCTTATGAATTTAATATTCCTATTATATTTATAGTTGCATCTTCTTTTAATTTCCTTATATTGGTTATTTGTATCCTCTATTTTTTTCTTGATTATGGAATCCTACTAGAAGTTGATTTATTTTATTGGCTTTAGAAAGACCTTGATTTTTATTTTATTTTATTTTTTTAAGATTTTATTTATTTGAGAGAGCGAGAGAGAGCAAGTGGAGGAGGAGGAGAGAGACAGACTCTGCACTGAGCATGGAGCCCAATGCTGGGCTTGACCCCATGATCATGACCTGAGCCAAAATCAAGAGTTGGACGCTTAACTGACTAAGCCACCTAGGCGCCCCTTCATTTTTATCAATTGTTTCTCATTTTTGTATTAAAATCTGCTCATTTCCTTTTACTCTGTTGCTCTTCTTCTAGCTTCTAGAGTTAACATCAAACTTATTTTCAATATTTCTTTTAAAAAATTAAATTTATTGGGGCACCTGGGTGGCTCAGTTGGTGAAGCGTCTGCCTTCAGCTCAGGTCATGATCTCAGGGTCCTGGGATTGAGCCCCAGGTCAGGCTCCCTGCTCAGCAGCGAGCCTGCCTCTCCCTCTCCCTGTGCCCCTCCCCCCTGCTCGAGCTCGCACACTCTATCTCTCTGTGGCTCTCTCTCTTGGTCTCTCTCTCAAATAAATAAAATCTTTAAAAGAAATTAAATTTATTCATGGCCACACATTTTACCCTACACCCCGCATTAGCTTCCCCTCGAAAGTTTGGGTAAGTACTTCCGTTGCCGTTTAGATGTAAGTATGTTCTTTTTTTTTAATTTTTAATTTTTTTTTTGATGTAAAGTTCGATGCTTCATTAGTTGCGTATAACACCCAGTGCACCATGCAATACGTGCCCTCCTTACTACCCATCACCGGTCTATCCCATTCCCCCACCCCCCTCCCCTCTGAAGCCCTCAGTTTGTTTCTCAGAGTCCATAGTCTCTCATGCTTCATTCCCCCTTCTGATTACCCCCTCTTTCTTTATCCCTTTCTTCCCCTACCGATCACCCTAGTTCTTATGTTCCATAGATGAGAGAAATCATATGATAATTGTCTTTCTCTGCTTGACTTCTTTCACTTAGCATTATCTCCTCCAGTGCCGTCCATGTTGTAGCAAATGTTGAGAACTCATTCTTTCTGATGGCTGAGTAATATTCCATTGTATATATGGACCACAGTTTCTTAATCCAGTCATCTGTTGAAGGGCATCTCGGTTCCTTCCATGCTTTGGCTATTGTGGACAATGCTGCTATGAACATTGGGGTGCATATGGCCCTTCTCTTCACTACGTCTGTCTCTTTGGGGTAAATACCCAGTAGTGCAATGGCTGGATCATAGGGTAGCTCAATTTTTAACTTTTTAAGGGACCTCCACACTGTTTTCCAGAGTGGCTGTACCAACTTGCATTCCCACCAACAATGTAGGAGGGATCCCCTTTCTCTACATCCTCTCCAGCAATTGTTGTTTCTTGCCTTGTCAATTTTTGCCATTCTAACTGGCGTAAGGTGGTATCTTAGTGTGGTTTTGATTTGAATTTCCCTGCTGGCTAATGATTTTGAACATTTTTTCATGTGTCTGTTAGCCATTTGTATGTCTTCATTGGAAAAGTGTCTGTTCATATCTTCTGCCCATTTTTTGATTTGTTTATTTGTTTCTCGTGTATTGAGTTTGAGAAGTTCTTTGTAGATCTTGGATACCAGTCTTTTTTTTTTTTTTTTAAGATTTTGTTTATTTATTTGACAGAGAGACAGCCAGTGAGAGAGGGAACACAGCAGGGGGAGTGGGAGAGGAAGAAGCAGGCTCCTAGCAGAGGAGCCCGATGTGGGGCTCGATCCTGGAACGCCAGGATCACGCCCTGAGCCGAAGGCAGACGCCTAACAACTGTGCCACCCAGGCGCCCCACGGATACCAGTCTTTTATCTGTAGTGTCATTTGCAAATATATTCTCTCATTCTGTGGGCTGCCTCTTAGTTTTTTTGACTGTTTCCTTGGCTGTGCAGAAGCTTTTTATCTTGATGAAGTCCCACAAGTTCATTTTATCTTTTGTTTCTCTTGCCTTTGGAGATGTGTCATGAAAAAGGTTGCTGTGGCCAATGCTGCCTATGTAAAGGTTGCTGCCTATGCTCTCCTCTAGGATTTTGATGGATTCCTGTAGATGTAAGTATGTTCTAATTTCCACTGGGACTTACTCTTTATTCCATGAGTTATTCAGAACGTTAGAAAGTGTCATAGAGTGTTCTCCCTACCGTTTCGATGTTGGTTTCTCATTTAAATGCACTGAGGTCAGAGAAGATGGTCCAGGAATATTGATTCTTTTGAGGGAAATTGAGCTCATCCCACTCCCTCCCCAGTCTTTGTCCTCCTATCACCGGATCTTCCAGAGCGGGTCTTTTGTTTTTTTGTTTTTTTTTAATGTGGGCTCCACGCCCAGTGTGGAGCCCAATGCAGGGCCTGAACTCATGACCCTGATATCAAGACCTGAGCTGAGATCAAGAGTGGAATGGTGAACCAACTGAGCCACCGAGGCGCCCCAGAGCAGGTCTTAAAGGACATCTGAGACCCCATTCCTCGGTGATATTTGAGATTTTTGAGACAACAGCTCCTACATCCAAGTGAGAGAGGACTTGATGCACTTGTTGGCCCTGAGCTTAGGTCTTGGCCCGTGGCTCCCTATGAACTGTGCCACAGGCACTGGGTTCATGATTTTCAGCTTCTTTCCCTGGGCACACAGTTCACCTGACCCTTGGCTGCAAGCAGTGAGCCCAGACCTGGTTTCTGTTCCGGATGGCGCACGCTCAGCCCTTTTGCACTCTAGACTCAGCAGCCTGTCCGCTGCCTGCAAACCTATGACCTCAGGATCCTTGTTCTGTATTCCTGTTCCATGTATGTTCCATGGGGGAACAGCTACCCATTTTTTGTTCTGTCCAATCTCGACTTACATGGCGGTTTGGAGCAGAGGAAGTGAGTAGAAGCATGCGTTCCCTACACACCGTCGCTAAAATCGGCCTTTCTGTGTGTGCCTGCGTGTGCGAAAGGGACTGTGTGGTGGGAGTCGGAAGGAGCTGCTGGCCATCTTAGCTCCACCTCTCGGGGGCCAGGAGAAGACCCACGCTCTCAAAGATAGTGATTTGCCCAAGGTCTCAGGGCTGGTTATGAAGCCAGCGTGGCCAGAATACAGGCAAATCCCACCAGCTTGTTTTATGGATGCTGGACTCTGTATGACGAGTTCACGGAGCACAGCTACATCTAAATACAGCAAAGTCGTTACATTTAAATCATTCTTACTAAGGGGTACCTGGGCGGCTCAGTCACTTAAGCATCCAACTCTTGGTTTCGGCCCAGGTCATGATCTCAGGGTCCTGAGATTGAGCCCTGAGTCAGGCTCTGCACTCGGGATGGGGGTGGGGGGCCAAGTCTGCTAAGTCTCTCCAAAATAATGAATAAACAAGTCTTTAAAATAAATAAGGGAATCATTCTTATTAAGATGAAATGCACTGATGGCCCATTACTTCAGTTATTATTTACTGAACTGTTCTACTCTCCCAGAAATATTTGGACCATCCTTTGAACTTAATTATTCAGTAACAGCCAGTAAGATTATAGTTTCTTTTCTAGCTCATAAATGGACTTACAGGAAATTTTCTAGAAGAATACAGGACAGAATCTATGACATCAAGTGATTTAACAAGCTAGCATTTATTTGGATAAAACAAGACTAGTCTCTGCGCCACGTGTAACTGCTCTGAAATTTGTGTTCCTGGAAATGTTAGGAAAGGCCACATTTCATGTAAACAGGACATTGGAAAAGGCATCGACTCCTGACCAAGAGGTCAGGGGCCACATGTTTAATAGAGGTTGCCCGTAGATTTAGTGTGAATGACATCCTGGGGAGGCTCAGAATGCCTTTCCTCCTGCGCACTGGACACCGTGGGTGTCTGCTTCCTCCTTCAGCTCCACAGGGGACGGGACGCTCACTGAGTTCACCGTCAAGCCCAGCGGACGCTCATTCTTCGATGCATTCAGTGAGTGCCTTCTGTATGCTGTGGCTGTGGGGAACACGTGTGTGGGCCCAGCCCAGGGAGGGGAAGCACAGCAGTCAAACTCATCAGCTATCAGGAACTCTAATCAAAGTGCTTGGCGGGGTTCAGGGCTCTCTGGGAGGCGTGGGCGGGAGCACTGCATCTGGGGATCCAGCATCTAGAAGGAACTTACACTGCAGCTGAACTCTGGAGGGCCTGTGAGGTGTGTGTAGTGAGGGAGAGGGGAGGGGAGGGGAGGTGGAGTGAAGGGATGGAAGGAGGGAGCTCTGGGCGAATGAGAAGGCGCGCAGCCGAGGCTGAGGAGGTGCACAGGGCTGGGCTCCCTGTTATTTATCCTAAAACAGGGAGAGAGCACCGAAGGCTTGCCCGCAAAGGGTTGACGACGGTCAGGTTCTCCTGAAGAACAAATCATTCCAGGGACATTACTGAAAAGGAAGAGGGAAGACACATACATTTTATGGTTTTAGCTTTAATAGCAGTCTCTGATGCACTTTGAGTTAATATTTGTGAATGGTGTGAGGTAGGGGTTCCTGGATGCAGCACCTGAGGCGTGTAAGACAGCCATCCAGGCTTCTCCTCTCTACCCCCAGTGCTTCCGTAAGGGCTCACTCAGTCCGGATGCGGCAGGTGTCCCGTTGGCCCAGTTCCCAGCGGATAGAGGGCAAGGGTGGGCCTTGAGCTTCCAATTACTTCTGCTTTTTCTTTAATTGTTGTTCAAATACATCTACATGCACATTTCCCAAGTTCCACTTTTACTTTTAGAGACGCTACAATATAAAGCCATAAAATGAAGGAGAGTTTCCGCAGCTGGCTCTTGAGTAGTCGTGACCCCTCCCTCTTGCTGGGAATCAGTGACTCAGGGGCTGGGTGGCGCCCTGGTTTGCGCTGACCGCCAGCCCTGTGCCTCGCTCCACCCTGTTTGTTGGCCCAGAACGCCTGTGAAATGCTCCTTGTCCTCGGCACCATGTGAAAGTTGCTGGCCAGTGACCTCCTCTTTAGCTTATTTTCCCAGTTATAAATGTTATGATGAAATGACAAATTTTGTGTTTTCTTATTAGGCAGAGAATATTTCTGGAAGGATCGTCAGGAAACTGGTAATGGTGGTTTCCTTTGAATTTGAACAACGTGATTTGTGTTATTTGCCCAATACAAAACGAATTTTTAAAAAACCTGAGTTTTACAGTTGGTCCTTTATCAAAGATATTATTTTAGCCTCTATGTTCCATCCCAAACAGCTTCAGCCTTAGTTTATACTGCCTTGCCATGGGGTCCAATTTTAATTCTGTCAACCTTTTCTCATTACCCCGTGGTAAGGTTCTAAGAAGAGAGATCACCTCAAATCTCATTCATTCATTTATTCAGAAAACATTTTCTTCAGGGGAGGGAGTTAAGATGGCGGAGGAGTAGGAGACACCGTTTTCAGCCGGTCCTCCGAGTCGAGCTGGATAGGTACCAGACCAGCCTAAACAACCACGGAACCAGCCTGAGACGCAGGAAGACGCATCTGGATCTCTACAAATGAACATCTCCAGCGCTGAGTATTGAGGTACGAAGCGGGGAGCCATGAAACTGTGCACAGATATCGGAAGATAAACGGAAGGGGGAGGGAGCCGCCGTGTTTGGGCGCCGGGAAGTGGTAGCCACTTGCACGGGAGAGCGGGCGGGGCTCGCGGACGGCACCCGCGAAACAGCAGACTGAGACCGTGAGCCGGGTGCGCGCGCCACCAGGCATCTCGCGGAACACCGGAATCCCGGTGCGCTCACTGGATCCAGACTGAGACCTGGAGATCCGGGAGCGCGCGCGCTCGGGGCGGCTGGCGGCTGGCGGCATTAGAAACACAAAGGACAGAGATGCGCCGGCCCTGGAAGTGAGGGCTGGGACGCCGGGTGTGGGGCGCACATCCCGGACGCTGCAGGGTTGAGCAGCACCAACAGAAACAGAGTTAAAGTGGCCAGAACATTAGTAGAGAACAGGCCGCAATCCCTCTGTTCTGTGACAGAGGCTGAAATTTGGCCGCTGCTGCTCTGACTCTCAGAAGAGGCACAGCAAACCGCCAGGGAAAGCCGCCAGAGAACAAAAGCCTGGAAAAACCGGCTCGGGGAGTGCCCATCCCCATCCCCCCTCGCAGGGGACGCCGAGACTCTACCCAAACATGGCTGCCTGAGTATCGGCGCGGCAGGCCCCTCCCCCAGAACACAGAAGGCAGGCTGAAAAATCAAGAAGCCCACAACCCGGGTGCCTGGGTGGCGCAGTCATTGAGCGCCTGCCTTCGGCTTAGGGCGTGATCCCGGCGTTCCGGAAAGGAGTCCCTCATCGGGCTCCTCCGCTGGGAGCCTGCTTCTTCCTCTCCCACTCCCCTGCTTCTATTCCCTCTCTCGCTGGTTGGCTGCCACATAAATAAATAAATAAAATCTTTAAAGAAGAAGCCCACATCCCTAAGATCCCTATAAAACAAGGGGCACGGCCTGGGACCCAGTCAATAATTTGGGCTCTGGAAACCCCGCAACCTCTCTTCATCAGAATGACAAGAAGGAGAAGCCCCCCCCAGCAAAGAAAAGACAGTGATTCTGTGGCCTCTGCCACAGAAATAATGGATATGGATGTAACCAAATTATCAGAAATGGAATTCAGAGTAACGATGGTCAAAATGATGAGTAGAATTGAAAAAACTATTAACGAAAAGGTTACTGAGAATGTAGAATCCCTAAGGACACAAATGAGAGCGAATCTGACAGAAATTAAAAATTCTATGAGCCAAATGCAGGCAAAACTAGAGGCTCTGACGGCCAGGGTCGCAGAAGCAGAGGAACGGGTTAGTGAATTGGAGGATGGGTTAATAGAGGAAAAAATGAAAATAGAAGATGGTCTTAAAAAAATCCACACCCACGAATGTAGGTTACGGGAGATTACTGACTCAATGAAACGATCCAATGTTAGAATCATCGGCATCCCCGAGGGGGTGGAGAAAAACAGAGGTCTAGAAGAGATATTTGAACAAATTGTAGCTGAAAACTTCCCTAATCTAGCAAGGGAAACAAACATTCGTGTCCAAGAGGCAGAGAGGACCCCTCCCAAGCTCAACCATGACAAACCTACGCCACGTCACGTCATAGTGCAATTCGCAAATATTAGATGCAAGGATACAGTATTGAAAGCGGCCAGGGCAAAGAAATTTCTCACGTACCAAGGCAAAAGCATCAGAATTACGTCAGACCTGTCTACACAGACCTGGAATGAGAGAAAGGGTTGGGGGAGCATATTTAAAGCTCTTTCAGAGAAAAACATGCAGCCAAGGATCCTTTATCCAGCAAGGCTCTCATTCAGAATTGATGGAGAAATAAAGACATTTCAGAATCGCCAGTCACTAACCAATTTTGTAACCACGAAACCAGCCCTACAGGAGATATTACGGGGGGTTCTATAAAAGTAAAAAGGCCCCAAGAGTGATACAGAACAGAAAGTCACAGCCAATACAAACAAAGACTTTACTGGCAACATGGCAACATTAAAATCATATCTCTCAGTAATCAGTCTTAATGTAAATGGTTTGAACCATCCCATAAAGCGCCACAGGGTTGCAGATTGGATAAAAAGAAATGACCCATCCATTTGCTGTCTACAAGAGACTCATTTCAAACCCAAAGATGCATTCAGACTGAGAGTAAGGGGATGGAGTACCATCTTTCACGCAAATGGACCTCAAAAGAAAGCTGGGGTAGCAATTCTCATATCAGATAAATTGGATTTTAAACTACAGACTATAGTTAGAGATGCAGAAGGGCACTATATTATTCTTAAGGGAAGTATTCAACAAGTGGATATGACAATTATAAATATATATGCCCCCAACAGGGGAGCAGCAAGATACACAAGCCAACTCTTAACCAGAATAAAGAGACATATAAATAAAAATACATTAATAGTAGGGGACCTCAACACTCCACTATCAGAAATAGACAGAACACCCTGGCAAAAACTAAGCAAAGAATCAAAGGCTTTGAATGCCATACTCGACGAGTTGGACCTCATAGATATATATAGAACACTACACCCCAGAACCAAAGAATACTCATTCTATTCTAATGCCCATGGAACATTCTCAAGAATAGACCATGTTCTGGGACACAAAACAGGTCTCAACCGATACCAAAAGATTGAAATTATCCCCTGCATATTCTCAGACCACAACGCTCTGAAATTGGAACTCAACCACAAGGAAAAATTTGGAAGAAACTCAAACACTTGGAGACTAAGAACCATCCTGCTCAGGAATGACTCGATAAACCAGGAAATCAAAAATCAAATAAAACAATTTATGGAGACCAATGAGAATGAAAATACAACAGTCCAAAACCTATGGGATACTGCAAAGGCAGTCCTAAGGGGGAAATACATAGCCATCCAAGCCTCACTCAAAAGAATAGAAAAATCTAAAATGCAGTTTTTATATTCTCACCTCAAGAAGCTGGAACAGCAACAGAGGGACAGGCCTGATCCACGCACGAGGAAGCAGTTGACCAAAATTAGAGCTGAAATCAATCAAGCAGAAACCAGAAGTACAGTAGAGCAGATCAACAGGACTAGAAGCTGGTTCTTTGAGAGAATCAATAAAATTGACAGACCACTGGCAAGACTTATCCAAAAGAAAAGAGAAAGGACCCAGATTATTAAAATTATGAATGAAAAAGGAGAGGTCACGACGAGCACCATTGAAATTGGAAGGATTATTAGAAATTTTTATCAACAGCTATATGCCAATAAACTAAGCAATCTGGAAGAGATGGAATCCTTCCTGGAAACCTATAAACTACCAAGATTGAAACCGGAAGAAATTGATTCCTTAAACAGGCCAATTAATTATGAAGAAATTGAGTCAGTGATAAACAACCTTCCAAATAACAAAACTCCAGGCCCGGACGGTTTTCCTGGGGAATTCTACCAAACATTCAAAGAAGAAATAATACCTATTCTCCTAAAGCTATTTCAAAAAATAGAAACAGAAGGAAAGCTACCAAACTCATTCTATGAGGCCAATATTACCTTGATCCCCAAACCAGGCAAAGACCCCATCAAAAAGGAGAATTACAGACCGATTTCCCTAATGAATATGGATGCCAAAATCCTCAACAAGATACTTGCTAATAGAATCCAACAGTTCATTAAAAGGATTATCCACCACGATCAAGTGGGATTCATACCTGGAATGCAAGCGTGGTTCAATATTCGCAAATCAATCAGCGTGATACATCATATCAACAAGAAAAGACTCAGGAACCATATGATCCTCTCAATCGATGCCGAAAAAGCATTTGACAAAATACAGCATCCTTTCCTGATTAAAACCCTTCAGAGTGTAGGAATAGAAGGTACATTTCTCAATCTCATAAAAGCCATCTATGAAAAGCCTACTGCAAATATTATTCTCAATGGGGAAAAGCTGGAAGCCTTTCCCTTAAGATCAGGAACTCGACAAGGATGCCCACTCTCGCCACTATTATTCAACATAGTACTAGAAGTCCTTGCAACAGCAATCAGACGACAAAAAGGGATCAAAGGTATTCAAATTGGCAAAGAAGAAGTCAAAATGTCTCTCTTTGCAGATGACATGATACTCTATATGGAAAACCCAAAAGAAGCCACTCCCAAACTATTAGAAGTTATAGAGGAATTCAGTAACGTGGCAGGATACAAAATCAATGCTCAGAAATCAGTTGCATTTCTATACACGAATAACGAGACCGAAGAAAGAGAAATTAGTGAATCCATCCCATTTACAATAGCACCAAAAACCATACGTTACCTTGGAATTAACTTAACCAGAGACGTAAAGGACCTATATTCTAGAAACTATAAATCACTCTTAAAAGACATTGAGGAAGACATAAAAAGATGGAAAGATATTCCATGCTCATGGATCGGAAGAATTAACATAGTTAAAATGTCCATGCTACCCAGAGCAATCTACACTTTCAATGCTATCCCGATCAAAATACCAAGGACATTTTTCAAAGAACTGGAACAAACAGTCCTTAAATTTGTATGGAAACAGAAAAGGCCCCGAATCTCCAAGGAACTGTTGAAAAGGAAAAACAAAGCTGGGGGCATCACAATGCCGGATTTCGAGCTGTACTACAAAGCTGTGATCACAAAGACAGCATGGTACTGGCACAAAAACAGACACATAGACCAATGGAACAGAATAGAGAGCCCAGAAATGGACCCTCGGCTCTTTGGGCAACTAATCTTTGATAAAGCAGGAAAAAACATCCGGTGGGAAAAAGACAGTCTCTTCAATAAATGGTGCTGGGAAAATTGGACAGCTACATGCAAGAGAATGAAACTTGACCACTATCTCACACCATACACAAAAATAAACTCCAAATGGATGAAAGACCTCGATGTGAGACAGGAATCCATCAAAATTCTAGAGGAGAACATAGGCAACAACCTCTACGACATCGGCCAAAGCAACCTTTTTCATGACACATCCCCAAAGGCAAGAGAAACAAAAGATAAAATGAATTTATGGGACTTCATCAAGATTAAAAGTTTCTGCACATCCAAGGAAACAGTCAGAAAAACTAAGAGGCAGCCCACGGAATGGGAGAATATATTTGCAAATGACACTACAGATAAAGGACTGGTATCCAAGATCTACAAAGAACTTCTCAAACTCAATACACGAGAAACAAATAAACAAATCAAAAAATGGGCAGAAGATATGAACAGACACTTTTCCAATGAAGACATACAAATGGCTAACAGACACATGAAAAAATGTTCAAAATCATTAGCCATCAAGGAAATTCAAATCAAAACCACACTGAGATACCACCTTACGCCAGTTAGAATGGCAAAAATAGACAAGGCAAGAAACAACAATTGTTGGAGAGGATGTGGAGAAAGGGGATCCCTCCTACATTGTTGGTGGGAATGCAAGTTGGTACAGCCACTCTGGAAAACAGTGTGGAGGTCCCTTAAAAAGTTAAAAATTGAGCTACCCTATGATCCAGCCATTGCACTACTGGGTATTTACCCCAAAGATACAGACGTAGTGAAGAGAAGGGCCATATGCACCCCAATGTTCATAGCAGCAATGTCCACAATAGCTAAATCGTGGAAGGAGCCGAGATGCCCTGCAACAGATGACTGGATTAAGAAGTTGTGGTCCATATATACAATGGAATATTACTCAGCTATCAGAAAGAACGAGTTCTCAACATTTGCTACAACATGGACAGCACTGGAGGAGATAATGCTAAGTGAAATAAGTCAAGCAGAGAAAGACAACTATCATATGATTTCTCTCATCTATGGAACATAAGAACTAGGGTGATCGGTAGGGGAAGAAAGGGATAAAGAAAGGGGGGGTAATCAGAAGGGGGAATGAAACATGAGAGACTATGGACTATGAGAAACAAACTGAGGACTTCAGAGGGGAGGGGGGTGGGGGAATGGGATAGACCGGTGATGGGTAGTAAGGAGGGCACGTATTGCATGGTGCACTGGGTGTTATACACAACTAATGAATCATCGAGCCTTACATCGGAAACCGGGGATGTACTGTATGGTGACTAACATAATATAATAAAAAATCATTTAAAAAAAAAAAAAAAAAAAAGAAAACATTTTCTTCAGCATCTAAAATGTGCCAGGGGGAGCCTGACAGGCCCAGCAAAGCATGACTCCTAGTCTTGGGTGGTGAGCGCAGCCCCATGTTGGGCATTGAGGGGCTGGCCTGTGGTGCTTCACTCGCTCGGACTCTTCTGCCCGCACTGCACGTATGAGGAAGCCGACGGTGGCGTCGCTGCGTGGCCTGTCCCAGCTCACACGGACGGCTGGAGAGTCGCAGAGCCCAGTGCACAGACAGTGAGGGTCCAGAACCCACCCTGTTTTGTCAGCGCGTTCTTGGGAGGCAGAGCCACCAGAAAGGTAAAGGGGTGCTGCAGGGACAGAGTGAGGATGGGGATAAGGGCTCAGTGGATGGGTGGGGCAGCTGGATTTCAGTCCAGGGTGTGTGTGCGGGTAGCCCATGGCATGTGCGGTGAGCTGGGGGAGGTGCCCAGGATGGGGGAGACGGCACTCAGGAAGGAGTCCAGCGTGACGGACTGAGGGGAGTGCTGCCATGCAATGGGAGGAGCGGGCAGAGGGGTTGGTGCCTCACGGTGAAATGGGGAGGTGGCTACATGGAACTTCCCATGCTGTCGTGGGGCCCCCTCTGCTTGCCTTGCTGCCACAAACTTCCTAACAGACCAGTACCCTGCCCCCCCAAAGGCTATGATTTTATATTGCTAGGTGCAATGGTAATATTTTTGATTTGTTGGGTTTAATAAAACACATGATTAAAATTTGCTTCACTATGTTTATTCTTTTTAGTGTGGTAACTAGAGGTCTACAGTTACATATGTGACTCAAGTGGTATTTCCATGAGACAGCACTGGGTCAGGACGGCAGTGACCACCCCGCCTCACAGAGTGGGTGTAGCTGGCTTGGGTGCAGTCAGGAGAGCAGAATCCACTCTGGACATGTCAAGCACGAAGGCCTGTAGCTGCAGGGACCATGTCCTCACGCAGGAAGGCCCGTTATATCGACTGCAGGTGGGGCTGACGGGGGCCTGAGTGTTCCTGCCCGCAGTGGGAGGGTTTTCAGACATCGGGGTGAGAGGGAGAAGGGAAGAATGAGGGATGCAGCAGAGCCTGGCAGGGTCTAGAGTATGGAAGATGAGGGGTGTGTGGTGACTGCATGAGCAGGGTCCAGGTACACTGTCGAGACAGATAGGGCTGCGGGTTTCTGGGGCTCCGCATCCCCCTCACGAAGAGAGCCAACGCGTGATGAGATGGGCCCATAGCCTGGTAAGCTGCTTCATGATGGACTCCTCAGGGGCAGTCTCCTTCCAGATCCCGACTGCAGCAGAGGGGCAGGGGGAGCCCAGAGGGGGCCTATGGTGTGTTGGTGACCTGAGGGGGCCCATGGGCCCAGATCCTAGGAGAGGTGTGCATTATTTCTCCGTAGTTCATAAACACTCTCCCAGACTTTCAGACAGTTAATTCTGATTTGGCTGATTGGTTTGACAGTGAGGCCTGGACTTACCGTTTGGATTGTTTAGAAGATATTTTCCATAAGTTGACTGAGTAGGATCTGTAGTGCTCCAAGGTGTGGGAAAAGCATATGTAAATTAAGAGACAAAAGCTTTTATCATTTCTTAAATCTTTAAAAAAATGTTTTATTTATTTATTTGACAGAGAGAGAGAGAGAGAGAGCAGGGCAGAGGAAGAGGGAGAAGCAGGCTCCCCGCTGAGCAGGGAGCCCTATACAGGGACTCCGTCCCAGGAGTCCAGGATCATGACCTGAGCCGAAGGCAGATGCTTCACCGACTGAGCCCCCCAGGCGCCCAAAAGCTTTTATTTTTTTATTAAAAAAACGGTATTGACAAAAGTGCCTTAAATGAAAGAGTAAACAATATACCGTAATTAATAGTAATTCACTGTATCTGGGCAAAGGTTTGGTAAACTTCCTAAGAACTGAGAAAGTGAGTGATTCCAAGTGACTGGATAAAAAAAATCTTTTTGAAGTTCAGGTGGTTTCCAAGTTTGTGCTTTCAACAAAAATTGAAGGAAAGCTCAATCAAGTTATTGGCAGATACAAATTAAATTAAAAGAATTGATGGGGTGGAGCGCTGGGTCTGTGATGGGGACAAGACCAAAGGTGCAGGAGAGTGGACAGTGAGGGAAGGAGAGACGGAAGGATCTGGGACTGACCACGGTTGACAAGAAGACAAGTGGCCGTCTCAGGATGCCGCGATGCCGCTGGCTTAGCTTCTTGAGCCTGGACAGGACCACAGCATCTGTTACAGAGCAAGAAAGGACGGGGACCCACCTAGACTTACGGGACCTCCACCAGAACCTAACCTCTACGGGCGGCTGACACCGGCCTCCTTCTCCATGGACGGATTTTTAAAAATACACAGATAGAAAATGTAAAAAAAAAAAAAAAAAAAAAAAATCGATGATAGATCCATATGTGATTTTTGGCATTTAACTAAAATGTGTTCACAGAGTTGAGTGACATCACTATCGTTTCTTCTCATTTCTGTTTATGTGAACAAATTTTCTCAGTATTTACGTATACAAACACGAAGAATCAGAATAGAATACTCATCCTTGGAAACATGAATGGATTGAAAAAATAATCTTAATCATAGCATTGAGGTGTTTAAACAAAATTTTAGTTTTATAAATACTTATCAAAATCTGCAATTGATTGATGTGGTTTTGACCTATTTGTATCTCTAATAAACGTGGACGCTTTAAACTCTAGAGCATTGTGGTCACGAGATATTTAAGGAGTCTGTCTGTCCTGCTGGGGACAGGACCGTCGGACACCGCGTAGCAGAAGCAGATCGACGCGAGGACTGCGTTTCGCGGAGGCCGGGCGCCCGGTTGTCCGAGGGTTCGGATCCCACCGGACACTTACGGCGACATCACAGTTTTAAAAGTCCACCTTTATAGTGACGTCGAGATCGCAATCGTTTCAGCTGCTTAAACCACTGATAAGACAAATCTGGATTTCACACTAAAAAAGCCAGATCTGCCTTGGCGCGGGAGAGGCGTGGCCGGGTCGTGGGGCGTGGCCCGCGGGGTTGCGGGGCGTGGGCCGGGACGGGGGCGTGGCCGGGCGCGGCGAGGCCGGGGCGTGGGGCGTGGCCGGGGCTCGGAACTCGGTCGAGGCGCGGGGCGGGGCGTGCGGCGCGCCCTCCGGCGGACCCCGCCCAGGCGCTCTCGGCTCTCGCGAGAGCGGCGCGTGATGACGCGCCCGCCGGCGGAGCGCGGCGCCGGCGCGGGCGGGCGGGTTTGAATCTGGTCCGAGCGCGGGAAACGGCGGGTTTCCGGGACGAGGTGAGCGCCGCGGTGCCGGCCTGCGGAGGGCTCCCGGCAAGGGCAAGGGTCGGGACGTGGCGGGGGTCGGGCGGGTGGGGCCCCCAGTCTCACAGCGCCCGCGTGGGCGCGACCCGAGCCCACGGCCGGCTGGCGGCTCTGAGGCGGCCCCGGGGCGGCGGGCAGCGGGGCCCTGGGCGCGCCGACGCCCGGGGCTGAGTTCAGGGAGGACCGCGGCGCTTGACCGGGCCCCGGGAGAGGACGCCTCCCCGCTCCCCCCCAGCTCTGGGCCCCAGAGGGGATCGGTGCCCGGGCCCCTGTCCCCACGCGCCTGTCATCGTTCTCAGGTGAACGGCAGGCTCCTCAGGTGCTGACAGGCGCCGCGCGTCTCCGCGCTCCTGCTCCTTCCGTGCCGGAGCCCGGTGTGCCCTGCGAACGGGTAGCTGCGTGCTGAGATGACGCCTCCCCCTGAGCGCGGCGTCTGGCGGGACGGCCGACGGCTGGGGCCCCACTAGTACCGGAGACGCAGAGGGGCCGCGTGCGGCAGACGGAGCGCGAGGCGGACAGGTACTGGCCTGTGTCAGGAAACGGCGGTGCGGTAGCGGGAGTCGTTCGCCAGACGTAGTCCGTGGTCGTAGGGCTGCAGCGCCAGGGGTCACTTGGAGAAGTTCCCAGAAGTCCGAGACAGGGGCAGGGCTCGCAGACGCAAGTTCGGGACGTGTGAGCCCGTGTACTTGACTGCACCTTCTTGGAATGTTTACTTTTAAGTCCATGAGTGGACACTGGCCAGAATTAGTCATCGAGTCCGTGGCTGGCCACCCTCCCTGCTGCTTGGCCGGGAGGAAGTGAAGTGTTCGTAGCTCGTTAGGATCTGGGCTCTGTGTTAATGATGACTCTCTGTCCCCATCATTGTTCCCGTTGGTGCCGGTCATTTTCCATATTGCTCTTTATAACGGTGCAGGAGGTGTTCATTTGTCTTCGCGGGGAGGGGTCTTACTGCATGTATGTTCCATCGTTTTGCTATTACTCCATGTTTTGGGATATCTTTCAGACAGATCACTGCCAGCACCAGGTGGTGTGAATGGAAAATAGGACTTACTGGGGAAAACACAGGCAGGAGGGAGGTTGCACACAACTCCCTGAGCTCTGGCCCCCGCGGGACTGGGTTGAGCCTGCTGTGGTTGGGCACAGCTAACGCACGTGCTCCGGCTGACAAGCCCCCCGCGGCCCGCGCCACGCTGAGGAGCCGGAGCTGCCGCTGGGAGCTTTGGTAGAGGCACGGCCCTTCAGAAAGGCGGTCTCCAGGAGTCAGCAGCTGGGGTCGGCCTTCGCTCTCGCTCTCACCCTTTTTTTTTTGGTTTTCTTTTTTCTTTTAGTACTTTCTTTTATTGATTCTAAGACTTTTTTTTCCCCATGTTTTGATGGAATCAGCCTTCTTTTGTTGAGCCGACTCAGACCCGCCTGAGCATCTTGCTAAGGTACCGAAAGGAGAAAAGGTGAGCCTCCCACAGCCCTTTGGAGTTTGCTTTCCTTCATTAGTGGTAATTTCATTAACAATTGATAATAATGTAATGTTATGTTGATACTATCCTTGGTAAAGAAAGTAAGAATTATTTTTTAGATATTATAACTTGTTTTATGTCAGAATATTGTTAAAAACTGTCTACAGTTTTTTGGGTTTTTTTGCAATTTTGTATGTTAATACCAAATTACATCTTGTAAGAAAAGATATATTTGCAAATTCAAATTTCAGTATGATTGTGTTTTCTGCTAGGGTTACAGAATAAATGCCATATGAAAAACAGTTTCATCTGTCATGGAAAAACGAGAGACGTTTGTACAAGCGGTGTCTAAGGAGCTGATTGGAGAATTTTTGCAGTTTGTTCAACTTGATGTAAGTTTATGTTTAGCTTTATTGTGATTTGATTGTTAATTACATCCACAAATAAAATATAGTCATCTCAGTGAATCCTTAGGGAACAAGGTTTATTTAGAAAAACAGAACTATGCTCAAATACACCTGCTAATGGACAACTATTCACAAATTGTATTTCCTGCTTCCTTTGAAGAGAGTTGTAAGAATGCTAAGTGATGTAACAGTGTGCTTCTGTTTACTTAAATATTTGGTGATCTCTTGCTTTGTGCATGGCACAGTGAGGAAGACCTACTTTTTTGGTCCTCAGGTTATTTACAGTGTTGTGGTAGATCCAGGTCTGTAAATACAGCAGAGTAAAAAGGCTAAGCTGGGACAAGGATATGGGAGGGGGCCCAAATCCAGCCATGGATTGCTTCCTATCCCAGTGGAAAGGGTATGGAAGCTATGATATAGAGAGTAAATAAGTCAGCCAGTCAAAGACAGATGTGGGGAAGGACCTCTCCAAGTATAGAGGGGATAACTTTAAAGACCGGAGAAGGCATATTGTATTTAACGTGAAGACATTCAGTAGGGCTAGGGTATAGAAATGCCAGGTCAGGAGGAGGCAGGGGCTGAGATTTAAATTACGTCAGTCCTTCTTTACCACTTTAAGGAGCCGAGAATTTATCCTGAGAGGTGCGGACGCTGGTACACGCATAGATTGAAGAGGGCAACACAAGATCCCAGAGAGTGGTGAAGAGCCCTGCATTATGGTGGTTGCATTAGGAGATGGACATGGGAAGATGTGAGTGCCTTTATGAGCTGTCAGGTGTTGAGATGGTGGTGCTGTTGACTGGATACGGGTCAGGGAAAAGGCCAAGACAGATTCTAGGTTCTGACTTGTGGTGCCTTTCAGTGAGATCGAGGATGTGGGGAAAAGGCAGGTTTGAGCGGGAAGATAGGCTCAATTTGGGATGTTCTGGATGACTGCCAGGGGGATGTGCACAAGTTGATGTCCAGTAGGTGGATGGATAGCTGTGTCTGAGGCCCAGGAAAGAGGTCTGGATAGAGACAGATTTGGGTGTCCTCAGTGGCACTTGGAAGTTTCAGTCATGGGAATGCATGGGATCATCTATAGTGTAATCAGAGAAGAGAAGCCTAGGACGGAGCTCTGAGGAACCCCAACACTTAAGGTCCAACTCTAACACACTTGTGACTTTGTAGCAGGAGATACATACCTCACTTGTTCTGCTCATGCAGTGAAAATTAAGTTAGTAGTAATTAAGAAGTAGAGAAGAACCTAGTAGGAAATTTGTTGCTAGCAACATTTATGAAGTCATTTTTCTTTATAAGAGGAAATGAGCTTATTATATGGTTTTGTATTGTAAAATGGTACTCTGTAAACTTAAAAATAACCAGCACAAACTCACAGGCAGCACATCACAGAAGTGTCTGTAAGAGCAAACTATTTAGATGTTACATAAATGCCTGTTTTAGTAGGAGTACAGATGATTTGTATTATATCAGATGTGCAGTACACAGGTGGCTTAAAGTTTACGAGATTATTGTTGCGGACGGGTATTAACTAATCATAGTACTAACTAATACCACAAACTTAATTGATGATGATGAAGCTAAGTTAGTATCGATTTAAAATCAAAAGGCCAAAGTAGCAGCATTTGGTTAGCACAGTCCATGCAAGATCACACTGGTGCTGTGGTGACAGCGCCCTTTGAGGTGCTTGCCTCCGACTACCCTGGTCACATGCTGGAGAGCCCTGGACTGTTGCTCAGCAACGGACATCTCAGGAGGATGCTGACTTCGTCCTCATATTCATAGGCATTCGTTTTAGTTTATGAGTACCAAGCTTTATTAACACTTAATAATTTAGTATCTCACTCACCGTGTAGCTCTTAGTTAAACGTGAAAATGAGAAGATGTAGGATTGTGCTTCACTTGTTTTCTTTGAGTTGAATGGTATGAAATGCCATTCTGTAGGTCAGGATAGTTGAATAATGGCAGTTTCACATGGTCAGGCAGATAATTAAGTCAGTTTGAAGCCTATTAGGTGGGCCTCCCCACATACAATCCGTTCTATAATGCAACATACACATTGCCAAAAATGGCCAAAAATCGCTGTACTCTGCAGAACAGGCAATGAAAACCAGAAGGATTATGGGACAAGTGGGGTTAAGGGCATAACACTCAAAAACCTCACCAGTGACACGTTAAAAAAAGATAGTGACCTAATAAAAAGCAGTTTTATACAAGTTAATTCACTAAGAAGTACACAAATACCGTAGTAAACGTGACATTTACGTTGAAAAAGATCCTAAGTTTGCAGGTGGAAGTGGGTGCCCATGTTCCCAGGGGCTAGCCTGCCAACCCTGTGGGTGACAGGAAGAGAACAGAGAAGAAAAATACAGACCAGGCTAGGAGGACAGAGAACATTGAAGAGAGCATTGGTCAGAGGGTTGCATTGAGGTGGGTCATGAAGGTGGGAGGGACCCAGAGTGTGGATGGTGTGGCTTGCAGCACATGTGGGGTCTCAGGGGCTAACACGTGTCTGGGGTGTGTGTTTTCTGTGACTCTGAGGGTCCATTCAGTGGGTGCAGTTTTCTGCATTCACCTACTGATGAAATCCCACATAAGTAAACCAGAAATTGCCCTTTGCGGAAATTGCATTGGAACAAATTTGCTTTTCAAAACAAGTGTTATGGAGCAGCACTGACTGTGCCCTCAGTAGTTCTCTGAGAATGGAGGGTCAGTGTCAAGAGTAGGAGGGTCAGGACCCAGGATAACTGCCATTTAAGGAGTTTGTCCTGAGTGGTCTTTGGATGCCAGGCTCTGCTCTGGGGGTTGGGATACAGCACATACCAAATTTCTGCCCAAAGAGAGCTTAGGTTGTAGAGATGAAGGGAGAGAAACAAGCCGGGTAGAGGTTGGGAGTGCAGTGTGATTTTGGTCAGAGATTGGAATGGGTCCTTGGAGACTGAGGGAAGAGAATTCTGGGCAAGAGGGATGGGGAGGGAAAGACCCTGAGGCACGTGCACACCTGGGCAGCTCAGCTGGGGCTTCCTGGGAGAGGAGGGAAGATGGTAGGAGTTAGGGTGGGGAGGTAGCCTTGGAGGGCCCTGGAGAGGCTACCTGCCCGCCACTTTGCTACTGAAATAACTGCAGAGTTAAAGGAAAGTTGCAGAAGAATCCTGAATCCCCTGTGCTCAGATTTGCCAGTTACCACCTGCCATGTTTTCTTTATCATTCCCTGCATTTACCTGTTCTTTTTGAGTCATTTGGGCGTCCGTTGGAGGCATTTGTCTCATTCCTAAATATTATTAGTGTGTATTTGCCTAAACAAAGATATTCTCTTATGTAATCACAATAAAAATTCTAAAACTCGGGAAATTTGACATTGGCACAATGATACTGTCATCTGCAGTACACATTCATGTTTTTCCCCTGATCCAGGACCCCTTTCAGTATGACACGTTGCATTCAGTTGACTTGTTAGCTTCTTCTAGAGAGCTTCTCAGCCTTACTTCATTTTTCATTACATTGACAGTTTTGAAGGGTGTAGGCAGCTATTTTGTGGCATACCCTTCAATTTGCACTTATTTGATGATTTGATTAAACTTATTTTATGCATTTTGGCAGGAGCTGCATAAGTGGTGTTCTGTCCTCCTCAATGGAGGCAATGTTGTCCATTTGTCCCATTATTGGTGAGGTTCGTTTTAATCAGTCACTTAGGTTGGGTTCCACCAGATTCCTCTATTGTGAAGCTACTATTTCCACCTTCATAATTAATTGTCATTGGGGAAGTAAGTTGAGATTAAATAAATACCCTGCTCCTCATCATACTTCTACCCACGAGTTTTAGTATCAATTGATGATTCTTGCCTGAATCAATTATTACTATAATGGCTATAAAATTGTGATTTTCCAGCCACATGTTCCTTCTGTATTTATTTGTTGGTGTTCTAAAGCCTGCTGATGCTATTTGTTATGTTATTTATTTATTATCAGTATAGTTTCACTGGTTCTTACTTTATTCATTGGGTTATAATCGCTATATCCCAATATAATCTCTATAACCCAATTCATTGGGTTACTGTCACTGTTTCAGTACTCACATTAGCTGCAGGCAGCCCCTTTATAATGGATCCTCTACCCTTTTGATAACAGTTTCTGTTTGCTGTATCAAAGAGTAAGTGAGGTCATCTGCTCAGAGTGAGAGGAAATGGTTGGCTCAGGGGTTTTAAGGACAGTTGAGAGGATCTGATGTACTTTCCTTGGCTACTGGGAGAGAATGATGTCTAGAGACGAGTTAAGAGGTGGGTGTTGAGGGCCCAAGTTGGGTTAGGGATCAGAAACTTCAGATACACTCAGTTGGCTTTGCTGTGTTAGGGGCTGGAGCTGCAGTTAGTACTGTATAGCTCGAGCACACTGTTTTGCCCCAATTATAAGCCTGGAGATGGTAGACATCCGGATGGATTGATTTTGAGAGAGGATTTTTCTAAGTGGGTGAAATTTTAAACTCCAAAGACTAGGTTACTAGGGCTGAATAGGTAGGGGAGAAACCTGCTACTTTCTATTTTATTTATTTTATTTTATCTTACTTTATTTTAAAATTTTATTTATTTGAGAGAGAGGGCATACAAGCTGGCAGAGGGGCAGAGGGAGAGGGAGGAGCAGACTCCCCGCTGAGCAGGGAGCCCAATGTGGGGCTCAATCCCAGCACCCTGGGATCACGACCTGAGCCAAAAGCAGACGCTTAACCAGCTTAGCCACCCAGGTGTCCTGGAATCTGCTGCTTTCTGTCTCATGATTCCTCTACTTTTCCCTTTAGGAGAAGTATTTCAAAACTACAACTCAGCTCTTGAAATGGTACTTAGCACTTAAGCTTTTCTTTCAATGCCATTATAAAAGGGATAGAACTAATTTTTGTATTTGAAATATAACAATTGCTATTTATTTTGCAGAAAGATGCTTCTGACCCTTTCAGCCTAAATGAACTACTAGATGAATTATCAAGGAAACAGAAAGAAGAGCTATGGCAAAGGCTCAGGAATTTATTAACAGATGTGTTGTTAGAAAGCCCAGTGGCTGGGTGGCAGATGGTGGAAGTCCAGGATGAAGATGATATGGAAACAGAGCATGATTCAAAAATGGTAGTAGTAGTCTTTCAAATATAAAACTTGTTACCTTTTCTTTGTTAAAAAATAATTAGTTATTGTATATAATTGAATTTTAAGTTAAGAAGAAACTTAAAGCTAGAAGTTAGGAATATTAGGAGTCTGTTTATTATAGTTTTACTTTTTCCAATCCTGCTGTTATTAATCCACTATTCAATGTTGCTGTTCTTTTTGGATAACTGACCTGTAGTCAATTTTAATTCACTTTTTAGAATAAGCTAGAAGTGTGGGTTGATTTTTATAAATTTAGTAACTTTCACATTTCTTTTAAAAATTGTATTTTAAGTTGATCTTTAATCACTTGAACTTTGATTTTTTTTCATTTATAGAAAAAAAACATAGAAATAATTCATGCAATTACATCTGTGGTTCTTGCTTCTGTATCTGTAATAAATGAAAGTGAGAATTATGAAGACTTACTGGAATGTGCAGTTATGTTGAATGGTAAGTTGAATTTGTGATAACATGGTGTGTTTAGGGGTGGGCATCTAATGATTCTCTGTAAAAGGAAACCAGTCATCATGTAGAAGTGGAAGTATAAGGAATAACTTTGCATTCAAGCTCTTTTACTTCAGCTAGAAAAGGAGCAAAGAAGTATTCTTTTAAGGGCTGTCCTGACGAACTGATTTAATTTAAGCCACATAGAACTATGTCAGATGGTGAAAATGTACATTACTGAACAACTGACTGCTTGTTGTTTTCAAATTTTTCGGAATGTCTTATTTGACCTACAGGACCCTAGTGATAAGTAAGAGCTTATTAAGGGAAAATGGTCTGATTATAAATTCCTCAGCTGGTGATTACTGCCAGAAAGTTTCAGCTTAACCAAGCATATGTGACATTGCATTTTTTTCTTTAAATATGTTATAAACATGACCTGAAGAATAATTATTGACTCTTAGGGGACCTTTACTATTATAATTTATATCATAGTGATTTTCAGGTTTTAACTAAATTGTGAAACTGTAGTTATTAATTTAGGAGGAACACTATGAATTTGAATATCTGATTATAAAATATTTACATAAAACTATTTTATCAATATAAAAGATGCAAAGTAATTTTAATGCGTTTTAAGAAAAATCATCTAAGTGTCCTGACCTTCACCCTGTGAATGTATTAGTTCCATGTGACAAACTCTCCTGTGAGACTTCTCATTCTTAGTGCCACTTGGATTTATGTATTTTTTTTATTCAAAATTCTTGCATTGGAATACAATGTGTTATTAAGAAGTTACACTCAGTTGTAATATATACTGATTAGGGAATCAGTATATAAATAGTTCCCAAGTAGTTCCCAATGCTCTGTGAATGTTACTACAGTTTATTTTCACAGTCTCCAAATAACTGTTTTGTAAGATGATTAGTGCTAACATTGTAGTTGTTCCTAACTTCCCATTGATTCAGGAATTTAACATGGATGTAATGGCATTCAGAGGTCTATGGATTATACTTATGAGCGTATTATCAGTATTTTCATTTCATTCTTGAACTTTTCTAGTAATAAAAGCACTGTGGTTTTTGTATTCATTATAATAATTGCTTTTACTGTTTTTCACCAGTGAGCCAGAATTTGAGGCCAACCTATGAAGGACAGATGTTATGGATTAGTGGTTGCCACACCTGACCTGGGTTTTGGGTTTGGTGTCGAGTGTTACCTGTGGGTGTCCTAACACTCACATTTGGGTAGTTTGAATACCTGCCTCTCTTAAATGAGGGGTTTGGGCAGTATGACCCCTCTGAGTCTTCCAGTTCTAAAATTTTGTATTCTGTTGTGTCTGCTTTTATAAAAGTAGTTAACAGTTTTTTCAAGTTAACATCCTTTGTATTCTATAAATAATGTATATAAATTTCTGGCAAGTTAAACATAAACTTATGTTTGTTTAGCAAACCTTTGTGAGTCATAGTACTTTACACTATTGAATCTTTACTAATTGAACAATTACTGTGCTCTGTTTTAGGTATTTTATATGCATTACCTGAATCTGAAAGAAAGCTGCAGAGTTCCATTCAGGATTTATGTGTCATATGGTGGGAGAAAGGCCTGCCTGCCAAGGAAGATATGGGAAAGACTGCTTTTATCATGCTATTAAGGAAGAGCCTAGAGACTAAAACAGTATGCTTACTTTTTAAAACACATGCCTTCCTTTAATAGTGCACGTGTTTATACCAGCTAGGAGTTATGTTTACTCCTAAGTGGCCTGACTGCAGTTGCTTCCCCATTAGGGTCTTTTTAACTTGAGATGTTCGGGCAATGGCTCTGCATTGCAGTCTATCTTTTTCTTTTTCTTTTTTAATTTTTATTTATTTATTTATTTATTTATTTATTTATTTATTTATTTATTTAAGATTTTATTTATTTGTCAGAGAGAGAGCTATACAGAGCACAAGTGGGGAATGGCAGGCAGAGGGAGAAGCAGGCTCCCCACTGAGCAGGGAGTCCGCCACAGGACTCGATTCCAGGACCTTGGGATCATGACCTGAGCTGAAGGCAGATGCTTAACTGACTGAGCCTCCCAGGTGTCCCATCCACAGTGCCGTCTTATGTGGGCTTTCTCCTCCATCTTCCAGGGTGTGTGGTCCTTGTCCTCCCTCTTATCACTTCATGGTAGTAAGGTGGCTATTCCACCTTCACTTTCATATGTAAGTTCCAGGCAGGAGGAAGAGGTAGGGAAGCAGCAAGGGCCAGAATTCTCAGAAGTTCTCAACTTGTATCCACCATTCAGAATCAGGTCACATGGCCACATCTGTTTGCTGCAAATGGGATTTTTGAAGGGATACATTGCCACTGTTAGCGAAAGTGGATATTTTTAGTAGCAAAGAAGGGATGAGGTAACTGAGATAGGTAAGTGGAAGTGGCTGCCTGTGTTAGTGTGGTCCTCTGAGAGGCAGACCCCACCTCAGACTGCATAGGATTGGTCATATGTGATGAAGGGCTAAAGGGGGCAGGAGTGGTAGGGAAAGCCTCAGGCCCAGGTGCAGGCACCACACCCATAGGAGGTGGGGTTGTGTCAGACTGCAGCCTAGGTAGGTTTGAGGATTGGATTTAACTTGGTCCATTTCTCAGCTTTTCATCTTTGGTGTCTAGTTAAGATATCCAGAAAAAGAACAGTTTCTATCCTCTGATCAAGAGAACAACAGATACTTATGTTCATCTTAGAAAATTGAGCAAATGAAGAAAAGGGAAAATGAGGAAGATAAAAATCCTCTAATTCCACTACCTAAGGTGATCATTCCTATTTTCCAGATGTTTAGGAATTTCTCTTTGTCTTTTCTCCCCCTCATACCTTTACTTCCTTATGACAGATTCCTAGAAATGAAATTCATGGGTCAGTGGGTTTGAACTTGATGCACATTTGGAGTTCTTGCTACACACTGCCAACAGCTTTCTAGCAGACTTGCCTTTCATCACACTCCCACTGTGTGTCTGTCTCACCATGGCCTCCAAGGAGCTGCCAGTTTGATGACAGAAAAGACTGTGGCTGCTCCCTCAGCTCGCCATAAAATGTCAGGATTTATCCTTAAGCCATTGTTAGTTTATCTTTTTAAAATCTGTTTTCAAAAAAAAAAAATCCATTTTCCCTGCCTTTTTGTTTAGCTTTTAAATCAAGGCTTTATTTAATGTCGCTCTAGTGTTTTACACCTGTGCCGTTGGTATATGGGCGCCATTAGCAGCATGGGGCTACTTAAGTTTCACTTGTAGTGAAGAAAACTAAACGCTGGGTTCCTCATTGCACTGGTCACACGTCCATGCTCTGTAGCCTGCCGGGACTGGCAGATGCTGCACTGGGCATTGCAGACTCGGACTCCACACCGCAGAAACCAGGCAGTGCTGCCTATCAGTGCTTCTGTGTGCTTTTGCCACAGTGTCTTCCTTTTAGATGAATAATCCAGAGTCGTAATTATTTATTATATAAAGTATTCTTGTTGTAAATTTGAAACGTGACCTTAATTATTTATTAAAAAACTATCATCTTTCATTTTTATGTCATTCCTAGGGTGCAGACATATGTCGGCTTTGGCGTATTCATCAAGCTTTATATTGTTTTGATTATGATTTAGAGGAAAGTAAAGAAATCAAAGATATGCTACTTGAGTGTTTCATAAGTGTTAAATATATCAAGAAAGAAGAGGTAACTAGGTTTTTCTTTTTTGGCGTTTTTGTGTGTTACTTTTTAATGGATGTTTTTCCTAAGTTCATGTAGTTGCTCTTGTACCATGCTTGGTGCTTTAATGAAAGAGTCAGCCTAACTATCAAGAGTTGTTACATTTATTGCACATTTTTGCCACATAGCAGTATTCACACATTTTATAAATCGTTGCTTATTTCATCATTAAATCAGATGGTAATAGGTGGCTGTGAATCCTGGGGGAACTGTGATTGCACTTTAAGAATGATTGGGTTGGGGATGGGCTACATGGGTGATAGGCATTAAGGAGGGCACTTGTGATGAGCACTGGGTTTTGTGTGTAAGTGTTGAATCACTGAATTCTACTCCAGAAACCAACATTGCACTGTATGTTCACTAACAAAATGAAAAAAAAAAAAAAAAGAAAAAGTTCTTTTTTCAATGAAATCAAAAGAAAAGAATACTTAAAAATAAGGTTGAGAAAACATTTCCCAGTAGATCAGTCCCGACCCTCTGCCCTAATTCCAGGCTAATTGGCATTTACTCAGAACCATCATCCCACAATATTCTCAATTTCTTTTTTCCTGCCATCTAGTCAATCCAGAGAGAAGCTTCTGGCCACTGCTGCACTGTCCATTTTGGTGGTCATTCCCACATGTAGCTACTGAGCATGTGGACTATGGCCAGTCGAATTGTGGCCTTCAGTATAAAATACATGGATTCAACACTTACTATGAAAAAAGAATGTAAAATAGCTCATTAAAAATTTTTATATACTTATTACATATTTAAATGATAATATTTTGGATATGTTGTCTTAAATACATTGCTAAAATTAATGTTTTTTACTTTTATTAATGTGGCTATTAGAAAATTAAAAAATTATAGAGTGGCTTGCATAGTTCTCTCGGACAGTTCTGAATTGTTATCTTGGGATTCTTACGTAGTCCTTTATTGGACATTGACTATATTCCCATGCTAGGGATGCCAAAAGATTTTTGCTTATATTACAGAAAATAGCCTTTGTTTCTGATTGCTTGTTGCATCACAGACACATAAGAGGCAAAAGGAGGAAGTCGTAGGGAAGTAGGTGGGAAAAGACTTCTCAGAGGAGGAGGAGTACCAGTTTTGAGGCTTATAAATGAAGAACTTGTTCAAGGTCCTGTAGCTTGTCAGGGACAAAGACACAGTCATGCTTTGACCACTCCAAAGCACCCTCTCCAGCCAGCTAGGTTAAAGGCCAGAAAGGCTATTTTTAGTTCCCTTGTTCACTTATTAGGTGGTGACCTTGATCAGACTACTTTGAATCTCATGTTTCCTTCTGTAAAATAGGAACCACAGTGGGTCTTTCTCAGGATTCCTGAGGAGCACATGGGGTGATGTGTGTAGAACACAGTACTTTAGCACAGTACCTGGCAGGGACCGAGCATGTGGGAGGTGTTCTAACTGCTAATTCCTATTACTGCATCATCGTTGTTGGAAAAGAGGCTGCACCTGAGGCCTGTGCCCTTGGCATCTCCAGGACTGTGGTTGAATGTGAGGAGAGCAAAGTAGCTGAGAGTGGGTTCAGACAAGTCAGCTCTCTTTGTAGTGACTTGTGCATAGTGACTGGTGACCTGCTCCTCAACCTGTGTAAGTGCAAGTAGGTAGTAAAGACGTAAATATTTGTCTGTGTTAACACTCCCCCCCTTTTTTGGATTGATGTCTTTTGAATTTATGATATCTAAACTTGGTTTCCTAATGAGTCCTTTGGTTAGTTCAGTTTCCAGTCTTTCTGGATAAATGACAAGTATCTTGTGCTGTAGTGGCAAGTTACTTGCAGTAAATACTTTTTGTTTTTAACTTGCCTGTTGCAAGCATGAGTACCCTGCTATTTGTATCAAAGTGTGTTGCATTTCTGTGGTTTCCAGAGACAGTAGTGGTGGACTGGTAAGCAGTGGAGAGGTGGTGATATTGTTTGTGGGGAAATTCTCGGTAGACGTATTTCATATGCTGTATACAGTGTAAGTATGGTATTACTGCTTTTAAGGGTCATGTGTCATCTAATAGTATGCATATAAATTAACATGGGGAGTATGTGTATTTGAAAATTCTGGTTTGGCAGATACTTAGCCTCTTAATTTCACAAGTCTTCAGTTTTCTCATTTATAAAAGATGAAATCAGGTGACGTTCAGTTCCACTTCACCCCAAAATGCTAGGTTTTAAGCATTCTTTGATTTTAGCTTATGTAGGTAGAGCCACAATGAAATGTTTGTGGACCATTTAATTTAGCTACTGGGCAGCATGGTACAAGTCTGTAATCCTATGGTCGAGCACAGAAGGAGGTCAGTTGTGTCTGCTGCTAGGCCCTCCAGAGGGGAGGTCTTCTTGCCGTTGCCCTGCTCTGCCCAGCTCTGTCACTCCATGGCCCTGACTGCTGTCCTGAGTTACAATTACGTATGCTTCCTTCACCAGGAATAACAGACTTTCATGTTACTGAACATCCAAAGAATTGTTTGTTTTTTAGTTTTTAGTTATCAGGAACTTTTTACTTGGGTGCAATGTCAACATTATATCTTTTTTTTTTTTTTAATAGGGAAGAAGATTTCTTAGTTCTCTCTTCAATTGGAATATAAATTTTATTAAAATGATCCACGATACCATTAAAAACCAGTTACAGGGATTACAAAAGTAAGTATTAAAGGCAATTGATATTTTGTGCTGTCTTTTTTTTTTTTTTTTTAAGATTTTATTTATTTATTTGACAGAGAGAGAGACAGCCAGCAAGAGGGAACACAGGCAGGGGGGAGTGGGAGAGGAAGAAGCAGGCTCCCAGCGGAGGAGCCTGACGCGGGGCTCGATCCCAGGACTCCGGGATCACGCCCTGAGCTGAAGGCGGATGCTTAACGACTGAGCCACCCGGGCGCCCCTATTTTGTGCTGTCTCAATCTGATTATGAAATATTCTATTTGACCTGACTCTTAAAGCTATATTAATATATTGGAAGCTTTAAAAATTATCTCTTAGATTATATTATTTGTTATGTACTGTTTTTATTATGTGCTGTTGTTTTTACTATGTATTTATTATGTACTGTCGTATCAATGGATAGTTTTTTTCCTGCTATAGGAAATCATTCTTTTTCAGTAATGACATTGAAATTAAGATTTTAATTTGTGGTCGTTCTTTAAATAGTAAAATTATTTACCAGTTAAATCTTAGCCTCAGTCGCAGTAAATTCCATGTCCCCAGGACTTCTGATACCATTCGAATGTAATGTCTACTTTCCAGTTTACTGTGGACTGAGCTATGTGGTTTGGTGGGAAGAGTCCTTCAGGGTAAGAGTCTAGGGTGCGCTCGCAAGCCTGAGTTCCCAGCCTCTTGGAACCTCACAGTCAGCTGGAGCTATCATGGTGAATGAACGTTTGCTGTTTGCCAGGTATAGGGCTCAGTGCTTCATCTGCTCTGCAGCTGCGTACTTAGTGTGCATTTCCAAATGGAATCCTTCAACTCTTGAGGTGGGCTTGTTTGCTGAGTTTCCCTGTCAGGTAGCTAGCTCTGGTTAAGTACTGAGCTGAGATTTGAATCTGAATCCCTATGACACAGCTCCTGCTATTTGCTAGAATGCTTTCTCTTCGTGTTTCCTCACTGGCAAAATATTTGGGTTAAACCAGTAGATTTCTAAACTGATTCTAAAAGTCAACTCTGGTATTTTAGAGAATTAGTAGTCTGGAAAGTCCAAAATTGATTCCCAAGTCAAAATTGTATTTATAAATATAAACATTTTTTTACTCAAGAATTTGGTTCTCAGCTTATGTTCTCATAATTTCACAGAAAATAGTAAAGTTCCAGGGAAACCTTGACTGAGAAGGAAGAAAATCGTTTGATATTCAGTTCCCCTTCTCAAAATTTCTTCCTTTTTCTGCTTCCTGCTCCAGGTAGATAACCTGTCTCCCTAGGTGCTTGGCAGAACACTAGCGGAGTTTCTCCTTCTCGGGGGTAGGAGGGAGCCTGAACTGACACACGTTATGAGTGTGATTGTTTGGGGGCCCCTGGCCGGCTCTCGGAAGAGCGTGCCCCTCCTGATCTCGGGGTCATGAGTTTGAGTCCATGTTGGGTATAGAGATTACTTAAAAAAACAAAAACAAACAAACAAAAAAAACTTTAAAAAAAAGTGTAATGGTACTTGCATTAACTTTTTTTCCCCCCCATAGATCTTTGATGGTACACGTTGCAGAAATTTATTTCAGAGCTTGGAAAAAGGCCTCAGGGAAAATATTGGAGGTATTTTCTTTTCATTTTATTAAATGTTAACATTTATTTTTGTTGTATTCTAGTTACTAAATAAGTCATCATGTTAGTCATTTAAAAACTGTGTTGATGCTCTTTGTCAAAATGAAGCCAGATAATGAGACTCCATGGGACAGAGACTTCACTCTCATTCCCATAAATTTTCACACTCAGTCACAGACCCAGGATTCCTGCCACTCATTGAGATTTTCCGCGTATCATTTTGGTAGCTTTATTAGACCTGTGCCGTCCAGCCGTGCACTGGGAATGTGTCCAGTGTAAGTTGAGACGTGCTGTGTGAGAAACACACCAGATTCTGAAGACATAGTGGAGAAAGAAGAATGTAAAATATCTATCAATGTGTTTTTAAAATATTGCTTGCATGTTGAAGTGATAATGTTTTGGCTATATTGGGCTGAACAAAATATATTACTAAACTAATTTTACCTATTTCTTTTGTTGTTGTTTTTAACGTTGTTACTAGAAAATTTAAAATTGCATTTGTGGTTAGCATTCTGTTTTTGCTGGGCTGTGCTGCTCTGGAACCTCAAACTACCTCTTATCTGTTAGTTATATTATTTTTGAGAATGTAAAGACATTCATCTTGAATATGGCTAACCTTGAATGGCCATGTAATGTCTGCATTATGAAGATGTGGCTGTATAATTCACAATCACAATAAGACTCAAAGGACCTTTTGTAAAAATATCAAAAGAAAGTGTTTTTGTCTGATATCCTTTATGTTTTCCTCATACTATGTTCTCAAATGTGTTTTCTTTCCAAGAGTAAAATTCTTACTCTAAGTTGAAGAGGGGTCTTTGCTCTTCAGGGAGCAGGCCCTGAGCTGGTGGGTCAGGGAGTGCTTTACTGATGTCTGGAGCTTCCTTCTGTCCACTGTGCTTCTGTGCAGCTGAAGCTTGGTTTATCACTGACTTCCACTTCTAGAAGATAAAACTTGATTGCTCATATCCCCTGCTGACAATATCTACGATCATTTTGCAGTGTAAAATTTTTTGGAGGAAAGGGCAAAATCACGACATTGCTTTGCATTTCTGCGTTGTTTTATTGCATGACACGTGTTCGCAGGAAAGAATATTTGTCCCCCTTTTCTCCAATAGTGGTTTTAAAAATAGATGTTTGTAGGGGTGCCTGGCTGGCTCTGTCGGTGGAGTGTGCAATTCTTGATGTCTAATTGTGGGTTTGAGCCCCACATTGGGTGTAGAGATCATTAAAAATAAAGCCCAATTTAAAAAAAATGGGTGTTAGTAGTTAAAAACATAACTGATTGAATCTGTACCAAATTAGTGCCAGCTCTTTGTACTTCTCAGGCTCTCTGCTTTCCCCCTTCCTCCCTCCCTTCAGATTTTTAAAGCAAGATCCAAATATAACATCTCATATCTATATACTTAAGTATGCATCGCTAAGGAATATGGTTATACAATGCCATTAACATACTTAACAAAATTAACAATTTCTGGGTATTTTTGAAAATATTTAAATTTCCCTGCTTTGTTTCAAAGATGTGTTTTTATAGGTTTTTTTTTTTTTTTTTGAATCAGGATCCATTAAGTCTCCTATGGCATTTGTTACGTCATTTAACTCTCTTAGAGCATTCCTCCCCAGCTCCTTTTCTGTTTTTAAAACTTGTGCCATTCATGGATATGTTGAAGAAACTGGGTCAGTTGTCCTGTAGAATGTCCATATTCTGGTAGTTAACTCTAAAGGTTCAACTTTTGTGGCACAAATACTCAGTAGGTAGTGCCGGGTACCCCATTTCATCACAAGTCAGTGTGTGGTTCCCCACGTGTAGTGATGCTGCGATTTCTTAGTGGCTTCAGGTGAAGGAAGTATTTTCAGCGATAATGAAGGAGGCTAATAGCAATAGCAGGCTTTCCTTGTGTCCTTCCCTAAAGCCGTGGGACCCCAGGGGCGGAGTATAGGGTAACAGACCAGAGGGTCCACTGGGGATTTGGGCTGCTCTCAGTGGTTGGCTCTGCCTCCTTTGCCCAGCTCTGGAGGTCTGTAGGTGTTGTGGGCTAACCGAAGAGCTACCCACACCTACACCCCAACCCTGCCCCTCCACATGGAAGCCCTGAAAGAGCTTGTTTCAGTCACTTTGGAGTCCTGGCCCGCACCTTAAAGGTAGTTCAGCGTCAGCTCTGGGGAAGCTCTTGGAACAGATCCAGTCTCTGAGGTCCTCTGGGTCAGGATGACTCAGAAGAGAGGCCCCTCAGGCCATGCTCAGTCCCTGAGCCATGTGGCTTGAACTAGCCTCAGGTGGTAGGGAGAAGCTTGCTGTGCCATCTAGCACAGATTTGGTATTTCATCAAATAAGATAGAAGAAGCTAAAGGAACATCAAAACTAAAGGGATTGTAAGAGGTATAGATTTAAAGTGGGAAAGCTCTGAGCAAGGGATCCTGGTGCTTTCCCTCATGAAGTAGAAGATGAACAGAGCCGACTCCAGCGGCTGTGCTGCTTGTCCTGTCATCTGTTGGAGCACACACGCGCACTGAGTGCTAACATTGTGCTTGCCATTCCAGACGATCGAAAACGGGTGCATCCAGGACTTCATGCACCACGGGATCCACCTTCCGCGCAGGTCTCCAGTGCACTCCAGGGTGCGCGAGGTGAGCCAGGCACTTGCCACACCAGGCACAGGTTTTTTAGATAATGTCTCAGCTTCTTTGTTTTTAGATTATTGTTTTTGTTAAATTTAAAAATTAAGTTAACCCCTCACAGGCATCGCCTTAAAGAATTTCCTCAGAATCTTGATGTTTGGTATCTGGCAGTTTTAATGAGGAGAAGAAAAGTATGTTGTTAAGAGAGTCAGAACTTTGTTCAAATAATCTTTGCATTCTTTGACATGAAAATAAATGTCCAGAATCATTACTAACTGCTACTACCACTTTTTCAGAAAAGAATATTCGAGATTATTTTTATTGTTTGCTTTCATACATTAAATTTTCATTTTGATATTTTGTAAACCAAATGGAATAAGTGTTTGGGTAGTTTCTTTTGATATTAAGGATTTTTTTTTTTTTTAAGATTTTATTTATTTATTTGACGGAGACAGACAGCCAGCGAGAGAGAACACAAGCAGGGGGAGTGGGAGAGGAAGAAGCAGGCTTCCAGCGGAGGAGCCTGATGTGGGGCTCGATCCCGGAACGCCGGGATCACTCCCTGAGCCGAAGGCAGACGCTTAACGACTGCGCCACCCAGGCGCCCCAAGGATTTTGTTTTTATTTTTTTATTTTTTTATTTTTTTTTAAAGATTTTATTTATTTATTCGACAGAGATAGAGACAGCCAGCGAGAGAGGGAACACAAGCAGGCGGAGTGGGAGAGGAAGAAGCAGGCTCATAGCAGAAGAGCCTGATGTGGGGCTGGATCCCAGATCGCTGGGATCACGCCCTGAGCCGAAGGCAGACGCTTAACCGCTGTGCCACCCAGGCGCCCCAAGGATTTTGTTTTTAAAAGCTAATCTCAGCGGCGCCTGGCTGGCTCAGTCAGTAGAACACGCAACTCTCGATTGCAGGGTTGTGAGTTTGAGCCCCACATGTGGCGTAGAATTTACTTAAAATAAAAATTTTTAAAAAACTAGTCTCGGAATTTAGATATGAATTTTATACTTCTGTTGTAAATGATCTGACTAAGGCTTTATTATCAGTGTCATAATGACACTGTTAGGTGTTTGATAATCATAATGACCTCGGCAGGAGGAATTGGAAAATGTGGTCTGTTTAGGAACAAGATCAGTGTCCTAAACCAGGAGTGATGCCTTGTGTGTTTGCTGTTAATTTTGGCAACTGTACATTAAGAAGCTAAATGAACAAAGACTATCTCTTTACTTTCTTATATAGTGAAATTATTATTTGTAGAGTGTAAATATACTAATTAAGCTTGAAAGGATAAGAAGATATTTCTTTACATTATTGATACTTTAGTTTTAGTTATCCAAAGATAAAAAAACCCAGAGATAAATATATCCAGTTGTCACCCGCCCCCCACCTCCAAAGACACAGAATCCTAGTATGGCTTCATTAAGGTGTAGGTCAGCTTGGGTCATTTATTTGGTGTTTCGGATTCTATTTCGTCATGAAGAATGGCAGCATGTTAAACTGGATAAATTTGTGACATAATCGCTTCCAAGAAGGCACCAAATAACTAAAGACTTTTTTTCCCCAAGATTTTTTCATACTTGGTTTTCTGCTCTGGTAGTCTGAGTAATTAAAATATTTGAAGTATAGATATCACTGTTTGGTAAAACTATGGGAAAATACAAAGAATTAAAAGGAAGAATATTAAATTTCACTTGATGAATGCAGTATATTCCTGGACTCTAATTCTTATCAATGCTTATAACACATTGTAGCTTCTTCCTCAAATCCCTTTTTTGGTAAACATCACATTTGTATGATAAATTATTTTGACCAATATGTTGAAAGAAGCTTTAAGAAATGCTTCAGATGTTATTTGAAAGTAAAAATCCCCATACCGTTGATGAAAATCTAACATTAGTTACTTGTAATGGTTGCCCAACTCTGCGAATATACTAAAGCCCACTGAATTGTATACTTTAAAAGAGTGACTTTTAGGGTATGAGATTTGTAACTCGATAAAGCTGTTTAAAAATCTTTCTGTAAAGGAGCACGTGGGTGGCTCAGTCAGTTGAGCATCTGACTCTTGGTCTTAGCTCTTGATCTTACGGTTGTGGATTCAAGCCCCATGTTGGGCTCCACAGTGGGTGTGGAGCCTACTTAAAAATAAATTAATTAATTAATAAAAATAAAATCTTTCTGGGGCACCTGGGTGGCTCAGTCAGTTAAGCGTCTGCCTTCTGTTCAGGTCCTGATCCCAGGAAGCTGGGATCGGGCCTGCATTGGGCTCCCTGCTCAAAGGGTAGCCTGGTTCTCCTTCCTCTGCTGCTCCCTCTGCTGCTCCCCCTGCTTGTGTTGTGCTCTCTTGCTCTCTCTCAAATAAATGAATCTTAAAAAAAAAAAAAAAAATCTTTCTGTAAAGTGAGTATACCATCGATAGATACCAAAACTTGATGGTATTGTACACACACACAAACTATAGTCTAATATCACTTAATCACCATCAATAAAAATTCTCAAATAAAGAATTCTCAATCAGAAGAAATAATCCCCAGGGGCGCCTGGGTAGCGCAGTCATTAAGCGTCTGCCTTTGGCTCAGGGCGTGATCCCAGCGTTCTGGGATTGAGCCCCACATCAGGCTCCTCTGCTGGGAGCCTGCTTCTTCCTCTCCCACTTCCCCCAGCTTGTGTTCCCTTTCTCGCTGCCTGTCTCTCTGTCAAGTAAATGGATAAAATCTTTAAAAAAAAAAAAAAAAGAAGAAGAAGAAGAAATAATCCCCAGACTGTAGTTCTTTTAGGGTAAAGTTGATTCAGGTTCACTTAAAGTATAATCTGTTGTTGGATAACCTGCTTTATTTTTACTTTCCACTTTTCACTAATAAAATTTTAGTTCCAAGAGTGGTGAATTAAGAAAGTAAGGCAAAACTGGTTGTTGCTAGAGATAGGAGTCTGAAGAGTTACAAGAAGATTCTGGCTGGTGAAGAGGGCAGTAAGAAAAGGACAAAGGAGTGGAAGCTGAGCGCACGGCGCATTCTCCTGATTGTTCATAAGCTTGGGGGGGATCGATACCTAAGTTAAGCTGGTACTGTGAAGGGCCACTGAGCAATGACACCCTTTTGGAGACATAGGCATGTTTCAGATGCTCCTCATAGTTTCTTTCAACCAAAGAGACTTAAAGCCAGCTCATTTTGGAACCAGAAGGGGCTGTAGAGACCATTCAGGCTGACTCCTTTATACACCTTTTCCACTTCACCCTGAAGGTCAGAGGTCTCAGTGCACTTGTTTTGAGGTTGACTGTTGGTAGAAGAGTAGAAACTATAACCCACACCTTTTATAACCCAAGGTCATTGATCTTTATTTCTGCCATAGGCTTCTTTCATGTGATTTCTCTCATGTGTTTAGTACTGTCAGTATATCTATCATTGTGTCTTCTCTTAGGAAAGAATTGTCAAGACTTGTGAAGCAGGAGGGTCTGTTTTGGTGGAGAGGACAACTTGCCCTCTCTCTTCAAAGTAGGATCCTTAAATGCTCTTTTTAAAAACAACATTACCTTTCTTTTCTTCTTTTCTTGGCTCTTAGGTGCTGTGTTATTTTCATCATCAAAAAAAAGTTCGTCAGGGAGTGGAAGAGATGCTTTACAGATTATATAAACCCATCCTTTGGAGAGGACTAAAGGTACAGCTCTTAAATACTCCTTCCATGTTAAGAACGTGCTAATTATGGTTTTGAATTTATTGTGCTCTAATTCAGAATTGTGATAAGGCAGTATAAATAAGACTGGAAGCTGGGGGCTTTGTGAAATTTTGGGATAAATGTTTTATTTTATTAAAAACATTTTTAGGCCTATTAGACTGGGAATCTGAATTGGTTTAGCGCTGACTGCCCAGTGGGAAGGGGGTTACGTGCCATGTAAGCCAGCAGAGGCATTGGGGGTCTGCATAGCTGAGCTGGTCCATCCTGGCCCTCTGGACCTTCTGCTGATGACAGACACAAGGTGACTACCTTCCAGGGGTGCTGGAATGAACATGAGTAATTTTCATCATGGTAAACCTAGTATTGGGAGAGAGAGAGTCAGTATTTCTTAGTGACATAAGGTGGACTTCGAGGCGAGGAATCGGGTCTTTATTTTTTTTTTTAATTTTTAATTTTTAATTTTATTTATTTATTTATTTATTTATTTTAGAGAGAGAGAGTGTGTGGGGGAAGGGGCAGAGGAAGAGAATCTCAAGCAGACTCCCCGCTGAGTGGGGAGCCTGACCTGGGTCTCAGTCTCATGACCCATGAGATTATGACCTCAGCCAAAAGCAAGAGTCAGAGGCTTAACCAATTGTGCCACACAGGTGCCCCCAAAACAGGTGGTTTGTACTCTCTCTCTTTTTTTTAAGTAGGCTCCATGCATGGAGCCCAATGTGAGGCTTGAACTTGTGACCCAGAGATCAAGACCTGAGCTGAGATCAAGAGTCACATGTTAACCGACTGAGCTACTCAGGTGCCCCTGAGTCTTTTAATATCCGTCATTACTGAGCCAGGAATTTGGTTTAGCTCACAGAAGGTCTCCTTAGTTTGGTCAGTTAAAAGATTGATTGTCTTTAATTTATAAGTACGTCTGTATTTAGATCCTTCGAAACATTATTTAGGAAATCTACACTGAAGCCTTTGAATGTTTGCTCCTTGGATTCTGAAACACTCTTTCCTTATTCCAGGCCCGAAACTCTGAAGTCCGGTCAAATGCTGCCCTGTTGTTCATTGAAGCATTTCCTATTAGGGATCCAAATTTCAATGCTATTGAAATGGATAGTGAAATTCAGAAACAGTTTGAAGAACTCTACGTACGTATTGCGTGTGGCTGAGTCCCCTACGGGGTCAGCTCCTTCTGGGCCTGGTGTGGGTCCTGGTTTCCCCCTGTAACTCCCTGGGTGCTGCCCTCTAAGGCAGGCTTTCCAAATCTTGACATTCCTGTGTTCCCCCTGGTGCCTTCTGTGACAACGTGGACCCAATAGTGTTTTATTCTTTTTGTCTTTGTCACCTTTGGAACATCTAATTATTTATTACTCTATATAGTTGTAAAGGTTTTACATGTATTCTTGTCTACCCAGTATGGAGGCAGTATGACATGTGGTTATAGTAGGTTTGATTCCACTTCTCTATAGCTGTATAACTTTGGGCAAGTCGCTAACTTTTCTGTGTTTTTATCTGATTTGGTGATGTTGGTATGGCCTGCTCTAAAGTTGTGGAGTAGTGTAGATGAACAAACACTGGTGATGCTTAAGGCAAGCCTGTAAATAATGCCTGTTGCAATAGATTTTTCAAATGAGACATGAGAACATTAGGATGCCACATTTATTTCCAAGGGTACTGTGGGGATTTTTTCATCTAGTTCGAAAGTGCTAGACTCTGCTTATTTCTCTGCATACCCTTACATTTTCAGGCTTCCTAACACAAGCTAAAAAATACTATTTATTGCCCTAGTTAGTAGAATAAAATTTTAGGAAGTGATAGCAAAAATGCCATGATGAAGATGGTTACCCACGGCATTCCTAAAATACTTCCTTTTGTTTGTTAAGTTTCAGGAATTTTTTTTTTTTTTTTTTTGAGAGAGAGAGAGGGACCACAAGTGTGGGGGGCGGTGAGCAAAGGGAGGCAGAGAAGCAGACTCCCTGCTGAGCGTGGAGCCCTATGCAGGGCTCAGTTTCAGGACCCTGAGATCATGACCCAAGCCAAAGTCGGACACGTAACCGACTGAGCCGCCCTGGTGCCCCTGTTGGTTTTTTTATTTGATGACAAATCTCAGACATGCAGCAAGTTGAAATAATAGTATAACGACTATGTGTAGACTTAGTTCTTTATATGTACATACATATACACGTGTGCGTATACATACATACACACCTATATGCTGACACACACGCACCTAAAATGAAGTCATTAGTATTCTGCTCTAAGTGCCTTATCCACATGTATATTTACCTAAAATTCCCCTTGAGAATCATTGATTTTGTGGTGCTAATGTTGGTGGGCAAATCAAAACTAGATTTTGGTAGTTTTTTGCTCTTTTTTCTTTTAATTAAGATTTTACTTATTTATTTGAGAGAGAGAGAGTATGAGCCAGGGGAGGGGCAGAGGGAGAAGGAGAAGCAGAATCCCTGCTGAGCAGGGAGCCTGACTCGGGGCTTGATCCCAGGACTGAGATCATGACCTGAACCGAAGTCAGACACTTAATCGACTGAGCCACGCAGGCACCCCAGTGTTTGCTCTTTTTAACCTGGGTGTCCAAATCTATGAACCCCTGTTCTTTTTAAATGTGCAGGTGTCTGCCTTGGATGTGGTGTTGGAGTGTGTGCTGTGTCTTATATCGTACCTGCCGCTTTACAGATTCACAGCGTGTGCGTGGGCCTCCAGCTCCTGAGCAGAACACTTAGGAGCGGTCCTCTGTGGATGTCCTACTGGGGACCTCCTTAGCCTGACTGACAGTGACTGAGAGCATGGAGTCACACATTTTGTGTTATGTCCCGCTTCCCACGTAATAAGTCTGGTCTTGATCAACTTACTTAACCTCTTTAGTCCTGTTTCTTCTTTAAAACTGGAAGTAATATTCTGTAGGATTGTGATAAGGTCTCAATGAAAAATTATATATAAAACATTTAGCTCAATCCCTAGCATTAAGATGACAGTGGTTATAGGTGAAGGGGATTAGGAGTGCACTTATCTTTATAAGTATTGAGTAATATGTAGAATTGTTGAATCACTAAATTGTACACCTGATAAAAATATAGCACTGTGTTAACTACATCTGAATTAAAATTTAAAAAATATTAGGTAAAAAAATGACAGCACTTATTACTACTGTCCATAGGAACATTAAAAAATACGTAAAGTGATGCGATTATGTGATATAATATTAGGAACATATTAGTGAATCCTGTGTCTCTTGTACTAGAAACTGAAATGAATTTCTAGCGGTGAGTTTACTACTAATTTACTAGATGAAAGATGTGTAGGGAGCCGTTGGTGTCTTAGAGATATGGATGCTGTCAAATGCTTGGTACCTTGGATATTAGAATATTGGCTAATGGATGGTGTAACTCTATCTCTTTCTATTCCATTAAAAATCTCTTATATTGTAAATTGAAGAAATCTTACTGTGAGAACATCATAGTTGGTAGAAATATTGTGTGAATAAAAATGTTACCATGCTACGAAGTTTCATGTAATTTTAGCAAATGTGTAATATGGACATGTTAATAAATTTAAGAGGCGGGACCTATGAAATAATTGTTTTACAGTGAAAAATAAATTATACAAAGGAATGGCAAATTCTTATTTGAGAAAGCACGTAAAAGAAATGCCAAATCTTTGTTAGATTTTAAGGAATAGACCATATTAAGACTGGTAAGTGGGTTGTGGTTTTGCACAGAGGACAGGGCTTGTCAGCAGATCGGGTTCTCCTTGGGTTCTGTGGCTGAGGGACAGGCAGACCAGTGACCCCAAGGTGACCAGATGGGGAGGGGCCTCCCCTCTTGGTGGCTTTCTCTCCTTTTTTTTTTCCTCTGTAGAGATGTTTGAGTTATTGCTGGCTTTTCTGAGCTCCTCTGTTCCCTTCAGGCCTTTTTTGAGAGCTCTTCCCTGGCAGGTGGTTTACTGTGGGAGCAAATGCATGGAGCTCTCAGTAGCCCTGGTACCATCCGTGTTCATGACCCCAGGTTTGGGCAAGTCTGAGCTCTGGAAGGGTATAGGAATGTCTGGGTCACAACCTTTTCTGCTCTTCTTTCCATGCAATCTATTCTTACTCAGTTTCCTGCTTGTAGAAATCCCTCATTTTAGGGGCACCTGGGTGGCTCAGTTGGTTAAGCGTCTGCGTTCGGCTCAGGTCATGATCTCGGGGTCCTGGGATTGAGCCCCATGTCAGGCTCTCTGCTCAGCAGGGAATCTGCTTCTCCCTCTCCCTCTGTGCTCTTTCTTTCTTAAATAAATAAATACAATCTTAAAAAAAAAATCCCTCATTTCCAATGTTGCTATCAATACTACTTTGTCATTTTGGTCAGATTTTGGGGAGGAGAGGAAGTAAGTGCTTATTTATCCTGACTTGAAGGCTTTTTCCCTCCTAAATACAGAGTAAGAATTATTTGTGCTTTTTTTTTTTTTTTTTAAAGATTTTATTTATTTATGTGACAGAGAGACAGCCAGCGAGTGAGGGAACACAGCAGGGGAGAGGGAGAGGAAGAAGCAGGCTCCCAGCCGAGGAGCCCGATGTGGGACTCGACCCCGGAACGCCAGGATCACGCCCTGAGCCGAAGGCAGACGCTTAATGACTGCGCTACCCAGGCGCCCCTATTTGTGCTCTTAAACTTATATAATAGAAAAATTTGCACATGGAGAGCCTAGGATAATGAACCCCTATGTACCTATAACCCAGTTTCAGTATTTACTGACCCAGGTCTAATCTATTTCTTCTTTTCTTGTTTTGAAGCAGATCTGAGATATCATCATTTTAACTCTAAATACTTCAGTAGGAATTGCTAAAACATAGTGATTTTTTTTATTT